>NC_031978.2:8264980-9464980 GCF_001858045.2 Oreochromis niloticus
AGACCTTCAAAGTAAAACCGGAACCCACAGACTGAACTACTGACACCAACTCAGGAACATTAAACAGAGCACAGAGAGAGCACTCAAAAAGGGATTACTAGGAACACAACAAAAGAGGCAAAGTAAAAAAACCTCTCAACTAGAGTACATAACTAACATCAAATCATCAGATAATAATAATAACAATAATAATAAACACAAAATGCTGGGCCACCAACCCAGCACAGTGACAGTTGTGTGTGAGGGTATAAAAGAGGAGCTGAGAGGTCCCAAGGACAGAGCTCTCCTGACAGTATAACTGTGATGCTTGATGTCTGTGTTTGCTCTCCTGCATGCAGTAATTAAAAGCTTCCGAACAGTTGTTCATCCACACTCAAACGACCGAAACACTTACGTTCCCGTATTGCACATGCGTGAAACGTAAGACAATTCGGCCTGCCTCATTTCTGTCTGCCATTTATTTACTTTCCGGCTCTTTGAAACGTTGCGGCAAAATATAAAGGAAAAGCAACAAGTTTTTTAAATTGACTGACAATGAGATGGAGTTGTTGCTGCTAGTAACACAAAAGTACAAAGTTGCAAAAGCGAGTGAGAATTAAAGAATTTGAAGAAAAGCTATCTGGTGCATGTACAAACTGATATTAATCTTTAATAGGGCTGTCACAACTGAGCGCAAACAAAATAACTGCTATTCAATGCCCTCCGCTATCTTAGTTTAATTGGTCACGTTTGCATCATATGACTAAAATGCATCGTCGTTTCCGAAAGCCTGCTGTTATGCTGTCCACACTGCGAGGTGAAAACGGCGTTTTCAAATGTATCCGCTTTGGAGAGCGTTTTCAAAAAACTCTGTTTTCCTAGACCAAAAACGCTGCCTCGGTGTGGACAGAAGAGAAAAAGATGCGTTTTCAAACGAAAACGTATTAGTGTGGACATGGCCTTTATTAACAGAAAATTCCACCACACAGTGTACTGCCTGAGCCAGCAGACTTTTCCAATTATAAAGTGATCGTGAACTATTTTAGCCAACTCACACACGCGGGGGGATACACTGTCAGAATAACACAATGATATTAGTGCTGGGCAGATCGATCCAAATATCGATTGTATCGATACCAAGTTGGCATCATACTAGCCTGGTGAGATTGATTCTTTACTTTGAGTTCCGCTCTTGTTTGCAATGCTGTGCTTTCGGCAAAGATGAAACAACCAGGTCGCTGGACTCGCCGCTCCTGTGTCAGCGCAGAGCAGGCAAACTTTGATCTCCCTCCCCCCTCTTGTGTTTTGATGTTGCGCTGTCACGTGACGTGACTTAGAAGCTTTGGGGATTAAGTTGTTTACATATTATTTATATCTTCACCAGTTTTTGTTGAGAATTTTAATTGTAATTTTTGTATTATAGTTTCTCAACAGTACTTGTTTGTTTTAATTTCTTTACTGGTTTGCATGCACTTTTTATTTAACATTTTTCTAAAAAAATAATTAAAAAAAAATTGATAACTGTAAACCACCACGGCAGACCCCGATGGCATTTTCATGCTTCGCAGCATCATTCTTACAATAATCACACGGTTGCTGTAACAGTACATTCAACGGCTGCAGCTCTCCTGCTGCCAGCCATACACATCACCAACAAAAATAACAACACAAGCAGAGCACAGGTTTTAAGCTGGCGAGGCGTGATTGTAGATGTCATGCAGGTGAGTCCATCTCACCTGCAGCGACATTGTAGACCACGCCCCGCCACAATAATAAATCATTTTCTATTTAATTATAAACCTTGTCCTAATTACGTCCTGGGTTTTAACTATTTAATAATAAAAAAGGAAACATAACAAAAAAGTGATGTCTTAAGGTCATGAAAATTAATTGAGATTTAGCAATTCAATGAAGCTTCCACCTTATTTATTGAAAAGTATCGTATCAGTATCAGGGATACTGGCCCGTATTTGGTATCGGATCAATACCAAAAAATGCAGTATCGCACACCACTAAATGATATGGTGAACAGTCATATTTTACACAGCTCAGTCAAAGTTCTTAATGACCACAAAAATAAAGATAAAGGCTGCTTAAAGGAGAAGCATTGGCATCATTTAAAACACTAAAAAATAGATTTTAAGACAGTGTTTTTACAGGTCAGTGGAATAAATTAAATACACAATCCTAAAGCTGACTAAATCTAAACCCGAATAAAACTGCTTAGGAATAGTATGATTTATTGACTGATTGTTTTTACACTTACTAGATAAGAAAAAACTTGTCTTAATACTACCATAAAACAATTCTTTACAATTTAAAGTGTTTTTGAAACAGATAATACATAATGACAAAGCATTATGAGCACTCAAATTTTAAATTTGTTGTATCAAATTCGTTCGATTTGTTATGTCACGGAGAGTGGGATGAACCGTGTGGAGAAAAATAAAGGAGGATCCAATTGCAGGCACTCGTGGAGGTGCGAAGGAGGTTTATTGTAAAAATAAAACACAAGTGGAAAACGGAAAACGGGACTGAAGATAATCTAAACTGAGAACAACTAAACTACAAAACATGAACAAGAACACTAACATGAAGGAGGGTGAGCAGAGGCAGATGATGGTAGACAGCAGGGAGCACACACAGATGAAACACGGTGGATACACAGTTGATTCACAGACGGACCAGCGACTACAACATAAGAAGACATGACTTAAATACACACAGAAGAACACAGGGAGATTACATACAGGTGGGGAACACAGCTGGAAGTAATTGACGAGACGAGACAAGGGAGGCAAAGCTGAATACACTCACATAAGACATGGACTTTCACAATAAAACAGGAAACCACTCCACAAAGTGGCAACTAGAGACAGAAGTAAACCTACACTAAACATGAGACACAAACCTAAGAACTAATCTCTTAACAAGAATAACTGAAACATAGATTATTAATAATAATAATAATAATAACCAACAAAGCACCACAAGAGAATGAGAAAAGAATCCATAATGCAAAATCACACCAAAACATGAGAACTCAAACTACTGGGTCAAAACTGACCCAGAACCGTGACAGTACCCCCCCTCTAAGGACTGGCTCCCGATAGCCCTAAACAAAAAAACAGTATAACAAACAGAGCACCAGGCCAGGGTGGGCGGAGGGGGTCCAGGAAGGAGGGACAGAAACAAAACAAAAAACAAGGAGCATGGTTCCAGAAACCCAAGAAAACAGTTCAAAACAAAACAAGAGCCATCACGAATCAAAAGTTCACGGGGTCAACAGCACAAAAATCCAAAGATCCAGTTCTGGGCTGACTGCACGAAGGCAGCAGTGGCGTGGACACAGTTCAGGCAAACCAAATCAGGAGACCAGCCATGCAGAAGGCAGTGGCGGCAACAGAGCAGGTCCGGAGGCCGACCGCGAAGCCAGCGGTGGCGACCGAACAGGTCCGGAGGCCGGCCACGCGGAAGGTAGTGGCGGCGACAAAGCAGGTCCGGAGGCCGGCCACGAAGCCAGCGGCGGCGACGACCTCGTTCAGGAGGCTGCCCTCGATGGCCATGTCATCAAACTAGAGGCCTGGAAAGCATCCGGCAAAGGCGAGGTGGAACAGGCCGAGCTGGATCTGACGGTAGTGTAGCAACTGCAGGACCAGACGAGGCGGGACCAGAAGGCAGCGTGGCAGCTGCGGAACCAGACGGCAGCGTGGCAGCTGCGGAACCAGACAGCAGCGTGGAAGCTGCAAAACCAGATGCTGCAGGCGACGGTGTGGAAGTTGCAGGTGGCGAAGGTGGTGATGCTGCAGCCGACGGTGTGGAGGTTGCAGGTGGTGGCTGAACGGACTCCCCAGAGCCGTCAGCAAACACGAGGATGTGCTGGTTGGATCCTCCAGGACCCCCAGCTGACGAGGCCTGATGCTGGACGGGCTCTCCAGAACCCCCAGCTGACGTGGCTTGATGCTGGCCGGGCTCTCCGAAACACCCAGCTGACAAGACTTGATGCTGGCTGGGTTCTCCTGAACCCCCAGCAGAAACAGAAGATGGCTGAACGGGTTCCTCTGACCCTCCAGCGGAGACAGACACAGAACCAGCAGGTACGGAGACCTCTGGCAGTGTGGACACTGGCTGGAGCTGAGTGGCAAATTTGGCTTGGCTCAGGCAACAACAGTGGGATGCAGTCCTCAGAAGGCTGAAAGTGTTCACCAACAAACCTAGCAGAGGACGGAGGTAGATGGGTGAACTCACTGGAGCTCTCAGCAGGGGATGACGGCTGAGACTGCTCAATAGAGTTCTCAGATAAAGTAGCTGGTGCTGGTGACTTAACCTCTAGGGGTCCAGAGTTGGCTGGTGGCTGACACCCAGCCTCTGGGGAGGCCCTGGAGGGAGTTACTTTCTCAAAGAAGACCAGCTTTTGAGAACCAGCAAATGTTTTTGTGAAGTGTGTTCCCTGCTTAGGATGAGACGGTGAGGATGGTGGTTGTGTCAGTGAATGGGCTGACAGCTGAGCTAGTGGCAACTGGACAGGGGACTGAGCTAGCGGCAACTGGACAGGGGACTGAGCTAAGGGCGACTGAAGTAATGGTTGAGATAATAATGGTGGTGGAGCTGGCAACTGGGCTACAGGCCGGGCGGCTAACTGGGCTACAGGTGGGGCGGCTAACTGGGCTACAGGCCGGGCGGCTACAGACTGAGCTACAGGTAGCAGGGCTGAAGACTGAGCTACAGGTAGCGGGGCTTAAGACTGAGCTATAGGTTGTTTGGCAGCTAGCTGAGCTGAAGATTGCTTGGCAGCTAGCTGAGCTGGTGGCTGCTGGGCTGCTGACTGAACTGCTAACTGTGTTACAGGCCGGACGTTTGACTGTGGTGAAGGTGTGGATGGGAGAATATGGTCAGAAAAGACTGTTTCAGTGAGGTTCCTTGCTCTCCCTGAAGGAACCAATGCAGATGAAAAAACGTCCCTAACAATTTCATTCCCTAAATTCACAGTCCTTCAACAGAGTGAACACAGACATTAACACTGAATGTGGGCTCAGAAGAGACAGTCTTAGAGGCGATGCTCATGGGTGAGGCAGAAAAACCATCATTATTCTTAGTGGAAACATAAAAAATAGCCCCAGAATAAACAGCCACAGAGCAAGAAGAAACAGAAAAAGTGGCCTTTTCACTCACCACAGCCGGCTGCTTTGACATCCTGAAATCCGGCTGTGGGGTGCCGCGCCGCTGCCGCGAACGTCACTTCTTCCTCCGAGACGGCTCCAACGGGCCGGGTAACTCCATGTCCGGCGGTTCGGACCGCACATCCTCCTTCGAGGCAAGCAGGCGAGCAGTAGCGGCGGGGGGTGAAGATGAAGTTCGTGGAGAATGAAATCCTGAACGAGTGGGTGCAGTGAGTCCAATAGCCAGGGGTGACCGGAAATGAGTTGCTGTAGCCTGGCTTCCACAGCACCGAGAAATCCCTCTCCTTCATGCTCCAGCCATAGGTTGACCAACCTAGAAGCTGAGTCAATTATGAGCTCCCGAAGCTCCTTGGGTGGGGCGAATGTTGCTGGATCCATAATATGGCTGGTCCGTACTGTCACGGTGAGTGGGATGAGCCGTGTGGAGAAAAATAAAATAAATAAAGCAGGAAACCACTCCACAAAGACGCAGACTAGACACAGAACTAAACCTACACTAAACATGAGACACAAACCTAAGAACTAATCTCTTAACAAGAATAAGTGAAACATAGACTAATAATAATAATAACCAACAAAGCACCACAAGAGAATGAGAAAAGAATCCATAATGCAAAATCACACCAAAACATGAGAACTCAAACTACTGTGTCAAAACTGACCCAGAACCGTGACATGTTAGATAAAAACCTGGCTACTGGAAAAAAAAAAAAAAAATACTGCTAGAAGCTCATCAGGATAATTTCAGATGATGTTGTATGAGAGAGCAGAGGGGCGTTAACTTGGTAAAGAACTCAGATGACAAGATGTTCAGGATCTGCCATTAAGCTAACATTAATGTTAGCCTGTTTTTAGAGAAAACGAATACATCAAATTGTCACTCTACCTGTATTATATCTATATTAAAAACATACAAAGATTAGCTTGCATATACCCACTTAAGAGGACAATCCACAGGGGTGTACAACCATGGTGTTCTCCAGGGACGGCTCGTATGAATGGGCTGACAGGGCTAAGCTCTCCCTATTCTTTTCAAAAATAAATAAATAAATATATACAGTGCTCAGCCTAAATGAGTACACCCCCTTTAAAAGTATGAATTTAATCAGTAGCTCAATGAACAAAAGAACAATTTCCAAACTTTTCACAACGCTGAGTTTTATTGAACACTTGTTTAACTCAATAACATGAAATTAAGGTTAATAATATAACTTAGATCACAAGATCTTCAATTTTACTCAAATTGGTTGAAGCAAAAATGAATATACCTGTCAGTGATTGCCATGTGGGTGAGGAAAGGAGGACCCAAATGCTGGACTCACAGGTAGGTGAAGGCTGGTGTTTATTATCACGAGCAGGTGAACCGAACAGGATGACTGGCTGAACTGAAATGACTGGCTGAACCAAACACACGTACAGAGTAGGCCACATTAACGTCAACAATGACACGACGCTAAACCGAGAGAACCTGAGGGTTTAAATACACTGGCTAATGATGACGATTAGGGACCGGTGAGAACACAGCTGAACATACTTGAACTAATAACACACAGGAAGCAAACATGAAAACAGGAAATGTGAACAGGTGAATGAACTAAACATGAAACAACTAAAAACACTGGGTGAACACCCAGGAATCCTGACAGTACCCCCCCTTCAAAGTCCGGCACCTGACGGCTGAAAGAAAGAAGAACCAGACCAGGGTGGGTGGAGGGGTCTAGGACGGAGGGGCGGAGTCCAAAATGAAACAGTTCAGGAGGGTGGCCACGTGGCCAGCAGCTGAGGCAACTGAGCAGGTCCGGTGGCCGACCACGCAGAAGGCAGTGGCGGCGAGTGAGCAGGTCTGGTGGCCGACCACGCAGAAGGCAGTGGCGGCGAGTGAGCAGGTCTGGTGGCCGACCACGCAGAAGGCAGTAGCGGCGAGTGAGCAGGTCCGGAGGCCGACCACGCGGAAGGCAGTGGCGGCGACTGAGCAGGTCCGACCACGTCGGCAACGTGGATGAGGAGATGGCGGCAGAGCAGCAGCTGCAGGCGACGACGTGGGAGCTGGCAGAGGCAGAGCAGCAGCTGCAGGCGACGGTGTGTGAGCTGGCGGTGACGGAGGAGCAGCTGCAGGCGACGGCGTGGAAGCCGGCAGTGACGGAGGAGCAGCTGCAGGGCCAGCAGGTGCGGAAACCTCTGGCTGAAGACAGGCGGGGCCAACAGGTGCGTAAACCTCTGGCTGAGGAGCGCCTGGGCCAGCAAGTGCAGAGACCCCTGGTTGAGGAGCAGCTGGGTCAGCAGGTGCAGAGACCCCTGGCTGAGGAAAGAGAGAGCTCGCAGCCGGCTCTGAACGCTGTGGCTGCAGGTCAGGGAACTGAACAGGAGGACGAACGGGCAACTGAGCTACGGGAGACTGGAGGACGGGTGACTGAGCTACAGGCGATTGGAAGATGGGTGTTACGCCCCTCTGCTGCCCCTAATCTCCTCAGTGTGTTCAGCTGGTGCTAATTGGCCACACACTGAGTCAGGTGTTGATAAAAGCATACCTGAGGCAGGCTTTCAGGAAGCTCACTTGTCTTTGCCTGGGTGGTACCAGCCATGTTAGCCAACCTGCTATGCATTTTAGGATTAAAACCTCTTCTCACCCACAATCTGGTGTTCGTCTCCTCATTTATGTTGCGGCTTTTGAGCTGAGTCATAACAACGGGTGACTGAGCTACAGGCGACTGGAGGATGGGTGACTGAGCTACAGGCGATTGGAGGATGGGTGACTGAGCTACAGATGACTGGACTGACTGGACTGGAAGCTGGGCAGCAGGCAACTGAACTGACTGGAAGCTGAACAGCAGGTGACTGAATTGACTGGACTGGCGAGGCTAATGGCTGAGCAGAGGTTGGTGAGGCTAATGGCTGAGCAGAGGTTGGTGAGGCTAATGGCTGAGCTGAAGACTGGGTTAGCGAAGGAGGTCCGCTAGCCTAAGCAGAGATAGTGCTAGGGCGTGGAAAGCTGGATGAGGGAGTGGATGAGATGGTGAACTGGCGGGTGGACAGGCTAGCTCTTCCTTTAGATGTGTGTTTTGGATTATTGTTGTGTTGGAAAAGTGCACGACGATGATCCAAGTGCACGGAGTGATGACAGCATCTTCTCCTTCAGTATAGAGCAGTACATTGTTGAGTTCATGATACCATCAATGAAATGCATCTCCCCAACACCAGCAGCACTCATGCAGCCCCACATAAGGACACTGCCACCACCATGTTTCACTGTAGGCACCATGCATTTCTCTTTGAAATCCTCACCTTTACAACACCATACAGTTTTGAAACCATTAGTTCCAAAAACAGTGATCTTTGTCTCATCACTCCAGAGTATAGATTCCCAGTAGTCTTCATCTTTTTCAGAATGGGCCCTAGCAAATTCTAGGGGTGCTTTTTTGTGCATGGGCTTTAGGAGAGGCTTCCTTCATGGACGATACCCATGCATGCCATTCCTCTGCAGTGTGTGCCGTATGGTGTCACGGGAAACGGTCACTCCAGTTTGGCTTTCTATTGCTTTAGCTAAGTGCAGTGAACTACCAGGACAATTTTCTTCAACCCTTTTCATCCGAAGACGTTCCTGTTGAGATGTTAACTTCTGTGGATTGCCTAGATGTCTCTGTAAGATGGTTGCACTTCCATCTTTATTAAATTTTTGGATCACTTTTGCTACAGTATTGTGACTGATATGTTGTCATGGTCCGGGTGAGTGGCATGCTTGTTTGCTGTGCTCTAGGTCTCCTCCCTGGGCGGAGACCTTCATTCCACGTGGGAGAAGCACCTGAGGCTGATTATGTTGGCAGTGTTTAAGATCAGCGCTCGCAACAACTCCTCGCCTGAACGTCTGCTAATCACCATTAGTGCTAATCCGTTCATATCTCTTGCCGTTGTTAGTATTTCTGCTAATCTAATTCTCTGTCTTCAGCGAAATCCATGGACCACGCCTGCAAACTGTCACCGTTAACTCAGTCTGGTCGCTGGTCACTTCTGCCAACTAACTCCACTGCGGATCTCTCAACTTTTCCTCACCTGCCTGTTTCCTCACCGTCAGACGCCATCTGGATTCACGACGTTGCAAACTCACCCGGACCTAGCCTCCCTCCAAAGCAATCTCCACCTGCTTACAAAGGCCCAGCACCCCCTGACTTCCAATCGGACTTTTGGATCCCCGCTCATGTCTTAGAACTCCCCAGCCTTCGTGTCGTAGACAGTCACAGTCTCCCGGCCACCGTTCATAGTCACAGTCTACTCCTAGTGAACATTATAGCCCTCCATTGCCTATTTCTTTGCCAGGTGTCAGTCATAGCAGTCCCAGCTCAGTGTGTGTGTGTGTATCTGCCCTAACCTTTGTATATATTCCCCCAGTCCAAGCCTACTTGTGTAGTGTCCCCACGTAGTTAACATAATCACAGTTTTCACTTAGTCACTATTTTACTCCACCTGTATATAGCCACTAAACTCCACATTAGTGTGTATTCACGTTTTTTCACTGGCTGTAATAAACTCTTGTCACATTCATCCGGTGTCTGTGTTGAATCTGTTTTGAGTCCAATCCGCCCTATACGGCCCGCACTGTGACATATAGCTTTGCTAATCTTCTTGTAGCCCTCACCTTTTTTGTGTGAAGAAAATGTTTCCTTTCTCAGATTTTGTGACATTTCTCTTCAATGTGGAGCCATTGCTGACAGCATGAAATGGGAAGGGCTTTTCTTTGTTAAGTAATGCCCTTTTATAGTCACCTGTCTACTGGACACCTCTTAAATGAATTATTAGACTCACCTGTGGTTGAAGGCCTGTTAATTCAAATTTTGTAGTCTTAATTGTGGCTTTTCTCCTAAGACTATAATTGGGGTGTACTCATTTTTGCGACATGGGCTTAAATGAATTTGTTAGGAAAATCACTTTTTTTTGTGTGTGAAAATTAACAAATCTTGTTTGCAATCAATGGTCCACATTTCTGAGAGTATTTTGTAATATAGTATCTCATAGAAATTGTTGATCCTGAAAGGAAACTAAAGTTTTCTGAGCTTAAACGCTGGTGTAATGAAGTGCAACAACAATACCAAATAGTCAAAAGAAAATCAAAAGAAAAACATAGGATTTCGCTAAATGGGCTTATTTTTCACAGCCCATGCACCGCAGCATCATCTACCATTTATCTTCATTCTTCATAGAGTAGTGAGTGACAGGTGTCAGGTCACACCTTCTTGATTTGCTGACCATTTGGGCTAAATTAGTTCAGCCCAGAGGTGGGAATTTTGGCAAACGAGAGAAGGGAGCCTTCTGTGAGAGTGTTGAAGGCGAAGTCAATATGGCAGCAGCGGCGAGCATTAGCATGAACGAAGTGGATTATTTACTTAGTCGTCCATTTTCTTCTGTCTTTGGAGGAAAAAGTGGAAGTTAAGAGACTGGGACCACATCATCCAAACGTTGTTCAAATAACACAACAGGACAAACGACAGAATCTGAAATTTTGTGTTACGTGGTTTCAACAAAAGGACTGGTTAACAGCAAGTGTAAGTAGGAATTCACTTTACTGTTTCCTATGCCTGCTTTTTGGAGGAGACACAGCTTGGACTCAACAAGGACTTGTGGATTTGAAGCATTTATTGGACAAAATTAGGAAACATGAATGCAGCACAAATCAAATTGGAAGTAGCGTATAGTTCTCACTGTTTGGTAAAGTTAACATTGGCTGTCTACTCGATGAAGGACACTGCATTGCTATACAGAGACATACGAGCTGGTACAAAAAGAACAGTCATTCACTATCACGGATTGTGGACTATATTAAATTTTGTGGAGCACATGAGCTAGCTTTAGTGGGATCAGACGAATCTCTGACTTCCGTTCAGTGAGGTGTGTTTTTGGACCTTTTTTACCAGTTTTTTTTTTTTTGGACAGCCAGTTAGCTGATCATCTTTCAAACACACAGGTTGCCAAGTACACATCTAACACTAAGTCAGAATGAGTTGCTTGATTGTATGTGGGCAGTTTATGAAGAAAAAATTGCAGGGGAAATTTTTCAAACACCATTTGTCGCTGTTCAAGGTGACGGGACAACCGATGTGGTATGGCGTTATTTTAGTGCCTCTATTCTGAGCACACATAAAAAAAACTTGCGTGCTGCGTGTTGAGGAGAAAATTATTTTGAGCGAACAAAAGTTTAAATCGAGCGAACAAAATTCATTTCTGCGTGCAAGAAATGTATTTCGGTGTTTGCAAATATCCATATACACACACAATAACAGCCCGTCTGGCTCAGTTGTTGGCATTTGCTCTTGCTCATCTCTCTGCTCTCTCTCTGTGTGCTCACAGACATCTGTGTACCTGCTCTCAGTGTGTCATTTGCGCTCAGAACATCTCTGCTTCGTGCGATCTCAACCTGTTTTACACCCGCTTTGAGACCCCCCAGACCTCCCAGACCTTCAAGACCTCCCAGATCTCCCAGACCCTCCGGACCTCCAAGACCTTCCAGAATCCCTAGATTACCTGACCCTCTCCCCCACCAGCGGTCTCAATAGACCAAATGCACAAGGTCCTGAGGAAGATCAACCCCCACAAGGCAGCAGGGCAAGACAACATCCCTGGACGGGCCCTTAGAGCATGTGCTAACGAACTGGCTGATGTTCTCACCTCCATCTTTAACTTTTCCCTCAGACAGAGCATCGTTTTCACATGCTTCAAGACCACAACTATCATCCCTATCGCCCAGCCACCTGCCTAAATGACTACACACCAGTTGCAGCCACTCCAATCATTGCAAGGTGTTTTAACAAAGTGGTGCTGGCCTACATTAAGAACAATATTCCAACCACTCTGGATCCCCTGCAGTATGTCTACCGGCCCAACAGGTCCATGTCAGATGCCATCGCTGCTGCCCTTCACTATTCACTCTCCCACCTGGAAAATAATGACTCCTACATCAGGGTACTCTTTGTTGACTATAGCTCCGCCTTCAACACGGTCATCCCTCACAAACTCATCCAGAAACTGTCTACACTTGCATCCACCCCACCCTCTGTGATTCAGTCTGTCAGGTTCGGCAATAGGACTTCAGTCAGCATTACCACAAACACTTCTACAGGGTTGCGTCCTCAGCCCCATTTTCTACACACTGTACACTCACGACTGTGTCGCCTCCAACAAACAACAACCTCACCCTCAACACTGATAAAACAAAGGAGATGATAGTGGACATGAGGAAGAAGAAGAGGCCTCACCAGCTGCTGTTTATCCAGGAGAGTGAAGTGGAGAGGGTGAGCAGCTTTAGGTACCTGGGCGTTCACATCAGTGAGGACCTCACCTGGAAAATGAACACCACACAGCTGATCAAGAAGGCTCAGCAGCGGCTGTACTTCCTGAGGAGGTTGAGGAAATTTGGGATGTCGGCCAAGATCCTCAGCAGCTTCTACAGCTGCATTGTGGAGAGCACACTGATCAGCTGCATCACTGCATGGCACGGCAGCACTACTGGTATGGATCTAAAATGCCTGCAGAGAGTGATAACAACTGCGGAGGAGATCACCAGGACCCTGCTGCCCTCTCTACAGAGCATTTACCATCGCAGAGTCCAGAGGAGCTGCCTCCATCCTCAAAGACACACCAAACACGGACTGTTCACACTTCTGCCCTCGAGAAAAAGGTTTAGAAGTGTGAAATCCAGAACATCTCGACTCAACAACTCCTTCTTCCCCACTGCTATCAGACTCCTGAACAGCTGACCTACCTCAACTGCAATTTGCACACTAAGTTCATTTTGCACATTAAGTTCCTTTGTACATCCATTTACACTGACAACTGCATACCTCACTTGTCTTCATTTACTTATTTTGTACTTATTTATTTATCTTTCACTATTATTTATCCTTATTTTTACCTTATTTGTCTTAATATCTTGTCTTATTTTTATCCTTATTTATCTTGTTCCTTCAACCCTACCTAACTTGGCATTTGTGTATGGACAGCAAAGGAAGAATTTCATTGCACAGAGAAATGCTATTTCTTCTGTACACATGACAATAAACACTTTGAATCTTGAATCTTGAATATTTTCAAAAGTGCTCTAATGTTTTCGGAGATGCCAGGCATGAACATTTTCACACTTTTCTCTCTTGTTTAAACACTCTCAAAGTTCAAACCTTCGTAGAAAAATAAGTCCAGTATTATAGAAGATCAAACCCTGTTTTCAGGTCCAGAACATGGAACAACTGCGAGAGAATTCAACATCAATGAATGAATGGTACCGAAGTAGAGGAAGCAAGTAGAATGAGTTAAGTTTGATTTGTCTGACTGTTTTGTTTCACTTAATGCACCTTATAATCTGGTGTGCCCTATGGTCCGAAAAATATGGTATATGGTAACTTCTACCTTCCTTTAGCATGTCCAGAAGTCCAACGTTTTGTGCGATGGTTAGCATCTTCCTCTGTCTTTTGGGTGCTACCGCAGGTGCCTTTGACGGTGCAAAACGTTTCGTCGATATTGTTGTGTTTGTTGGGGAGAAAACTTACAAACATACAGTACAGTACTTCAGAGTCACACTGCTAACGATCAAAGATTTATGTAAATTTGACAAGCTGAACGCATTCTGTACTATACAGGAGACACGGCACGAGATTTATTGACAATGGTCTACAGCCAATCAGGGTGCAGAACACAATGTGCTGTTAAAAAAAAAAAAAAAACATGCAAAATTGCACAAAAAACAATCCGCGAAACATCGAGGCCGCGAAAGGTGAACCGTGTTATAGTGAGGGACCACTGTACATGCACTTATAGTATGAGTTATTGCAATTTTCCCATCAAGATTTCAATGAGAAACAATGTCATTTTTTTAAGCAATAAACCAAAATATCCTGCAGCAAATTAAGGATTCAGCAGCTAATCAGTTGTACAGATGTACAACAAGGGTTAGACGAAATTATTTGGCATGACTGAGGTCCCAACATCTATCTCAGGTTGAGAAATTAGTTCACCGTGAAGAAAAGGAAAAGTTGACTCTGTCATTGTTAATGCTAATGTAAACCAAGGCAGGAAATTTTAAAATACCTTCAGCTTTTCCCTATTTTCAGTATTCCTTATTAAAAAACATTTTGCTTTTTTTCCACATAACTATTATGATTTAAATTCATTGGGTTGTATAGTTCTAGCATTCTCTGAAACAACAATCTTAAATCACAGCTTGGTTTGAGTCAGTATTGTTTACTCACATCTGTCCCTGTGGCACAGCAAGGCTCATGTTGCAGAGAGCCTTCAGTTTGCCATAAGATTGGTACACATCTTGACACCAGACTGCAAAGTTTTCCTGTCCAGTAGGTAGAGGCAACTCCAAATCATCCTCCATGTTCTCCTCCTTCAGTTAGAAGAGAGAGCACACGTTGTTAAATACCCATAACAAGCCTAATATACACCTTTGTGCAAAAACATACTGACTAATGATCTAACAGGAAAACAGCAATGTCAGAGTTTTCCAAAGTAGATTAAAGAACAATTTGTAGCAAAGCAGATAAGACAAACAAGCACAATATTATTTCAGTCTCTTAAAACATTGAGGGTTTTAAGCAATTATAGTAGAAATACAGACATAAAAAAAAATCATATTGCCACTCAATACAGCTGGACAAGGAGCAAAACAGTAATAGCGTTACTTTTACATTTTAAAGTTTTCGAACGGCTAAGGATCAAAACAGGACATCAGGTACCTAAATTTCAATGAAATGGCAACCATCCTGTTCAAGCCATGTCTAGAGTAATATGAATCCTGTTAAAAGATTATTCTAAATAGAACAATAAATATGTTCTACTTAGAATGTCCACTCACATTTTTAAATGTTTTTTAACGTTGTAAAAACAAAATTATTTTGTGACCTTTTTTTCGTCGGCTAAACGTTAATAGTTTTTCCAACTCACCTGGTTCCTTACGTTTCTCCTGCTTCCGTCTTTCTCTATTTCCATCATCATCACTTCTTCTTTACACTGACAGTCACACATAAACATACAGTAATCAACTGAAAATATAAAATAACATTACGTAAAATAAAATTAAGTTATTATAAAAGCGGGTTGGGGGTCCACATTTGATAACAGTGAACACATGCTTAGTTACAGGATAACTTCGGTGACTGTGATTGTATATGTCCACTCTTACCTGTTTCCTTTTGCCCTCTCGTTCTCCTTCAAACTTCTCAATCTTCCTTTCAGTCTTTGTGCTATCACCCAACAAAGAACAACGAAAGAGAATTACAACAATTGACTCCAATAAAAGTCATATGTTGATTTATATCAGTTTCTGTAACAAGATTTTAATCGAATGTGGGCTGCTGCTGACCAGTTACTTTACTTTCTATGGAATGATATTTATCTCACAACAAATGCGGAGCAAACAAAAATAATCCGAGCAAATAATTTCATTTCACGGGCGCATTAAATTTCGCGCGCGTAGAACTGCGAGTGTCTGCTTCGTATACGTTGCTACAGTTTCACGTTCTTGCAGGTAGCTCTCTGCACTCCGAGAGAAATCCTTCTGGACCGAATACTTTTGACAACCTGGAGGCGGAACCTAAAGGAGGCCGGGCTTCTAATGTGATTGGTCACATTGATGGACACTTCAGGTTACTGCATTAAACTGAGTTACACTGTGGCGGCGAAAAAAAGCTGTTTTAAACTGTATTTGTTTACAATTTCAAAAATAAAGTTTGCCGAATTAATTATCAACAGTAATTGTTTGCTGTGCAGCAGAAGAAACACAGACAAATGCCACTGGGTTTTTTAATGTTGAAGAAGTATTTCAAACCAGAGGATTCTAAGGCAAGTTATGAAGCATCTGCACTGCTGTCCCATTAATTTGCTATGAAAAAACAACATAATGAGAAGCATGCATCAGTTCTATGAAAAAGATGAACTCGCTTATTATTTAACTAAGCAAACTTAATTTTATAAAATGTGAACAAATATAACGTGTTTATGTTGCTGCTAGTGAGTGTGCTTCACTCAGTGAAACAGCTGTACACATTTGGCTGCAGAGCTCCACTCACTATTGGTTCAGGCTCCACTGTAATAGTTCATCCAGATAATATTTCGGGTTCTCTGAACAGACAAACTGTGGAGTGGATAGGAGAGGAAGATGTGACAGGCTGTCTTTGGTAAGCAGCTCACTGGTCTGATAAAACAGTTCAGGTTGTTGCTCTCATGCTGTTTAAATCTTGCCACCAAACTCACAAGCTTCTGTTAAGGAACGGAGGGTTTTGTTATTATTGCCTTTAGCCACGCCATAAAGCTTCTGTGTGCCCTATCCACAAAGCTAAGGTCACCAGTGCCTGCTATGCACCTCAGCTGGAGATGGAGCCCACAAGGGACCAGCTGGTGGGGGTGCAGCGCAATAAAAAGGTAAATGTCAATGGTCAGCAAGCTACTGCTGGTAGTTTTGTGTCTTTGATTACGCATAGTTTGGTACCGGTGAACAGTGTAGATTATAAGAGACAGGAAGAAATTTTGTGTCTACATGGTGATAAACATCCGTACCCAAAAGCTGTGGTAACAGTGACCATTAATGAACAGCCCTACATGTTGTCAGTGTCAGTTGGGTTTGTACAGAACTTGCCTGTAGATGTTATTCTGGGACCGGACTTTCCTGTAAGAACAGTTGGAAGAGACTGATGTGGGGAAAAGGGGAACGTTAAGCTAAATGTGTCTGGCCTAATGATCACTCAAACCCTGGCAAAAGCTGGTTGCCAACCCCTTCCCAGACCTCAAGAGTAGTCTGTGTGAGGGTGGCACTAATGGGCCAAAAAAAATCCTGTCGCTATGAACAAAGGGACTGGACACTAAGAACTTAAAATGGGATGTATCTTAAAATATAGCTGTGTCTTACAAAGGGCGGATGAGATGTTTAAAGTTTTGTTCGCTAAGGTTACTGAAGGCAGAACTGGAAAACACACCCATTTCCTGGTTTGTGTGTGTATGCATGAATATCTGCTGAAAAGTGGGTATTGTTAGGACCAGAGCACTTGCCCACCTTATGGGCGACACGCCTGGCAACAGTTGCGCACCTGCTCCTGATAAGCTTGTTGGGTCAGCTTAAAAAGAAAGAAGTCGTCTTTGTTGATCGTTGCATGAGTAACAGTTAGTGAAACCTGGCTCCTAATCTCCTTGTTGTAGCTCCTTGTTGTATTCTAAACCAGAGGTCCCCAACCCCCGGGTCACGGACCGGTACTAGTTCTTGAGTTGTTTGGTACCGGCCCACGAGAGTTGAAGCTCGGGTGTGAAATTTTTGGTTTTCAGGGTTTTTATCTTTTTTTTTTTTTCTTTTTTTTTTTTAAATCGTTTTTATCATTAACTCAGTTTCCCCGGGTCTTTTCCCATGTGTTATGAATAAATCTTCTTTTTTTTTAGTACTGGTACTGGTTTTATTTTGTTGTATTTATCCGTGACACATTAAAGGCTGTGAATATGCAGTATTTTAAATTAGATTTTAAAATATTGCACTCATTTAACTGGAATGTTTTCATTTGTCTTGCTTCTTTTTGTCTGTAACTTCTTGTGTTGGTTAATAGTATTATTTGTATGGAAGACTATTTTAATTTAACAAATCTGTAGTTGTATGGGGTGCTTGTGCAAATTTAAGTATTTTTATTAAGATTAAGATCTGTTCAACAGTACTTGGGTTGTACTTGTGAAACAAATGTGTTTTTTATTGCTCAGTGCACAATTTGAATTTATTGTAAATAGCAATGTACTCACACATGCAGTAAAGCACCATGAATTAACAATTTCTTTGGGGATTAATAAAGCATTTCTGATTCTGAATAAAGTTTAATGTACATTATAAACAGAATGTTGGCTCAATTCAGCAGTGGACTGTGTTTCGCTGGGACGAATGCAAGCATCAGCATGTTTTTTTGCCAGGTGTCTCCACACGTTTGTAGTATTATTGCAAAATGCCAGAAGTTACATGCAGTGCATACATTGAACTTTTTTTTTTCAAGAAGCTTAAAGTGATCTCAGACAGATGACCTGAGATGCTTTCTACTTCCTTCCATTTTAAACTTCCATTTTCCATTCTCAAAATGCGGTGCCAAAATATGCCAAATTGCAAAACACTGATCAAACCTCTGTAACTTTGCTCTGTTTCAGTTCTGCAGTATCAATATTTGCACAATAAATGTCTAAATAATTTGTAAATTTTAAAAATACATGCACAAATTTTGCAAACAATAAATTTGTATACCTCAATTTACCTCAAAATGGTGGTTTCTTGTACAACCATTTGAAACTAAAATTACAGAACAAACTGTCACGATCCTGGGTCTTTTGACCCAGCCTTTTGAGTTTTAGTTTATTTTGATGTTTATGGTTTATGTTTAAGTTCATTAGGTTATCTAAGTTCAATTGTTTATTAGATTCTCCTTGTGTTTTTAGCCTGTGTTTAAGTCTCCCTTGTCCTTTATGTGTTTCATGTCTGCATGTTTTTTGTCGTCAAGTTCATGTAGTCATGTCTGCGTTTCATTATGTTTCCTGTTTTATTTTGTTTAAGGTTTTTTCATGTTTAATTTTAGTTCACCCAGTTTAGGTTATTGTTTAATTTCACCCATGCCTTTTGTTTGCATTTATTTTGCCAGCCTTAATAAACTGCTCGTTTCCTATTAATCCACGTCACGTTCCACATTCTGTTTTGGTCTGCATTTGAGTCCTTTTTTCACAACACATACAGTCTGCCTCAGCCAGACTGTGACAGAACGACCTAACCATATAATGGACTCAGCAGACTGCGACCTGAACAAGTGTTGGGAGGCAGCTTTTGCCTAGCTGGAGGAATTCAATTCAATTCAAATTTATTTATATAGCGCCAAATCACAACAAAAGTCGCCTCAAGGCGCTTTATATTGTACAGTATACCCTATAATAATAGATACAGAGAAAAACCCAACAATCATATGACCCCCTATGAGCAAGCACTTTGGCGACAGTGGGAAGGAAAAACTCCCTTTTAACAGGAAGAAACCTCCGGCAGAACCAGGCTCAGGGAGGGGCGGGGCCATCTGCTGCGACCGGTTGGGGTGAGAGAAGGAAAACAGGATAAAGACATGCTGTGGAAGAGAGAAAGAGATTAATAACAGATATGATTCAATGCACAGAGGTCTATTAACACATAGTGAGTGAGAAGAGGTGACTGGAAACGAAAAACTCAATGCATCATGGGAATCCCCCGGCAGCCTACACCTAGTGCAGCATAACTAAGGGAGGATTCAGGGTCACCTGATCAAGCCCTAACTATATGCTTTAGCAAAAAGGAAAGCCTAATCTTAAAAGTAGAGATAGTGTACTCCAGGAAAAACCAGTAAGCCTGCAGAGTGAGAGCAAAGTGGTCTAATGGGGTGATAGTGTACTATAAGGTCATTAAGGTAAGATGGAGCTTGATTATTTAAGACCTTGTATGTGAGGAGCAGGATTTTGAATACAATTCTGGATTTAACAGGGAGCCAATGAAGGGAAGCCAGTATAGAAGAAATTTGCTCTCTCTTTCTGGCCATGTGTTGTCCCCTTAAGCAAACAGAACAACAGACATTGGCCGTTTATCAATGCCCAAGTACGCGAGTACGTACTCGCGTTCTCGGTGAGTACGTACTCGCCGAGAACGCACGGGAGTACGTACCCGCCGAGAACGCGAGCACGGACTCGTGGGCCGTTTCTCAATTCTCAAGTACGCGAGCACGGTCTCGTGATTTGTAGAGTCGGAACACCAGCGTGCGTGATGATGTCACAGGTCCGGAGTTTTCACTGCCGTCCCCTCTTAATTTAACTGTGAGTAACATGTTATGAAGCTTAACTTTAATCACAGCCAAACCAGTTTACTCAGGAACAAATAAAACACTGAAATAAACCAAACATTAACATTTAGAAGTGATCTAAGTGACTTATATATCATTTTTAACCGCACTAGTGAAACCTCTAATAATAAAAATAGTGTACATGTACATACGTGTACATACCTTAATAAAAACAAGCAGGTGAGATGTTAGAACGCTTTTATTTCTATTCTAGTGGACACTCAATACTATAGACAGCTGCTGGGGTTTCTTTAACCTGAGTAGTGAGAAGTCCGCGAGAGTCCGCTGTTGAGTTTTGGACGAAATGCATTCTGGGATATATAGCTGTACCAAGTCCACACCGATGCATGCTCGATAAAACGGGCGGAGCGAGAACACATCCGGGACTTTTTCGCGTTCTCGGCTTGATGCGTACTTCGAATTGGAACAGTACTTGGTCTCCGACTGATGACGTATCACGAGTACACGAGAACGCAAGTACGCACAAGTACGCATATTGATAAACGCCCAATGTCTGCTATTGGCACAATGGCATTCCCCTTACAACGGTTGTCAATGACGCTTGTCCCTCCATGAACTAGCAAAAAGTGCCTGGTACAGAGGGTCATGCACGACTACATGCACTAACGGGAATGAGCACGCCTGAGGGGGACTGGGGGTGAGGGGTGGGAAGAAAAGTTTAATAAATATTGTTTTGTTTTCCTTTTTTTTTTTCTTTTTTTTAAAAAAAAGCTCCTCAAGCTTACATGGAACTTCAACTGAAGTCAGAATTTCTTGCCAACATTTCTAGTCATCTGAAACAACTTCATGTTATGAATGTGAATTAAAAACAGAAGCAGGTCAGGCAGGGTTTTTTTTAATCTCCACTGTTCATCAACAATGAAAAAGTATGAGTGAGAAAACAAATGAAGAAGTAAACAACTTCTTTCATTTGTGTGTATCCAATCCAATTTTATTTATAAAGCTCTTTAAAATACCCAGCACAGGACCAAAGTGCTGTACAGAAAATAAGTTAAAAACAATAGAATAACAGAAAACAGCAAAAATAAATAAATAAAACACATAATACATAAAAAATTAAAACAGCCCTATATTAAAAAAGAAAACAAGATAAAACAGCATAGAATCAACTAAAAGCAACTAAAATAAAAATAAAAAAATAAAAACCAACATCTCATGTGGTGTCAAAGGCCAGGGTAAAGAGGTGGGTTTTCAGGAGTGATTTAAAAAATGGTAGGGAAGAAGCCTGTCTAATCTCTAAAGGGAGATCATTCCACAGTTTTGGAGCTGCTACTGCAAAAGCACGATCTCCTCTAAGTTTACGGCCAATCCTGGGTACATTCAGGAGCAGCTGATCAGCTGACCTGAGAGTGCGGGTGGGTGTATAAGGCTGTAGTAGCTCAGAGAGATAAGATGGGGCTGGGCCATGGAGAGCTGTAAAAGCAAATAAAATAATTTTAAAATGAATCCTAAAAGGAATGGGTTGCCAATGAAGTGAAGCTAAAATAGGGGAAATGTGCTCAAACTTTGTGCCATGCCAGTTAAAAGACGCACCCTCTGTAGATAAGTAATGTATGATGCACTGACCCCAAAACAAAGTGCATTACAGTAATCCAGCCAAGTGCTAACACCTTATCGCTACCTAAGTATGAATTTTCATGGACAATACACTATAAGAAACTGACTAAGCTGTTACACTTTGGATTTTTGGACTTTAACCGCATACAAGCAGTATAAGTCCTCTCTCTTTTTAAAGGAAGAAAAAAATAAACACAGGGTTTTAAGCAAATAATTGACTGGATCCTTGTTGATCACACAATCCACAATATAATTTTTATGGCAGTGAAAATGAAAGAGTGTTTGTTAAAATTTGTATGAGTTGAAGCTGAACACACCTCAAACACTCAGAATGTAAACGTATGTAAATGTAAACCACACCAGGATTTATTTTTAAACTGAACAAACGCTTAAACCAACTGACTCTCTCACACTTCTTCTGTTCGACTCCAGCTGTCTAAACATGATGAAAGAACTAATGATACTTCTCTTCATTCACACTGCATTGGGGTTACAAAACTTCCTTTTGTATATGTTATTTATATCACTTCTGGTTGGCTTACAGTTATACATTCCTTGAAGTTTTTTTTTTTTTTCTCTGTCCCATTTGGTTCTTAAGCCATCAGAATTGTTGTCTGAAGACCAACAAGGATACCAAATGGATTTATTTTGCCAAATGGATCATCATGGCATTGCCGTATTGGTCCATTTGATCAAACTTTGTTGTTATTATTTATTTTATTTTCAGTTGTTACGGATGGGACAGACATGACTGGGGGATAGGAAAGGGAGAAAGAAAGAGAGGAAGGAAAAGAAAAACAGAAGGGAAAAGGGACAGTGAGAAAGGGCACTTACAAAGACAAAGAGAAAGAAAAAATAAAAAATAAAAAATCTCCTGGATCACCTGTTGAGAGAAAAAGAAGAAAAGACAAGCAAAAAAAACCAAACAAAAACAAAGCAACATACTAAACACAACACCATCACGTTAATCTAGCTGAGTGTGAACAGCAGTAAATACTAAATATTGAAAGTTGTTGTGCAGCACGCAGGACAGACAGCGCACAATGTGCTTTGAAGTAGCAGCTAAGAAAGGTGTAGTTTATGTCTACGAACAGTGAACACCCGTGTGCACACCTGTGTGGATCAACGCGCTTGTATACAAAAGGTTTCCCCATGTAACGGTCTGCTAGAGGGTGTGGAGGCCCATAGCCCCGTCCCCCAGGGCATGAAGCAGGTATGGAGGAGATCCAGGCTCCAGACATCCAGAGGCCCCAGAGTGCGAGAGCCCAAGGAGTACCACCGGAGGGGCATCCGTGCCACCTTCCTGGGAAGGGCTGAGGGGATCCTCAGACGAGGGGGTCACCCAGTAGCCACGGAGCAGAAGCCAGAGAAGTTTAATCTCATGATATCTTCTGGAGTCCCAAATGCCCCTGAATATTTGATAATGGTCAATCTTGACGATGTCCTATCGGCTTACGATGACACCACCACGAAAACACTGGAACCCAGACAACACTGGGTAACAGAAATGATGGAAACGGATTCAGAGCTATGGGAAATGTTCACTGCACGTGGTCCAATTTATCAGTACTATCTCGCAGAAGACACTAAGAATTTCTATCAACAACCTGGAGGTATGTGATTGACATAATGTTTCCTGCTAAGTTTGACAATAGATTGAAGTCAAAACTTGATTTGTACAAAAGTTTTACAAAACACGCACTGATTTAAAAAAATAAAAACAAACATCACTTCATGGTTAATGGAGTCAGATAGACAGGACAAATTTCTTAGTACCAGCAAAGATTGTTATCATTTGTAGGATCCGTATAAAAAAATGAAAAAGATCCCACTTCTTGTTATTGTTCTTCAAGTGTAAATTGCTAAAATGTTTTACCGTTATATTTATAATCAACCCTATATTTATGCCCAATATTCAGCTGACCTTTTAAAAAATGTTAATTAACCAATATCTCAATATTTGGTAAATAATATATGGTCTACACACATACAAACTCACTCACCAACTGTGCCTTTCATTAAATTAACCGTCACAACATTCGGTACAAAACACTTACACACAACCTGCTGGCTGATTTTTGATCACATACATGCATCTTACATGCAGGTTTCTCACTGTAATTTAACTGTAACATGCTTTTATCAACATGGCATTGGGCTCCACTGTGCTCATTTAGCTGCTATCATATCTGTAGACTCCTACTTTACTTTAGTTGACTATTTCCAGTGCTGTAAAATTTGTCACTGCTATGTTCGCTATTCCATCCGTTTATCCATTCATCTCATGGAGTGTGGGTGAATGACGAGACTGGCTGAGAGTTTACAATTTTTAAGCAATCCTGACAGGGATTGGTTTTAAAAGGAAGATCCACCCACCTGTTCTCAGACATATTTGCGCTCATGTTAGGACCCCCAATACCTTCCAATCATCAGCCTTTCATCGCCTCAGGATCAATAAGTGCGGTCTCTCTTTTTACTTTGTTAGGTTACATTCAATTACGCAATTACTTCATTTACGTCAGGGAAAACAGCCTGTTTGTCATTTTGTCTTCGAATTCCACACTTTAGCTGTTAAATTGAGCTGGAGAAACGCTGTTGGCTGTGAATTTTCATGGAGGTATTGTCAGATTACATCCATCAAGAAATGACTGGACATGAGGCTCCTAAGACACTGGATGAGTGTCTGGATGAGACACTGGCAATAGTCCTGCCATTTTTCAACATCTGATTAAACACATCTTTCGGGACTTGCTAGGCTTTTGTGTGTGCGCCTATTTGGATGACTTCATGATCTACTCTTGATCTGAAGTAGTTGTATCCGCTATCTGACTGTGGTGCTTAACAAACTATTTATGTTCCTATTTTCCTATTTTAGTTAGAAGACCCAAATTCCATGTTGCAATACTATGTACTCGCAATATATATACTCACTCACCTTCAAACCACAAGTAGAGAATTTTGTGAAAAATCTGAAGTTAAAACTGAGATTTTATTTTCAAAATAAGTTGTGTTTCTCTTTTAATACAAAGAAACGGCTTGTTGCTGCAACATTTTTGCCTGTGCTGGATTATGGTGATATTCTATATATGAATGCTTCTGCTAAATGTCTTCGAATGGTTGATACTGTGTATCATGCTTCTCTGAGGTTCATCACTAACCATAAATTTCAGACTCACCACTGTGAGTTATACTCTCAGGTAGGATGGCCTGCTTTGGTAAGTCGGATGAACTCTCATTTATACAGTTTTATATATAAGGCAATACTTGGGTTGCTGCCTTCTTATATATGTTCCCTGCTTGTAATGAAACATGCTGTTCGGTATTCTCTTCATCCGCATGGTTACTTGTTGCTTTCTGTTCCATTTGCCCGAACTGAATTTGGTAAAAGAGCTTTTGTCCATTTAGCACCCTTGGCTTGGAACAAACTGCAGAACGAATGGAAAATGACTGAATTCATTTGATTAAGTGCTTTTAAATCTAAACTACGGATCCTTGAGGCCAAGTCCATAACATGCAACTGTTTCAATTAGATTGATTGTCATTTTAACTGATTTTTTATTTTTATTTGAACTTTATTGAATTTTACTGAATTTTATTTTATTTTTTCATTTATTTTTGCATGTGTGTTGTTGCTGCCTGTGTTTAATTGAGTAATTTCTGTAACTGTGAGACACTTGCTGCTGCCTATCTTGGCCAGGTCTCCCTTGAAAAAGAGGTTTTTAATCTCAATGGGATCTTTCTGGTTAAATAAAGGTTAATAAATAAATAAAAATATGCTAATCAGGGCTGCTATGGTAGAAAACGTTTCAAATGCAGGTTTGACAGTTTGTGAGTGTACAATTTATCTAAAACCTAGTGAGGGTTTACTCATGTTTACCACTGGGTGGCTGTAGCTCAGGAGGAAGAGCAGGTCACTTACTGATTGGAAGGTTAGTGGTTCGGTCCCTGGCTCCTCCAGTCTGCATGCCAAGTATCCTTGGGGAAGATACTAGCCCAAGTTCCTCTCCGATGCATCCATCGGAGTGTGAATGTGTATGAATGTAGTTAGGAAGCACTCAATTTAGAGAAAGAATGTTGCTTTGAGTACTCTGGGAGAGTAGAAAAGTGCTATATAAGAGTCAGTCCATTCACTGTCTGAACAGAGTTTTGTCATTTTACTTTTGCACTATTATGTTCCAGCAGCAGTATTATTTGATATATTGTTAATTATAAATTATATAAATTATTACATTCAAATCAAATTTGCTGCATTACCTTTGTTGAGACATTTTAATCTGTGCTAAATGCAGCACATTGTGTGGGCTAGATCCGGGCCATACCAATTTTGCTATGTGGGTATCGTTTACGCCTTCCAAGCTCCATGAAGGTCCAACCTGTCTTCCATGTTTTGCAGCTCAAGCTAGCATCACCTCGCAATGGCCCCACCCAAAATCATTGACGGGAGTCTTGCCTACGCTGTCTGGACTCTCGTTGCCAGGGCTGGAAGTTTCAGTATTTAGTGGACTGGGATGTCTATGGCCCTTAGAAACATTCATGGATACTGCCCCGTTTAATCTTGGACTCCTCACTCATCAGAGACTTCCATCGCCGCCATCTTGGGCCGATGTTCTTTTAACAATAAATACATTATTCTGGACTTTAAAGTTCCTTTTGCAACATTTTTTTACTGAATGTGAATGAAGCTAAGAATACTTATTGTTAATCTCTGGCTCTCTTCCACAACATGTCCGTTGCCTTCCTCCACTCACCCACAACTGGTTTCCAGGTGGCCGCCCATCTTTGAACCTGGTTTTGCCAGAGGTTTTTTTTCTATTAAAAGGGAGTTTTTTCCTTCTGGATGTTGCCAGAGTGCTTGCTCTTGATTGTTGGGGTTTTCTCTGTTTTCTGTGTATTATTGTCAGTGGTGGGAAAAAACAAAGTACAAATACTTTGTTACTGTACTTAAGTAGAATATTAAGGTATCTATGCTTTACTTGAGTATTAATTTTTCTGGCAATTTTTTACTTTAACCCTCTATATTTTTAAACAAATATCTGTAATTTCTACTCCTTACATTTTCAGAATGGGCTTGTTACCACATACCTCCATCACATCCAAACATCAATTTAGTTCAGTTCTGTTACGTCCCCCCGACCATGGTGGGGGCTAAGGCAGGGAACAGACAGCAACACAAGACAACCAGAATTAATGAAGGAGAAAGAACAGCCAGGTTAAGGGTTAGGCAGGATTTATTTATCATATACCATGCCTTTACAATAATAAACTTGACAAAAGAAAAAAGGTGGAGGACAAGGACTAGGCGGTTGAGCCAAATCAAAGAAATTAATAAAACAAAAACAGGTTGACAGCTTCTCTGGGTCTAAATAAAACAATATGCATAGCAAAATGCTTGTCTGGCTGCTCAACCAAAAAAGGTCAGTAAAAACATACAAAAGTGGCATTAACCGCATAACCTAGTGTCTGTAAGAGTGAAACCTCTGCTGCCAGGGTACCCCAAGCTAACTTTTCCAGCCTCCCACCAACACACTCTGTTTTACATACTCAGCAGCCATCAAACAAAAGTTCCTCAAGAGTCAAAAGCCACCCAGCTGGCCAGTGAGCTTCTCTTTTGTAATGATCCCTGGCGAGTGACTGGCCTACTGTGCCCAGACTAGCCAACAGACAATATATCTCAATATTCGAAGGTAGACCCTACAAGAATACAACTGAGAAAAACCCAACAATCATATAAGCCCCCATGAGCAAGCGCTTTGGTGACAGTGGGAAGAAAACTTGCTTTTAACAAGAAGAAACCTAGGAAGACCAACAGAGGGGCAGCCGCGCCACTGTCCCAGAAAGAGCTGAGGAGAGTCCCAGATGAGGGGTCACTCAGCAGCCGCAGAGCAGAAGCCCGGGGGGGTTGCAGTGACGTGCCCGTGAGCTCCGCCGGCAGCCAGCTGTGCCTGAGTGACCGAGCCCCGGGCCGAGAGGCCGAGGGTACCCCATCCCCGAAGTGGCCCGAGCGAGCCCCAGGCTCCATGCCCCGATAAGCAGCCGCCAAGGAGTGAGCCGGTGGGTACCTGGGCGCCCACCCCCGGACACCAAGAACCACCAACGCACCGATGTCTGAGGGCGTCTGCCACCGGCAGGGGAAGTGGTGGGGGAGATAGGCCTCCAAACCTTGGAGGGCCTGAGATGTCCCCAGAGAGGTGGGGTCTGATACCCAACCTGACATATAGACACAGACAAACAGGCACCCACAGATACAAACATCTATTCCCACCCTCATGCTCTCAACACTCACCCAACGTGGAGACAGACATAGAGAGACACTGTACACACAATCACACTCCCCAAGCGTACTCTAAGCCCCGGGTCTGGGTACCCTTGCCCCTGGAGGGGGAAACTGCGCCCAGACCCAGGTGGTGTTACCCTTTTCCCTGCGGTGGGGAGATGCAGACTGCCCCAACTCCGCAGCAGCAGGGAGGCCCCACATTCCAGACCCCAGTCGGACGGCCAACTCCTCCTCCTAGCCCCCCCGCTCCAGCAGGCCGCAGAGAACGGGGGTGTAGGAAGACTCCAAACCTCCCTCCACCCGCTCATATGTAGTGTTGATGTATGTGTGTTCTAAGGTGCATTTAAAACCCAGGAGGGCATGGAGCTACCTGCCAGAGCAGCAGGTAAGCGTATAGCCCCTCCTGCTAGCCCTCAATGTCTACGTGTATTTAAAATTGAGAGGTGGGCAGCGACGCCAGGGGTGAGGTGTACACCCTGATGGTGATTGGAATCCGTGTAGCGTGCCCACCCCCAAGATCCTATATGTATGTGTAATGAGAGTGTGAGTAATGTGAATGTCTAAGTTGTGGGATAAAATTGAGGCAGAGGCAGCCAGAAGGGGACAGAGGGGGGGGATGTCTCCTCTGCACCCTGGTGACACACCCCTACCCCAAGGCCCTGCATGTGTGGGTGATTGTGGTGGAGCGGGAAGAGGGAGGCAGCTGGAGATGGGGAGGGAAGGAAGGGAGGGGCAAGTGACCCCTCCCTGGGGTTAGCTCCCCCGCTGACCCCAGTAGGCACCCCCATACCCTGCAACCCGCCAGGGAAAGGGGGGCCCATCCAGACCGGGGCCCAGTGGAGCAGCGCCTCCCGGCCCCACAGAGCCCGGGACAGTCCACGTGACCCCACCACAGACCTTCCTTGGTCTCTTGTGTTCTGGGGGCCTCTGGATGTCTGGAGTTTTGATCTCCTCCATACCTGCTTCATGCCCTGGAGGTCGGGGCAGTGGCCCCCCACACCCTCTAGCAGATCATTACATGAAGGAACCTTTTAAAAACAAGCGCGTTCATGCTCACAGGTGTACACACGGGTGATCACACACACAAACTACACCCTTTTGAGCTCCTACCTCAAAGCACACTGTGTGCTGTCGATCTCACGTGCTGCACCATAATGTTTAATATTTAGTATTTACTGTCATATTCCCATATATCATTGTGATCTTGTTTATTACTCTTGTCTTCTTCTGCTTGCTTTCTTTTTTCTTTCTCAACAGGTGATCCAGGTGATCGATATGTATTTTTTTTTTTGTCTGCTTATTCTGTTGGTTTTTGTTTTTTGCCCTTTTCCCCCGTCCCTCTTCTCAGGTTTTTTTTTTTTTCTTTCCCTCTTTCTTTCTCCCCTTTCTTTCCACCAGTCAAGTCTGTCCCGTATTCAGCAAGTGAAAATAAAATAAACAATAAAAGGTGAATCAGATGGACCATTACGGCAAGGCTGGGATGGTCCATTTGGTAAAGTAAATCCGTTGGGCATCTTTCTTCGCCTTTAGACAATAATTCTGATGGCAAAAGAACCAAACGGGACAGGTTAAAAAAAAAAAAGAAGAAGAAGAAGATGAGTTGGCTGTTGTTTTGCCTGCTAACATGGACTATTTTTCTTTCTCACAAGAAAGAATAATAGATTCAGTAGAAGAGCAGCTTCATATGATCAGCTTTAATGGAGAGAAACACCTGCACTCACCTGCAGACCAGCAATCACCAACAGAAGGCATCAAGCAGCAGAAAAAAAGACTTGAGGCCAAAGAAAAACAATAATTATTTGTCTCTGTTGCTCTGTGTCACAGACATTAAATTGTGCAGTTTAGATGGTGAAACTGTGAAATTATGATGTGCAGTGACAATGCTGGCAATAGAGAAAAATGGCCGAATAAAATGTTCAAAACACATAAATTATGGGCCTGTCAGGTCTCATACTGTGAAGGTAAATTAAGCATGGCCTCATCAGAAATTATTCAGTTATTGCAAAATCTCAGCTGATCCTGAAATTATGTTTCACATAATATACACAACACATATGGTTCTACAGTGTGCACTTCAGATATAGGTGAACATTTTGTCTCCACTTCTTCACTTACAGTCTGTGTTTGTCATTTCATTCATGCTGTTGTTTGAGGTTTTTATTGCGATCATAACGTAACTGATGCTGTGCTCGTCATGGCCCTGATCACGTCAGAGTTCAGCCTCACAGAGCTGTCAGCATTACTGTAGACGATGTTTTAAAAGCAGCTCTTTGTTCTAAACACCAGGTGTCACTTTACCTGTGACACCTGGTGTCACAGGTAAACTGAAGAAGCTTCTCGGATGAGAGGTGAAACGTCTTCAAGCAACTCAAAGAGGTCCAGACGCTTTTCTTTGCAAACTCCTTTGACTACGATGACCTGGATGACTGAGAACCTTCACAGACTTTACCTGTGATAGTAACTCCCAGCACATCAAGGTTTGATCTCTGCTCTATGTATGAAACACATATAAGGAAATCAACAGCATTAGTTCGATGATGCTTTTATTTTGAAACTAAAGAATTTACAGAAATGAACCCGAGTAAGTTTACAGTCAGTTATGCATGTCTGGATTTGGATTCAGATACAGATGAAAAATAAGGAAACATTTCAGCTTCTAGAAATTTCTCCACAGCACTGACACACATTGTTATATCAAAATAAATCAGCTGTTTTCATTTTTATAATGATAGTCAGATTAAGTTTAACAAAGAGAGAAAGAAAAGAAAAAAGAGAGAGAAAGAAAAAAAGAAGAAAAAAGAAGAAAAAAAAAGAAGAGAAAAAAAAACAACAAAAAAAACAAGAAGAAACCTCCAGCAGAACAAGGCTAGGGAGGACATGCTGCAGAAGACAGCCAGGGATTAACTGACATCTTGATGAGATGTGATGCAGGAAAATGCTGTGTTTTGCTGATGTTGGATGTTATGTCTGCCTGTGATACTGTTAACCATCACATTCTGCTTGATAGGCTGAGACACTGGGTGGGTATATCAGGGTCTGCTTTGGACTGGTTTGCATCTTGCTTGTGTGAACCATCCATTTCTGTGGCTAATTCTAAGTATAGGTCCTCTTCTACTTTTCTTGCCACAAGGTTCCATTTTGGGGCCTTTATTGTTTCATGTTGTATATACTCCCTCTTCAGCACCTATTGAGCACTTTTAAGGAGATTTCTTATCACTGCTATGCAGATGATATTCAGTTGTATATCTCCTTTAAGCCCCAAGATGTTTCCAAGCTACAGATTGTGCATAGGTGCATAGACTCCATTAGAGGTTGGATGTCTGACAATTTTCTTCAACTTAATGAGGAGAAAACTGAAGTCCTTGTTTGTGCTCCTGAAAAAAATGTGCCTAGGGTTATGGAAAATTTAGGTTTCATTTGCCAAACCTATCATGAACCTTGGTGTAAATTTTGACTCAGCTCCGACTTTGGATGGTCATGTTAAATCTCTGGTTCGCTCCTGTTTTTATCACTTGAGAAATATTGCTAAGCTGAGTCCCATTGTGTCACGCTCAGAACTGGAAATTGTTACACATGCATTTGTTTCATCTTGTTTAGATTACTGTAATTCTTCACTTGTTTATGTAAAGCCTCCTTGGAACGTCTGCAGGTTGTTCAGAATGCTGCTGCAAGGCTTCTGACAAGGCTTCGCATGTCACACCCTTGCTGATCCAGCTGCACTGGCTCCCCATTAAATTCAGAGTCCACTTTAAGATTCTGACTCTAACATTTAGAGCTCTGCATGGACAAGCACCAACATACATTAGAGATCTTTTACATCCATACATCCCCAGCAGGTCCCTGAGGTCATCTGATCAGGGCTTGCTGGTTGTCCATCATATGAGGCTGAAAAAGAAAGGTGACAGAGCTTTTGTAACAGTGCCCTGATCAGACAGGAATGCAGGAAAGCAGAACGAAAATGGAAGAAAGATAAGCTCCACGTTTCTTACCAAGTGTTTAGAGATTGTTTAAATAACTATCAGCGCACCATCAAGGTAGAAAGAGCAAATTATTTCTCCAAGATCATTACTAAGAATTCTGGTAATCCTAAAGTTCTGTTCAACACAATCAACTCTGTCCTGCATCCCACCACTTGAGCCATATCTGAGACTGCCTCACACACTTCTGAGGATTTTCAAAAGTTCTTTACTGAAAAAATTGGTAATATCAGAGCACATATCCCGCTCCCATCCCAGGACCCTTCTGAACCACCTACATGTTCATTCTTTTTCTCTGAATTTAAACCAGTTTCATTATCCCATCTTACTGATATAATAATGCACATGAAACCAACTACATGCCCCTCGGATGTGTTACCTACGCCATTTCTCAGAGATGTGCTGAAGACAGTCGGCCCTAACGTCCTCGCTATTGTAAATGGCAGTATCTCAAATGGAACTGTTCCTCATTCGTTTAAACAAGCTGTTGTCCAGCCGCTTCTAAAATAGACTGGTTTGGACCCGTCAGTTCTTGGCAATTTTAGACCAGTCTCTAAGCTGCCATTTTTGTCTAAAGTTCTCGAGAAAGTTGTCCTCCACCAATTATCCTCATTCTTAGATACACATAATATTCTGGATAAATATCAGTCTGGTTTCAGAGCCTGCCACAGCACAGAGTCTGCTCTACTGAAGGTGTTCAATGATGTGCTTTTAGCTGCTGACTCTGAAAGAAGTACAGTTTTAATTCTTTTAGACCTGAATGCAGCATTTGACACTGTCGATCACACAATCCTATTAAACTGTCTAAAGGCGTGTTGGCATTCAAGGCTCTGCTCTAAAATGGTTTGCCTCTTACCTGGAGAGCAGATCATACTCTGTGATGTTCTGTAACAAATACTCTTCCCCAGCTACACTCACTTGTGGAATACCTCAGGGGTCTATTCTGGGCTCATTTTTCAGAAACACCAAATTCCCTATCACTCTTATGCAGATGATACACAGTTCTACCTCTCTCTAAAACCAGGTGCTGATAGTACACTGCAGAAAGTCTCAGATTGTCTTAGTGACATACATTGCTGGATGTCTCTGAACTTTCTCAAATTAAATCACGACAAAACCGACATTATAATTTTCGGTAAGCAGGACTCTGTTAGTCTTATAAGAAATGACTTGGGCCCATTATCAGCTAATGTACATCCCCAAGTAAAAAATCTTGGTTTCATTTTTGATTCTACCCTCAAGCTGGACAAGCAAATAAATTCAGTTGTTCGTGGCAATTTTTTCCAACTCAGGAGCATTTCTAAACTCACAAATATCCTGTCATTTAAAGACCTGGAAACTGTTATCCATGCTTTCATATCATCACGTCTTGACTACTGTAACTCTTTCTATTTAGGCATCTGTCACTCAAGCCTGTCCCACCTGCAACTTGTTCAAAATGCAGCCGCAAGGCTCCTGACGGGTACCAGAAAGAGAGAGTATTACTCTGATACTCGCATCTCTACATTGGCTGCCAGTTAAATATAGAATTTATATATTTATTTATTTTATTTATATATTTTAAGGTTGTATTATTTGTTTTTAAAGCTCTCCATGGTTTGGCTCCAGGTTACATTTCAGATCTTCTTACACTCAAAAAAATGAATGAGGTGGATTGTTCATATTTATTTTCATTTTACTTAAAATATATGTTTTTGTTAAGTTAAAATATGTCTTTCTAATAAAGTCTACGTAATTGTGTCTATTATTGTCTGTACAGAATACTAATGTGTTACTTGATGGCATAACATTTAAGTTAAGTTAATTAGGATCGATATACTTCGTATATCCACAAGGCAGCATTGTAGCTATTCGAGTCTATAATCAATGACTAAACAAGCAATTTTGCCACTGTTGTGCTGCATCCGTCTTACCAAAGTCTAAAATATTTAATTTGATATGCTTGTTCTTGAGATATCGTTAGCATTATAGGACCAATACAGGAGAATCCCCATAGCTAATTTAAATCAGGATCTTTAGTTGGATCATTGCAGTTCATGTAAATCATAAGATGCAAAGACATGCAGACCTTTGTTTAGATGTTTGCTTTTACATATTATTTAGCTGGTCTTGTACTTACATTTCCAACTGGAGTGTGGGAAAGTAAATGTAAGTAGTGAACACAAGATTATTACTCACTAATCGATACAAAGCACTTTTGAACAAAAATCTGACATTTTACACAGATCAAACTGAGTTTTTGGCAACAATATATCAGCTTTCCAAGAACAAACCAAACAAACAAAAGCATCTTTACAGAATCAGCAACAGTTTTACTTGAGCTGTAACAATTTACCACCACTTTAACATGATCTTATATAAAGACACATTACCGTGTGACAAAAGTCAACTGAGGCACAGAGGTAAGATTATGAACAGAGCTACAGTATATCCTCACAGTTTGGCAAAATACAGTGAAGTCCATTTAGAAGTCCTCTGAACATCACAGAAAGCTGTTTAATTAAGACGAATAAGTCAACGCTCCCCTATTTCTACCAATCAAGAACACAATGTCCCTTAAAATGTGCGACAGGAACACTGATGAATGTACAGCAGAGCAGCAAGAGATATAATTACATTGCTGGGGAGGTGCACATCAGGTTATTGTGCATGGTTTTTGGTTATGATGCACCTATGATGTAGATTTAAGACAGAAAAATAAACAACCTGTGAGATATAGGCATGTCTTGTTTTAAAATTGTTTTCATCATTGTTTATTCTAACCTCTAATTGGAAATATACCCCACAAAACAAAGAGTGGTATCTGTTACAGCATGTCAAAACACCCCCAAAAGTCCATTCAAGATTAAAATTTCTTCATTGCAGTTTACTTCTACATAAAAAAGGAAGGAAAACCAAGCTTTCTGACTATAAACACCTTATTTCTGTATTTTCATTTGATTTTTCTTCCCTTTTTTTCTCCCTACTTTCCATAACATGTTTAATTCAAAGCAGCATTACTCCTGTGTGCTTTTAATCTGTATTATTCTTAAAGAAAGATTAATAAAAAGTCTGAGCAAATTAAATGTCTTTGTAAAAAATAAATTTGTATGGATTAGTACAGCTATATACCAGCGAAAGGAAATCTGTCCAAGAACCTCCACTCTGTCCAGCAAAGTAGAGAGAAATAATAATTAAAAAACAGATACAGTACCAATACTTTCCCCATCACCAATCTCCTCCTAAAAGAGATGCAGGCACACCAAAAAATGAGAAAACCTTCAGGCTGAACAGTCAACAGCGATAATGCACCTCTACGTGACGATTTTGCAGCACCTGGTAACACGGTGAGATGCAACCACTTCCTGTCAAGTCATAAACAGACAGGACAAAAAGCTGAACACAAACATTAAAAGCGAGCAGATAGAGAAGATGGTGTTTCTGTGGGAAGTCTGAATGGGTGAGAACCTTCTGAGCAACATGATGCAATCAGCACTTTAAAACTAGTCCCACGACATTATGCAACAATCCTCCACTCAGGTTCTCTGCTTGGAAAACATTTTCACATTTTCTTGTGGACAAAAAGCTTCTGTTGTGCTAAGATTCTTTTTTTTGAACATATAAAATTGAATGGATTTGTCTTTATAATGCAAATACATGTAGGATAGACAGTATATACTTTAAGGACAAAAAACAGTGTCTTACATTTACATGTAAGACACTGTTACATTCAGTACATTCACCAGCCACCCACCCCCAACATGGACTGCGCCACTTGAAAAAAAAATCAATCCTGTAGTATTAAAGACAAAACATCAAGAACAATACATCATTTTGTTGGAAAATTTAATTTACACTAATCTTTGTATATTTATGAGTACAATATCCTTTTTTCTATTACACACTTAAAAAAATATCTGACTGTACTTTTATAGAAGGTGCAGATAGAAGTGAAACAAATTAAAAGATCCTATATGATCCCTAGATAACATACTGCATATATTACAGCTTGTGTATTTCTGTGTGAAGAATCCCAAATGTACACTTCCATTTAAACAGGCCGAGGTGAGTCTTTGACTTCAGGGCTTCGCTTGACACCTCCACCCCCCCGTTCTGAGGGAGGCTCTGTGGGGTGAGGCTGTCACATCCGCAGCTTCAGGATGACTGTCGCCAGGATGACGAAGAAAGTGTTCCAACCCAGGGTTACAGCAAAGCCTCGCCACACCATCATCCGAGACAAACCCCAGCCTGATGAGAAGTGTTAAGGAATATATATATATTTTAGTACTTATTTTCTGATTATTTTTGTCTTATGCAGGCCAGTATATGAAAAAGGCCACTTTTCAGTCATAAAGTGTGTTAAAGGTTACAAAGTGGTGAGCAAGACTGAAATACTGTGCAGAACAGGAAGTCTTTTGTAGAGATGCAGAAGCAGTATATTAAGAACAGGAAACAGATGGAGACAGAAAAGCGGAACTAAGCAACGCACACACACACATCAAGTAAGGGCAGACATGTAGTATTGAAATAGATTAAGTGACGGTTTAGTAGGGGAGGAGCGAGCGGATTATAACATAGTGCTTCTTTTATTACAAGCATATCACCTAAGAAAGAAGCAACAGCAATTTCAACAGAAATGTTAACGTTCAATTCATTCTATTGTAATAAAAATTAAAGCTGCAAGCAGCACTGAGAGGGCCCTCGTACCCAAAGCGTCGAGACACGCCCAACACCTACACCCAGCAGGTCCGATCTGATATCACATTGATGGATTTCATGCGTAGAACCACAAGCTAAAATTTCATCTCGTTCAATGATGATTATACTCGTCCTACTAGGTGGCACTTTAACCATTACTGACAAATGACATATAAAACATTTCCGAGCTCGACTCTCATCATGCCTGTGAAGTTTGGTAGAGATTGGACATTGTGTTTTTGAGTGACAGCAGTTTACTGCTTTTTGGCGAGTGATTGAAACTCCAGGTGCCGCCATGACCACCTTGTTTTATGAACCGTAAAAAGCGCCGCAATTTAACATTGCAAAGGTCTTTAGATTCCACACTCCAAAGATCATGTTGATGTGATGAAATCCCTAGGAGGAGTTCTTTAAAGTATGAGGCCTGAAAATAGGGAAAAATGTAGCTGAAATGACATGTTCAATTGAAAATGGATGACTTCCTGTTTGGTTTGGGATATTGCTCCTAGAGCCTTTTTTTGTTCATGTTGATATTTTACATAAGCCAGCCAGATTTCAGACTCATAGATGAAACACAGGGCAGGAGCTGCTCTTTTGAAATTTTGTAGGGGGCGCTGTGGCGCCATTTTGTAATATTCCATGAAAATGATCACATAACAAGAAAGCCTTCGTGACACTGGAGGTGTGTGCAAAATTTCAAGAGTTTTTTGAGCTTTCCAAACCCCTCAAAAGCTACTTAATTTTTCATGGCAACTCGCCTTGCCACCAGGGTGCACCGTTCAATGTCAACTCACAATTATTACACTAAAGAATCAGGAGGGACTGATGTTTATTCTCACTGCTTTTCAGGTGGATCTCATCAACCTGTGAGGAGCAGTACATCAAAGTTTAAGACATGACATTTCCTGTTCCCACTTGGTGGTGCTCTGACTATTCCTGACAATGGGCACATCAATCTGTTCAGGAAGGATATGTTATCACGTCTGTAAAGTTTGGTAGTGATCTGACTGGATTTCTTTGAGTTATAGTAATTTCGTTCCTCACTGCGAGACATCAATGTTCACCATGCTGCTGGGGTCACACCCTTTGGTGAAAACTCACCGTTTCCAATATAATCCAAGACCAACTCCTTAAGGATTTCCTGGAGAAATTTGGGGTACAGTATAGAGGTGGGTGACCCAAAGACCCTCAAAGTGTAAAACATGGCATTTCGTGTTCCCACTTGGTGGCGCTGTCGCCAATGTCAAATATGGCAGTAGAAATATGTTCAGGGTTGGAGCCTTATCATATGTGTGTACTTTGGTCCAGTGCAAACCAGGCTCCAGCCCGACTAAACATAAACATCAGGGTCTGGCTCACAGGTTGATCCAGTTTCCTCCTCCCCCACTGAAAGGAGGAATTACTGTTACGATGGAGGACCTGCAGTGAATTGACAGTGAGCAATACCTTAATGATGTTATCATTGATTTTTACCTCTTTTTTACCAATATATTTGGGAATGAGAGCAATATAAATTTCATGGCAAATCATCATAATTCCCTGTGACAAAAACTCAAAAGCTCTGCAATTTAATATGGCCCAGGTGTGTAGTTGACACTGACCAAATAAGAAAATGATCCAATCAAATCCGTAGGAGAAGTTCGCAAAAGGTAAAATTCGAGCCAAAATGTCACCTTCAATTCCAAATAGCAGGCTTCCAGTTTGGTTTATATGGAAGCGTAGAGCTGCCACCCAGGCAAAATAAAAATAGAGCTGTATCACATTATAACGTGAAAAGTTTGTTCTAACAATATACTTTTCATGTTTGTACAACATACTATCATGTTACTACAATGTACTTTTCACGTTTGAAAAATATAATATCAAGTTATTACAATATACATAATTATCATGTTAGTACAATATAATTATCACCTTCATACAATATTTATATTGTACGATTGTGATAATTATGTATATTGTAATAACGTGATATTGTGAGAGAACAAAAATTCTAATTAGAGAACAATCAGTTTTCATCAGGAAAATCCAATATTTTCTTCTATGTAGACAGGACAATCTATTGATATTTTTATGGCACAACTTGACATGTGTGTTCAACCTAACATTAAAGGTGGATGAAAATGGTGTTACTCATGTGACTAAGAAGTTCATGTTAAAAATTATTCGAAATTCTTTATTTTTCAGTATTATGAGATTTAACTATATATAACATAACATATATAACATTCAGAAAAAGTCACTAGTTGTCTTTTGCAGTTTGTGTTTTTTCATTCATGTGTGTTCAAATATTAGGCTTTTTTCATATTTAAACTAGCTTACACTAACTTGCATAAGTTTTCATATAGATCCTGATTCATTTTTTGCAATAGTTTTTGAGATGATCATGTTCAAACACTGCCTCATTTCAATTTCAATCTACAAAAATGAGTGTTACCTCTGTACATGATACAGCGAAGGGCTTCTGTGGTGTAGGTCAGAGGTAGGACCAGGCTAACGTAGCGAAGAGGATACGGTATACATTCCACGGGCCAGATGATACCTACATCACAGGACAGAAAGGACAATGTGTCAGATGTAGGTAAGATATCATATACACCTCCAGCAGAAATTAATTATACTTGGATTCTGATAACAAGCAGGCTGTGAAGCATTTTTTTTCCTGTTTCTTTTTAGATTCCAAATCAGGTTCAAAGTTCAGTCTGAGCAGCAAAAAAACTAATCTGCATGGTGCATTTAGCAGCTCTTCTGCAGCAATCACTTCATCAGCATGCGGATTTTGCTTTGAATTGCAGATGTTCAGAATTCCATCTTTTTTAGGGAAATCTGGACTAAAAAGCTCAAAGATGGAAATATTGAGATATGGCTGGAAGATCCAGAGTAGAACAGCAACAGGATGAACACTGCGGTGGAGAGATTTTATTCACTGCTGTTTCCATCCTTTTAGGCTACAGCATCAAAATAAGAGTAAGAATTTCTTATTATTCTCTGTGTTCTGACATCACAGATAAGCATTTAACAAATATGCAGAATGTACTTGTGAATTGTTAACCGGGACAAACAGCCTCGCTGTTTCGTGGATTTTTTTTGTGTGCAATTTTGCACGCTTTTTTTTAACAGCGCATTGTGTTCTGTGCTCTGATTGGCTGTAGACCATTGTCAATAAATCTCGTGCCATGTCTCCTGTACAGTACAGAATGCGTTCAGCTTGTCAAATTTACATAAATCTGTGATCGCTAGCAGTGTGACTCTGAAGTGCCGTACTGCATGTTTGTAAGTTTTCTCCCCAACAAACACAACAATGTCGACGAAACGTTTTGCACCGTCAAAGGCAGATGCACCCAAAAGGCAGAGGAAGATGCTAACCATCGTACAAAAAGTTGGACTTCTGGACATGCTAAAGGAAGGTAGAAGTTACAGCATTTTTCGGACCATAAGGCGCACTAGATTATAAGATGCATTAAGCGAAACAAAACAGTCAGATAAGTAAAACTTTACTCAACTTATTCGTCTTGCTTCCTCTACTTCAGTACCATTGGTCAAGTGGATCAACAGTGAGGTATGGCACATACTGCGTACTCGGTCTCTTGCATTTAGATCAGGCATTGAGACAGAGTACAAAGCTGCGAAATATGGACTGAGGAAAGCCATCACAGCGGCCAAGAGGCAGTACAGAGAGAAGCTGGATGGCTTCTATTCTTCTGCTGACCCCAGCCGGATGTGGCAAGGCCTGCAGCACATCACAGAGTATAGGGCCACCACCAGCACCAGCACCGTCAGCTCTGCAGGTGGTCTGCTGGATGATCTCAATGCATTCTACACCCGCTTCGAGACCTTCCAGACCCTCCAGACCCCCCAGATCACCTGGACCTGCCAGAACCCCCAGACCACCCAACCCACACCCCCGCCAGCGGTCTCAATAGACCAGGTGCACTAAGCCCTGAGGAGGATCAACCCCCGCAAGGCAGCAGGACCAGACAACATCCCGGGACGGGCCCTTAAAGCATATGCCAATGAGCTGGCGGAGGTTCTTACCTCCTTGAACACTGTCCCCACATGCTTCTAGACCACAACCATCATCCCTCTCCCCAAGAAAAGCCCAGCCACCTGCCTGAATGACTATAGACCAGTTGCACTCCCTCCAATCATTGCAAAGTTTTTTGAGAGAGTGGTACTGGTCTTTATCCAGAGTAACATTCCAGACACTCTGGACCCCCTGCAGTATGCCTACTGGCCCAACAGGTCCACATCAGACGCAATTGCTGCTGCCCTTCACTATTCCCTCTCCCATCTGGAAAACAAAGACTCATACATCAGAGTACTTTTTGTTGACTACAGCTCCGCCTTCAATACAGTCATCCCACACAAGCTCACTCACAAGCTGGCAACACTCGGCCTGCACCCCACCCTCTGTGGCTGGCTACAGGACTTTTTGACTGGCAGGCCTCAGTCCGTCAGGATTGGCAACAGGACTTCAGTCAGCATTATCACAAACACTTGCGTTCCACAAGGTTGCGTCCTCAGTCCCATCCTCTACACCCTGTACACCCACAACTGTGTCACCTCCAACAAAGACAACATCATTTTGAAGTTCGCGGATGACACTGCAGTGATCGGTCGCATCACTGGAGGAGACGAAGTGGCTTACAGGAGAGAGGTGGCCGGTCTAGTGTCTTGGTGTGAGGACAAGAACCTCACCTTAAAAACTGACAAGACAAAGGAAATGATAGTTGGTACGAGGAAAAAGAGGAGGCCTCACCAGCTGCTGTTTATCCAGGGCCTTGAAGTGGAGGGGGTGAGCAGCTTTAGGTACCTGGGTGTTCACATCAGTGAGGACCTCACCTGGACACTGAACAACACACAGCTGGTCAAGAAGGCTCAGCAGCGGCTGTACTTCTTGAGGAGGCTGCGGAAATTTGGTATGTTGGCCAAGATCCTCAGCAGGTTCTACAGCTGCATTGTGGAGAGCACACTGACCAGCTGCATCACTGCATGGTACGGCAGCACTACTGCTATGGACTGCAAATGCCTGCAGAGAGTGATAACAACTGCGGAGAAGATCACCAGGAGTCCACTGCCCTCTCTGCAGAGCATCTACCATCGCAGAGTCCAGAGAAGAGCTGCTTCCATCCTCAAAGACCCCACACACCCCCAACACAGACTGTTCATGCTTCTGTCCTCGAGACAAAGGTAAAATCCAGAACGTCTCGACTCAACAACTCCTTCTTCCCCACTCCTTCTTTCCCCACCGCTATCAGGCTCCTGTTGCCGGTGCAGCCGAAGGTAGCGTATGCTCTGCTAGCTGTGCCCTGGCAGACTCTTCCGAGCAGCCGAGGAAACAGGATTGGTTGGGTGATGGTGAGGAGGAAGCATAGTCTTAAACAGAAGCCCAAGGTATACCACCAACCTGTTCATGTCTCTAACCGCTTTTCCCCACTCGACACACCTGTCAGGGATCAAACTCTGGTAATTGGTGATTCTGTTCTGAGACAGGTGAAGCTCGAGACAACAGCAACCATAGAATATGAAAAGTGGCAGGCTAGCCTCCTTAGACTGAGATTTCCATCATTAATGGGGGACATTTAAAAGTTGATGTGTACTGTAAATCACCAATTACCAGAGTTTGATCCCCGACAGGTGTGTCGAGTGGGGAAAAGCGGTTAGAGACATGAACAGGTTGGTGGTATACCTTGGGCTTCTGTTTAAGACTATGCTTCCTCCTCACCATCACCCAACCAATCCTGTTTCCTCGGCTGCTCGGAAGAGTCTGCCAGGGCACAGCTAGCAGAGCATACGCTACCTTTGGCTGCACTGGTGAATCTGATGTTTTGGTCCACCGAATTAATGTGATCCGTGAATTGTGGTATGTTGTGAAATTTGATTTTCACCCAGGTGTCATCCACATACCTGAACCAATGACTTGGTTCAGGTATGTGGATGACAGATCATATATAACAGATCATCTGCAGAGGAATGGCTTATTTGAAGAGTTTCAGTCAGGTTTCAGAGCTCATCACAGCACAGAAACAGCTTTAGTGAAGGTTACAAATGATCTTCTTATGGCCTCTGACAGTGGACTCATCTCTGTGCTTGTCCTGCTAGACCTTAGTGCAGGGTTCATTTCTGTTGACCATAATATCCTCTTAGAGTGATTAGAACATGCTGTAGGTATTACAGATACTGTGCTGCAGTGGTTTGTATCATATCTATCTAATAGACTCCAATTTGTTCATGTAAATGGAGAGTCCTCTTCACACACTGAGGTTAATTATGGAGTTCCACAGGGTTCAGTGCTAGGACCAATTCTGTTTACATTATACATGCCTCATCAGTAAAAATAGCATTTTCACTGCTATGCAGATGGCACCCAATTTTATCTATTCAAGAAGCCAGATAACACACACCAAGTAGTTAAACTGCAGGAATGTCTTAAAGACATAAAGACCTGGATGACGTCTAATTTTCTGCTTCCAAATTCAGGAAAAACTGAGGTTATTGTACTCAACCCTGAAAATCTTAGAAATATGGTAACTAACCAGTTTCTTACTCTCGATGGCATTACTTTGGCTACTAGTAACACTGTGAGGAACCTTGGAGTCATTTTCCTGTTTCATGCATTTATTACTTCTAGGCTGGACTACTGTAATTCATTGTTATCAGGATGTCCTAAAAACTCCCTGAAAAGCCTTCAGTTAATCCAAAATGCTGCAGCAAAGGTGCTGAGAAGGACTAGAGAGAGAGAGTATATTTCTCCTGTTTTGGCTTCCCTTCATTGGCTCCCTGTTAAATCAGGATTTGAATTCAAAATTCTTTTCCTCACATACAAGGTCGTGAATAACCAGGCCCCATCTTATCGTAATGACCTTATAGTATCATATCACCCCATTAGAGCACTTCGCTCTCACAATGCAGACTTACTTGTTGTTCCTAGAGTATTTAAAAGTAGAAAGAAGGGAGAGCCTTCAGTTTTCAGGCCCCTCTTCTACGGAACCAGCTTCCAGTTTGGTTTTGGGAGACAGACACTATCTCTACTTTTAAGATTAAGCTTAAAACTTTCCTTTTTGCTAAAGCATATAGTTAGACCCTAAATTCTCCCCCTTAGTTATGCTGCAATTCCCATGATGCATGGAGTATTTCTTCTTCAGTCACCTTTCTCACTCACCATGTGTTAATAGACCTCTCTGCATTGAATCATACTTGTTATTAATCTCTGTCTCTCTTCCACAGCGTGTCTTTTGTTCTGTCTACCTTCTCTCACCCCAACCGGTCGCAGCAGATGTCCGCCCCTCCCTGAGCCTGGTTCTGTCGGAGGTATATTCCCCTTTTTGTGGCTTTTACTCTGTAGTAAGTTATTTGCATATCATCATTTACATAAAATAAAATAATGATAAACAAAATACATTCGACACAATGGCTGGCACGGTAGACCACTAACTTCACTGTCTGTGAATGTTTTCAGTCATCCAGGTCATTGTAATCTAAGGAGCGTGGAAAGAAAAGCGTCTGGAATTCTTTAAGTTTCTTCAAGACGTTTCACCTCTTATCTGAGAAGATTCTTCAGTTCTAAGAGCAATTGGTGGAGAGACCCAGATTTTTAAGCCCTATTGGTAGTGTCCCCAAGAGGGTTGTTGACCCACTATTGATCATCACTAATCACATGAGCCAAGGTGTGGAAAGAGGTGTGGGTCACTATCAGCCAAGGTTTCAGGTGAACCCATTATGAGACCTTGCCCCATCATGTGACTTAGTGAGATCAAATGACCCAAGATGCGAGTGGGCCATAAGGATTCTTCACAGTGGACATAGATGGCTTCTTTTACTCCTCTTTCACACCATCTGTCTTCTTCTCTTCTGTGCTGTGCACATTAAGGAGCATGAAAAGCTCAACATTGAAGTTTCCAGGAATTGATTGATTGATTGATTGTTAATTTATTTCAAACATGTAAACAATATACAGGTACATTTAGAAAAGAAAATAAGAGAGAAAAAAAATACTATACAAAAGTCAATACATATCAATATTGCTACCGTTCTGATTCATTTACATGTTGAAAGGGAGTGGGAAGAAGTACACACTTATTTAATCCCACCCCTTTGCTATAAATTATCAGTTAATATTTAGTCATCTTCCTTACTGATATAATCTGTAATAAAAATAGTGAACAGATTTCTGATATACTATATACTATAATATCACATCATGATTTTTTTTAAATAGAGACATTGACTTAATTTCAATATTTTCCCCTTATAGTTCGAGAAGATCATATTTTTATAACTCTTTTTGGACTGTTTTATGTTTGGACATTGCTTTAATTCCATATTCAAACTGTTCCACACAAGTTACAAAAACCCCTTAAATTATAACTTCCTTCTTTCAAAAAAAACATACTCTGAATATTACCTGGCAGTTCTTCATTTTTTGCTTTGAATAGAATTTGCGCTGTTTGGAATTTCACTAGATCGGCAATTTTCAATATTTCAGACTGCAAAAATAGTGAGTTTGTATGTTCCCTATTACCTGCATTGTGGATGATTTGAACTGCTTTTTTTTGAAGAGTAAAAAGTGAATGTAATATGGTTTTATAGTTGTTGCCCCAGACCTCTGCACAATAGCTTAAGTATGGTGAAACCAGTGAACAGTATAGAATATGAAGTGATGTTCTGTCGAATACCTGCTTTGCCTTGTTTAGTATTGCAATGCTTCGTGATACTTTGGAATGAATATATCTTACGTGAGCTCTCCAGTTAAGTTTTTAATCTACACTGTTAGCCTTTGCAGTAATTTCCATAGCTTAGTACTGCAAAATCAACAGTAAAAAACTCTAAAGGATGTTTGCAATTTAGTACTGTAATTTGCAAGTAATTGTGGGAAAATTCCATGAGATTACATTATTTTTACGGTAACTCACCGTACTCATGGAAACAGCTGTAAAATACAGCAAATGTAACAATTGGTGATGTTACTGAGATTATACTATTACACCATCGGGATTTCTGTTGTTTTCTACTGTAGATCTAAGAGTAATGACCTAAATCCTCATTCAGAGTGTATTAGCATAAAATGCAATTCATTGTGAGAGTAGTATCACATGTAAACTACAATATACAGCATCATTTTTAACTTGAGTAAGTTGCAGTTACACTATTTGAAGTATTTGAAGTATAACTGAAGCATACTAAGAAGTATAATGAAATACCCAGCAAGCATTGCAGTGCTTTAACTGTAAAATTAAAACAACTATGAAACAAATAATTGATGTTTTAAACAAGAATTTGTCACAAATTCTTGTGTAATGTCTTTTACCTTCTGAACAGAGTAAGTGGGATAAAAAAAAAAATGTTTAAACCGTGAGGGAAAAGGGTTAATAGTTAATAAACCTCAACTCTCAAATCATTTTCTCACCTGTTTGCAATATAATTCTGGTACTTGAACTATGAGTGTAGTTCTCTGCAAAGGAAGCCTTCTGATAGTTGGAACTATTATCTGACTGTCTGGGGAATGGAGTGATTTGTTACATGTGAAAAATATGTTTCAACTGGATTTTAATTACTATGTTTCAACCAGAAGTAACTCAAATATAAACTAAAAACTAAATCAATAGTATACTTGTAAGTTTAGTATTGTGTTGAGTAGAGTATATTTTAAGTATACTCTTATAGACTGGAAAGGACATTATGTTAGTACAGTTATAGTGAACAAAAAGTACATCTAAAAGTTCATTTCAAGTATACTTCTATATACTAAAACGGGGGCCAATGTAGTCCCCAAGAAGCATTAGTAGTATACTTACTAGGTAACGTATACTTAGACTGATTTCCTTTCTATATGTTACATTTAGACTAATGTTTAAAAGTTACTTCATTTAGCAGGGTGTAGCTTTTTTTCTCTTCTTATTCTTTTTTATACTGGAACTTCATTTTTTCTGTATAAGGTGGTACTTTTAAGACACCTCTGCCTAACTACAGTGAACTAACCAGAAGTCTCGGAATATGCTCTTGTGGTCATTTTACACAAATTCAGGTGTCACATCCATGAAACCTACACCACTAACCAGACTCAGTCCTACAACTTCACTATCAAATTTAATAAATTCTGGGACAAGCAGAAACTGTATTTTTAGCTGTGCATTTTGTGGCAGGCCAGACTGCTATAAAATGCACTCTCCTTGTAGCACCACTTTGTCTTGGTTCAGAAGAGATGTCCTGGATATACATGATAATGTAACACGGGTGTTTTTGTTTGTTCATGTTTAGCGCGTTGGGTCGTGTTTTTAAAACGAATGTTACGTTTTTAAAGCGTGTTATGCGACAGGTGTGTGTAGCACTGGTTACACATCTCAATGGGAGAGCATTAGTCGAGACCACACCTTTACCTGACGTACAACGTGACGTATGGCGCACACTTTCAAAACAACAATGGCGGATAGAAGATATTGATCGAGGCGGCTAATGCTCCTTTCGCTGGTTGCCAACCACCATTAAATAACAACAAGAAGAAAATATTTATCTGCTTTTCTTAGTTTTGCACGTTTAAGACGCAATTCAGACTCAAACAAAGCTGCAAAGCAGGAGAAAAACATGGCCATCGACTATTCTGTGCCACAGATCCAGTTCGCTGCAGCACAGAGTGATGATGAGATGGTGGAAGAACAACAGAGACAATTTACGGACCGTTAACATGTGCAACTTAGAAGTAGTCAGAGGTTACTGAAACCAGGCAAAGACCCTGTATATCCCTCAAGCTACCGTCCAATATCCCTTATTAATGTAGACCTTAAAATAATCTGCAAAGCTCTCTCAAAGAGATTAGAGAAAATGACCCCCCTTTTAATTCATCCTGACCAAACTGGTTTCATAAAAGGTAGGCACTCATCAACAAATACACGTAGATTACTTAATTTAATAGACTACTCATGCAGTAAAAACATTGAAACCATAATATTGTCTCTTGATGCAGAAAAAGCATTTGACAGAGTTAACTGGAAATTTCTGTTTGCAACTTTACACAAATTTGGTTTTGGAACTTCTTTCATCAACTGGTTAAAAATATTATATAATTCCCCAACAGCTTGTGTCAGAACAAATGATCAAACATCCTCCAGCTTCTGTCTCCTGAGGGGCACCAGACAGGGATGTCCACTCTCCCCTTCACTGTTTGCAATTTTTATTGAGCCACTAGCAGCAGCAATTAGACAGAATTCAGTAATTAAGGGCATAAAATGCAAGAATGTAGAACATAAAATCAGCCTTTATGCGGATGATGTGTTACTTTTTCTCCAAAACTCACAAACCAATATCTCTGGGGTGATTGAATTGATAAATTCTTTCTCAAGAGTCTCAGATTATTCAATCAACTGGTCAAAATCTACAGTTCTTCCGATTAATTGCTCCTTCCATAATTCTTCTCCTACACCACTGCAATCTGGAAATATAAAATATTTAGGTATTAATGTCTCTCCTAAGCTTTCAGAATTAACTAAATTAAACCACATCCCGCTTTTAAAGACAGTAGAAAGCGATCTGGCTAGATGGAAATCTTTACCCATATCACTCATGGGAAGGGTTGCCGCTATAAAAATGATGGTCTTGCCAAAAATAAACTATTTGTTTTCAATGATCCCAAATAAGCCATCACAAGATTGGTTCAGATCTCTAGACTCATGTATTTCTAAATTCCTTTGGAAAGACAAACCCCCACGTATCAGCTTAAAAACATTACAAAGGACCAAGGATAAAGGAGGATTAGATCTGCCTAACTTTATTCACTATTTTTTAGCCAACAGGCTTCAGTTCATCTCTAGATGGTTTAAACATACCTTCTTAGATGAGCCCTGGCTAGATGTAGAACAGGCACTATGTAATAATCTAGAAATTTCAGACCTACTATTTATCAGCTCAAACATCAAAAGACATGAATGCTTTAAAAGCATCAACATCAGCTCTTCTCTGACAGCATGGTGGGAGTTTCTAAAAATGACAGCGTCCTCATTAATCCCATGCAAACGTACACCTATCTGGAACAACCCTGACATACTACAAAACAATAATATGATTAATTTTCCAGAATGGAGTTGTAAAGGAATTAAATACTTAGAACATATATTAGAGGGAACAGAATTTATTCCATTTGACAGGCTAGCTACACAATATGGGATCAACAAGAAAAGATTTTTAGAATATCAACAAATTAAATCCATAGTAAAAAAGAGATTTAACCTCAGTCAAGCTGAATTACAAACACCACCAAGTGCAGTACACTTTCTTACTCTTAAATCCCCCAAATTATTATCTAAAATATACAGAACACTTTCTAAAATAGATGAATCAATATCCCTTCCTATTGCAAAGTGGGAAGCAGATTTATCAGTAAGCTTAGACCAAAACTTCTGGTCTCAGGTATGCTTAAAAACCTTTAAATTGATTAAAAATCCCAGTCTGCAATTAATACAATACAAAATACTACATAGAGTGCACTATACAGGTCATCGGATGTTCAAGATGGGCTTTACATCTTCCAACAACTGCTCACACTGTCAAGGCAATACACCAGACAATTACATCCACGCTCTTTGGTTCTGTCCACCAGTGCAGAAGTTTTGGCGTGAGATATGTGAAGACTTATCAAAGTGTCTGAAATGTAACATTCCCGCCTCCCCTTTAGTGTGCTTGCTGAGCAACTTGGATGAGGTCACTGCAGAAATAAACACAGCCCACATTGTTTTTACAGCCCTATGCATTGCCAAGAAAACGGTCCTCCTTAACTGGAAAAATAAAAATAATCTTAATTCTAATCAATATAAAAACCATTTAATAGATCACATTAGTCTTGATACAGCCTCTGCCACCACATTTGATCAATCCCTTTGGGCTCCTTTGATCGGCTTCATCACCTAGTGGGGGTGGGGGGTCATGGTTTGGTCCTGCCTTCGCTATTGTGGTTGTTGTGGAGGTTGGGACGGGCTTAGGGCGCCAGGAGAACCCCTAGAGACGTTATCCCTGGAGGGCTCAACGCGGGGGGTTGTGGTCATAACCTGGTGAGTGGCTCTGGTCGCTCTTAGAGGGTGTTCTCCTCGTGGCTGCGTGCAGCGGGGCTGGGGGATGGTTTGTACTGGCGGACGTAGGTTACTGGCCTGGTAGCCTGGCTGCCCCTGAGTGGATCCGGGGCAGGCGGGGGGGCTTGGGGTTCGGGGGTGCTTCGTCTCTGTGATGGGGCTCTGGCTGGGCCTTGGGGGCTTCGGTCCTCGTCGGTGTGTCGCCGAGGTTGTGGGCGGGTGGGTGCACGGGGGCTCAGCCCTGGCGCAGGAGGCCTCTGGTGCATCGGCCTAACTGGGGGACTCTTCAACTGGCAGGGAGGTTGTTCCATCCTAGCAGAAGTCCACTCTGCAGGTGGGGGAAAGACACAGGAGAGGTGGAGAATAAACCTAACCTGGGTGTCTGTTGTCTTGTGTAGTCTGGAGATGATTGAATGTTGGGGTGGGTATAGTTTCCTCTCCGGTGGGGTGGGGTGGGCTTCCCCAGGTCCTGTAGGGCTTAGCGGTGCTGCTGCCATAGGCCCCGGTCTGGATGGGCCTGGGCTCCCTTGCCTTGGTGGGTACCAGAGGACGGGGGTGCCTACTGGGGTCAGCCGGGGAGCTGGCCCTAAGGAGGGGCATCTTGCCCCTCCCTTCTTTTCCTCCCCATCCCCGGCTGCCTCCCTCTTCCCGCTCCACCACACCCACCCACACAGGTAGGGCCTTGGGGTGCGGGTGTGTCACCAGGGTGCAGGGGAGGCATTCCCCCCCCTCTGTCCCCTTCTGGCCACCTGCGCCTCAATTTTATTTCACAACTTAGACATCCACATTATTCACACTCTCATAACACACACACACACACACACACACACACACACACACATATATATATATATATATATATATATGTAGGGCCTTGAGGGTGACCACGTTAACGGCGTCCAGAGGACGGTCTGCGTATTCAACCCTACCTCTGGCGCCGGTGCCCACCTCTCAATTTTAAATCCATGTAGACATTGAGGGTTCTCGGGAGGGGCCGTGCTAACACCTGCTGCTCTCTGGCAGCAGCACCATGCCCTCCCTTGTTTTAAATGCACTTTAGAACAACACGCAGCAACACTACACATGAGCGGGAGGAGGGAGGTATGGGGTCTTCACACACCCCGTTCTCTACTAGCCATCGGGGCGGGGGGGCTTGGAGGAGGTGTTGGCCGTCTGATTGGCCTCCCTGCTGCTGCGGAGCCTGGGGCGGTCTGCTTGCCTCCACCCCGGGGGAAAGGGTCACATCTCTTGGGTCTGGGTGCCGTTTCCCCCTCTGGGGGCGAGGGTACCTGGACCCGGGGTATAGAGTATGTTTGGGGAGTATGATTGTGTGTACATGTCTATGTATGTCTGTCCCTACGTTGGGTGAGTGCTGAGTGTTTGTATATGTGTGCATGAGGGTGGGAAAGTATGTTTATGTCTGTGTGTGCCTGTTTGTCTGTGTCTATATGTCAGGTCGGGTCTTAGACTCCACCTCCCTGGGTACTCCCAGGCCCTCCAAGTGTGGAGGCCTATCTCCCCTCACCACACTCCCTGCCGGTGACTGATGCCCTCAGGGGTTGGTGCATTGGTGGTTCTTGGTGTCCGGGGCTGGGCGCTCAGGTATGCACCAGCTCACTCCCGGTGGCTAATTGGCGGGGCCTGGTGCCTGTCGCTCGGTCAGGCCTCTTCCGGAGCAAAGGGGGCCCTCGGGCCTCCGGCCTCGGGGCCTGCAACTCGGTTCACTCTGGCACAGCTGGCTGCCGGCAGAGCCGGCGGGCACGCCGGTGCAGCCCCCTCTGGCTTCTGCTCCGTGGCTACTGGGTGACCCCCTCGTCTGGGGATCTCCTCAGCCCTTCCCAGGAAGGTGGCACGGATGCCCCTCCGGTGGTACTCCTTGGGCTCTCGCACTCTGGGGCCTCTGGATGTCTGGAGCCTGGATCTCCTCCATGCCTGCTTCATGCCCTGGGGGACGGGGCTATGGGCCTCCACACCCTCTAGCAGACCGTTACATGGGGAAACCTTTTGTATACAAGCGCGTTGATCCACACAGGTGTACACACGGGTGTTCACTGTTCGTAGACAAACTACACCTTTCTTAGCTGCTACTTCAAAGCACATTGTGCGCTGTCTGTCCTGCGTGCTGCACAACAACTTTCAATATTTAGTATTTACTGCTGTTCACACTCAGCTAGATTAACGTGATGGTGTTGTGTTTAGTATGTTGCTTTGTTTTTTTTTTTGTTTTTTGTTTTTTGCTTGTCCTCTCCTTTTTCTCTCAACAGGTGATCCAGGAGATTTTTTTTTCTTTCTCTTTGTCTTTGTAAGTGCCCTTTCTCACTGTCCCTTTTCCCTTCTGTTTTTCTTTTCCTTCCTCTCTTTCTTTCTCCCTTTCCTATCCCCCAGTCATGTCTGTCCCATCTGTAACAACTGAAAATAAAATAAATAATAATAACAAAGTTTGATCAAATGGACCAATACGGCAATGCCATGATGATCCATTTGGCAAAATAAATCCATTTGGTATCCTTGTTGGTCTTCAGACAACAATTCTGACGGCTTAAGAACCAAATGGGACAGGCAAAAAAAAAAAAAAAAAAAGAAGTAGTCAGAGGTAACTGGATGGAGTTCAGTCAGGTTAAATGCACGGTTGATTGGATTATATCTGAAGATCGTATGCTATTCGTGACAACTCTACTAGACTCCAAATTTCTCGTCCATGAGGGAGTATCTCAAAAGTAAATGAAACAACTAAACTTAACACTTTTTCCCTAAAACTGACTGACATGGGAAACATTAAAGTTGGACTGACACCAGCTAATCAGTCTGAAGGTAAGTGTTTTTTCACTTATTCGAGAGAAGTCAGAAATGCGTTCTTATTACTGTTTGTTTTGACTTTTAAGCTACACAGCCAGGTTATTTTCATTCAAATGCTAAGACAAAATGTCAATATCTATGAATGTGGAGACTCAAAAGACTAGTTAGGTAATAGTTGCCGATGGATTTATGAGACTTGATAGAAAGTTGGACGTTTGCAACAGGTGAATCGGTGAACTACCGAGGTTGCGCCCAAATGCTTAAAGCTGGTAGCTGGTCAGTGTTTTCAGGTGTGCTTGTACTACCTGTATGGTGCGGAGTGCTGACTTAGTCAGGCTAAACCCATTTAAGCGTCGAGCTCAAATATCTTTTCATTTTTGTGCACTGCTCTCTTGTCTTTTGTCAGCACACATTCTCTGTTTATTGAAGCCTTTTGTTAATAATTTTGATCATGTAAAAACTGGGAATTGGTCCCTATTGACAATACTCTTATTATTTATTTATTTATTTATTTTTTGCATTGCATATGTCATTTAGGAAAGGGAATTGGTCATTGAATTTTGCAACTATGTGTATTTGTAAATTTTGTGGCTTCCGTGCACACAAATTTATATTGTTCAGTTTGTATGTTAAAAGCCACAAACATGTAGCTAACTATAGGCTTTCTTCTGGAACTGAGAACTGTCCTGCCACTTTCAGAACATTTTCTGCCTTTCATTCACATATGCCTAGGAATCACAGAACAAGAAGGGAGACCACTGAGGAGAAGTTCTATGAGTTCACGGGTGACCTCAGCTGTCAAGTTCCTGGATGTGGGTATGCTGCACAAAACTTTACAACTCTGTGCCCATCTCAGATTTCACATCCAAGACGGGAAAAAAGTATTATGTCCATTTGAAGATTGCTCTAAATACTTCAGTGTCCGAACATCATTTTCCAGCCGTATTTCTCGAAAACATAAGTAGACAGTTCAGCAGTCAAGGCAACAAGAAATTGGGGAATTTGCCATAATACAAGGACAGGACACAGTTAATCTATTAGAAGACAGTTGGCTTTGTGTAATTTAAAAATGCAGGCTAAAATGCTCTTACCAACCAGCACTATACAGAGCATCATAGAGGAATTTCAGGATCTTCTCAGCTGTGCAATGCACAATGTTCTTGCAATACTGTCTGACAAACTGTCTTCATTTAATATTCCACAAGCAGAAGTGGACAAAATCAATCAAGAACTTTTTTCATAGAGGATTATATGTATCTGAGACACAGTAGGTTTCCTGACAAAGCTTTAAAAGCAAAACATCACTATTTGTTACATTATGCAGAGCTTATCCTTCACTTTGGACCACTCATTCGTTTGTGCACCCTTAGGTTTGAGAGCAAGCACTCGTATTTCAAAGCATGTACAAGTTCAGTCTTGCATAACTTTGTCAACTTATGCAAGACTGAACGGCATCAGTTACTGCAGTCCTACCTCTCAGTGGGCCAAATGTTTCCACCTATAGTTCAAATGATTGGAGAAACAAGAGATTAGAATCCTCATCTTTACAACGCTCTCATTCAAGAAGCTGTGGCAAACTTTAGATGTGTCAGCAGTTGTCTACAAAGGTACCAAGTATGTTTCCATTGTAGATGACACTGATGATGGCTTGGTTTTTGGGAAGATAGCTGTTATACTTGTTAACGATTCTGAATTGTACTTTGTGCTCGAGTTGCATCACTCAGTACTTCTCATTGACCTTGGACTTCACTGCTTGCGTTACCCTACAGAAAGAAGTGTTTGTGTAAATGCTGACAGTCTGATGGATTATTACCCACCACCACTTTATAACATGGCAGGCCTTTTTGTTGTCTCCCTACACCATTCAGTTTCCTCTTAATTCTCTTTCAGGGATGGAAATTGAAGAGGAACTCACAAGCCTCCTGCTGGCACTAGACAGAGAGAAAATAATCTGCATTGTAGAACATCTGAAGGACGTTATTGGTGTACAACAAAAAAGTGATCTTTTGTTTGTGGAGGCGGAAGATCTCAAACCCTTTCTCACACCAATTCAAATACGTAAACTACTTCTTGCATTTAAAGGAGGTTTGTGTAGGTTCTGTACAAATCATAGACTTGAGTCTATGATTTGAAGGTCACTCATAGACTCATATGTCACTGATTAGCTTGATTAGCTTTTTTTTTTCTCTTAACCATACTACACATGTACTTTGACAGTATAATATTGAAGAGCGTTTTGGGGCTCACATTGTCTGGTAGATACTTAACACGGAAAACATAAACAAAAGTAGACACCTTATCTAACACCATTAACCTTTCATTGGTAGTGGTACAGCTAAGGGTTTGAAATTGTGACATACTGTAAAATATATTGACTCAAGGTCTTTTCAATGCAAGACCTTGAGTTTGTAGTTCTTTTGCAGTCCTGGGATTGCTTCTTTTCATCTTCAGACAAGGTCCCCAAAAACTGCCTTGCCGTTACTACTCAATCCTAATTGAAGGGTTCATCTTTTAGTGAGGACATATTTGTTGACATAGTAGCTTTTTAAGGTAACTTTTCCAATGATCTTTATTTATTTATTTGTTTAGATGGCAACAGACCAGAGAACCTGAATGACACCATTACTCTGGAGCCTTGCCCTGCTGCATCAGCTGAAACATCAAGCCATCCACCTCACCCCTCCTCCTCCACGTCCACCACTATGTACAACCATTACTCCAGCTCTTGGGTCTCACACTTACAGATTCCTTGGGAAAGATTTCCACTCCGACTGTCGCATGCAATCACAAGAGGGGACAGAGCTCATCCAGAGGACAGGAGAAGTATGGTTAGAATTGTTGTGGAGGCCATGCAAGTTCTCTGCAGAAACCTTAAACGTGCATCTTGTGAAGAAGTTGCTAAAATCATTGTAAACAGATACCCTCAAACATTTGCAGATTTTACTGAAAAGGGAGAAAGACTGGGTTGTGGACATTATTCACTACTAAGAAGCATCAAATCTAGAGTTGAACATGTTAATCGAGATAATACAACACATAGACTTCGTCAAACAAAGAGAACCAGGAATGAGGAAGACTGAAGTCCCAACAGTAATGCAACCTCACCTAAAAAAGTTAGATGCCTTGTTGATAGCTATGGTTGTATAAATTGGCAGCCAGTTGAACTTCCTGAGGGGGAAATGCCAGCTTCTTTAGAGGAAAAGAAGCACATCTTGTTAACAATTTTTAATTCAGAAGGACCTGGAGCTGTGGAGAGACCTGATGTGGATGACTTCATGTGCCTCACATATATTTCTCAGCGGCAGCTTATCAACAGTTGTCCCTCACTTTCAGTAGCTGAAATTCAGGAGCAGTGGCCATTCTTGTTTACTCGGAAAGGTCTTTCGAACCACTTTTACAAACTCACAGGCATCGATATCAGTGAGCACTTAAGTCAGGCCCTCATAACCAAAGGCAGAAGGATTATTAACTATTTCTCCAGCCAGAAGCTCAAATGGAACCTTGGTATAAGGACACTCATCCAGCAGATGGTCAAAACTCCCTCACTTTCTAACAACAAGGTTGGCACAGCAACCATACTTCTCATGATGAAGTATTACAAGGAAGATGAAGACTCCCTCTTTGTCTTAGCAGATGTAAGCTTCTTACATACAGCTCTATGTTTAATGCTGTTGCTTGCTGTCCTGTTTTTGTTTTGTTTTTTGTTACATAAAATGTTTTGGTCCTTTTTCTGGCAGGAAACATCTACCAGGATGTCCATGGAAGCAGAGAGCAACCTGCCAATCACTCCAAGGCTGATTATGCTTGGTAAGAAGTCATTTATGAAATAGAGCTGATTAGACCATATTAAAATGTCTGTTTGGCACAGGAGCTTTTCATGGACACAGGTATCCAGTCTCTTTTTTCGTAGCTCAAATTTCTGTAATTTCCTTTATAAACCAAGGTTGTTGGACATGTGTCTCAGTGAACCCAGCAAGGTAACAATATCACATTTCACATTACATATTACTGATCAACATAGTAGTCTAGCTACACCAACAGCAGAAATACTGAAGTCAATACTGTAAAGTTTAACAGCAGCACACACAACTCCAAAATAACCATACAGTTGATTCATCTCCGGTAATTTAATTGGGCTGACTCTTTGTTAGGTGTGTTTAATGTGCAGAATAATTCCCAATTATGTACAATTATAATATGTTAAAACGGACTTATGTACATAAGGCCATTAATAATTAACTGTACGTAGCTATTTGCTTTATGACTATCTAGACAGTGTGAAGAAGTGAAGTACTGAAATTATTTTGTGTTGCATAATGACAACATGTTGCCCGTATACATACAGGACAAAGTTCAATGACCGCCACCTGCTGGATGGTGAGTGCAGAGGGGCGTGTAATTGTTGAGCTGGACAAAGAGAACACCTTTGCTGATGTGATGTCAGTCTTCTTTGGTTCATTCTATGTATTGAACCTGGAATACCAGGAGTCAGCATGTGCAACATTGGAACTAATTCAGAGGTATGTTTGAACAGTTAGCTAATAGTGATAGATGATGAATAAATTATCCCTAAGTAACTCATTATTTCAAATCACAACTCAATGTTACTGTATGTTACTATTTATTGTGGCATGTTTTAAGGTTTTTTGTAAGGATAAACCCTGAAGAGGGAACAAAATGTACCTCCAAGGTTGGGACAAGCAGAAAGACTGGGACCACTGTGAAGTGAAAGGTTGTTCACATTAACCCTCATATCATAACTTTCCTCCAGTGGCTTACTGAATTTGAATGGAAAACTTCAAATTAGGTAACTGTTGTTGCCATTTATTGTGAATTTCTTGTATAATTTAAGTGACCAATGTGTTGTTACCTGTGTCTCCACAGATGATCCATGGCCCATGCTTTCTGGACATTTACACAAGACGAACAACAATGAAGACAAGCTCTCTTGCCATCTTGCAAGACGCTGTCTCTGTCCAATAGGTTTTTTGAGTGCAACAGTTTTGATTTTCTTTTTCCTTCTTTTACCCGTTTGTTAAAAATTATTTCAGCTACTTACACTTTAATTGTCACATGTATTGGCTCACCCTACAAATCAATGAACTCAGTCCACAAAGCAAGGTCAGGGTTCAGTGCAGGTCAGTCAAGTTCCTTCACACCACACACCCTCATCCATGTCGTTGTGGACCCTGCTTTGTGCATTGATTTGGTGGTGTGAGCCAGTATTTTGGATAAAGTGTGTATAGAGGCAGAAGTGTGGGGCTTGATGTTCTATTCATTACAATTCAGTTTATTTGTATGGTGCCAACAAAATGAATGCCAGGGCACTTCACAGTGTAGGTTTAAGACCCTACAAAATATAACTAAGAAAACTCATCACTTGAGCATATGTTGGCTTTTATGATATAAATATGACATAATATCGTTATTGTTTGTACAACCATCTGAGAAAATAATGGATTACATGGTTTAGTAAAAACAAGTGCTTCCTCAATGAAAATATGTTTTCAGTTCTTTTTGGTTCTTGATTTTGGAAATGTGTATTTCAGCAGGGAAAAATCAGAACAGAAATAAAAAGTGGTGTAAAGCACATGAATTATTGTGTGTGTGTGTGTGTATCTATCTATCTATCTCGATCAATCGATCTTTAGTGGGTATATATATGTTTTTATATAAATAAATAAATGGTACCTTTTTTTTAATACAATACAATTTTTTTTTTTTTTTTTGGAACCCTCCAGTCTCTTACAGTATGTTACTGTTTCCTTAAATTACGGTAAATTACGACGTGTTAAACAGTAAATGACCGCCTGTAGGAACACGGTATCCTCTAGCAGAGATTAATATTTTTGGTACTGATGATGCGTAATAACGGTAAGTTACTGGTAAATATATTGCAGTTTATTACCTTGCAGCGGGCTTACAGTGACATACCGTGAATAAACGGTAGTATACCAATTTCTTAATCACAGTATAATGTTACTTTGTTGACGTAATTTACGACATTACGACATAACGGTATCTCACTGGCGACAGTGACGCCAGTGAGATACCGTAAAAAAAAAGCTACGGTGCGTTACCATAATTTGTCCAAGAGTATTATACCACAACAGCAAAAAACGGTATCGTCCTGCAGAACGGTAAGCTACCGTAATACGGCGTCACGGTATGACGCTGGCAACAGTGACGCCAGTATGTTACCGTAAAGTGGAGATGAAAAGTCTAACAGTGTATTATTACCCCCAGAAATTTATTTTCACTGACTCTTTCAATATCAACACCATTTATTTGAATCTTAGCATTTGTATTTAAACTACTATTTCCAAATAACATAAGTTTAGATTTATTCAAATTTAATGATAATTTGTTTTTATCAAGCCAGAACTTCACTTTACTTATTTTATTAGCCATATCCTCCAGTAAATTCTGCAGATCATCACCAGAGCAAAAAATGTTTGTATCGTCAGCAAAGACAACCATTTTTAATACTTTGGGCACTTTACAGATGTCGTTAATGTACAAGTTGAATTTTGGACCCAGAACTGACTCTTGGGGTACACCATAAGCAATGTCCATACATAAAGAGCAACCACCAAACTGCTTCCTGTTACTTAAATAACTCTGGACCCAATCTAAAACTACCCCTCTGACACCATAATGTTCCAGTTTTCTTATTAATATATCATGATCTATTGTGTCAAATGCCTTTGTCAAGTCTATGAATAACCCAGCCACATATTGCTTTTTGTCTATGGAATTTGTGATGTATTCTATTGAATCTAATAGTGCCAATGATGTTGATCTGCTTGATCTGAATCCATACTGACTCTCGGTGAGTAGTTTATGTTTATCTATAAATTTTTCCAGTCGGTTGTTAAACATTTTTTAAATAATTTTTGAGAATTGAGGTAGTAAAGAGACAGGCCTGTAGTTTGTGAAATGGTGTTTGTTGCCAGATTTGTATAGAGGTATAATTTTTGCTATTTTCATTCCGTCTGGAAATTGACCGGTTTGAAATGATAAATTACAGATGTATGCAAACGGTTTTATAATAGCCTCAATGACTCTTTTAACAACTATCATATCAATATCATTACAATCCAAAGATTTCTGATTTTTACATTTTTTTATTTCTATTTATATCTAATTGCTTTTTACTATATCTAAGTATATTAGTTAACCTATTTTTATAGCTTTTGTATCTGATTTCAGCATCTTTAGTTCTCTTTCTTAAGAAATCTCTGTATAGAGCATTTTTCTTTATACATGCATTTTGCAGACCTTTTGTTATCCATGGACAGTCCATATATTTATGTTTCCTACTATATTGCTTTATTGGACAGTTGGTATTGTACAGTAATGTACATATTCTAATGAATTCATTATACCCACTATTAACGTCCTGTTCCTGATATACTTCACCCCAGTTCTCTTTCAATAAATCTTTTTTAAATGCATTCATTCTTTCTTCTGTTCTTATTCGCCTGTACTCTTTTTTACTGTCCATTTTATTGATCTTGTAATTCCTATCATAGATTGTAAATCTATGAAGCCCACACACACCACCCTCTGGATCCTACAACACCAGGTAGAAAATGTTCCCCCTAAGCCAGAAGGGAAAGAAAAGGAGCACACACATGTAAAGACAGCTCTTAAAACGTGTGGTTATCTCAATTGGGGTTTCATTAAATCAGCAAAGATGCACAGTGAAGAAGATGCATGACGGACCTGACCATGTTTCAACACTTTTTGGCATTTTCCTTTATTCCAGTTGTCGTCTTAACACACACATGGACGCAGCTTTTCAACAGCATCCTGCACATAACAACAACAACCATTCAGGACCCAGTTCACGCCTTTTATGCCGGGGAGGCATGATGAGCTGATTAAGCTCAGGTGTATCAGCCTCCCCCACAGCTGCACCATGAACCACACCCTGCCACACACAGAAAAGAAGGTCAAACATCAAATTAGGGACAAACAGACGGACAAATGGAACAACACTGTCATCCCTTATGCAGCAGGTTTATCAGAGAAACTCAGGAGAGTCTTCTCCAAGCACAACATCCCAGTGTACTTCAGACCCAGCCATACACAAAAAAAACCCTGGTTCATCCCATGGACAAAACTCCAAAACACAAACTAAACAGTATAGTATATTCTGCACAGTGCAGCGAGGAGTGCTCAGACCTCTACACTGGAGAAACCGAACAGCCACTTCATAAATGCATGGCACAACATAGAAGAGCCACCTTGACAGGACAAGACTCGGCTGTCCATCTGAATCTAAAGGACAAAGGTCACTCTTTTGAGAATGCCAATGTTCACGTTTTGGGCAGAGAAGGCAGACGGTTTGAAAGAGGAGTGAAAGAAACCATCTATCTGGCACTGTCTGGCACCTATAATCCAGTTTTGAGATCCCTTCCCAGATGCCTTAATATCTACTCACATCTTGGTCATAATGCTTGGTTCATTTGATTTCAGTAAGTCACACTGGTTGGGTCAAAATCTCACAATGGGTTCAACCGAAACATCTGCTGAAAGTGATGCACACCTGTTTTCACACCTTGGCTCATATGATTAGGCAGATGATCAATAGTGTATCAACGACCCTCTTATTAAGGGACACTCCCAATAGGGCTTGAAAATCTGGGATTCTCCACCAAGTGGTCTTAGAACTGAATAATCTTCTCAGACAACAGGCGAAATGTCTTCAAGACACTTAAGTCCAGTCCATTTTCTTTCCAAGCTCCTCAGATTACTGACTGAATTTTGCTAAAGTGTGAGACTTTATTTCCACATGCATCCTCCTATAGTATCTAAAGTTTCGAGGTTCTATTCCAACTTAAAAAACAAAACAAAACACCATTTGCACCATCAACAAACACGCTTATATCCAGTTCACAAAGTCGAAGAGGATTTAATCAGATTCCCTGATTCAATGATGCTCAGATTTACTGTGCTTGAAGGCATTTTACACTCACAACACTCAATCTTACTGCTTACCACCAAGTAGAAGATTGGGCTGGAACAGTCCCGCAACGGCCTGGAGGGCATTCTGCTCGTCGTCAACGACAGATGAGATGACGAGGCCGAATGAGATGCCTGTGACACCCTGCAGCACCATCAGAATTATGATGAGCACCAAAGAGCCTTCATTAGGTATCTGCAGAGAGAGAGGGAGAAAGATCTATGAACAAGGATGAGGAAACGATAACAATGTTGAGTAAGTTGAGTATTTTCACATTGAAAGCAGCAGCAGACCTAAAAGTGGCAAAAAGCTAAAATAAAGCAGTACTTCCTGGGCAAATGCAGAAAGAAAACCTGCAGTCAGCTGAGACTGAAGAAGTCACTTGGATGAGTGACGAAACTCAACAGAATTTTAGCAGAAACACAACCAACTTTCTGGGATTGTTATTGATGTTTTCCAATGAAAACCTTTCCAACACAACATATTCCTGCACCAATAAAGCTGCAAGTGAAACTAATATTTAGTTTCACCATAAATAACAAGGAAAAATAGTGTTCACCCTGATTCTATACCAGTTAAATTATCCTGTGATGTTAAGTGTTAAATATTAAAGAGTGTTTGGTAAAATCAGGCACTGAGTTTAACTGTCTATCGCAAGTCTGTAATGTTACAGGAGTGCAATTCTAAATCACCTGGGGCAATGAGGACTCTGAATAAGTGGAAAACTCATTTAAGTAACAGAGGAAAAGACGAGAAGATGAGTGAAATGGCAAAATAGATCATTGTCACTGAGTCTGCCATCTATTTAGTTATTTCCTGTGGCCTCTCGTTCCATTTATGTTGATTATTGTTCTTAGTTCCCTGTCTGTTTTTCTAGTCCGTCCCTGTGTCTCTCTGGTTCCTTTGTGCCATGTCTTTGTAGTTGTGTCACTTGAGTCTTGTCTCCTCTTTGTGTTTTTTTACTATTTCACTTCTGTTCTACTCACAAGTCCCGTGTTCTGAATCCTTTTGGGCCCTAAACCTGCCTGCCACACAGGACCACATGACAATATTAATAATAATAATTTTTAAAAAAGCACTCTGATGTTCTGGACTTCTCTTCAGCCAAAAATACCACAAGAAATGGAAAGAAATATAACTGATAAGTAACTCTGGTTGGGGCTGTAAAAGAAATATTAAATTTTTTAAAATCACATAAAAACAGCACAACAGAGACTGGCAGTCTCCCCTCAAAAGATTTCAGGAGAAGTTCCTTAGCTAAACCGGGTGTGTGTGTGTGTCAGCAGCCTCCATGGAGTGTACACTTCCCGTGTCCCCTGACAACATGCAAAAATAAACCTGCAAGAGACCACATGATCACTTGTTGGCACAGCAATCAAGGAGGACCTTAATCAACACACACACACGCAATTTTATGCGTGTGCCCCTCTCTGATGTATGTGTGTGTGTGCAGAATTATAAGGCTTTGATGTTAGTCTAGATGTTGGGTGTCAAAAAGCAAGAAACATCCAGTTCATGTAACCCGTTTCACTAGGGTTACATATGTAGTAGCATTCCAGCAGTTCCCTATTCACATCCCTTTTTCCTTTATACCTTCTTGTTCCAGTAGCCTACTTCTCATCAGTATGTCCTGATTCCTTAACAGTTGACTCAGACCTTGTTAATACAGCCAACATCCCAGCATCAATTACATGTCTCTCACTCATGCACCAAGATAGGCTTTGGATAGTATGGGCCTGGACTGAGGACTCTGACTTGAAGCATACATATATATAAGGGAAGTGTTTTGTCATAAAAGTTTATTTCTTTCCACAGCTTTATTGTGAACAGATTCGGAGCATTACAGGAAAGTGGAAAGTGGCATGGTTTCTACTGTCATGGTCCAGATAAGGTACCTGTGTTTTTCCACGTTTTCCCTGTGTATCCACCTCTGGGCAGAGCCCTCATCAGTCCACTTGCTCACTTCACCTGACAGAAATCCCGGACAATCAACAAGGTAGTATTTAAGAGTAGTGTCAACATCTCTTCTCCGCAAGTTCATCAGCTAACCTCACATTAGTAACAAGCCGCTTTTGGGGGTTTTCATTCTGTGTTTTACTTACCTGATTTTCATTGTGCCTCTAGTCATCTCTCTGAACCATAATTCCACTAACCTGCATCTTGCATTCTCAGGATGCTGGTCGCACATTAAGACACTTGGTCTGTTTCACATTCCCAAATTCACTCCTCACCACCTGCCTGCCCTCCTGCCCTCCGGATAAAACAGGTCGAACTCTCTCCATGTCCCACCTTCCAGAACGCTCACTCAACCAGTCCCTCTCCCCACCCTGAGCTTCATACACTCCACCTACCAGGTAAAAAGCAAACCCAATCAGTATCACTATTTCCAGGCTCACGTTTCCTCCGCTCCCTTCCTAATCGGTCTCTCCCTCTGTCTGCAGTTCCATCACATCAGAGACACTTGCCCTTACATATCCTTGTGTTTGTCAATAAAGCTCAGTTCAAAGTTCAGTTAAATTCAATTAAATTCAATTTTATTTACAAAGCACCAAATCACAACAACAGTTGCCTCAAGGTGCTTTATATTGTAAGGTATACCCTATAATAAAACATACATTGTGAGAATCTTTATAGCTGTCTTCGCCTGTTTGAATCCACATTTGGGGCCAAGTCCAGGCATTCAGGCCCCCATAACAGTACAAACTGGCCAAATGAAAGATGGACCCAGTAGATCCAACCTGTGCAGCGATCTCCAAGCAGGGAATACTCTGTAATCACAAACAATTGATACAGTTCCTACTAAACCAATGCAAGTCTATCAGTGACACGCCTAGCCAGATCCCCACCATTCCTATGTCTGCACCATTCCCTGCTCCTGAGTGAGTCGTTTCACCATCGTTTTCGCAAGGCAAATTGGCCACTCCGAGCTCTCTCCGGAGGAACATCAACGACATTTTCTCGCCCACAAATGTTTCTATCGCAGGTATTCTGACCATTTCCTCACTGTTTGCCCAAATCAACCAAAAGGCTCCACCCGTTGGTAAGTCCTCGAATATGGGTGAGCGGATCTCTAACTCATTCTAAACCCATCTTATTATTACCTTTGCCACTAAATGTAAACCAGACCACTCATTCCCTACATGCTTTCACTGATACTGGGGCTGAGCAGAATTTAATAGACTTTAAGCTAGCCAAGCAACTGCATCTGTCTCTCATTCCCTTTGACCCTCCCATTCTTGCTACGGCCTTGAACAATCAGGTGTTGGCCCTTATCACCCATCAAACAGAGCCCATCATTCTGACCACGTTCGGCAACCACTGAGAGGTTCTCACATTCTTTACATTAAAATTTATGTCCAGACACTCCACTAGTTCTTGGCTACACTTGGCTAAAAAAGCATAACCCAATCATAGGCTGATCCAGGCACAAGATTGGTAGCTGGAGCGTCTTCTGTCTGGCCAACTGTCTCACCTCAGCTCTTCCCCCAGGACCTTCCGAACCTCCACCCATCGAGGCGTCCCCACCGGATCTCTTGTTAGTTCCTCAGTTGTATCATGATCTTCAAGAAGTCTTCATTAAGCATAAAGCACTGTGACTACCACTCCACGGGCCCTGTGACTGCGCAATCAACCTCATCTCCAGAGCTCAGCTACCTACCAGCCGGCTATACAGCCTGTCCTGGCCCAAAATGGAGGCCATGAAGAAGTATATCCGGGAGTCCCTTGCGGCTTGCAAAGTTGTTTGTTGCAAAGAAAGATGATATCCTAATATTCGCCAAGTCATTTCAGGAACATCGTATCCATGTTTGCTCTGTGCTGCAGCGCATTGTGGAAAACCGTTTATACAAGACTGAAAAGTGTGAATGTTATTATTTTAATTTTATGTCAGCTGTCACTTTCCTCAGTTACATCTTTTCGGGGGGGTGGGCAGGTGAAGACGGCCCCGGCTAAGATCCTTTCATCTGAACCTCTGAAGCCGAGGCCACTTTCACCAAGCTAAAACATTGTTTATGTCTGCACCAGTCTTTATTTACCCTGACAATAATTTCTGTGGAATGTAATTATGATGTTGGCAACCATGAACTACAATCCTTCACTATTTGGACTTTTACCATTTGAACTGACCATAAGAATATAACTCACCTGAGGACCACCAATAGGCTCAATGCCCGTCGGCCCGCAGGTCTCAGTTTTTTGGTCATTTTAATTTTTCCATTTCCTATCATCCAGGTTCCTGCAATGTCAAGCCCAATGTCCTGTCACACGAATTCACCACCAACACAAATTTCTCTGAGGTCACAACCATACTCCCTACCATCTATAAGGTCAACTACATTTCCTGGGACATGGAGGAAGTCATCTGTTGGGCTCTTCTGGATGAGCCCGTTCCCAGCACTGGTCCTCCCGACCAAAAGAGGTCCCTCTTTTTGCAAGTTCACTCCATGCTACATTGGACCTTATGAAGCTGAAACAATCAGTAGCCCCTCTGCTGTCAAACTGAAGCTTCCCTCATCCATGCCCATACACACTATGTTCCATGTGTCACAGCTCAAACCGGTGCATTCCAGCCTCTGATCAGTCAACAGGAGAAGACCCTTGAGGGGTGGGGTACTGTCATGGCTACCCGTGCTTTCCACGTTTTTCCCGTGTATCTGCCTCATGGCAAAGCCCTCATTAGTCAACCTGCTGGAGATCCAGGACAATCAACAAGGCAATATTTAAGACCAGACATCTGTTGTCCACACTGACTAAAAACAAACAGAAAATCAATTAAAGAAACAAACAGTGAGGTGACATCTGTTATACTGTGATGTTAAAACAACAGTGAGCTTTGTTTACATAACCAAACCGTTCTTTAGGCTGCTGTTTATATCATTCATGTCCCCTGCTGCTACTTTCTTCCCTGTGGACTTTAATTTTTACTGCTGCAAAGGCTCAGTCTTCAATCAATTCATATCAAAGCTATATCTGACCATATCTGTATTTTGCGTATCTGTACTGTTTTGTGATTTTATTGCTTCTACCTTGAAGACGAGCAGTATCATAAGAAGCAGCAGGATGATCTGAACGCTGATGATGAACAGCTGAGAGAAGAGGTGAGCCAGTATCATCTCAAAAGACCTCATGCCTGGTAGAAACACACAGAGAGAAAATACATTTTATTCACTAAGAAATTTTACAGTATTTACACATTTTACATTCACACAGAGTGCTGCAACCTTTAACCTTTAGAGCTGCAAGGATTAGTCACTTAATAGAAAATGAATCTGACAATCTGACCTTATCATTTGAAGATGCAGTAAACTACAAATGATTTTCATTTGAAATCCATAACTAGCTAAAAAAAAGTTATTCAAAACAGTAAAGCAGTTTATATGATAAAAACATAAAAGCTGAAGGCTTAGATTATTAAACTTTTAATTAAAAAAGGTTTTCCTTTTCTCGTGTCCTCTCTAAATACAGGATTTGAAATTAATTTAATTAATTATATCGTCTTGCAGTCAATGTATGAATCCCCTTAAGCATAAAAAAGGATAGACAAACTGCTTCTTTACACATTTTACTTTTGTGCAATTACTTAATAAATAATATTTATAATAGTTAATAACTACTCAGCAATATAGTACACTTTTTATAATAAAAATCAGTCGCTGTCACATCACTCACATAGCATTAACAGTTTTAAAGCTAAAAACAGCAGTATAAAAAAAGTTAAAGCTTCGTCGTCGTAAATTGCTGCTGTGATTTTGCTACTACCTCTATTGGTCATATCATACATTACACTTAAAATAAATTAAATGTATTAGATTCTTGTTGGTATTAGATGTTTAATACTAAACACAGGTTAGATTTATTTTACAGTTCTCCTATAGTAAATTATCCAAACCAATCCTCCAAACCATCTAAAAGTGAACTTTTGCTGTCAGACTGCCCAAAAAGATGAAATGAACAATAAATGAACAATGAACAATATGCTTCCTAAAGGTGTCATAAAATTACAGCATTGATGACAAAAAGTGGCGTGGCAACTAAGATCATCTGATCTGAAGGATACTTTAGGAACATAAGTCTACAAAGAGATAGCTAGATTCCTTTCCTTTTCCCTTAGATCTCCCGAAGTTGTTTCACAATAGTGTACAGTTGTGTTAAGTTTTAGGAGGTGGGTGGGCTGGGAGCACCTGAGTGTAGGTAAATGGAGTCCAGGCAGTGCTTTAATATAAGATAGAAATGTATATATTAAGAATTTTCATTTACTTCTATACTCAAAACTGCAAACATAGTTATTGTATTTGTGTGGCACTGTGGAAGCAATGTGAGTTTTGATACCTCACCTGAAACAAAGCATCTGTCCAACAGCCCCTCTTTCCTCTCCAGAACAAACGCGAGTGTTGTCAGACCAATGGCCTGGTAGAACATAATACTAATAAAGCAGGGATCAAGAGGAAAAGGAGAAGGGGGGAGTGAAACGGCAGGTTAGTATGTTGTTAAAAAAAAAAAAAGAAGAAATCTCAGTTATTATGTGTTACTGTCTGACAACCCATCCATCATTCCATTTTCTTACACTTATCGGGGGCCAGGTCGTGGGGACAGCAGCCTAAGCAGAGAAGCCCAGACGTCCCTCTCCCTGGCCACCTCCTCCAGCTTGTCTGGGGGAACACCAAGGTGTTCCCCCAGACAAGCTGAGAGATATAATCCCCCCAGCGTGTTCTGGGAATGCCTCAGGGCCTTCTCCGGGTGGGACATGGCCAGAACACCTTACCCAGGAGACATCCTTGTCAGATGCCTGAATCACCTTAGCTGGCTCCTTTCGATGAGGAACAGTGGCAATAAAAACTTTTTTCGAACTAATAAAGGCTTGTCTTTAATCATAATCTTTACTCTGAGCCCCTCCCGGATGGACAAACTCCTCACCCTATCTCTAAGGGAGAGGCCAACCACCCTTCGGAGAAAACTCAGTTCCGCTGCTTGTATCCACATTCTCATTCTTTCAGTCACTACCCAAAGCCTATGACCACAGGTGAGAGTAGGGATGTAGATCAACTAGTAAACACGATGGACCAGTTCAGCGTCCACATCACTGCAGCTGCAGCACTAATCTGCCTGTCAATCTACTGCTCCCCTCACTCATGAACAAGACCCTGATATACTTAAATTCCTCCACTTGGGGCAGGAACTCGTCCATGACCTGGAGTGGGCACTCCACCCTTCACTAAGGACCATGGCCTCGTCGCTTCACACTCAGCTGTGATCCACTCCAGTGCGAACTGGAGGCTGCCACCTGATGAAGCCAACAGAATCACATCATTTGCAAAAAGCAGAGATGAGATTCTGAGACCACCAAAGTGGAATCCTTATGCCACTAAATAGTATGAACAAAATTGGTGACAAAGGGCAGTCTTGGCGGAGTCTTCCACCCACTGGAAATGAGTCTGAATTATTGCCGGCTATGCGGACAAACTCCCATGCACCCTCAAGTATCCTCGAGAGGATAAAGAGCTGGTGCAGTACTCCGTGACTGGGACGAAAACTGGATTGTTCCTCTTGTATTCTATGTTTTAACTAATGGACAGACTGCCCTTTCCAGGACCCTGGCATAGACTTTTCTGGGGAGGTTGAGGAGTGTGATCCCCATATAGTTGGAGCACACCCTCCAGTCCTCTTTCCTGAAGACGGGAACCACCATCTCAGTCTGCCAATCCAGAGGTACCGCTCCTCAACACACTCTGCTACCTCTACCAATGACAGGTCAGTGGGAAGTATTCCTTCCACCGTCCAACAATGTCTTATGTTCAAACATGGTGTTTCTATGGACAAACTGTGGTTTGCACAAAAGTCCAGTAACAGAATACCTCTTAGGTTCAGATCTGGCAGGTCATTCCTCCCAGTCACACCCCTCCAGGTCTTACTGTTGTCGCCCAACAAGTAGTTTATTCATCTACTGCCCTATACTTTAACCAGCACACAGTTTACTGACCTGAGTGCAGCGCCAGGTGTCACAAATGCAGCAGAGACTTTGTTTTGGCTGCCGTAGATGGGCTTCTCAAACTAGTAGGAGAAATCATGAAAAATTTTACTTTATAATGTAGCATGTATAAACTCAACTACTTTAAATACAATATTGAGGGATTTTTTTTCTGGATCTCCTTTGACATCGTAATGCAACTCTCACCTTTACTGGCAGGGCAACCTGATACGCCCTGTCACCCAAATTATGATCCACAAAGGCCTGAAGATAGAAGGCAAAACATATTTAATGCATCTGTTTTTCATGTTACATTGCAATTTGTATTCCTTTAGACTGGAAGTGAAAAAATATTAATTTTTATTAGCTTTAAGTGTAATCATTAAGTATTAAATCAGATTAGTTCAACATTGTTTACATAATTTAAGTTCACATAAAGAAGATGGAAGGAACTCCACTGTCTGGAAGTTCTTCAAACCTGGATTTTTTTCCAATAGGCAGTAGGAGGTAACTCTGTTTGCAAAATGATTTTGCAATTTTGTACAAAAGTACATTGTCTTGGTTCTGAGTCTTTGGCCCAGTAGTTTGAGTTTTTTTGTGGGTTTGGTTCCTTGTGTTTTCTTATTAACTGTGTCCTGTATATGTGGTCCCCATTTAGTTCTGTCAAGCTAGTATGTCTTGGTCCCAGTTTTAGTTTCTTCCTCTTTTATTTTGATGGTCTCTCATCTCATGTGCATTATGTTCAGTTTTGCTTTCCCTTGTATCTTTAAGTTGGTTTCATCTCAGCTGGGTTTCCCCAGGTGTCTTTACTCTGTTGTAATATCCTGTTGTGTATTTAAGTCCTCTACTCCCAAGCAGCACCACCTGTGTTGGTCGACATCAACACCATCCTCTGGGTGGCCAGCTCAGAGGATGACCAGCGATAAGTTCTTGTCTGCTACTGGGTCTGGGGCAGGGGTTGCTGGATCCACATCTGTTACTCTGCGCGTGTGAACCGACACCAGGCAATCCAAGATCTCTCCCACAGTGAGCTGTTTTAATCACTGGTGTTCCTCATCTTGCTGAATTAGCTTTTCTAGAGACTGCTGTTCATCTATCTTAGCCAGCTCAGCCTAGGGCTGCTAATTGTGTTTCCCAGCTAGCTCAGCCTAACACAGAAAAAAAAAAAAGTTCTTTACTGTCAAACATCAAATCAGATTAAACCTTTTGTTTTACTTCAATAAATATTAAAATATTTTTTGTATTTGTGAAATGTCAGAGTAAAGAGAGAAAAAATTGTTATGTATTTTTTTTATTACTTTCATCAAAGTCAGAAGTATACATACGCATCCTTAGTATTTGGTCGAATTGGCCTGAAACCATTTCACTTGGGCCTGGTCAGAGGTCAGGTTTTTAGGCCTTGCTTGCACTCGCATTTTCAGTGCCGCCTACAAATTTTCTATGGAATTGAGGTCAGGGCCTTGTGATGGCCACTGCAATACCTTGACTTTGTTGTTCTTAAGCCACTTTTTAACTAATTGGTTGGTAAACCTGGTTTGATTGTCCATTTGGAAGAACCATTTGCACCCAAGCTTCAACATCCTGGCTGATGTCTTCAGATGTTGCTTCAATATGTCCACATAATTTTCTTTTCTCATGCCATCTATTTTGTGAAGTGCAGCAGTCCCTTCTGCAGCAAAACAGCCCCATAACATGATGCTACCACCCGCATACTTCACAGTTGGGGTGGTGTTGTGAGGCTTCAAAGCTTCCCCCTTTTTCCACCAAATATATCGCTTATCATTATGGCTGAACATTTCAATTTTTGTTTCATCAGACCACAGGACATGTCTCCAGAAATTAAGATTTTTGTTCTCATATGCAGTTGCAACTTGTAGTATGGCTTTTTTTTGGTGGTTCTGAAGTAATGGCTTTCTCCTCCCAGAGTAACCTTTCAGCTCATGGTGGTACATGACCATGGATAGTGACACTGTCTTCTATATGGTTGCACATTTTCTGAACGAATGAACTTGGGACCCAGAGGCATCTGGAAATTGCACTTCAGGATGAGCCACACTTATAGAGGTCCACAATTCTTTTCCTGATGTCTTGGTTTCTCTTGATTTTCCCATGATGTTAAAGAAAGAGGCTCTGCGTTTGGGGTGTGCCTTTATATGAATCCACAGGTGTGCAAACATTTAACTCAAACCCACAGTCTCTCTACCAGTCATATGAAAAGGCATCTGAGCACACTGTACAGCCATACTCATTGGAGGTGACGGCTGAGTGCTCTGCTAATCCAAACGGCATCCACTCAGACATGCTGCAGCTTGTGTCTCTTGAGGCTAGATCTCCAGCTCTTCTGCCTAGGCCCACTGCCCCACCGCCTCTCTGTCCACACCCATATGGAAAAGATATAAATCTTATAAGTTTGTATCTGTCTTGTGTGAAACTTGTATGAAAAGCATACAGGAGTGAAAACACATATAAGATCCCTTGAAGAAATTATATAAATAAAACTTGTATGTTTTGGATACTTACTAAAACAATATATGAAAGTGGCCACTTTCATGAGTAAATCATATAAGCCTTATATGATTCACTATATGAAGTAGGCCAAATCTGATGCAAGTCTTTTATAAGTGTTTTCTATTTCTTTTCCATATGGGCATGAATCCGAGCCTGTGGTCTCTGGGCCTTCCATGCTGTTGAAGCCTGAGAATCCTGAGCGCGTGATCTTCACACTACCTAAATCCAAGTCAGAGACTTGTGTGCATCAGTGTCTGTGCCATTGCCCACCTCTAGAGGGCCTCCATCTTCCACGTCGATGTCAACCTCCGAGGTGGCTATTGTCTCTGTTAACTCCGGCCTTGCATTTCCTTCACCGGTTTGCTGAGGTTCTCTCTGAGCTCCCAGCAAGCCCCCTGAGTTGCTTTAACCCTGTCATTGGCTTGGCTCCTAGGTTTTACCCAGAGCCCCGGCTGCCCCCCGGAACTGCTTTGTCTCTTCTGCCTAGCCCCATGTGCAGGCCAATTCTCAGTGCTATTATGTGTTTTACTTGAGCTCCTTGTTTTTCTTTATTTTTGTTTTCTTCTTTGGCTGCACAGTGAGACTTCTCTAAGGAGTATCTGATATCAAGGTGGCTATGTCCATCTTTTATAAACAGTCATCTCAAAGCTCTTCATAAAGTAAGGTAAAGACCTGACAACCAGGGTAATTCCCCTGAAACAAGAGCACTCAACCATGTGTATTTTATGTACACAGTATAAAACTACAAATGTGTCACTTCAGTCAGATTCAATGATGTTTATGCATTTATACCTTAAAGGCCTCCTGCAATTTCTTCTGCAGCATGAAAGCAATTTGTTGATCTAATAAGAAAAAAGGCAAAAAATTAGCAACTTTAACTTCTCACAGACAAATTTAGAGATCAATGCAATGTGTTCCTTTTACTAGAAGAAAATGTTTAGATTTTTTATGCACACACTGCTAAAAAAAGAAATCAATAAGAACACTGGATCTTGATGAACAGTCAAGAAGCGGAATGTCATTACTGACATGGATTTTATAATTTGTTAGGAACAAAATGATGTAACAAAAGAAACAAAAATCATCAACATTTGAGGGCTGGACTGGAAAATCACATACACATGCACAAACAAAAAACAAAAAACATCATAGGTTGGTCCAATTTGCAGGATTATGTGCGTCAGTAGTGTGTTCAGCCCCAGAATACCAACACTCCCAAAAATATCTGGATATGCTCCTTATGAGATGGTGGTTGGTGTCCTTGGAAATTCTCTTTCAGATTTGCATCAGGTACTGGTGCACGCCTGGAGAGTCTGTGGCTGCACTGGAATGCACTGATACATGAGATCCCACAGGTACCCATTGGCATTGAGGTCTGAAATCCAGAAATTGCCTTCCTGTATAAACTTTGGCCACATAAGGCTGGGCACTGTGTTACACCGGGAGCTACACCAGGAGGAAGCCAAGCCACCGTGGATGTGCCATTATGGAGGACCTGGAGCTTTCCTGATTGCAGTATCTGTGTGAAGGGTCCAGGAGAGATCCTCAGTGATGTTGAATCCAAGGAATTTGAAGCTGCTGACCCTTTCGACCTTGACACTGTCGATGTGCATGGACTGGTATTCCCCGACTGGTAATTTCCGGCAGTCCACTATCATTTCTCTTGTTTTGCTGATGTTGAGAGACAGGTTATTTTCCAGGCACCACTTGTACAGTGCCATCACCTGCTCTCTATAGGCCGTCTCATCAGTGAGTGATGAGGTCTATGATGGCTGTCATCCGCAAACTTGATAATGGTGTTGGACTTACGTTTAGCGACACAGTCCTATGTGAACAGGGAATATAGGAGGGGGCTAAGCACACCTCCCTGTGGCGTTCCTGTGTTTAGGATGAGTGATGAGTAGGTGTGCTTACCAACTTTCACCACCTGGGGCCTGTTTGTGAGGAAGTTCAGAATCCATCTGCAGATAGGTGTTTCCAGCCCAAGGTTGATGAGCTTTGAGGCAAGTTTTGAGGGGATGATGGTGATAAAAGCTGAGCTGTAGTCGATGAAGAGCATTCTTGTACTATGTATTCCCTTTTTCCAGGTGAGTGGGGGCAGTGTGCATTGTCAGGGCGATGGCATCCTCAGTGGCTCTGTTTGTTTGATAGGCGAACTGAAGAGGGTCCAGCATGTCAGGGATGGAGGAGCAGATGTGACCTTTGACCAGCCTCTTGAGGCATTTCATGATAATAGATGTCAGTGCAATAGGGCAGTAGTCATTCAGACAGGAGACCACTGATTTCTTGGGGACAGGAATGATGATGGATGTTTTGATAGATGTGGGGACCACTGATTGCCTCAGGGAGAGGTTGAAGATATTGGTGAACACCCCCTGCCAGCTGGTCGGCGCACGCTCTGAGAACCCGGCCTGAAAACCCATGCAGTCTGGTCCTGGACCTTTGTGAGGGCTGACCTTTTTGAAAGACCATCTCATGTTTTCTGTTTTGAGGGTTAAAGTTACAGCCTCACTGTGCTCCTGAGGATAGAGGATCTGCTCTTTGTTGTCTGTATCAAAACGAGCATACAGGGAGTGCAGAATTATTAGGCAAATGAGTATTTTGTCCACATCATCCTCTTCATGCATGTTGTCTTACTCCAAGCTGTATAGGCTCGAAAGCCTACTACCAATTAAGCATATTAGGTGATGTGCATCTCTGTAATGAGAAGGGGTGTGGTCTAATGACATCAACACCCTATATCAGGTGTGCATAATTATTAGGCAACTTCCTTTCCTTTGGCAAAATGGGTCAAAAGAAGGACTTGACAGGCTCAGAAAAGTCAAAAATAGTGAGATATCTTGCAGAGGGATGCAGCAGTCTTAAAATTGCAAAGCTTCTGAAGCGTGATCATCGAACAATCAAGCGTTTCATTCAAAATAGTCAACAGGGTCGCAAGAAGTGTGTGGAAAAACCAAGGCGCAAAATAACTGCCCATGAACTGAGAAAAGTCAAGCGTGCAGCTGCCAAGATGCCACTTGCCACCAGTTTGGCCATATTTCAGAGCTGCAACATCACTGGAGTGCCCAAAAGCACAAGGTGTGGAATACTCAGAGACATGGCCAAGGTAAGAAAGGCTGAAAGACGACCACCACTGAACAAGACACACAAGTTGAAATGTCAAGACTGGGCCAAGAAATATCTCAAGACTGATTTTTCTAAGGTTTTATGGACTGATGAAATGAGAGTGAGTCTTGATGGGCAAGATGGATGGGCCCGTGGCTGGATTGGTAAAGGGCAGAGAGCTCCAGTCCGACTCAGACGCCAGCAAGGTGGAGGTGGAGTACTGGTTTGGGCTGGTATCATCAAAGATGAGCTTGTGGGGCCTTTTCGGGTTGAGGATGGAGTCAAGCTCAACTCCCAGTCCTACTGCCAGTTTCTGGAAGACACCTTCTTCAAGCAGTGGTACAGGAAGAAGTCTGCATCCTTCAAGAAAAACATGATTTTCATGCAGGACAATGCTCCATCACACGCGTCCAAGTACTCCACAGCGTGGCTGGCAAGAAAGGGTATAAAAGAAGAAAAACTAATGACATGGCCTCCTTGTTCACCTGATCTGAACCCCATTGAGAACCTGTGGTCCATCATCAAATGTGAGATTTACAAGGAGGGAAAACAGTACACCTCTCTGAACAGTGTCTGGGAGGCTGTGGTTGCTGCTGCACGCAATGTTGATGGTGAACAGATCAAAACACTGACAGAATCCATGGATGGCAGGCTTTTGAGTGTCCTTGCAAAGAAAGGTGGCTATATTGGTCGCTGATTTGTTTTTGTTTTGTTTTTGAATGTCAGAAATTTATATTTGTGAATGTGGAGATGTTATATTGGTTTCACTGGTAAAAATAAATAATTGAAATGGGTATATATTTGTTTTTTGTTAAGTTGCCTAATAATTATGCACAGTAATAGTCACCTGCACACACAGATATCCCCCTAAAATAGCTAAAACTAAAAACAAACTAAAAACTACTTCCAAAAACATTCAGCTTTGATATTAATGAGTTTTTTGGGTTCATTGAGAACATGGTTGTTGTTCAATAATAAAATTATTCCTCAAAAATACAACTTGCCTAATAATTCTGCACTCCCTGTAGAAGTTGTTGAGCTCGTCTGCGAGAGACGCGGTGGACTGAATACTGCCTGTGTTTACCTTCTTGTAGTCAGTGATGCAGCGCAGTCTATTCAACAATCGCCTGGCGTCAAAGCTGTGGTAACTGGACTCCACTTTGTCCCTGTGGTCCTTTCTGGGCTTTTTTATGGACTTTCGGAGGTCATACCTGGCTGCTTTATATGCATCAGCATCCCCTGAGTTAAAGGCAGAGGTGCGCACTTTTAGCTTAGCACGAATGTCTTTATTTACCCAGGGTTTCTGATTTGGATTTTGGTGTTTTGGTGATGATATCGTCAATGCATTTTTGCAAAATATCCAATGACAGAGTCTGAGTTCATTGATATTGAAATCAGGTGCATCCACAAATATCTGCCTGTCAGTTGTCTCAAAGCAGACCTGTACGACCCCCTCAGCCTCACTGCCCCTTTGTAGATGCCCCTGGAAATTGTTGTTTCCTGTTTAAGCCTTTGTCTGTAAGCAGGCAGCAGCAGTATGGAACAATGGTCTGCCTTGCCAAAAGCTGGGCGGGGGAGGGGTTTGTAGCAGTCCTTGAATGGAGTGTAGCAATGATCCAGTGTTTGATCACCTCTTGTAGGGAGGGAGATGTGTTGGTAGTATTTAGGGAGAACTTTCTTCATGTTGACTCTGTTGAAGTCTCCCAGCACAATAAAGGCAGCCTCAGGATTTTTGTTCTCAAGTCTAAAAAAGACGTCATACAGTTCATCCATAGCTGTAGCTTTATTAGCATGTGGGGGGATTTAAACAGCTGAAAGGAGAACTGACCTGAACTCCCTCGGGAGGTAAAAAGGTGTAACTTTAATAGTCAGCAGCTCAAGGCTCTGAGAGCAGTACAGTTTTTAAGATACATATATCCCTAGCACACAGAGAGTTAACCATAAAGTTAACCAATGTTTCTGTTCTGTGTCCTGTGTACTGTTTGTTTGTATATGTGTCTTTCTGGCTGCTGTTACAACCAAATTTCCCCTTGTGGGACAATTAAAGGATTATTCTATCTTCTATAAAGCACACCCCTTCTCCCCTTTTCTTGCCTGAGTCCTTTGTTCGGTCTCCCCGGTAAACAGTGAACCCATCTGGCTTGATGGCGCAGTTGGGGACGCTGGGCTCCAGCCATGTCTCTGTGAACCCCAAAACACAGCAGTTCCTGATGTCTTTTTGGTGTTTAATCTGTGCGCACAGCTCATCTAGTCTGTTGTCTAGAAACTGAAGGTTCGCGAGCAGGATGCTGGGCAGAGGTGGTTTGTTGTTTCTCAGTCGGGTTCGGCTCAAAACTCCGGTGTGTTTCCCCCTCTTTGTTTTCCCTCGGCGATGCACGAGCAAACAAAGGATCCCAGGCAGCAGAGCATCCACGGTGTCGAAACCTGCCGTAAAGTCTGAACTGGCTGACGAACATAACTCCAAAAGTGTTTGTCTGTCATACAGAGTATATGATAGCGCTGTGCGCACAAAAATGGCAAGTAGTACAAAATAAATAATAAAATTTTTGCTGAGATGACTCGGAACTCTCGTCAATGCGGTCATCTTACGGTGCAACCGGATTTATTGGAACTCCACGAGAAAATGCTGCAACACATCACGAAGGAACAGAGTGTGTTTCTCCAGGTTGTAACTAAACTAAAAGGTATGTTTACCGCGGTAGTGCAGAAAGTGTTCCATCCTCTGCCTTCACTTGACGTTGCTGCTGCCTGCCCGCTACCTCCCTCTCCTCACCTATACCTTGGGAGCACCCACTACCAGTGCTGGAGTAATTTTTGGGGTAACTGGATAAGAGTGGAGGTTTTCTAACACAGTATGCTCTGGTCTGTGCCGAGGTTTCCTTCACGGTGGAACCGCTGACAGGGCACAAGCGATATTAAAAGCTCATCCTGAAATCTCTTATCACAAATTTCTGTATAAGTTCCGCTGTGTATTTGATAAAGGCTCCAACCCTGACATGGCTGCGCAATGGATGTTCACCCAAGGCAGGAGAAGTGTGGCAGATTTCTCGATGGAATTTTGAATTTTAGCTGAGGAGAGGGTGGGAGGAAAAAGCACTCCGTGGAGCATTCCCGAACAGCCTGATTGAAGAGTTTAAATGTGAGCTGGCCACAAAAGAATTTCCAAAATCATTGGATTCTTTTATTGATATGAGTGTTAGGTTGGATGACCATACGCACAAGTTTGGGAAATGGACTGGTGACCCTCGGCGGGCTGTCAGAGGTTTGAGCCCTTGTACGGGGTTTCAGTCCGCAGAACGGTGCATCGTGGAACACATGTCCACCGTACCATCCGGGAACTCTTCTTGTTTAGCACTCGTAATAACACAAACACAAAATCCTCCTTCTCTTGTGCTGTTTTGTAGCAGTGTATACACCTGAGACTATCAACTGTCTGTCTGTCCTGCACTCTCTTTTTCTTTCTCTCTGATTGTGGAATAAAAGTATGAACATGTATTTATAAGTTACACTTGTGTTTGAATCCTGCAGCTTATCACACATTTGATTTCTATGTGTGACAACTGCAAATGTCCAGAGTGAGGACAGACTGAGGGACCCACTGCTGCACATCACCTGTGAAGCTTTACACCCCTGATGATCTACCAGGACAAACTCAGCAGTGTGTGAGGAAGATGAGGGGGAAGAGCCAGCAGCAGCTGACAGATGGAGAGAAGAGACAGACTGTTCCCTGTTTGTGAAGGACTGCTAGAAAAGTTTAAAATAACAAATTGTCTGTCCTGAATCAGTCTTATTAGGTAATGTTCAAATAATTTTATCATTCAAGTGTTTTCAGTGTGCGAGAAAGTACTCAGGGTCTTCAAGTTAAATACTACAAATGGCAGTAACAAGTTTAATATTCAGAAACCTAAAGTATGTATCAGCAGCAGAATGTACCTAAAAATAAATGTCCATGTTTTTTGCAGTTATATGAAGCTTTGATTATTTTGGATTAGTAGTACTGCTGTTTGTTGCATCATATTGCTGTAATTGTTTGTATGCTTTATATATTTTAAGGTACGTTGATCTATAGTGTTACATGATATTCTATAAGGATGTTATGTGTTTTGTATACTTTCTGTCCATTTTGCAGAAGTCAGCCTGTTTAAGGCCCTGATATCTAGTCTGGATGACTTAAAGCAGTTATAACATGGTATGATTTTCTCACCCAATAATGGAATATTTCATATATCATTCTACTCTTCATTTTATCAAAAGCAGTTATCACAGCTCGTACATTTTCTTTTTAAACATATGTAAGCATTGAGCCAAATTTAGTAATGCCAACCTAATGAAAGAACAACATTTGTCTCTTATATATTATACATCTATACATACACCGTAAAAGACACTTGTCTTTGAGTGAAGATTTAAGGTGATAGGAAATATAAATAAACTGAACCTGAATCTTTATGGAAGCTCAGTATTTGAGCAAATTTACTGCTGTAATAACTAATAATGATTAATATAATAATAACTTTAGTCTCAACATTAGCAACATTAGCTAGTAAATAACAATTAGCCAATCTTAAAATGGCTGTTCAGTACAGAAATGAAATCCAACATCATGTTTTTACAGTCCCGTGGTCTCAGTGTCAGATACTTATCAAATCAAACAAAGCTCATATAAAAACAAACAGTTGACCAAAAAAATTTTGTCCTTCATTTCTATCAAACAATGCTGTATGAAACTAGTGATGTGCGATACCACTGATTTCCTTTCCGATCCGATACCAAGTAAAATTCAGGGTGGTATCGACGATACTGATCCGATACCGATACTTTGTACAAAAACTTATTTTATTTATTGTATCTTTTATTGTATCTCAAATTATAGCGTTATCATGATTACAGGACATCAGACTACTTGTTCTTATCACTTAATAATGCAGAATTCATCATATAGAAATAAAAAAAACTGAAGGTGGGTGCTATTTGAACACCTTGCCTGCCTGCAGCACTAAAGGACTCCGCGAGAGACGTCTGTCTCGCCCTAGCAGCACCTGTCCCTCTCCTCCTCTTCAGTTCGCCTCAACATACGATCGTCATATTCTGTGATATGATTTACTCTGAGGGGTTTGACAATGTTAGTGGTGTTGCCACAACACCTCACTTTCTTGCCACATGTATCGCAAACCACGTCTTGGCTGTTTGTGGAGGTAAAATACGTCCACACATGACTCCATTTACGCTCAGCCATTGTTGTGAGTGTGCACGCCAGGGGCTGGACACATTTATACAGCCGTATTTCGCACATGACTATGAAAGGCGTAAGAGGAAGTAGTGCCTTCCAATGTAGACAATCCGAATGATATAGTTTCTTTCCACTGTGTTCCTGTTAATGATAAACTACAAATTTACCCTAAATTACTAAAATATTGATATTTCAATATGAGAATCGATTCTAGAACATAAATGACTGGTATCGGAGGAATCGATATTTCAGAATCGATCCGCACATCACTATATGAAACGTTTGTAGCGGTTAGTATCATGGTTGCTAAGCAACCTGAGCAGCAATTATATCCACGCTCTTTGGTTCCGTCCAACAGTTCAGAAGTTTTGGCGAGAGATATGTGAAGACTTATCAAAGTGTCTGAAATGTAACATTTCAGCTTCCCCTTTAGTGCGCTTGTTGGGCAGCTTAGATTATGTCACTACAGAAACGAATATAGCCCATATGGTTTTCACTGCCCTATGCATAGCCAAGAAAACAGTCCTCATGAACTGGAAAAATAAAAATAATCTTAATTCTAACAAATATAGAAATTATCTAACAGATTACATTAGTTTTGATACAGCCTCTGCCACCACATCAGATCAATTGCTCTGGGCTCCTTTGATCAGCTCCATCACCTAGTGGGGGTGGGGGGGTCATAGTTTGGTCCCACCTTCGCTGTTGTGATTGGTGTGGGGGTAGGGACAGGCATGGGGCGTCGGGGGATTCCCTAGGAGCGTCTTCCTTGGAGGGCTCAATCCGGGGTTGTGGTCATGGCCTGTTAAGGGCTCTGTTGGCTCTTAGGTGATGGTTTCCTCGTGGCTGCATGCAGTGGGGCTAGGGGAGGGTCTGTGCTGATGGACGTGGGTTACTGACCTGGTAGCCTGGCTGCCCCTGGGTGGGTCTGGGGCGGGCGTGGGCTTCTGGGGTGCTCCATCTCTGGGCTGGGGCCCTGGCTGGGCCTTGGGGGCTTGGGTCCTGGTTGGTGTGTCGCCGGGGTTGTGGGCGGGTGGTTGTATGGGCGCTGCTGAACTGGGCCCCGGTCCGGAAGGGCCTGGGCCCCTTGCCCTGGTGGGTTCCCGCGTATGGGGGTGCCTACTGGGGTCAGCGGGGGAGCTGGCCCCAGGGAGGGGCCACTTGCCCCTCCCTTCCTTCCCTCCCCATCTCCAGCTGCCTCCCTCTTCCCGCTCCACCACAATCACCCACACATACAGGGCCTTGGGGTAAAGGTGTGTCACCAGGGTGCAGGGAAGGCATCCCCCCCTCTGTCCCCTTCTGGCTGCCTGTGCCTCAATTTTATCCCACAACTTAGACATTCACATTACTCACACTCTTATAACACATACATATAGGACCTTGGGGGGTGGGCACGCTACATGGCATCCAGATGACCATCAGGGTGTACAACTTCACCCCTGGTGTCGTTGCCCACCTCTCAATTTTAAATACACATATACATTGAGGGCTATCAGGAGGGGCTATGCACTTACCTGCTGCTCTCTGGCAGGTAGCTCCATGCCCTCCTGGGTTTTAAATGCACCTTAGAACACACATACATCAACACTATATATGAGCGGGCGGAGGGAGGTTTGGAGTCTTCACACACCCCCGTTCTCTGTTGCCTGTTGGGGCGGGGGGGCTGGGAGGAAGAGTTGGCCGTCCGATTGGGGTCTGGAATGTGGGGCCTCCCTGCTGCTGCGGAATAAGGGCGGTCTGCTCCTCTCCACCCCAGGGAAGAGAGTAACACTACTTGGGTCTGGGTGCAGTTTCCCCCTCTAGAGGCAAGGGTACCTAGACCTGGGGTATAGAGTACGCTTGGGGAGTGTGATTTTGTGTACAGTGTCTATTTATGTCTGTCTCCACGTTGGGTGAGTGCTCAGTATTTGCACATGAGAGCATGAGGGTGGGAATGGATGTTTCGTATCTGTGTGTGCCTGTTTGTCTGTGTCTATATGTCAGGTCGGGTATCAGACGCCACCTCTCTGGGGACATCTCAGGCCCTCTAAGGTATGGAGGCCTATCTCCCCCCACCACTCCCCTGCCAGTGGTAGACGCCCTCAGACATCGGTGCATTGGTGGTTCTTGGTGTCTGGGGATGGGCATTCAGATAAGCACCAGCTCACTCCTGGTGGCTGCTTGTCGGGGCCTGGAGCCTGGGTCTCGCTCGGGCCCCTTCGGGGGGTGGGGTGCCCTCGGCCTCTGGGCCTGGGGCTCGGTCACTCTGGCACAGCTGGCTGCCAGCAGAGCTCACGGGCACGTCAACCCCCCACTGGCTTCTGCTCCACGGCTGCTGAGTGACCCCTCATCTAGGGTTCTCCTCAGCTCTTTCCGGGAGAGTGGCACGGTTGCCCCTCCATTGGTCTTCCTTGGTCTCTTGTGCTCTGAGGGTCTCTGGATGTCTGGAGCCTGGACCTCCTCCATACCTGCTTCATGCGCTGGAGGACGGGGCTATGGCTCCTCTAGCAGATCATTACATGAAGGAACCTTTTGAATACAAGCGCGCTCATGCTCACAGGTGTACACACAGGTGCTCACCTACCTCAAAGCACACTGTGCGCTGTCGATTTTACGTGCTGCACAATAATATTCAATATTTAGTATTCAGCCAACATATGGGCGATCGTGGGTCAAAGAGTTGGCAGTTCGTCTTGTAACCAGAAGGTTGCCGGTTTGAGCCCCGGCTCGGACAGTCTTGGTCGTTGTGTCCTTGGGCAAGACACTTCACCTACCGCCTACTGGTGATGGCCAGAGGGGCTGATGGCGCGATATGGCAGCCTCGCTACTGTCAGTCTGCCCCAGGGCAGCTGTGGCTACAACTGTAGCTTGCCTCCACCAGTGTGTGAATGTGAGAGTGAATGAATAGTGGAATTGTAAAGCGCTTTGAGGGCCCCGAAAAGCGCTATATAAATGCAATCCACTATTATTATTATTATTTACTGTTATATTCACATAGATTATCGCGATGATGTTGTTTATTATATTGCTCTCTTTTGTTGCTTGTTTTCTCTTTTTTCTTTCTCAACAGGTGATCCAGGTGATTTATATATGTAGTTTTTGTCTCTTTGTTTTGTTTGTTTTCTTTTTTTGCCCTTTATCACCATTCCTCTTCCCTGCTGTTTTTCTTTCCCTACCCCTCTCTCTCTTTCTCCCTTTTCTTTCCCCCAGTCATGTCTGTCCCGTGTGTAGCAAATAAAAATAAAATAAAATAAACAATAAAAACAAAGGTCAATCAAATGGACCAATACGGCAAGGCCGGGATGGTCCATTTGGTAAAGTAAATCCGTTGGGAATCTTTCTTGGCCTTTAGACAATAATTGTGATGGCAAAAGAACCAAACGGGACAGGGGGGGGGAAACCTGAGCAGCGCGACGGAGGCTAGACCATCAAATTTCACAAGCCTCACACTTCCGGCCTTCTCGGTCTTCGAGAATGCGGCCCACGTAGACCGCAAAGGCCGCGTCCTCCAAGAATGCAGACCCTGAATTGGGACACACCCTGTGACTTTCTACATCAATAAGTGGACAGAAGATGTAACGGTCTTCAAAAACATCACCACGCGAGCCAATGAAAAGCCCTGGTTCACTGCAGCGGTACGTGCATGAGAGAGAGTTGCTGCTTTCCAGTCTGGACATAAAACAGCTCTCAAAACAGCCAGAGCCAACCTCTCTAGCTCCATCCGACAAGCAAAGCGTGCACACACAAAAGATCCAGAGTCAATTCCACAACATAAAGACTTTCAGGTTATGGCAGGACGTCACACAGTACAAGCCTGCACCAAGCAGCTGTGATGGCAATACCACACTTCCTGAGGAGCTGAACAACACACAAGCGAAGAAAGCCACACCCCCCACCACCGACCACATCATCTCTCTGCCTGCAGCCAACGTGAGGAGAACTTTCACCAAGGTCAACCCACAGAAAGTTGCTGGACCAGACAACATTACAGGTCGCGTGCTGACAGTCTGTGCTGATCAGCTAGCCGATGTCGTCACAGACATTTTCAACTCATCGCTGAGCCAGATGATCATCCCAGCATGCTTCAACTCCACCACCATCATCCCAGTGTCAAAGAAATCCTCAGTATCCTGCCTGAATGACTACCGCCCCTGACCCCCATCATTATGAAGTGCTTTGAGAGAGTTGTCAAGGCACATGTGAAGAGCAATCTCCTCTGCTCACTGGATCCCCTGCAGTTAGCATACCGGCTGAACAGGTTGACCGAGGATGCCATTTCCACTGCACTTCACCTTTCCCTTTCCCACCTTCACAAGAAAGACGCTTATGTCAGAATGCTGTTCATAGACTTTAGCTGAGCATTCAACACCATTATCCCCCCAAAGCTGTTTGAGAAACTCAGCAAGCTGGGACTGAGCACCTCTCTCTGCAACTGGATACTAGATTTCCTGTCAAAGAGGCCTCAGTCCGTCCGAATCGGCAACAACATCTCCAACACCATCAGGTTAAGTACTGGAGCTCCTCAGGGCTGTGTCCTCAGCCCACTGTTGTTCACCCTCCTGACACGTGACTGCACCACCCTACACAGCTCCAACCACTTCATCAAGTTAGCTGACGACACAACCGTGGTTGGACTCATCAGCAGCAACGACAAGTCAGCGTACAGAGATGAGGTTCAGCAGCTGGTGTTCTGGTGCAGCGAGAACAACCTGTCACTGAATGTGGACAAAACCAAGGAGATGATTGTCAACTTCAGGAAGACTCGCTCCACCCACACACCACTCAGCATCCACGGTTTCACAGTAGAGACTGTTAAAAGCATCAAGTTCCTGGAGTTCACATTTCATACGACCTCACCTGGACCATCAACATTAACTCCATCACTAAAAAGTTTCCACAGCCTTGACTAACTCTGACTTTTATGATGCTAATTGTAAGATAACTACCCCAGTCAATGGACTTGCTAACTCCTTTATCTCTACATGTACCTCTATCTTGAAATCTGTGGCTCCTTTAAAGACTAAACACTTTAAACCCCCTCGCTAACCCTGGCTGAATGAATCCACCCATACTCTCAGACGTGAATGTTGCTGAGCTGAAAGGAGATGGAAAAAAGACAAACTCCAGATTTCCTTGGACATTCTGCACAGCTGCTGTTTGAAATATCAGAAGACTGTTAAAATCGCAAAAGCTTCTTTCCTGTCAGAAATCATTGTGACTAATAGCCCCAAGTTCTGTTTAGAATTTTTAATTCAGTGATTAACCCATCCTCTGTCACTCTGACGGAGGCCTCCCCGGCTCCCTGTGAAAAATTCCTAAATTATTTTATAGATAAAATCTCAGCACTAAGGGGCCCATATCGATTGGCTACAAACCAAATTCCAATTTCTGAATGCTCAACGGTCTTTCAACAGTTTTAGCCTGTGACTCTCCTGACTCTTAAGGAAATAATAAACCAATTGAAAAGTTCTAACTCCCGGCATGACATTCTTCCTTCCTGTATTATTAAGGATGCTCTGAAGATTATTGGGCCCTGTATCTTACTCCTAATGAACTCATCACTGTTATCAGGCTGTATTCCGGCTGCCTACAAACATGCAGTCGTGCAATCTGTTATCAAGAAAAGAAACCTTGATCCCAATGTTCTTTCAAACTATAAGCCGATCTCTAAACTTCCTTTTATGGCCAAAATCTTGGAAAAAAATAGTCCTTCATTAATTACTGACCTTCTTAGAGACTAATGGAATCAGTGAAAAATTACAGTCTGGGTTTGAAACGCGTCACAGTACTGAGACAGCACTACTAAGAGTTTTTAATGACCTTCTTTTAACTGCTGACTCAGGGCACTCAGTGGTCTTAGTTTTATTAGACTTAACCTCGGCTTTTGATACGGTTGATGACAATATTCTCCTGCCAAGGTGTTACGTGCGTGTGTTGTTGGTTTGTTTGTTTCTTAATGTGTGTATGCCAATTCACCTGTGCAGGGGCTCGGCTGTGATTGGTGGACGGAAGGAACGGCCTGATGTAACTGGCTCCCACTGTGGACGTAGGACAATTGAAGAGCTGCAGTGTGTGGGGTGTGGCAAACTTCCCGTGCACTTGCCTCAGGTCCAGATGGAGCAGCCATAGCTACTTAGTTAAATTCGGGCATGTATGTGAAATGCGGAGCAAGTGGGGGTGAGCTGCCAATTATTTTGGGAAGCTTTGTTTTCTCCTGTGTTGTTAGACCAGGGAGGTCAGACTGTGTCATTTCTTTTGTTTTTTTTCTTGAAGAGGTCAAAGGGGAACCGAAGCCTACGTTGGGTTTTGTTTGTTGTGTTGGCCTTTGTTGTGTTGGCTCACCCTGAAATCATACACTCCCACTATCGTTGTACTGAGTGCCATTGCCGTGAATAAATTATTGTTAAAAGTCCGATGCTGTGGCTGTGTCTGTTTGGGCGTGGGAAGTCGTGGGACACCCCGCTCTTTTTACGGTCATTCCGAGCCGGGTTGTAACATGATTTGGGGGCTCATCCGTTTTGTCTCATTTTTTCTGGCTGGTTTTGTTGTCTGTAGTTTGTTCAGTCGGCTTTGCTTTTGTGTGGGGGGGAAGTGAGGGGTGAATGTTTGAGGATGGAGTTTTCTTTAGATGACTTTGTTACCTCGCCTTCCTGGGATAAGATAGAGATGTGCAGGAAGGCAGATTTGCTTATTATAGCAAGTTTTTTTGATATTCAAATGTCCTATAGTGCCCGTAAAGCGGAGGTGAAGGCTGCTTTGTGTGCAGGGTTGGTGGAGCAGGGCATTCTCCCTTCCCTGATGGCAGCTGTAAAGCAGCCTGGCAGGGGCGGCGTGGAGGTGGCTCTGGAGACTGAGCCGAAGCTGGATGCCAAAGGGCCTGTTAACGTGCTCCCGGCTGAGGTGGAGCCTGGTGCGGGTGAGGTGGAGTCGGATGCGGCCGAGGTGGAGTCTGGGGCGGCTGAGGAGCCTCAGGCAGTAGGGTCCACGGAGGATCTCTGTTTTACCCTCCGTATCAGGGAGGTGGAGGTTCACGCTAAAGAGCTTGAAGTGCAAGCTATGCACCTCCGTGTCAGAGCTTTGGAGTTGAAGCGCAAGCCCACCGCTGTCTCCACACCTGTTTCCGCTGCCTCCACACCTGTCTCGAGTCGCCCTGACACATCCACAGCTACTTCAACAAGCTTTGACATCACCAAGCATGTTACACTAGTACCTCCATTTCGGGAGGCTGAGGTTGATTCTTATTTCAGCGCTTTTGAGCGTATAGCAGCTGCATTGAATTGGCCTAAGGAGTTTTGGGCGCTGCTACTCCAGTGTAAGTTAATCGGCAAGGCTCAAGAAGTATGTACTAGCCTTTCCGTTAACGACAGCCTCCAATATGATATTGTGAAAAAATCCATTCTGCACGCGTATGAATTAGTTCCTGAGGCTTACCGTCAGAAATTTCGTAAAAGTGAAAAGACCGCTGACCAAACGTTTGTGGAATTTGCCCGTGAGAAACATCGCTTGTTTGAATGCTGGATGCAAGCCAGCAAAGTGAAGGATATTCAGGGATTAAAGGAATTGGTTCTTTTAGAAGACTTTAAAAAGTGTCTCCCGGATCAGTTAGTAGTTTATTTAAACGAGCAGAAGGTGACGTCCCTGGCAAAAGCAGCAGTTTTAGCGGACGAATTTACCCTCACACATAAAATCATTTTCCCAGCTGGAGCAGCACGAGAAGTGAGGGGAGGGCAGGAAAATAAAATAAAATCTCCTAAACAGACCTGAAGGGCGAGACAGGAGGAAACTGAAAGGCGGGAATGTTTTTATTGCTGTGAGTCTGGTCACCTGATTGCCAGTTGTCCTGCGCTGCGGAAGAAAGAGCAGCGCAGAGGGTCTAAGGGACCCGTGGGGCTCATTAAAGTAGTTTCCCCACCTATATGTCCTGATCGGATACAGGGGTGTGACCCAGAAATGGAGGTAGAGTCACGTTTTATACCATTCCTTTCCCAAGGCTTCATTTCGGTGACAGGAGAAGACAAGGACAGGGTTCCTATCACTATTCTCCGAGACACCGGGGCACATCAATCTTTTATGTTAGATGATGTGTTGCCACTGTCGGATAAAACCGCCTGCCACACGGATGTGTTAGTGTGGGGAATTGAAATGAGTGTTCTTCGGGCACCACTCCACAGAGTATATTTACACTCACCTATCACAACTGGACCTGTGAAAGTCGCCGTAAGACGACAGTTACCGTTTAAAGGTGTGTCATTTATTTTGGGCAATGATTTGGCCGGAGGGACAGTGTTTCCACCGCCTGAAGCAAAATTTGCTGTCACGGGACACCCCGCTCTTGTTACGGTCATTCCGAGCCGGGTCGTAACATAGGATTGTAGGCTAGAACATGTAGTTGGACTTAAAGGTAATGTCCTTTCATGGTTTAAATCATACTTATCTGAGAGGTCATTCTCCGTCACCATGGGGAATTACTCCTCCTCTTTTGCCCCTTTCCGTTGTGGTGTGCCCCCGGGTTCGGTGCTAAATCCTACATTATTTTCTTTGTACATGCTGCCCTTGGGACTCATTGTTTCATTGTTATGCTGACGCTATCCAACTCTACCATTTGGTTCGCATCTGTAAGGGAGATGATAGGAAAACGGCATTCAACACTCAACTGGGTCACTTTGAGTATCTTGTAATGCCTTTTGGACTCACCAATGCTCCCACTGTTTTTCAGGCAATGGTGAACGATGCACTGAGAAATTTCATTAACCACTTTGTGTTTGTCTACATGGATGACATTCTCATTTTCCCCAAAAATCAGGCAAATCGCGTGAGACGTGTTCAGCTGGTCCTTCAATGACTGCTTGAGAATCGTCTGTTCGTGAAAGCAGAAAAATGCGAATTCCATGTGCAGACCGTGTCCTTCCTGGGGTTCACTGTGGAACAGAGGCATCTGCGGGCAGACTCGGCCAAGGTCAGGGCTGTGGTAGAGTCGCCCGAGCCCAAAAACCAGAAGGAGCTATAGAGGTTCTTGGGATTTATAAACTTCTACCATCAATTTGTCAGAGACTTCAGCAAAGTGGTAGTCCTCTCACTCCGCTTACATCACCCAAAGTGTCTTTTTCACTGGTCTTCCTCTGCTCAACAGTCCTTCGACCAACTCAAGCAGCTTTTCTCACCTGATGCCTCTGACTCAGGCATGGGAGACATCCTGTCCCAGCAAGTGGAAGGTAAATTGCATCTGTGTGCCTTTTTCTCCCGTTGTTTCGCACAGGCTGAGCAGAATTACGACATGGGTGATCGTGAGCTATTGGCCATTAAGCTGGCCCTGGAGGAATGGCAGCACTGGTTGGTGGGCAGTGACCACCTGGTGTTGATCTGGACGGACCATAAGAACCTAGCATACCTGCAGGCAGCTAAGCACCTGAACGCCCGGCAAGCCAGGTGGGCACTATTTTTCACAAAATTCATCCTCACTATTACCTACAGGCCCAGATCAGGGAACACGAAGCCAGATGTGCTGTCCCACCAGTTTGTGTTACATCAGGAGGCGTTGGAGAAGGAGAAAACCATTCTGCCTTCCACACATAAATGGGCCGATTCACTGGCCCATTTGAAATACGTGTGTGGTGTTTTGTTTATGTTTCTACTCCCCTTCTGTCTCTGTCTCCCTGTTGTGTGGGTTTTAGTGTGGGATGTTCATGTCCCCGGACGTAAATGTTCCTGTGCTAGAGTCAGCCACACCTGCCGCTCATCAGCCGCCGCCAGCTGCAGCCGATTACCGTCATTGGCGATGTCCCTACTTAACCGTGTGGCTGAGCTTCAGTTGATGCTAGATTGTTGAGTTAAGTCATCAGTACAGCTGTAGATTGCCTTGAGAAAACTTTGTGTGCGTGTGGATTGCCTAGTCATCATTTGTGTTTTTCCTTCACTAGGAATCGGGAGCGGAGTTTATCACGTGAGCGTAGCCAGTGTACAAATTAAGAGTAGCTGTTTTAAGATTCACGCCAGAGACACGAGCACTGTGTAGGATTTTGGGAAAAACGCCAAAGGGACCACAGTGCTGGGACTTGCACATTGTTTATCAGTGTTTTTTACTGTAAATAAATCTGCTCCCTTATTTGTATTTGGGTCTGCTCATTACCTCAGACCTGACATCAAATGCTGGCTCATCCAAAGTTAGGTTTTGATGAATACTCAGATTATCCTAGATACATTTCTGAAGTCAATAAAGTAGATAAGGAAGGAGCTGTCGCTGTCTCCCATTGTTTGAAACAAAAGATTTAAACAATAGGAGAAGATTATTTGCCATTGCTGTTGTTAGTGTGTAATATTACTGTGTGTTCTGTGTTTAGTGTGGCTGTGTTTAGATTGCTGTGCCTGTTTACTACCTCTCACTACTGTTGTGTGTGAAGGGGCGTTCCTAATAAAAGGCTGTGCTTCCTGTAGCTTAGTGGTGAGGTCAGCGCAGGAATAGCAGGTCAAAACAGAAGTCTCTGTTTCCTACTTTGTCTGAGCTCGCCACAATATTTCATCACTTACATAATACAGCAGAATTTGTCATATGTGTTATTTGTCCATTTCTTGAGTTTGCCATGCATTGTTCTGACAGTTATTCAAGAGTAACTGGCAAAAAGAAGAAAATAAAACCACAAAAGTAGGTTGTCTTACTTGTCTCATCCAGCCAGATATGCACTGATCCTCCATCAATTATCTCTCGAGAAACCTGTTGCTCGACCATCCTGCAAAATTAGGAGCAGAGTTATCGTTACAGTTATCTGCTGACGATGTAGATTTTTAGAATTTGTCCAGAAGACAGCCCAGACAGATAGTGTTAGGGTTCAATGTTGAGAGAAGAATCCATAAATAACCACAGATCCAGGCGTGTGCAATTAGACAGCATTTTAATGAACACATGTGTGAGTTCAACAACCCAATCAGTGTTGAACTGTCTTTCTCATATTCAGACAACTGTTTTATGGGGTTAAGAATTGTACAGCCCCCTTTTCTGTTACTAGGCAGAAATACGTCACACCAAAACCACAATGACTTTTAACATAGAACATCATCTTCGTGTCTACGGCTGATGCTTCCTGTCAGCCCGCCTTCGCTGTCGCTCGTCTGGTGCACTTCCTCTAAGTACGTCGGCACACTTCTGCATTTCTGCCCTACCAAAATAGATCTACCATGGTGTGTATGTGTGTGTGCGTACACGTGCAAGGGCGCGTGCATGCTGTGTACTGCGTACGTGTCATGACCTCTCACTATTGGTGTCTGTATGTATATGTCTCGCCCTTAAATGCTCTCACATCTCACCCGTTACACTTCTGACCTTCACGTGACCAGAGTCTCCCCTTTACATATAATAACCTAACTGGAACTATATATGTAATCTACTGAATAAACACCCTACTCTTTCAGCTTACGCTCACTCTGCTTTCGGTTTCACTTCTACAAAAGCTGCAACTTCAAAGACATAACTTCCTGTCTCATTTTGGCACAAAATGTATTTTCCTGTCTCTGCCCTCTACACAGAGATCATAAAAGCATTAATACCATTTAAATTATAGATTCAACTCAACCATTTAAAATGGTTCTTCTTTGGACCTGTAATAAAGGCTAATATAATACCAATATGTTTGAACATCTGAATGCATCTAGGAAAGCAACATCACCATTAACACTGAAATGTTAATGATGATTATAAAAATAGCAGCAACTAATAGCAGGACAATATTTCTATTCCTGACACTCCCTCTCTTGGTGACCCTTAAAAAGGGTCACCATACACTTATAACATTACTCTGACCCTCTCTAGCAATGCCAGCTCCCCCTAAGAACACTCCATGGGTAAAGTCAGGTTCGTCCTTGGTCCCTCTCTCGTGGAAATCTCCTCCTGTAAAGGATAGAAAACACTTTCTCCCTACTTTATTCAAACCTGATTCCAGCTAATATTACTCAAAACATGAACCTAATTTTGTATTTGGTTTTTGACTTTTATTTTTATATCTCATTCAACCGTACTCAGCATTTGTAAAACTCTCACAGCACTGCCTTTAAGAGAATCGAAGGAAGCACGTCTCTGCATGTGCTTCCTCTTTGCTCCTTATCTGATCATCAACATCCTGTGCACAAAACTGTCACTGCTGCAAGGGCCTGCCTCTCATCTAAAGTCACCTATCACAAGCAAAATCATCATAAAATCATTATAAGGGCTTATTCTACTAAAAGGATCAAAGAAAAAACAACCACTTTAATCACTAAGTGTAAGCACCTAGTTAATTGCTCCTAGATAAACTTCATCATAGCTAAAAGCTGAACTCTAACTGTATTTTGAACTCCCATTTCCTGGGTGATAACCTGTTTGAATCTATCATTTTATTTCATTTTGCTGCTTTTAATGTAATGACTCCTTCTAACTTAAACTTTATCAGACTTAACCAACATATATAAGCTTTCTCCCTTTGCTTCTGTTTTGCTTCAACAAGTATTTGTTATTCTGTAACTGCTTTTTATATAAGAGGACTAAGTTAGAGCTGCATGTGTTATCTCAATATTTTATATGTCACTCAGTTTAGTTACAAGCAAAACTCCTATTCAGTTCCTCTTTCTGTCATTTGTTATTGGGCCAACTCAAATTCAGTTAAAAGCTAAAGGAATTTCAGGCCCTAGGCCTCACCTATGTTTAAACCATATGTGTTTGTAAGCGTGAATGCTGTTTATCCTTCTGTTGCTCCAAGTCCCCTACAATATATCGACTGAGACATAACGCTCATCGAAGCTTATGACCTTCAAATGGACCGAACCTCAACTCTGTTAATGAGCACGATTGCAATGTGTAAGAAAAAATCATTTCTACATATATAATCTCCAATATTATTCATTTGAGTCCATACCACTTTTAACATCCTCATAAAAAGCTCTCCTCTACCCTAGAAATAAATCTATTTACTATCTGTTTCTAAAGCCTACATTATAACAACATTCTAACATTATGTCACTGTGACAACTTATCCTAAAAATCAAAAAGAAATCACACATTTTCTACTCATAAAATCTTCACTATTTTCCCCAAAGCATATCCTTTATTCCCACAGTTTCCCCCTAAGTTTGGTGTACAACTTCTTATTAACCCCAGCAATTTATCTCCTAAACCTAATTCAGTTCATTTTAATCCTTTCTTTTAACAAATCCTCAGTTTTACTATATCTAGCTTATCAAACAACCCCAATCATTATAGAATCCTAGTAAAACCCATTTCAAATTAAACAAATTAAATCTTAAATCCCTCTCTTTTTTGACACATCTCATGTGGCAAAAAACTCAACATGCTTCACCCCAGCTTAACAAATTAAAAGGAAAAAAGGTTAGTCATTTCATTTCTCAGAACAGCTCAGCCATTCTCCTCTCCGGTGTTTTGCTTCAGCCCTGAAAACCTGTGTTTAAGGAACAAAATCAATTTAATCATCATGTCAAATCTCCTTCAACCCGTTGCTCCATGCAAAGTCTGGATCCTTGGAATTTCCTGCAAACAAAACCTTTACTCAACTCTCCCCCTATATGATCCAATCTGTGTCATAACCCCAAAATAAACTTACACAGAACAGTTATTAATCATGTGTTACCTCAGTTAATGGTAACTTGAGTTACATCAATGTTTCCCTTTTAGCATTTAGCATTCTCCCAACAATATAATGTAATCCCATAATCTAACCCCAGTAAAAAAGAAATTTTCTCCAAACATACATCAGCAACCCAAAATCAGCATCCCCAGATTTAAGTCTCCCACTTGTCCTGTTTGTCAACCTTTTATTTGTTTCCCCTCTTGGTCCCATCACTCACATTCACTCCCATGCATTCACACATGATATTTTTTGCTGATCTGCAGCCTTCCGCGCATGTCATCAGATGCTCCACATCAGCAAAATGAGCTCAATCATTTGTTTATTTCGTTTTCCTTTTTAGGAAAATAGTTCTCTATATTTTTGACTGGATTGACACGCTGCAATCATTTTTTAGACAGAGACTTGCCGCCAATCAGTCTCTGATTGTAATCAATTATAATTCTGTAAAGCCCACCTGATTTTCGTACTTGGTAATTTTGTCAGCGCCGTCCGTTCACTCTCTTCCAGGCCTGCTTAGAACAAAAATGAAAAAAGAGAGCTGATTATTAGCTCATCAAAGTACCAAACAAAATCACCTGACAGGTTTTTTCTCTAAGTGCACTGTTACAAAAACTATGGGCCCTTTTAGACATGTCCATGTTTATCAAAACTCCCTCTCTTGAAATAGAAACAACAGCCTCAAAAATCTAAAACAATCTTAAATTTCACCCATTCAACACACCGAAAACCTCGCCAAAAGCTACACCGTTTCGTACACAACAATAACCCCGGTTAAGCACATTACCATACTCAGATTCAGCCTAACACCTTACAACAATGTGTCAACACTAATTTATAGACCTCCTAATCAAATTTGCACCTCTGAACAATCTACCCTCCTTTAAGGCCTCAATCACACACACACAGCAAGCTCCTCTGTCCACATTCACACGAGCTCTCAAACTTTTGCATACTCAGCCATATCTCAACAATTTAACTTGGCAAAAGAAATACATGTTTAAACTTTATCACATTATTGAATTATTTTCATTTTCTTTCTATACTAATCACTTACTTTGATAAATCAGTGCAAGAGCACTCCTAAGTAATCACTCCTCTTTTGTTTTGTTTTTTTTTTTCCATAACTCACTCCCTTGTCATACAGCTTCGTTTGAGTTATTCCACAACAACTCTATTTTATCCAAGTGTGTTTTAAGTGTATTTCTTCAACATTCACACCATTTTAACCCTCATGAAATTAGCAGGCTGATTTAATTACGTATGTTTGTGTTCTTAGCCAAGTTTTAATCACTATCTATGCATTACTCTTCATGAGCTTATCTCTGTAAGGTTAGTGCATTTTCCGTTTGTATGTGTGATTTCTATAAATGTTTCTTTTGCAGTGTTTCAAACTCCTTTGACAGGGTGTATTTTCTCTCTCTGGTTCATCACTGGTCATTGTTAATGACATTTCCCCTTCGTCTGTGCCCAGTGGCCTTACCTGTTAAATCCCGTCTCCTCCAGTGACTCCAAGGTCACTCCGGGACTTAGGTTCAAGCAATCGTGACTGCGCCTTGCCTTAGGTTGTCCCAGGGTTTCGAGGTGGGATCTTACCCGTCATGGGCTGTCCAGCCTTCCATGCCCGCCTACTACAGGAGCCAACTGGGCAAGGGTGTTATCAGACCTAGGGGACACACTGGTTCTGGAAATTAAAGGAGTGTAAACTGCTTTCTTTATTAAACTTTCCAACCATAATTTCACATGTAACAGTTTGTGTACGTGCGTTTTCAATTCATTAATGTAATTGTTAGTTCATGTATTTATTTCTCTCGGTCTGTCTCTTTTCTAAACCCTGTAATTAATATAATTTTATTACTTTATTACTTTTTCTTAAAACATGCATTCGCTTCATCTTCTTAGAATTTAACTCTGTCTATTTCTCTGGGTGCTCCCCTGACATCATCAGTCACACACACACACCTTCCTCTCCCACACTTTTAAATAGAGCTCTTCCAAACATCAGGACAACTAACACTTCTCCACGCACAGGACCATTCTTTAGGTCAGTTTTATAGCATCAGTCACCCAATAATCTCTTAACTGGGCTTCCCAAGTGTATATACTTATGTGTTTTCAATCGGAAAAAATACACTCAACCTGTCATAACATCTGTCATGGATTTCTTGAATTAAAAGCACTTTCAAACTTTAAAACATCCTACTTTTCCTCACAAAAGAAATATATTTCCCACTCCTTTATTTCATACACACGTTTAAAGGTTCTAACCTCTTTAGTCATTCAGTAATCGTCTCACACACTGCCTTTTCTCTCTCAAACTTCCATTTTCCACTCACTCAGACAAATCATGCAGAGTCACTCAAATCAAATACTGACAGCATTCACACAGTTAAAATCACACACAATACGCTTTCATATGAGTATTTTGGACATGCCTTCCATGATCAGAAAGAGCAAGTCAAAAGAAAAAGAAAAAGAAAACTGAAACCTCTCATCGTCTCACACCCCGCTTCTCCCCACACACACATAACTGAAAATAAAACACACCAACATTTATGGCTCACGAAATATACATCTATCCATATTCAGTCATTTACTATACATCCACACTAATATATTCAAACTGTATTTACACTCTCATAATAAACAAAACCAACCTCTTATATACAGGCATTTAGCAAAAAGCTCAGTCCTCTCGAAAACTGAAACCACCCTCTCTGCGCGTCACTGCTGCTCATTTGCATTTACACACCATCCGTGCACATCCGGCTGTGCATCACTGACACAGAGACTGATCCTACTCATAGATCTCATATTTTATATTACAGACGTCTTATTAATTACAACTGCACAGATTTTTTAGGCCTTTTCAACTCCTATGTAATTTCGATAATAGAACATAACGGCTCCAACCGATCAGTCCCAGACTTTTTGTGCTCAATTCACCAGGGCGGTCCCAGACTGTCCTGTCCAGATCTCTAAACCTAACTTAATTTGCCAGCATACCCAATAAGCGCAAAAATAGGAGACTCTAACTCCTAGCAATTTTGAAGATTCCCCAGTCCTTCCCGGCTCGTCGTGCCGTACTAACCCTACTCTTCAGGGTAGGTCAAGGATAAACGTCTTTATCCAGGAGGGAGCGTTACCTCCGAGAAAATGCGCTTCTTAACAGACGCCGCTGTCGTCCTAGAAAAATTTATAATAATTTGAAACAACAATCTACACCCGAAGCAGGATTAAGATTGAGGACAACCCTCAACAGTTTTAGAGATTCCCCAGTCCTCTTCCGATGTTGCCCGAAACTATCCCTACTCTTCAGGGTAGGTGAAGGATAAACGTCTTTACCCAGCAGGGAGCGTCACCTCCGAGAAACTTCTTCAGGGTTGCATAACCAATGGGACTTGAACCCACACAATGACCAAATTCCCTATCATTCTAAGAGTTCACTTAGCAGCTCCAACTGCTTTCTCTTTTCATTCCTTTATTCTCATTACTCAGTACTGTCACTTATACTTCCTTATCATTACTTCAACCGGTAAACTTCATCAAAACTTCACCAAAATTAAAAACAGACATTCACCAGTAATTTTCAGTGAGTAGACTTTAATTTGACATGTCCAATCTAGCACATTTTGGAAAATTCAACAGGTATGTGCCTTACCTTTGTTTAAGCCGGCTTGTCTCTCACTTCAGACCACTGACTCCTATCTGCCCATCCAATCACCACAGACCCTGGATCTCTCCAAAACCCCAACATTATTCCCTCTCTCTCACCGGAACGAGCCCCCAAATGTTAGGGTTCAATGTTGAGAGAAGAATCCATAAATAACCACAGATCCAGGCGTGTGCAATTAGACAGCATTTTAATGAACACATGTGTGAGTTCAACAACCCAATCAGTGTTGAACTGTCTTTCTCATATTCAGACAACTGTTTTATGGGGTTAAGAATTGTACAGCCCCCTTTTCTGTTACTAGGCAGAAATACGTCACACCAAAACCACAATGACTTTTAACATAGAACATCATCTTCGTGTCTACGGCTGATGCTTCCTGTCAGCCCGCCTTCGCTGTCGCTCGTCTGGTGCACTTCCTCTAAGTACGTCGGCACACTTCTGCATTTCTGCCCTACCAAAATAGATCTACCATGGTGTGTATGTGTGTGTGCGTACACGTGCAAGGGCGCGTGCATGCTGTGTACTGCGTACGTGTCATGACCTCTCACTATTGGTGTCTGTATGTATATGTCTCGCCCTTAAATGCTCTCACATCTCACCCGTTACACTTCTGACCTTCACGTGACCAGAGGCTCCCCTTTACATATAATAACCTAACTGGAACTATATATGTAATCTACTGAATAAACACCCTACTCTTTCAGCTTACGCTCACTCTGCTTTCGGTTTCACTTCTACAAAAGCTGCAACTTCAAAGACATAACTTCCTGTCTCATTTTGGCACAAAATGTATTTTCCTGTCTCTGCCCTCTACACAGAGATCATAAAAGCATTAATACCATTTAAATTATAGATTCAACTCAACCATTTAAAATGGTTCTTCTTTGGACCTGTAATAAAGGCTAATATAATACCAATATGTTTGAACATCTGAATGCATCTAGGAAAGCAACATCACCATTAACACTGAAATGTTAATGATGATTATAAAAATAGCAGCAACTAATAGCAGGACAATATTTCTATTCCTGACAATAGCATACAAGACAGACATAGACAGAAAGCACAGCTGATGTATGCGCTAGGAAAAATAGTATTTGAGCAACTCTGGCTGAAGAATTTGGTCATTCATTTGGTCATTTAGATATATCTGTTTAGCCTGGATTTTCTTAAAGCATTTATTTTAAATGTCTCTTATGTATTAATGTCAACTGTATATAGCTCTACCTATAAGTATGTTATGTTATGTTATGTTATGTTATGTTATGTTAATCAGCTTGTCTGTAACACTATCAGCTTTGCAAGCATGTTTGACTGTTATAGCCTGACGGTTTTACTCAGGGAAAGGACTCAAAAGCAAACTCACAGGTGAGCAATTCAGGAAAAGCTTTATTTAACTTAGGGAGCCACAAAAGAGGGAAAGGCTTAGGAGGGATAGTGAGGGACAAGCTGCTGACAGGTGTGGGGGACAACGAGGGAGAATCAGCAGGGACGGAGGAACCGTGGAGGGTCTGCAAGGAGACGGAGGAACAATAATTAACACGAGGGTATGAGTTATTGACTGGAGGGAATGACTGGAGAGAGTAAATTGTCCTTAAGCCTGTTAAGTATACTTAACAGGCCTGATATAGAGTGCACTGAGGAGGGGCGGTCCGGGGGAGTAGAGGCAGGCCGGGGGCAGGCAACCGAGCAAAAGTAGCCGCGGATCACCAGGATAGGTAGGTGAGAACACTCCAGGCAGCATGAGCCACATCAACCTCGCCGCATGGCACACAACAAACTGGTGAGGCATGGTAGTTTGCACAGGGTTTAAGAAGCCCTCCTGCCGATTGCATGCAACGGGATCCAGGTGGGATGTGGAAGGCTCCACCCCAAAGGGGAGGAGAGGGGACCAGCAGCCACAGAAGGAAACTCCCAGGCACTTCACGGATTGTGACATTTGACAGCAGATGCTTTCACTTGGACACTTACTGTCTCTATAGCTCAGTGGATATATTTATTATTTATTACAATCAGAATGGACAAGACTTGGGGACAGAAAAGAAGAAAGAAAGAGAAGTTGGGGAGAAAGCTACCAGAAGAAGAGGGAGAGAAAAAAAAATAGAGAGAGAGAGAGACAAAAAACTGAAAATGTTGCTGAAATCCCCCCCAAAAAAACCGACACAGAAGGAAAACCACAGCAACAACCAATATATGCAAAAGTAAGAGTAAATAATAAATATTAAATGTTACTGAGCAGCATACAATATTAATGCTACATGATATGTTTAGAGGCAGCAGCCGACCAAGATAGTACGTGAGGACATGTTTGGAAACCTGTGTGCACATCTTTGTGTGTGAGTGTGGTTGTGTTCATAAGGTTTCTCCATTTAAGTATTTAATAGTAGGCGTGGGGAGCAACAGCTCTGCCCCCCAAGACTTGAAACAGGCATGAAGGAGACCTGGGCCTCAGATATCCAGAGGCCTTCCAGAGCACGAGAGCCTGAGAGCATAAAAATACTTACCCAACATGGAGACACATAGAAAGATTGTCTTATTAAGTGAATGATGAGTGCAGTGTTGCCAACTCCTCAGTAAGGAAAATCACTATTGGCTGTCCTAAAAGTCGCTAGAAGTCGCTAAATGACGTCATCGCCTAATTTGCATAATTGGTCATGCTAATGTAATTGTAACCTACATTGGAGGAGAGAAAAATAACATTGTGTAAGAGACAAAGTGAGTTAAAAACGTCCTAAATGCATTTAGAATTTATTGAGAACTACAAATTAAATTTCTTCTAGCAATTATTGTTTTTTTTAATGTCACAATTCCAACCCTGCTCCTTTATCCAGGCTTGGTCTGGCAAAAGTGACCTGAAATAGGCACTCTGGTGGAGTTACTTTGTATGTGTGTGTGTGTGTTTATAAGTAGTTTTAAACCTTGTGATCCACAAAACAACATAACAGTAAAAGAACTGACTGCGTTAGTCATTGTGGGAGCAGCGGCTTCGCTCATGCGTGATTCATTTGCAGTTTGGACACATAGATGTGAACATCTTCTGCCCTGACAGCAGCTGAGGGAGGACTATCCTCCGCCCGTGAGTGCTTTGGCACGAGCGAGGTGCCCGCGGCAGCACCCGCTTCTTGTTGAGAGTAAGAGTGATACGTGCTTTCACGTCAAAAAGTCGTCATAAATGAGTCTCCAATAACACCAGAAAAAGTCGCCAGATTTGTCGCTAGTCGCTTTTTAGAAAAAAAGTCGCTAAGGGGGTCTGAAAACTCACTAAATATAGCGACAAAGTCGCTAAGTTGGCAACACTGGAGTGAGATTTTACCTGAGCTAATGTAGGTAACTATAGTCAGTCAGCCAGCATGGCCTATTGCTAAAGTGTGTCAAGTCGTCAATGACCCAAGAACCCTAACAAAGTGTATGTGTGTGTTTTTGCCTGGTGCAACTTGAACATGCCTCATCATTGCTGTGATGTAGATGAGTATTTTTTATTACTTTTTATGTAAAGGGAATATATTTAATTGTTTACATTGGACATTTCAGTCTCAAGTGCGAGCTGTAGCTCTGCTTTGTGTGTGTGTGTGTGTGTGTGTGTGTGTGTGTGTGTGTGTGTGTGTGTGTGTGTGTGTGTAACTAGGTATTGACGTATCACTAGGGATGGGTATTGATAAGATTTTCACGATTCAGATTCCATTTTCGATTCTGTTTAACGATTTGATTCTTTATCAATTCTCTTATCGATTCTTATTTTTAAAAAAGGAGAACACCAAGGTCGATTAGCTTAGAACAGGGGTAGGCAACCTTTCTGATGGCGAGTGCCATTTAAAATTTCCTCAGAAGTCAGTGTGCCATATGATTGCATTAGCAATAAATTTAATAACGCTCTATATTAACAGTTACACACTATATAGAACCACTTTATAGAATTATATTTGTTTGCAAATGTTGGCAGCTATCAGCGAATAGTTATCAGCTATTTTGAGACAAACAAAAAAAAGACACTTTTTATCCATAACAAGAACTCCATAACAGCAAATACAGAAAATACAAATGCTATTTATGGTCTCCTCACAACAATGATAAGAAAAATAAACTGGGCCAACATGTTAATGTGATCTCTGGTCTCACACTCAGAGACACAGGTCTCCGAGTGTCCAGCATTAAGACAGCTACCTGAGGACACTCATGTGAGAGAAAATCTGCTCACACAGATATGTAGAGCCAAATACTGTCAATAAGGCCTCTGCAATGTTCTGAAGACAGTCAAACTTGTCAGGTAGTAATGTCCAGCAGGTGACAATGCAAGCTCCATGAACACGCACATCTATGGATTCCAGCTATTTCGATGTTATATGTATGATTTCTATACATTTTATGTCAGATAAAAAATTTGGTTGTAAGCTTCAGATAATTATTTAATGACACCCAGACATTTTAAATGAGAATAAGAAAGTATTTCTTTGTGCCCCCCTTTCCCTGTTAATGCCCTACCTGGCCCCCTGGCAAAACTTTGCTAGATCCGCCCCTGCACAGTTACCAGCTGTTAGCTACTTAGAAAAGGATCCTGGTGTTATTTGTCTCTCAGAAACAGTTCATAACTTCCCTTCAACTCATTAATGTCACCGAAAAGGTAAACCTGTTTCTCCATCACCTGTTCAGCTCTGATGATTCAGTAAGGACATCTCCTGGTTTCATCTTCATGTTTCCCTCTCACTAGATATACAAACCATCATGACCAGCAGCTTTACAGCTGTGGCTCCAGCAAACATCAGCTGATACTAGAAAGTAATATTAAATAAATTCTAACAACAGCTGATCAAGCTTAAACGTGCTGCTGTTGTTTAGCGCGACATCCGCTGGTTTCCTCTTTCTGGCGCAAAGTGGGAGATAAACAAACAAGAGAGAAAAGCTGATCAGCTGATCATTGATCAGTTTCATGATTGAGCAACAGGAGAGGGAGGGGGAGAATGAGAGAAGAAGAAACAGCTGACAGCGTAACGACAGAATAACTCCAGCTTTGTGTCTTTTTTTCATTCTAGCTGAAGTCCGGGACAAACTGTGTTCCTTTTCACCTCAATACGAAACGCGTAATATTTTCTCTGAATACGAGACAATTCAGTCTTTTTACAGGCAACTCTACTAACTAACCTTATGAATAAAATACAGTTCACTATGGTATCACTAACATCAAAGCACCCACCCAGCTGTATAGAAACTCTGTCATGCTAGCTAGCACGCAGTACGAGTTATTGTAACTGACTGTAAAAAGTCAGCACAACGAAAATAAACTCCACCTAAACTTGGTTTATATCTGACCCAGATAGACTGCAGATCATAACTTCTTACCTGAAGTTCAGTTCACCTGAGACTCGGACCGGCAGCTGCCTCGGGTCGCTCCTCCTACTGCCTCCCCTTTCTCTCATCCACCTGCTGGCCTCCACCACTTGCTAATTTTACTGAATCTGAGGAAGCTTTGCCATAGCCACCACCAAACAACTGAGTTATTTTTACACACCGACCAGCATCTGGCCAATCGACCACCTTTCATTGTTTATACAGCTACAAAGGAAAAAAAAGTCACCCGGCCACCGAGCAAAAGCCCGATGGCCAGTCCAGCATTGGTCGTGCCATCAGTTAACCCTTCGCGTGCCAACTGTGGCACACGTGCCTAGGGTTGCCGACCCCTGGTTTAGCTTATTTTAGAGTTTAGGAATGTGTTAGATAGGATGTAGAATTGTTGTAGAGACACTGACACTGCCCTGGATGTCATAAAGGCCTGACTGTGTCATAAATTTAGGAGTAGATTTTAGGAGACCCTCCCCCAGTTGAACTGCGAAAGTAAGACAAAGAGGAGTTAATGCTGAGTGGAAATTCCCCAGGGGATACCTGGGTGGGGGTCTCAATATTTGTAACTGGATAACTGTGGTCTGGAAGGGAGATGGACTTTTATGAGGCCCAGGAAGTCACGTATACAGAGACACACACCCACAGTGCTTTAACTGTTACACACCCACACCTACATGCACACTCACTCACGTGCACTCACATAGACACGCGGGTACGCGCACACACAGGCACTCACATGCTCGTGCATACACACAGACACATAGAGGTTGCAGCACAACATGGGGGTTTTATGATGGGTCACTTCTACAAAACTGCGTGTAACAGACAAAGGAGTTGAGATCTGCAGAGAAAGTCAGGGGTCCTGTACATCTCCCTTCTAGAAGGTGTAATCAATGTGTGTGGATTAATAAAAGTGTTGTTAAATGACTACTGAGTCCCGGTGTACTTTCTGGAGGCCTGAGGAATATACGAACCGGGGTGAAACTGCTTTTTGCAACACTAATGAAAAGCTAAAGGCTAAGCTAACGGATACTGAGTCGAGAAACAGATGCTGCAATGCCCGCCTTATCCGTCTGGAGGAAGGGATTGAGGGTCCACAACCCTGTAAGTTTTTTTTCACAGATGTTGCAAGACGTTTTTGGGAGAGACATTTTCCCCTCTTCCCCTGAACTGGATCATGCACACCGTATTTCGGCCCCCAAACCGGCCCCCGGAGGCAGGCCACGGCCCGTCATTGTCTGCTTTCACCGCTACCAAAACAAGGAGCTGCTAATACGAGAGGCTAGGAGGAGGAACGACCTGAAGTATATGGATAAACCATTCCGGGTCTACGAAGACTACAGCCCTGAGGTGGTAAGCCAACGGAGAGAATACAGGTAAACCTGTACAAGATGGGCCTGAAACCATCACTGCTATACCCGGCGCGACTACGCATCGTTAAAACAGATGGTGTGCGCCTCACATTTGGCTCTGTGGCTGAGGCCGAAAGGTTTGTGCAAGACTCCATGGATGACTGAACTGTTTTGAGGCGTGTGGAGCATGGGACTACTCCTGATGACTGTTACGGCATTGTCATGCTTCCTATGTTGATCTCCAGACCGTATAACTTCACTTCTTTTTCTTTATTATTTTTTGGCGTGACAGTGCAATTATTTGCGCATATTTTGAATGGTGGGTCTTATTCCAACCTTTACATTATGCGGGCTTAAGGAGCTTTAGGTAGGATAGTTATGGCAGTTTTTCAGTTAGATTGGGTAGGTGTGCTGTTTGTTCTGACAGCTAGTGTCACCTGGGGGTTCAGGGGGTTTCTGGGGGAGGTTTCTGTGTTCGACTGTCCAAGTTAAGAACCAAGTGTTTTATGTTTCTTATCTGGGATATTACAATCTCTTGTCTGTTTTCTATATGGATTCCCTGGTCCCGTCCTGGATTTTCCTGAGCGTGAGCGAAGTCGCAAGTGTGGAGTATAGAGGAGCGTATTGTGTGGCAGGAGTAGAGTGTGTGTGGCGTGGCTGAGGAGGAGCGTGGGAGCATATCGTGGACCATGTGAAATTCTCTTCACCATACCCCGTGGAACCCTGGAGCCCCTGTACTCCCCCTCACATTTTATATATAGGCTGTCTCTCAATTCCGGTACTGCATCCTTCCGAGGCCGCATTTGAAGGCTGCTCCAAATGCTGCCAACAAATGGGTCCTTCATTTCCCCAAATTTGAAGGATGGTCGGGTGTATCCTTCGTGGCCCAACCTATCCCAGAATATATATCATGTTAAAAAGAGTTTTAACATGATATATAAGTCACTTAGTCACTTGTTATTTTTTGGCTTTTTTCAGTGTTTTATTTTTTTCTGAGTCCATCGGTTTGGCTGAGATTAAAGTTATAGTTTTCACACAGCTGAATAAACGTAAAAAAACCTGATTAAACAGAAGTTTGATATGGTAGAGAATTTACTCCAGCTGAGTTTATTAAACTTCACCGAGACAGCGATGACACAAATCTAAAGGCTAGACCAGGGGTGTCAAACTCAAATACACAGTGGGCCAAAATTCAAAAGTGGAACAAAGTCGTGGGCTAACATTAATATTTATTGAAAAAAAATATCTTCCTCCAGATATAAGAATGAATCTTTTCTTATGGACTCAAACAAGTTTTGCTGAAAAACTGAATATGGAACAAGCAAAGCTTAATACTAAACGATATATATATATTAGCTGTATAATACCAGTAGGCCAGCTCTAATAGTAATTTGACATGGCTTCGCGGGCCAAATGTAATTAGGCTGCGGGCCAAATTTTGCCCGCGGGCCAGAGTTTGACACCTATGGGCTAGACTGTCCCATTTCACGGCCTCGCACTTCCAGCCTTCTTGGTCTTCAGAGGACCCGGCCCATGTAGACCACGAAGGGCGGGTCCTCCGAAGGATGCAGCCCCTGAATTGAGAGACAGCCATAGTTACTTTGTGTTTTGTACATAACCCTCTTTGAACTTTTCCTCAAGTCTGCGCCTGAGTCCGTTCTGTCAGCCTTGACAGCAACAATGATAGGTGTGCATACTTAAAAGCCAGAAATAATTTTCTGCACCACCAGTATCTCCTTATTTAGTGTCTTTGAAGTGACAACTTCAAAGGGGCCTGCAAGTCGGTTCACTCTGGCACAGCTGGCTGCCGGCAGAGCCGGCAGGCACGCCAGTGCAGCCTCCTCTGGCTTCTGCTCCGTGGCTACTGGGTGACCCCCTCGTCTGGGGATCTCCTCAGCCCTTCCCAGGAGGGTGGCACGGATGCCCCTCCGGTGGTACTCCTTGGGCTCTCGCACTCTGGGGCCTCTGGATGTCTGGAGCCTGGATCTCCTCCATGCCTGCTTCATGCCCTGGGGGACGGGGCTATGGGCCTCCACACCCTCTAGCAGACCGTTACATGGGGAAACCTTTTGTATACAAGCGCATTGATCCACACAGGTGTGCACACGGGTGTTCACTGTTCGTAGACATAAACTACACCTTTCTTAGCTGCTACTTCAAAGCACATTGTGCGCTGTCTGTCCTGCGTGCTGCACAACAACTTTCAATATTTAGTAGTTACTGCTGTTCACACTTAGCTAGATTAACGTGATGGTGTTGTGTTTAGTATGTTGCTTTGTTTTTGTTTGGTTTTTTTTGCTTGTTTTCTCTTCTTTTTCTCTCAACAGGTGATCCAGGAGATTTTTTTTTTCTCTTTGTCTTTGTAAGTGCCCTTTCTCACTGTCCCTTTTCCCTTCTGTTTTTCTTTTCCTTCCTCTCTTTCTTTCTCCCTTTCCTATCCTCCAGTCATGTCTGTCCCATCTGTAACAACTGAAAATAAAATAAATAATAACAACAAAGTTTGATCAAATGGACCAATACGGCAATGCCATGATGATCCATTTGGCAAAATAAATCCATTTGGTATCCTTGTTGGTCTTCAGACAACAATTCTGACGGCTTAAGAACCAAATGGGACAGGCAAAAAAAAAATAAAATAAAATAAAATAAAATAAAATAAAACGGAGTAGACCAAATTTGACAGGGAGTGATGACCCCTGTTGAGGGTGGCAACATAATCATGCATCTTTTAAATTTGCGTTTTCATTAAAACTGTTTTAAAACTAGAACAGCTACTTATACATGATACCCGTTTCATTGAATCACTCATTTGAAAACTTTCTCTTTATAGCGAATTAGAAAGATGTCTTGTTTGCACAACAGTCTGTTCATATTTGAATGTAGTTACAAGAATTTTAATATTATAATTTGAAGTGATGATAAACAACAATCCATCAGCTTTAAATGAAGCATGACGCAGAGATATTTGTTTTAGCAAATACAGTCATGAGGTTTATTCGATCCAAGTAGTATACTTTATGTATCGATTCTCCTTAGTACATTTGGCATTAATAACATTTCTGGATACAAGGAATATTGCAAATATCTAGGTCAGCAGTGTGCAGTTTTATTTATCTCATCCAGTGAGAATCTGCCTTCCCCCCCAGTGTCTTTGCATTTCAAGTGATGTCAGTGTTTCTAGAGTAACATGAGGGCAGTGAACACTGAGTGCAGACATGTTTTACTAGTCATATCATCAGTTACCAATGATCTGCTGTGCAGATACCAATCCAGCATATCAGCTCAGTCTATGATGCTCTGTCTCTTACCGTTTAATCAGGTAGCTGGTGAAGTTCTTGCCAAAGGTGATTACACCCCAGTACTTTCCATTATAGATCCCCTCAAAAGCTTCTTGGTGGGACAGGCTCACCTGCAGATAAAAAGGAATAGGTTCAATATATACATCAGGTTTATTGACCATATTCTACACTTTAAATTTCCTCAACCAGCCTGAACTTCAGTATACATCTGACCAAATCAGATCAAATTTAAAGGTTCTGCACATTAAGTATGTTACAGTTTGTTGGAAGTCTGGTAATAGTTCCATGTCATGGAGAGAAACAATCTTTCCTCTTCAATGATTTCCTAGAAAGTCTTGGTGTTTGTCGTATAAAGTCTGTTATTTTTTTGATCACAATGAGCTGTCTGAGAAGTTCTTACTCACTTACTCCCGTTTAATAAAATTGCAGCTGAAGTGACAACATAAAATAAAACCCAAATCTACCAGCAAATCTACAGTGACCCTCAGCCTCCTAGGAGATACACATTTGGTATAAATTTGAAAATCCTAGGTGACTTCCTTTTTGAGTTATTGTATCCACAAGATTTTCACAAAACATGACCTCTGACCTTAACATACAGATTTAATGTAGAATCCAATGTTCTTGAAAGGATTTATTGTCATGCCTGGCGAGGCAGACGGCAAGGCGTGAAGATGTTGAAGACCCAAGTGCAGGCACAGCAAAGGACTTACTGAGAGTTAATGTCATTTACAGAGGGGCAAAAACGAAATACAAACAGGAGCTGAACATAGCAGTGACTACACTGAAAAAACCTAAACTGGGAAAACTACAGGGAGTGCAGAATTATTAGGCAAGTTGTATTTTTGAGGAATAATTTTATTATTGAACAACAACCATGTTCTCACTGAACCCAAAAAACTCATTTATATCAGAGCTGAATGTTTTTGGAAGTAGTTTTTAGTTTGTTTTTAGTTTTAGCTATTTTAGGGGGATATCTGTGTGTGCCGGTGACTATTACTGTGCATAATTATTAGGCAACTTAACAAAAAACAAATATATACCCATTTCAATAACATCTCCACATTCACAAATATAAATTTCTGACATTCAAAAACAAAACAAAAACAAATCAGCGACCAATATAGCCACCTTTCTTTGCAAGGGCACTCAAAAGCCTGCCATCCATGGATTCTGTCAGTGTTTTGATCTGTTCACCATCAACATTGCGTGCAGCAGCAACCACAGCCTCCCAGACACTGTTCAGAGAGGTGTACTGTTTTCCCTCCTTGTAAATCTCACATTTGATGATGGACCACAGGTTCTCAATGGGGTTCAGATCAGGTGAACAAGGAGGCCATGTCATTAGTTTTTCTTCTTTTATACCCTTTCTTGCCAGCCACACTGTGGAGTACTTGGACGCGTGTGATGGAGCATTGTCCTGCATGAAAATCATGTTTTTCTTGAAGGATGCAGACTTCTTCCTGTACCACTGCTTGAAGAAGGTGTCTTCCAGAAACTGGCAGTAGGACTGGGAGTTGAGCTTGACTCCATCCTCAACCCGAAAAGGCCCCACAAGCTCATCTTTGATGATACCAGCCCAAACCAGTACTCCACCTCCACCTTGCTGGCGTCTGAGTCGGACTGGAGCTCTCTGCCCTTTACCAATCCAGCCACGGGCCCATCCATCTGGCCCATCAAGACTCACTCTCATTTCATCAGTCCATAAAACCTTAGAAAAATCAGTCTTGAGATATTTCTTGGCCCAGTCTTGACGTTTCAGCTTGTGTGTCTTGTTCAGTGGTGGTCGTCTTTCAGCCTTTCTTACCTTGGCCATGTCTCTGAGTATTGCACACCTTGTGCTTTTGGGCACTCCAGTGATGTTGCAGCTCTGAAATATGGCCAAACTGGTGGCAAGTGGCATCTTGGCAGCTGCACGCTTGACTTTTCTCAGTTCATGGGCAGTTATTTTGCGCCTTGGTTTTTCCACAGACTTCTTGCGACCCTGTTGACTATTTTGAATGAAACGCTTGATTGTTCGATGATCACGCTTCAGAAGCTTTGCAATTTTAAGACTGCTGCATCCCTCTGCAAGATATCTCACTATTTTTGACTTTTCTGAGCCTGTCAAGTCCTTCTTTTGACCCATTTTGCCAAAGGAAAGGAAGTTGCCTAATAATTATGCACACCTGATATAGGGTGTTGATGTCATTAGACCACACCCCTTCTCATTACAGAGATGCACATCACCTAATATGCTTAATTGGTAGTAGGCTTTCGAGCCTATACAGCTTGGAGTAAGACAACATGCATGAAGAGGATGATGTGGACAAAATACTCATTTGCCTAATAATTCTGCACTCCCTGTAAACTTGCCATGAAACTGAAAACAAGAAACTAGAAAACCTGAAATGTGGAGGAAATGGGATGACAAGCAGAGCCAAAATGGAGGAAGAAACATGGGAGAAAAAAATACAGGGCTTAAATACACAGGCGTAACGAGGCAGTGAGAAACAGGAGGCCAACACAGCTGGGACAAATTGCACATAACGAGATCAAGGAAGCAAAGCAGAACACACCGACATGGGACACAGACTGTCAAAGTAAAACAGGAAGCATAACACAGAACTGCAGACTTGACACTCAGACAGAAAATTAAGTCTAAACATACAACACATGGAGAACATAGCAGACCTTTACCAAGAACACAGAGGAAGCAGGGAAACCTAAAAACCAGGAACTATAAATATAATACAAACAGAAAACTATAATTCACAGAATAAAACCAAAACACAAAACACTGGGTCGCAGACCCAGGACCATGACATTCAGATCCCTCGGGTCCAAACAAAATACCTGTTGCACACTGGAGTTGTCGAGGAAGGAGAGGAGTGATTTGCTCACAGAGGGGAATAAAGTCTCATTGTTCACTATAGCAACCCGGATTCCTTTTGGTTCTCCAACACACAGACAGACGACTGTGATCTGCATGACAGGCAGCATGAACTGGAGAAACAGAGAGCTGCCAATGCAGAGTCGAAAAATAAAGTGTCATGAACTCATTACTTACAACCAGTGACAAATAACTTCTGCTAAATGCATCATACCCTGGCATTCTCTTCAGTCGCACAAATGTTTTGATCATCAGGGCAGCGATGTTCCTCCACTTTGGCAGCATGTGTCTGGCTCGCACCTTCCAGTCCACTAAATACATAAAAACAAAATAAATAAAAGTGACTGCAACTTATAATTTCGTAACAGTAGTGGGTAAAATTTACACCTGAGTTTTAAATGACTGTTTACTTAATGAATCAGTAATTTTCTTATTATTATCCACTTCTCATATCTCTACTTTTTACTGTCAGAAGCAGCTGTTTTCTGAAAAGTGCTATAAAATGCCTGGCACAGTGTTAAATATACATAGTTAAAAAAGGAAACATGCTACATATGAGTACCCGAACCTTTGAGGCTTTCCTCTGCAGGTGGAGATCCAACTCTAGGAAATGGCTGGCTCTCTAACGTTCCATCTGGAGGACTTGACTCTTGTTTAGGGTCGTTCTCGTTATCTGATGTTTCACATAGTTGCAGGAAGGCATGCTCCAGGGTCTGCAAAAGAGATAGTATCAGTTGAAATTCACGAGACTACCAAAATACAGCCTTTTTTTTAGCTTCTGTTCCATTTGCACAATTTATTACAACAATGTAACAATGTATCATAGCCACAAATCTGGATCACTGCTTGGGCTGGGTGGGTGGGGTTTACTACTGCCATCATTCTTCATTCATTTTAAAATGTTGTTTGTTTTTTTTTAAACAACCTCCCTGCCTTGACTACCGGCAAACCTTACTGTTGAACAGTGCTGCTGCATGATGGCATCTGGAGGATCTTCAGCCAGCAACTGGCCGTTTCTCATGAGACCAACCTGATGACAGAGAAAAGAAAGAACTATTATTAAAAAAATAACATGTCAGAAATCTTATCTTTTTAAAATTAGTGATTTCATTTTTCTCCTTTACACTTTTGTCCTTGTTTATATGATTATAAATAAAAATTTGACTTGGGACTTCCAGTCAGCATGCAACCCGAGTAGACGCAGTAACGAACTGCTCTGTTGAATTTAACTCTGCTTTGACCAGTTTCACCCCTCCATTTGCCACCTTTAAGTTGCTTACACTCGCAACTACTTTTCTAGTGTTTTGAACACTTTCGACGTTTTCCAATGGCTTCTAAGAGTGCAAAAGCGAACAAAAAGGAGGACACTAGCTTAACACTGGAGGCTATCACCATGCTGCTCCAGCAGCACTGAGATGAGTTAGCGTCTGAATTTAAATCCTCATTTAACTCCTCATTTAACTCCATTGATTCCAAACTGGACCAAGTACGACAAGCCCTAGAAGAACAGGCCGAGAGAGTTTCGTCCTTGGAGCTTGCAACTGAAGACCTGAGCCAACGAATCGCTGACCTTGAAAGCACGTGTGCCGCTCTTCGCAAACATAACAGCCAACTAAAGAACAAAGTCACCGACCTGGAGAGCCATAGTAGGCGTCAGAACATCCGCGTCCTTGGACTGCCTGAAGACACTGAAATTGGGCGCCCCACTCACTTCTTTTCTAACCTTCTGTGCAAGTTATTGGGCAAAGAAATACTTCAATCTCCACCGGAGCTCGATAGAGCACACCGTTCCCTCGCAGTGAAGCCGCCCACGGGGCGCCCACCTCACCCAGTGATCATCCGCCTGCACCGATACCAGATCAAGGACCTCATCATCTGAGAAGTTAGGAGGAGAGGGAAATTTGACTACCGAGGTGTGCCTATCCGAATTGTGGAGGACTACAGTCCCGAGGTCCTCAGTCAGCGGGCGCAGTACAAGGATATTATGCCGGAGCTCTACGGGCAAGGCCTGAGGCCGGCTCTCCTCTTCCCAGCATGGCTTCGCATAACACAGGCCAGCAGTGCCCCAAAGTTTTTCAGCCCCATAGACGAGGCTCAACAGTAGTTTTAGAGGCTCCCAAAGTCACCGGAAGCCCCATGAAGAATTATTACTAATAAAACAGTGACACCAAATGCAGGTACCAAACATTCCATACATGTATATGTATGTTATAGTACTGAAATGCCGATTATTACTTTTCCTTTAACCCATAATTTTGTTTTATTTTATTTTTTATTTTTTGATAAATAAGGAGATAACCTCATTGACCTCTACCCGTTGGGTAATGACGTAATATGTGTTGCATGGAGATGGGGAGCTTTGTTATCTATCCGTAGCCTTTCTGTCTGTTCTCATTCAATAACTCAGTTATACCAGTAGTACTTATTGAACTACATCTGCCTTTTTGTGTTTGGTTGTTTGTTTGTTTACATACTTGGACTCTTCTTTGAAACACTCCAGCAATTACATTTGGACTTGGTGGCTGATACACAGGTTCAAAACTTAACAGTAAGATAAGGGGTTTCAGCTTACTATCCTATGGCCACCGGAGCAGTGGTTAGATTGCTTCAACACCTAGTTTGTTGCTATCATAGACAGGAGGAGTAACACTTTAAATATGTTAAGTTTGAAGAGCTCGCTGCTTGTTCTTGTTCTTTTGACTGGTGCTAAACACTATAACACTGACGTGGCTTTCCTGCAGGAGATCCACGTCAGGGCCTCTGATAATGTCCGTCTCTTTTCACATTGGAGGGGCCAGTGTTTTCACTCACTTTTCCAAGCTAGGGCACGTCGGGTTTAAACTGAACCTTAATAAAAGTGAGCTCTTCCTGTTAAGTAGCAAAGCAAGTATGTTAGACTGCCCTTTAGAGTTGAAAGGAAAAAAATTACATATTTGAGAATCACAGTGTCAAAAAACATAAAAACCTTTTCAAACAAAATGTGAGTGCTTTGCTGAACCAAGTGAAGCGGTCCCTCACCCACTGGACACCACTCTCTATGTCTCTGGTAGGACGTATCAATTCAATTAAAATGACCATTCTACCCAAATTTTTATACCTTTTTCAGGCCTTACCCATTTTCATTCCCAACACTTTTTTTTTTCTCCAGGTAATAGAGTTTTATAATATTAGTATTGAACAGAACAGCTTGGGATGATTTTCATTTGCACAATGATAACACAGTTTTGTTCCTCACAGTGAAACACTGGCTGCTACATTGATGTAACTCCCTTTTGTCTCTTGGTGTTGTTTATACAAAGGTGGCATTCAGGAGTCAAATTAATACTGCCGCTCAGTGTTCATCATTTATAATGAGCAGTATAATCAGCCAATTACATTCATAATAGTCTGTACTGATTTCCAATTTACCAGGATATAAATTCTTCTCAAGGTTTTATAACTTTTGAGGGGGAGGCTATCAGTAGGTCAGATAGCAGGAAAATGAACTCCCAAATTGAAATTCAGTTTTAAAGATATTGTATCTGTTAATCTAAAATAAGCAGAAAACAACAAATCTAAATAAAAGGTGTTGTACTTGCACTAAATGCACTAGTCCCCACTTTTCCTCAGGCTTTTAGTATTTATATACATTATGTTTAGTACATATATAGAACTGTGCAAAAGTCTTGAGTTATCCCTAATTTCTATTAAATGTGAAATAGCTGCATGCACAGTGAAACACAGAATGCATGGCAAAAACATACCATATTTTTTTTTTTTTTTTTTTTTGCCTGTCCCGTTTGGCTCTTTTGCCATCAGAATTATTGTCTAAAGGCGAAGAAAGATGCCCAACGGATTTACTTTACCAAATGGACCATCCCAGCCTTGCCATAATGGTCCATTTGATTCACCTTTTATTGTTTATTTTATTTTCACTTGCTGAATACGGGACAGACTTGACTGGAGGAAAGAAAGGGGAGAAAGAAAGAGGGAAAGAAAAACAGCTGAGAAGAGGGACGGGGAAAAAGGGCAAAAAACAAAAACCAACAGAATAAGCAGACAAAAAATACATATGTCGATCACCTGGATCACCTGTTGAGAAAGAAAAAAGAAAACAAGCAGAAGAAAACGAGAGTAATAGAATAAACAACATCACAATGATATATGGGAATATGACAGTAAATACTAAATATTAAACATTATTGTGCAGCACGTAAGATCGACAGCACACAGTGTGCTTTGAGGTAGGAGCCAAAAAGGGTATAGTTTGTGTGTGTGATCACCCGTGTGTACACCTGTGAGCGCTTGTTTTTTTAAAAGGTTCCTTCATGTAATGATCTGCTACAGGGTGTGGGGGGCCACTGCCCCGTCCTCCAGGGCATGAAGCAGGTATGGAGGAGATCAAAACTCCAGACATCCAGAGGCCCCCAGAACACAAGAGACCAAGGAAGACCAACAGGGGGGCAGCCGCGCCACTATCCCAGAAAGAGCTGAGGAGAGTCCCAGATGAGGGGTCACTCAGCAGCCGCAGAGCAGAAGCCAGGGGGGGTTGCAGTGACGTGCCCGAGAGCTCCGCCGGCAGCCAGCTGTGCCTGAGTGACCGAGCCCCAGGCCGAGGGCACCCCACCCCCGAAGTGGCCCGAGCGAGCCCCAGGCTCCAGGCCCCGATAAGCAGCCACCAAGGAGTGAGCCGGTGTGTGCCTGGGCGCCCATCCCCGGACACAAAGAACCACCAACACACCGATGTCTGAGGGCATCCGCCACCGGCAGGGGAAGTGGTTGGGGGAGATAGGCCTCCAAACCTTGGAGGGCCTGAGATGTCCCCAGAGAGGTGGCGTCTGATACCCAACCTGACATATAGACACAGACATACAGGCACACACAGATAAAAAAACATTCATTGCCACCATCATGCTCTCATAAGCAATTACTCCACACTCAACCAACGTGGAGACAGACATAAAGAGACGCTGTACACACAATCACACTCCCCAAGCGTACTCTAAGAACCGGGTCTAGGTACCCTTGCCCCTGGAGGGGGAAACTGCACCCAGACCCAGGTGCTGTTACCCTTTTCCCTGCGGTGGGGAGAAGCAGACCACCCCGACTCCGCAGCAGCAGGGAGGCCCCACATTCCAGACCCCAGTCGGACGGCCAACTCCTCCTCCTAGCCCCCCCGCTCCAGCAGGCCGCAGAGAACGGGGGTGTGAGAAGACTCCAAACTCCAAAGGGGACAGAGGGGGGGGATGCCTCCTCTGCACCCTGGTGACACACCCCTACCCCAAGGCCCTGCATGTGTGGGTGATTGTGGTGTAGCGGGAAGAGGGAGGCAGCTGGAGATGGGGAGGGAAGGAAGGGAGGGGCAAGTGACCCGTCCCTGGGGCCAGCTCCCCCGCTGACCCCAGTAGGCACCCCCATACTCTGCAACCCGCCAGGGAAAGGGGGCCCAGGCCCATCCGGACCGGGGCCCAGTGCAGCACCGCCGCCCGGCCCCACAGAACCCGGGACAGTCCACCCGACCCCACCACAGAGAAAACTGCACACACCCCATCATCCACTCATCTTCCAGACTACACAAGACAATAGACGCCCAGGCTGAGATATTCCTCCACCTCTCCTGTACCTCCCCCTCCTGCAGAGAGAGTTCCTGAAGAGAGGAAAGCTCCTGCAAGATGTGACAACCTCCCCCACCCATTGAAGAGCCCCCCAGGTGGCTCGATGCACTGGCGGCACCCTGCGCCAGGGCTGGGCCCCCATACACCCACCCGCCCACAACCCCGGCAACACACCAACCAGGACCCAAGCCCCCGAGGTTTATAGTTCTCTTTTTTCTTCTCTTTATTTCCCTTTTTTCTTTTTTCTTCTTTTTTACCCTTTTATTTCACAGCCTAAATGTACAGGCTACTTAACCCGAATGTACCGATCATCTGTAATCCTTCTCTTTTCTTTCTGTTCATATATATAAAAGGAAAAAACTCTTAATAAAAAGACACGTTTAAAAAAATTTGACTTAAAGAAGTGATTGGATATGAAAATAATAAAAACAAAGTAATAACAATAATAAAGATGTAACACAAACAAGGCAGCTATAATTTTTCTAAAAAAAAAGAAGCCTACATGCTCAGCATTCCTACAAAGTTCCTGAGATGATCAGCAACCCACAGATTCTTTCCCAAAATGAAAAAAAGGCATTAACACATAGAAAGGGCTTTTTTAATTAAACATTTGGGGCAATTATACATTTGCTGACTAAACATTGATGACTAACATGAACTGATCAGGGGAATGATTAATAAGATCAATAAGAATCTAGTAACGATATCATACCATGGACAAAGGCTAAAACCATTGCTAGTGTGGTATATGCATTAAAAAATAATATAATATAATATAGTATAATATATATATATATATATATATATATATATATATATATATACATATATATACATATATACATATATAAGTGAAATGTTAATGGTATAAACTGAATGTGCACCAATGAAATAAATTTCATTTGACCAGACTCCATTAAATTTAACATTTTACATTGTTACATTGTTACATACATGTAACAATATTACATGAAAAATTTACATGTAATTAGCTAAAGTCAGCATTGTGACCATAACAACTTTTTGAGTGCATTCAACTGGTGCATGCATGAAGTATGACTGTATTCCAATCAAAGCATAACTATTAAGGTGACCCAAATGTATCCTGTTTCACGGACCAGTCTAAATGGCTGGGATCACAGAGAGTCATCTCTGGCACTCTTCTAAACTTCATGAAACTTCCAGATTCATGAAACCTCTGTCAGTGCGCCCCAGGGTGGCTGTAGCTACATGTAGCTTGCCATCACCAGTGTGTGAATGTGTGCGTGAATGGGTGGATGACTGGATGTGTAAAGCGCTTTGGGGTCTTTAGGGACTAGTAAAGCGCTATACAAATACAGGCCATTTACCATATTTTGGCACTCAAATGATTATTCATTTATTTTCAATGCTTTCAGAAATGGAAAAATAAAGATGCAAGAACCTGTATTTCTTTTTTCTTTGAAGTATCTGTGATTTTATCCCTTATCAAAGCTATTAAAATGTAAAGGTAATCTAATATGATAATTGAGTAAATGCCAATACTCTGTTTTTCTCTGAGAAGGAAAACAGGAGTTGGCTAGTGAGGATGTGGTGTTTCTTCCACTGATTTTTTTTATATGTTGCATGTGTACATTAATACTTAATTTATGTAATTTACATGCTTATTTTTATTCACGTGAGTTCATAACTCACCATATTGGCTTGCCTGGCCTCCTCTATGTAGTGTGTGGTGATGATAACAGAGACTTTTCCCATCTTCACAATCTCTACCAAGTGTTGCCAGATCCTAGAAAGAAGACAGACGAAATCTTTGAAACACTTGGCCCACTCAGTAATTGATTTTTCCTAAAAATTGCAGCTTACAGCTTCACTGCCAGCTGTCTGATCTTTAGAGCCTTTGTGATTACACAATGACACTGGAGTAACACACTGACTGGGTGCAAATGTCTTCTCATCTATGGATCAGAGTACACTTTTGAAATCTCTGTAAAATGTATTAATATTAAAGGGGCCATCTTGATATTTTAATAAGACAGAGAATGTTTAATGCAGCAGAAGTCTTAGTGTAAATGTAATTTTTCTGAACTGGTAATTTTTAGGGATATTTTATATGTATATTTAAAAATATATAAAAATTCTCGAGTGCTCACAAAATAGAAGAAATTGGATAAACAGATCATTAATGATAATATATAAACACAACTGTCTTTAAAGTAGTTAAGATAACATTAACATTTTTAACAACTTCTTGATGCATTCTCAGTCATCCAGGAAAGTAAATCTCCAAAAGTTGAATCTGTTCATCTGGACGTAGCGTTTTGTGGGAGAAACGTTTCGTCACTCATCCAAGTGACTTCTTCAAGGACTGCCTAAAGCTTGTACGTCAGTATGAGCAAACAGCACGTAAGATGGCGGACTACAGGAACCACCTGAGATTCAGCCTCAGATGCCGACAAAACAGGATTACTCCTAAGAGTCTGCAAATGAGCTCTTCAGTTAAAGGCTTCCGGGCAACAAAAATCCTCCAGAAGGCACAGCATCAGTTGCTTAATGAACGGGTGAGGCAGACAAATTTTACCATCGACATGCTAAAATCTCAAGAGGAGCGGATCCGACGGAGACTGACAATGCTTTTAGATGAGAATACTATTAAAAAGGTGTTTGACTTCACTGAGAAGGCTCGTCTAGCACAGCACAAGAAGTCTAAGACCAGGCAACAAAGGAAGTTTGACTTACTTGTTGTACGTCGGAAACCACCGCAAAATACGGAGAGTGTCCTCAGTGGTCAGAAGAGACAAGGATGCGACACAGAGGATGTGGACAAGTGGGTGAAGAATTTGTCTGACAGACAGCTTACCCAAACAGAGAAAAACATCCTTGCCAAAGGGTTGAATTTTGCCGTCACACCGAGACAAATCCCGCTAGTGGAGCTGATCACAGCCACAGAAACAGCAATTCGCAACAACAATATTGCAGAAGTGGAAGCAGAGCAACTACGGACGAAAGTTTCGGCCTGTCTCAGCAATGCAAAGCCCCCAGCATCCAACATCACCATGGAGGAGAGGAAGGCACTCACTTCACTTAGTGATGACAACAACATTATCATCCTTCCGGCAGACAAGGGTAGGTGCACAGTATTGCTTAACCAGAAAGACTATCATGAGAAGATTTTGTCACTACTCAGTGATGAAAATACTTATGAGCCCCTGAAACGAGACCCAGGAAGTGGCTACAGGAAGAGGGTGAAAGACTGTCTGAAGCAGTTAGAACAAGACAAGGCTATCGACCGGACCTCATACCACAGGCTGTACCCAGGGGAGTCTACACCAAGTCTGTATGGTTTACCGAAAATACATAAGCAGGGTGCACCTTTAAGACCTATTGTCTGCATGATCAACTCGGTCACCTATAACATCTCCAAGTTTCTGGCTTCGATCCTCAACCCGCTGGTGGGCAGCTCTGAACACCACATCCAGAACACCCTGGATTTTGTTGAGAAGGTGAGAGATGTCATTATGGAGGCAGATGAAACCTTGGTCTCGTACGACGTTACATCTCTCTTCACTTGCATCCCAGTCACGGAAGCGTTGGAGGTAGTCCGTAAGAGATTACAGGATGACACCAACCTCAGCAACAGGACCACTCTCAGCATCGACCAAGTGTGTTTGCTTTTGGAACTGTGTCTTCATTCCACCTACTTCACATACAAGGGTCAGTTCTACAGGCAGAAACATGGGTGTGCCATGGGCTCCCCAGTTTCACCCATCGTGGCCAATTTGTACATGGAAGAAGTGGAAAAGAGGGCTTTGCTATCCTACCCTGGAACACCACCAAGCCATTGGTTCAGATATGTGGATGACACCTGGGTGAAAATCAAATCTCAGGACGTACTACATTTCACGGATCACATTAACTCGGTGGACCGACACATCAAATTCACCAGGGAGGATATGAAAAGTGGCAGGTTAGCCTTCTTAGACTGTGAGATTTCCATCAGTAATGGGGGACATCTAAAGGCTGACGTGTACCGTAAACCTACACATACGGATCAGTATCTAAGGTTTGACTCTCATCATCCACTGGAGCACAAACTGGGTGTCATCAGGACGCTACAACACAGAGCAAACACCATCCCCACTGACACAGCGGCCAGGCAAGCAGAAGAACATCACATCAAGAAGGCCCTGAGTAAATGTGGTTATCCCAGCTGGACTTTTGTCAAAGTGGGAAAGGCACCAAAAGAAAGCTCCAGTCGATCCAGGAGAGAAGGACAACCGCTGCCCAGGCGAAAACCTGTAGTGATCCCGTATGTGTCAGGAGTATCGGAACAGTTGAGACGCATTTTTTCTAAACACCGGGTCTCTGTGGCTTTTAAACCCCAAAACACGCTGCGCCAAAAACTGGTCCACCCCAAGGATCGGGTCCCCCGACACAAACAGAGTAACATAGTGTACGCTGTCAAGTGCCAGGAGGATTGCCAGGATTTATACATCGGGGAAACCAAACAACCTCTAGCGAAGCGGATGGCACAACACAGAAGAGCAACCTCATCAGGCCAGGACTCTGCAGTTTATTTACACCTACAGGCCAGTGGACACTCTTTCAACGATGAGGATGTACACATCCTGGACAGGGAGGAACGCTGGTTTGAGCGCGGAGTCAAGGAGGCCATTTACGTGAAGAGGGAAAGACCATCTCTGAATCGAGGAGGGGGCCTAAGGGTACATCTTTCGCCATCTTACAACGCTGTGATTGCAGCCATTCCCCAACTCTCTGTGAATGGTACTCATGGCCATTGATCAGTGTTCTTTGATCAGTGGGTTTTGGTCAGTGATTGTTGATCAATGGTCATGGGAATTTGCATAATTATGATTAAGGAACTGACCTCACAGCCCATTGTTCCTTCAGTGGGCTGGTTTCAGTCATTATGCAAATGTACTGTTTATAAGGTTTGGGGAAACCTGCAGTCAGCTGAGACTGAAGAAGTCACTTGGATGAGTGACGAAACATTTCTCCCACAAAACGCTACGTCCAGATGAACAGATTCAACTTTTGGAGATTTTTAACAACTATTAAACAATTAATACACTTAGACTTACTGATTAACAATGGGCCAGGAGGTCAGTTGTTTCATGATCATTAATATGGAAATTGTCACGACCATTGATGACCATTGATTTTATTTCTCACTGTCAGAATTGAATCGGTTGAATAATGAGTGACAATACCCAGCCCTAACTGCAGATGAAAGTTTCAGCCTGTCTCAGCAATGCAAAGCCCCCAAGGTCTAACATGTAGACTTCTTGAATCTTGATTAATCATTATTGTTGTGTTTCTAGAGTGACTCATATTTCCTATTTTAGTTTTCTTATGTTTATTAGTTTTTCTGATTGCGTTTATCCCTTGTGGTTTGTGGTTTAGTTCCCCTTAGTCTTTTCCTTTCCCTGTGTGTTGTCTACAGTGTTTCCTGTGTTTGTCAGTCATGTTGTCATGTCCTCTCTGTTATAGTCTTTGTCTACTGTGTTCTGTCTTTAGCACATACCCTTACCCTCCATGTCCTTCTCTCTCTCTCCCTCACCCTCTGTGTGTGTGTGTCTCTCTCTCCCTCGCCCTCTGTGTGTGTGTCTCTCTTTCTCCTTCTCCCTCTCCCTGTTAGTGGTGTATCTGTGTTTCGTCTCCCCAGTCTGTCATGTGTTTAATGTCTGCTTGTTCTCTCTCCTACTGTTAAGCTCGCCTGTCACTTGCCCATTATCCTGTGTATTTAAGTCCCCAGTATGTCTCTGTTCCTTGTCATGTCGTCATTCTTTATCTGGAACCCTACCAATTCATTGGTTCAAGAATGTGGACGAACATCATATCAAGAAGGCCCTTAGTAAATGTGGTTATCTCAGCTGGATATTTGTCAAAGCTGGGAAGAGACCTTAAGAAAGCTCCCGGTGTTCCGTGGGAAAACAAGTGCTGTCTAAGTGAAAATCTTTAGTGATCCCTTATGTGTCAAGAGTATAGGAGCAGCTGAGATGCATTTTCTCTAAACTCTGTGGCTTTCAAACCCCAAAACATGCTGCACCAAAGATCGGTCCACCCCAAGGATTGGGTCCCCCCTGCACAACCAAACAAATTGCCAGGAGGATTGCCATGATTTATACATTAGGGAAACCAAACAACCACTGGCTAAGCGGACGACAAAACACAGAAGAGCTAATGTGTCAGACTAGGGCTCCAGAGTCTTTTTGCACCTACAGGCCAGTGGCCACTCTTTCAATAATGAGAATGTACAGATGCTGGACAGGTTTGAGTGGCGAGTCAAGGAGGCTATTTATGTTAAAAGTGAAAGACCATCTCTGAATCTAGGAGGGGGCCTAAGGATACATATTTTACCATCTTACAGTGCTGTAATTGCAGTCATTCCCCAGCTCTCTGTGAATGGTGATCATGGACATTGATCAGTGGTCATGACTGGTACCATTGATAAACAAATCAGTGGTACCAGTCACGAATGTACTGTCATATGGTTGGGGACACCTACAGTCAGCTGAGATTGAAAAAGTAATTTGGATGAGTGATGAAATGTTTCTCCCACTAAAAATGCTATGTTAAGGGGAACATAAACAACTATTTGGGAATACAGTTTATGACAGGAGTCTTCCTAAGTGGCCTGAAAAAGAGGAGCTACACTATCTCACAAGAGTACACCCTTCACATTTTTGTAAATATTTTGTTATATCTTTTCATAGGACAACACTGAAGATATGACACTTTGATACAATGTAAAGTAATCAGTGTACAGCTCTTACAACAGTGTAAATTTGCTGTCCCCTCTAAATAACTCAACACACAGCCATTATTGCCTAAACTGCTGGGAACAAAAGTGAGTACACCCCTAAGTGAAAATGTCCAAATTGTGCCCATTTAGCCATTTTCCCTTCTTGGTGTAATGTGACTCATTAGTGTTACAAGGTCTCAGGTGCAAATGGGGAGAAGGCTCACACTCTCTCATACTGGTCACTGGAAGTTTAACATGGCTCATCGTGGCAAAGAATTCTCTGAGGATCTGAAAAAAAGAATTGTTACTCTACATAAAGGTGGCCTAGGCCAGCGGTTCTCAAACTTTTTACAATGAGTACCACCTCATAAAATATATGGCTCTTGAAGTACCACCCTTATGACTGACATTAAAGTATATGCCTATTTAACAGCATATACATTTTACATGAGACAATTTTATTTCTTATATGAATTTATTTTAGTTGTCATAAACAGGATGTGACAAGTGATGGTAATAATAACAACTGTACTGCATTAAGTCTGTGAAGGTTCTCAGTCATCCAGGTCATCGTAGTCAAAGGAGTTTGCAAAGAAAAGCGTCTGGACTTCTTTGAGTTGCTTGAAGACGTTTCACCTCTCATCCGAGAAGCTTCTTCAGTTCTAAGGTCAAATGGCCGAGAGTCCCAGATTTAAACCCAGTGGGAGTATCCCCCCAAAGAGGGACAAAGGACCCCCTGGTGATCCTCTAATCACATGCGACAAGGTGTGAAAGCGGGTGTGGTACCTAATCAGCCAGGGTTTCGGGTGAGCTCATTGTGAAACCTGGCCCCACCCTATCATGTGATTTCCTGAGGTCAGATGGCCCAGGATGTGAGTGGGCGTTAAGGCGTCTGGGGAGGGAACTCAAAACTGGATTATAGATGGCAGACAGTTGGTGTCATAAACCACCGCCTCTGTTCAAAGATGGTCGCTCACAGTGGACATAGATGGCCTCTTTCACTCCTCTTTCAAACCATCTGTCCTCTCTGTCCAATATGTGAACATTGGCATCCTCGAAAGAGGAACCCTCCCGTTAACTTTTTTGAGTGGAAAAAAGTTAGTGTTCATCTATGGGCTCAAAGTGTGGTCATAAATATTTTGTACTTGTAAATCAGTTTTGTACTTGTAAATCAGGATTTGTATGTGTAAAAAGAATTTGTGCGTGCGTAAAAAAGATTTGTATGTGTAGAAAAGATTTGTGTGTGTGTAAAAAAGATTTGTATGTGTAAAAAGAATTTGTGCGTGCGTAAAAAAAGATTTGTATGTGTAAAAAGATTTGTGTGTGTGTAAAAAAGATTTGTATGTGTAAAAAAGATTTGTGTGTGGACTTAGCCAAAAAAACCCCTGCAAGTTACAAGTACGAATTTTGACCCTATTTTTCTTCCTGTCATCTGATTGGTCAATGTCATGTCAATCACAAATGTAACAATCCAATCAGAGAACAGATGGGTTTGGCTGTCGGAGGGGCACTTTTTTGAACTGCAGGTCCTTGAAGGGAATAAATGCCCTTTTACATGCCAACCCAGCGTTTTCCTTCATCACCACGAAGGAAAACAGTCTGTGGTCGTCCGTCGTCCGAGTTTGGTGATTTTTGTGTCACAGGTCTACGTGCTTTATACAGGGACTTCCACAGCCTTTTCAACAGCGCTGCGGACCGCGGGGAGGGGGGGGGCAGTGTTTTGGAAATGACAGTCTTCATTACAAAGCTTTCTTCGTTATGAATTAGCATACATGTTTTTATTGAACATTTGAAGAACTAGCAAAAAAACCAGAAACTGTTGTAGAGGACATAAAGTCAGAGATAGAAACGACAAGGAGCAGGTGCATCTAGTACAGGTAGAGCTGCTGCAAAAACCCACAGAGCTCAGCAGCCAGCGCAACAAATTCTGGATCCTTTGCTTTTAGTTAGCAGTTAGCATTAGCAGCACATCCTGCGTCCGATGTGAAAGGACCTTTATGCTGCGCACTGTGACTCACAGCAATGGTCCCGGGTCAGCCCTGACTTTGTGTTAAACTAATCCTAAAGTAATAATAGTATTTCTAACCACTGACATACCACAACTTTATCCTTTCAACAGCTGCTGAAAGTAAGGGGACCTAGCTGCTATCGGATATTTATATAGAGATCCTCCAGCTTCAAACTGTATTACCCTTCAAGGACCTGCAGTTCAAAAAAGTGCCCCTCCGACAGCCAAACCCATCTGTTCTCTGATTGGATTGTTACATTTGTGATTGACATGACATTGACCAATCAAATGACAGGAAGAAAAATAGAGTCAAAATTCGTACTTGTAACTTGCAGGGTTTTTTTGGCTAAGTCCACACACAAATCTTTTTTACACATACAAATCTTTTTTACACACACACAAATTCTTTTTACACATACAAATCTTTTTTACACACACACAAATCTTTTCTACACATACAAATCTTTTTTACGCACGCACAAATTCTTTTTACACATACAAATCCTGATTTACAAGTACAAAACTGATTTTTTTTTTTTTTTTTTTTTTTTTTGTCTGTCCCATTTGGTTCTTTAGCCGTCAGAATTGTTGTCTGAAGACCAACAAGGATACCAAATGGATTTATTCTGCCAAATGGATCATCATGGCATTGCCGTATTGGTCCATTTGATCAAACTTTGTTGTTATTATTTATTTTATTTTCAGTTGTTACAGATGGGACAGACATGACTGGGGGATAGGAAAGGGAGAAAGAAAGAGAGGAAGGAAAAGAAAAACAGAAGGGAAAAGGGACAGTGAGAAAGGGCACTTACAAAGACAAAGAGAAAGAAAAAAAAAATCTCCTGGATCACCTGTTGAGAGAAAAAGAAGAGAAGACAAGCAAAAAAAACCCCAAACAAAAACAAAGCAACATACTAAACACAACACCATCACGTTAATCTAGCTAAGTGTGAACAGCAGTAACTACTAAATATTGAAAGTTGTTGTGCAGCACGCAGGACAGACAGCGCACAATGTGCTTTGAAGTAGCAGCTAAGAAAGGTGTAGTTTATGTCTACGAACAGTGAACACCCGTGTGCACACCTGTGTCGATCAACGCGCTTGTATACAAAAGGTTTCCCCATGTAACGGTCTGCTAGAGGGTGTGGAGGCCCATAGCCCCGTCCCCCAGGGCATGAAGCAGGCATGGAGGAGATCCAGGCTCCAGACATCCAGAGGCCCCAGAGTGCGGGAGCCCAAGGAGTACCACCGGAGGGGCATCCGTGCCACCTTCCTGGGAAGGGCTGAGGAGATCCCCAGACGAGGGGGTCACCCAGTAGCCACGGAGCAGAAGCCAGAGGGGGCTGCACTGGCGTGCCCGCCGGCTCTGCCGGGAGCCAGCTGTGCCAGAGTGAACCGAGTTGCAGGCCCCGAGGCCGGAGGCCCGAGGGCCCCCTTTGCCCCGGAAGAGGCCTGACCGAGCGACAGGCACCAGGCCCCGCCAAGTAGCCACCGGGAGTGAGTTGGTGCATACCTGAGCGCCCAGCCCCGGACACCAAGAACCACCAATGCACCAACCCCTGAGGGCATCAGTTACCAGCAGGGAGTGTGGTGAGGGGAGATAGGCCTCCACACTTGGAGGGCCTGGGAGTACCCAGGGAGGTGGAGTCTAAGACCCGACCTGACATATAGACACAGACAAACAGGCACACACAGACATAAACATGCTTTCCCACCCTCATGCACACATATACAAACACTCAGCACTCACCCAACGTAGGGACAGACATACATAGACATGTACACACAATCATACTCCCCAAACATACTCTATGCCCCGGGTCCAGGTACCCTCGCCCCCAGAGGGGGAAACGGCACCCAGACCCAAGAGATGTGACCCTTTCCCCCGGGGTGGAGGCAAGCAGACCGCCCCAGGCTCCGCAGCAGCAGGGAGGCCAATCGGACAGCCAACACCTCTTCCCAGCCCCCCGCCCCGATGGCTAGTAGAGAACGGGGGTGTGTGAAGACCCCGTACAAAACTGATTTACAAGTACAAAATATTTATGACCACATTTTGAGCACATATTCATCCTCCAGCTTCACTGTACTAATGTGTTTATTTTATGCTAACCATAGCTGTGTAGCTAGCCACCGCGTGCACATCATTATATACCAGCTAGCCCAACTTTAATAGTAATAATAATGATGGATTGCCCTCAAAGCGCTGTACAATTCCACTATTCATTCACTGTCACATTCACACACTGGTGGAGGCAAGCTACAGTTGTAGCCGACTGACAGAAGCGAGGCTGCCATATCGTGCCATCGGCCCCTCTGGCCATCACCAGTAGGTGGTAGGTGAAGTGTCTTGCCCAAGGACACAACGACCGAGACTGTCCTGGGCTCGAACTGGCAACCTTCCGGTTACAAGACGAACTTGCCAACTCTTTGAGCCACGAACTTTAGTAACCCTACAAATGTCACTGCTGTTTATTTTCCTGTGTTCATTTATATCAGAAGTGATAGAAGAGCGTACGTTTTAATTTTTCAGAAATCCTTCAGTCAGAACATAGTATATCATTGTTAGATGGAAACTAGCAAGCTAACTCCCTGCTATCTCCCTGCTTTGCAGTGTTGGAAATAATGGTGGCCACACAAAATATTGACGCTTTGGGCACAGTTTGGACATTTTCACTTAGGGGTGTACTCACTTTTGTTCCCAGCGGTTTAGGCAATAATGGCTGTATGTTGAGTTATTTTTAGGTGAGAACAAATTTACACTGCTATACAAACTGTACACTGACTACTTTATATTGTATCAAAGTCTCATATCTTCAGTGTTGTCCCATGAGAAGAGATAATAAAATATTTACAAAAATGTGAGGGGTGTACTGACTTTTGTGAGATACTGTATATGCTTTGCTGTGCACTAATTATCTTCATTACATACTTTTATCATACTGCATACCTAATTCTTCATCATTATCATTATTTTCGATCAATATAATTTGTTATTGGTGAGTACCCAATGACTTCACAGTAATTTAATTAAATTTAATTAAATTATTAGTGTATTTACCCTACATATAGAAAAGAGATGTGCTTGGATAGATAACAGTACATATAGGAATAACATTGGTATTTTACATTCTAGCACTGCAGGAGACATAGCAGTACAGTACTGTATATTATATACATTACGCTGAGTTTTAGGGTTTAAACTACCAAAATAGGTATTTATAGGCATTTTTTTGACCACATCCAAAATGTGGCTGCTGAGGATTTCCATCATGGACTGTGCATTTCTACTTAACTAAACCTTTTCACTCACATTGTGTTTATACACCACTCTGCATTTAATCATTAGTTATTATTAATCTCTGGCTCTCTTCCACAGTGTGTCTTCTGACCTGTCTGTCTCTGGTGACTTAAAGGTTTCTCTATGCAGGAAAATATTTGGTAACATCACCTGGAAAACAATGGTGCACGTGTGCTGCATGATAAAGGAGAAAACAGACGGGTTATACATACTTAGATCTGAGCACAGGGTCTACTCCCACTGTTGGTTCATCGAGGATGAGCAGCTCTGGATTATGCAGCAGAGCCACCCCAAGAGACACCCTTCGCTGCTGACCCCCACTGTAACACAAAAGCAATCAAATGCCAAAGTGGGAGAGACAAAACCTACAGGACAAACCTGCCTGACAGCACGGAGGCACACAACAGCATCTGAGGCAGGGATGTTGGGAAGAATGCACATTTTCATAAATTAACCTGGATTTATTTATATGGTCTAAAAGTAAAAAACATTTTCTAACACCCCAGACATAAGTCGACTTATGTTATATATTCTTCAAGATCAAACAAAAAATATTATGCAGAGTGGACAGTTTCAGCAGCTTGTCAGTTACATAAGGCTGCAGCAGAACAAGCAGAGGTTAGAAGAGCAACAGCCTGTTGCAAAATCTTTACCAAAACAGTTAAACAGACAGACCAGCATAAAATAGTTTTATCCATAAGGTGCAGCTCGGTAACATGCAGAGTTGACAAAAGTGCAGACATCGTGTACTTAAGAAGTACAAATACTACTGTTAAAAAATACTCCAGTAAAAGTACTGATTCAACTTCTTTATTGAAATAAAAGTAAAAAAAGTGACAGGCTCTGAAATGTACTCAAAGTAAGAAAGTAAAGAGTAGCTCCTTGTTCTATTTTAACATAATCATAAAATAATATCACTACATTTCAGCCACATTTTGGATGTGGTCAAAAAAAACACTGCAATGTAACTTTTTTAAATTAAAAGGAAAATAAAAAATATATATCTATTTTCTGTTGCCAACGTTGTAGAGGTTGACTTTACCTCTAAACAGTGGTCAGTGGGATTCAGCAGATGGGGGAACCCTAAAATTGGTTGTAATGGCTCTCGGAAAAGAATCATAACTCACAATAATTTCTATTGAATGCTCCAGTAGATTTTCTTAGTGTACAGGCTGTGATCTGGTGACCAGCTGCTCTTTGTTGATATACACAACTGAATTTACCCAGATGTCAGCAGATGTTTCATAAGGTGTCTCAGCTGATTTTCACACTGACGGAACACCCTTTATGCTGTGATTACATTAGACAGTATAAAGTTGGTATGAAGGTGGGATTCAGTCAATGGATCTAAGCATAATCTGCTAAAATTCATATAAGTGCACCAGTCACATACTGTTCTTCACTTTAAATCCATCACAGCACAGCAAACTAACCTGTTTATCCTGCACTAATCTGCAAAGGATTTTCAAGCAGCCTTTAAATGAAGCTTATGCATAAGTTCAGTAAGGAAAATCTATAGCTTCACATCTGTTCACTCCCAGGTGCTGCCGACTAAATCTAAGCATTATCACTTCCACTCTCCCACGCTGTCAAGCTGTTTGTGTCATCACTGGTCTTGTCCAATCACTTTCTCCTGGCCGTCTCCAGGCCAATCAGCATTTATGCCGCTTCTGCCGTGTCTTTCTCCTTCGCAGATGCCTTTGTGCCACCCACCTCCTTCCCATTTCCACCTCTCGTCTCTCAAGCTCCATTCAAGCCACCTTCATTTCCACAACTATCTATATTCTGTTCAGAGGCGGAGGCAGACAATCGAAACACCTGGGGCTTAGCCCTAAAGGGTAGTATGCATGTGGGATTTTTTTTTGGGGGGGGGGTAGAAATGACTGAAAGATTAATAGGCTCTGTTTTGAGTTTTGTTCAAAAAAGAATGACTTCATATAGGGAAAAATATATATCACATCTGCAGGACACCTTAAACTAGTTTTTTTCATTAAGCAGCAAGGCAGAACAAAGTCAGGGCTGGATCAAGACAAAGGGACTAAACCCCAATTCAACCAGACCCAGAACTGATCCAGAATTAAAACAGGACTACAACAGTTCAAAATCAGGACTACTTAGGACTTCACCAAAACAGAACCAGAATCAGAACTAGATGATAGTAGCACTAAAAATCATCATAGACCTGCACTACACTTATTTTTTAATTCTACCAAAGTACACTATTTAGATTCAGAAAAGTTTATATAATTATTTAGCCTTGTTGTTCAAACAAGCCTGGATAACTTAATAAATATAGAATTTGAAAAATAACAAACCTAAAAAGAAACACTAGGTACGAGATACATGAGTACCTATGATACGGTGATACTTTTGGTAAAAAACCATTTGACTAACATGTCGGTCTCACCTGCTCTTGTTCCCTCTCTGTTCTGTCCTCATTCTCCATCTCCCTCTCTCTCTCTGTTCCTCTCTCTCTCTCTTTGTGCTGACAATCATCAAATATACAGTTGAAACCAGATATTTACATACTCTTCAGATCAAAACACAAACACTTTTTTAATTGTAACATCAAATCAGACTAAATGTTTATTTTTTTTAGATTGATAAATATAAAAAACATATTTGTTAACTTTAAGAGTAAAGAGAGAAATTGTCTGTATTTCTTAATTGCAAATGGCACCAAATTGTATTCAAAATTGAGCCACATTTATGGAGCTCCACAATTCTTTTCCTGGTGTTTTGGTTGACAGGCATATAAGGCAAAACATAGGCTCTGTGTTTTGCCTTATATGCATACACAGGTGTGCCACCAATTTACTCACATGGACTCTACTAACCTATCAGAAGCTTCTTAAGCTCAGAATGGAATTGTCTGGAGTTTTCTTATTAATTAACAATAAACTTGGTGTATATGTACTCCTAAATTTGATGAAAGTGATAAAAATAGACAGCTCTGTCTCTCTTTATTCTGACATTTAACTAATTCAAAAGATATTTCAATATTTATTTATCCAAAACAAAACAAGTTTACTCTAAATTGATGTTGTACAGTAAAAAAATGTTCTTGTGTTTTCCATAAAGTGTATGTAAATATCTGGTTTAAACTGTGAATATACTGCTGTGTATTGAAATTCCTCTTGTTTTGCATAGAAATATACTGAACAACATACAAAGCATAATATATAAAATAACATCTACCAGAGTTTTTTCTTTGAAAGAAGCTCCTTATGTCCATTCTTGTATATCAGTACATTACTGAAACCGATTTATTTAGCCATGGAGGGTAACAACTGAAAATATGAAATAAACACACATGTAAGCTAAGACTCTCTAAACAAACAGCATTGTTGTTGTTCGGCTTTTCATTTCGTCATTTGTTGATTCACTTCAAGAGCAAGTAACGTAATATGGGTCAAGTGATCAGTTTGATATCAATCTTTCGTGATACACCGTCATATTTACATCATTTGTACAGTACGAATGATTTGCTTTGGTACCTGGTCAAACTTCAGTTCTCCTCTGTCTGCCTGGCTGCGTTTCTCCAACAGCGCACTCGAGGCAGCAGCTCCCCCCGCCCCCTCGCTCAGTCGCTTAGTGCCTGAGCTCGGATCATACCAATATTAGGGGGGATTTACGCACAGTTGTAAATTCCCACAGTGTGCACTATGTGCTTCGAATATTGTGTGTAGTTTTTGTTTTATACAGTTGTCAGTCAGGCATCTAACTATGAAAAAATTACACTCCAAAAGACCCCGGGCTTCTGAAAAAACAACCCAGGCTTAAGCCCAGTAAGCCACCCCCCCGCTCCGCTCTGATTCTGTTCATCAATAAATCATGTTTATCCTTTCTAATGATCTGTCCTTATTGAAATAGCAGTTAGTCTAACTCGGTTTGTTTTGCAGCATGTTTCACAATATAAAAAAAACATAATGTCACATGTACAGACCAAATATTTGATTTTAAAAAATAGGGACTTACATGTAAGTTTTAAATTTTCAGTTTATCAAATCCCACTGAGCAGTCCTTACATTTAAATCTAACCTCTCTCCTCCCCCTCCTGACCTGTCTTTCTTATCTTTGGGCGAAGTTGGCTCTCTTTCTTTTCCCTCCTTGTGAAATACAGCAGCTGGACCTTTAGCTAGCAACACATTGTGAGACAAACTGCACAAAAACAGTTTGTGTGGTGGCTGATGTTTGTTAAGCTGACAGAAATGTTACATTTGAAATTACCTGCTACTTTTTGTCTGTTTTGTTTTAAATGCCCTGGTATTTCTTTGTGAAGCACTTTGTGATCTTTGTCTTGAAAGTGTCTGTGAAGGTTCTCAGTCATCCAGGTCATCGTAGTCAAAGGAGTTTGCAAAGAAAAGCGTCTGGACTTCTTTGAGTTGCTTGAAGACGTTTCACCTCTCATCCGAGAAGCTTCTTCAGTTCTAAGGTCAAATGGCCGAGAGTCCCAGATTTAAACCCAGTGGGAGTATCACCCCAAGGTCCTTTGTCCCTCCTTGGGGGGATACTCCCACTGGGTTTAAATCTGGGACTCTCGGCCATTTGACCTTAGAACTGAAGAAGCTTCTCGGATGAGAGGTGAAACGTCTTCAAGCAACTCAAAGAAGTCCAGACGCTTTTCTTTGCAAACTCCTTTGTCTTGAAAGGTCCTATAAATAAAAGTTTACTTACTTACATAACTACTTTAAAATGTCACTCCCTTTATGCTTGCTCATCTTCAGTAGGGCTAGCTAGATGCAATTGCAACTTAGGGACACCTGCAGTAGTTCCAGTGTGTGCCAAACAAAAACAAGAAACAAAAAACAACCCAGACCTTTCATCTCTAATTATGTCACAGGGCTACCACATAGTGACAGACAACCATTCACACCCAAAGGCATTTTAGAATTACCAATTAGCTTAACCCCATTAACTGCATGTCTTTGGAGCCAGAGTACCTGGGAAGAGCATGCAAAGAAAGACCCTAGTCAGGTGGTGGAATCAAATTCAGGATCTTCTTGCTGTGAGCCAACAATGCTAATCACTGCACCACCATGCTGCCCCAAGTTACACCACAAACAAAATTGGCATTTAATGGCATTAAATGAGCTTCCAATAAAAACTCGTGTGAGGGGCTCCGGGAGAACAGACGGCTCTTTATAATAGATAGCAATTACTTTTATCAAAGGGCCATAAAGTTATCTGTCACATGTACTGATCTCAGTGCCTTAGAGATTGTGCTGAAGATTCATACTTATGGAAGTCGACTTTTAGAGCTGCTTCGTTTGCGAACAACACAGCACTAGTAGCTATGGACTAATTAGCCAGCAGTTCCTTAAACAATGCTAACTGCTACAAACTGATTTTTTTCAAAAATGACAAGTGACATATGATAGATGACAAGTGTTGGATTATCTAAATGTCTATCACCACTAACAACATGCTGGAAAAAAAGAAAACCCCTGCAGTCTATGGGGCTTGACAAGCCAATTATTCACAGTTATTTAGGGTACCAAGCCATAAAGTTACTTGGTCAGTCGATGATTATTGTTGTCTTTGTAATGAAAAGTTGCAAATAAAAGGCTGTCACAGAATACTTGAGAAATATTTGGACAATTTGTCAAGCATTCTGTGACAGAACAAATATTTGGACGATCTTCTGTAACAGCTAAAATGTGACCATAGCTGCAACTTGTTTGGTGTCCAGTTCTTCAAACAACTATAATTAGGCAGGATTACCTTCGGTTGTGATCAAGAAAACTGATATTCAGAAAATTAAATGTAACTGATGTAATGGTACATCTCTCTTTATGTGAGTCTTGCTTTCAGTATTATTGTTCTCGCAAAACTAAACTGAATATAAGCTTTAGCTCACTGAATTTTAAAATAATGTTTTCTGTAAAGTTAACTGCTGCATTTTATGTGGTTTTTACCTGAGATTTTGAACCAGGCTGGTCTTCTGAGGTAGCTCCAGAACGTCAATGAGATGATTCATGCGCTCCTGGATCTTCTTAGATGTCAGGCCATGAATTCGGCCATAGAAGATCAGGGTGTCACTGATGGTAAACTCACTGTACAGCGCCAATTTCTGTGCAACACAAACGCAAACAAGACATAAAACTGCTCTGATTAGGTTAAATGTTTTCTCCACAAGGACATACATCATATGCCTGACTTTACCCCAAAAGACTTGACAAAATAAAATGATGAGAGAAACATCAGTTAATTTGATTATTACTGCGACACAGTCAAACAATAGTGCTGCCTGACAAACCTTACATTGCTAGTTTAAAGCCAAATCTATCCGATCCAACCTGAAGAGATGCATCAGAGAGGCGAAGGGGGGACTATAGGAGGAGGATTGAGGACCATCTGGAGAGTAACAACAGCCGGCAGGTGTGGCAGGGCATCCAGCATCTAGCCAACTATAAGATCAATCTCGGAGCTGCGGAAGGTGACCTGGCGCTGGCGGAGGAGCTGAATATCTTCTTCACCCGCTTTGAGGCCATGATATTGGAGGTATTGGAGCCACAGCAGCAACACGCCGCCCACAGAAGCACCACCCTCACCCTGGAAGAACACGAGGTGAGGCGCACTCTGCAGGCCGTTAACTCGAGGAAGGCGGCGGGTCCTGACGGTGTGCCAGGTCGAATATTGAGGGATTGTGCAGAACAGCTGGCTGGGATCTTCACCAGGATCTTCAACAAATCCCTCACACAGGCGACTGTCCCACTCTGCCTGAAGTCCTCCATCATAGTCCCCTTGCCTAAGAAGCCCCATATCACCAGCCTGAATGACTACAGACCAGTGGCACTCACCCCAGTGGTAATGAAATGCTTTGAGAAGCTGGTCCACAGACACATCACAGCAGGCCTGCCCCGCAGCCTGGACCCACACCAGTTTGTTGACAGAGCAAACCGGTCCACAGAAGACGCTGTAGCCACAGCACTCCATGCTGCCGTAACACACCTGGAAGAGCATGGGAGCTATGTGCGGATGCTCTTCGTGGATTACTGCTCAGCTTTTAACACCATCCTTGCACACAAACTGGTGGCCAAGCTACAAGACCTGGGGCTTCCATACAGCACCTGCTTGTGGATCAACAGCTTCCTCTGGGGCCGTAAACAGAGAGTCAGAGTTGGCCATCACACATCCTCAGCCCCGAGTCTCAGCGCTGAATCACCCCAGGGCTGTGTGCTCAGTCCACTGCTCTACTCTCTCTACACATACGACTGCACTCCTCTCCACCAGAGCAACATCTTTGTGAAATTTGCAGATGACACCACCGTGGTGGGGCTCATTTCCAGGGGTGACGAGTCTGCTTACAGAGATGAGGTGGAGCAGCTGTCGTCATGGTGTAAGGCCAATAACCTCCTCCTCAACACTTCAAAAACCAAAGAACTCATAATAGATTTCAGAAGGAAAATGGCAGAGATCCAACCACTATTCATTAATGGAGACTGTGTAGAAAGGGTGGCAAGCTTCTGCTTCCTGGGAGTCAACATAGAGGAGAACCTTTCCTGGAGTGCGAACACCTCCGAGCTGCTGAAAAAGCCCCAACAGAGACTGTACTTCCTGAGAATTCTCAGGAGGAGTAACATCACACAGAGGCTGCTGGTGTCCTTCTACAGAGCCACCATTGAGAGTGTTCTAACCTATTGCATGTGCATCTGGTACACTAGCTGCACAGTGGCTCAGCGGAAAGCACTCCAAGGGATCATTAACACCGCCCAAAAGATCACTGGCTGCCCTCTCCCCACTCTGGAAGATCTACACAACACCCGCTGTCTTAAAAAAGCCCAAAACATTATAAAAGATACCTCACATCTTGGCCACTCCCTGTTTGAACTGTTGCCCTCAGGCAGACGGTACAGAGCAATCAGTGTAAGGACTAATAAACTCAAACACAGCTTTTATCCAACTGCAATAACACATCTGAATACTGCTACAAAAAATGTCCATCACGCCACTCTTGTATTAATCTATGCGCTGACTGAAGCATGTATGTGGGAATGTATGTGAATGTTTGCTGATACTTCTTATTAGCACTTTAAGTATTCTATTTATTTTATTTATTGAATTTTATTGTTTTATTTATATTTTGATATTGTTAGGGATGATGCACTGATCGGGCACCATTTTTAATTTCGTTGCACCTGTGACAATGACAATAAAGATTCTGATTCTGATCCACATTGTGGCAAAAGAAAACATTTAAGAAATTACATTCCTCCCACTCTAGGTTGCAGATTGCTTCCTGCATTAATGAATGCAATGCTCAGGTTAACACATAGGAAGACAAATACCATGTTGTGTTATCTGCTTCATGAGATACTGCAGCAAAGGCTAAATTACAGGAGCCTTATAGCAAGGTGATACAATTTATAGAGAAGCTGATGTGGACGTTGGGGTAATTATTTTCTGGATTGAACACAAATGCTCAAAGCTGGCATGGACAAATAGCTGAAAATAAATTGTAGCCTATTTGGGTACGCTTTGCCAAACAAAAGATACAGATTAAAGAAACAAGGAAGTGTTGCCTTTGTGTCAGTTCAGTAAATTTGCTGCTTTTTCAAAGACTTTAAGGACTTTTGGGTACATAAGAATTTCAACAAATCTAAACAAGAGAAGGACCACACCTTTTAACATGAATAGATGCTGTGTAGTGTTTACCTGTGGCATGTATCCAACTTTCTTCCCTGGAACTTTGTGACCCGGAAACTTAGGCGGCTTCCCCAAAACAGTAATGTGACCCTGTGAGATTTTCAAGGCTCCCACAATGCATTTCAGAAGTGTGGTCTTCCCACATCCGCTGGGTCCCAAAAGGCCATAACTGCAAAACAGTCACAAGAATTTTAGATAAAACTTAAAGTGTCTGTGTTAGATTTTTCAGAGGTAAATGTTTGCGTAGTGCAAAGCATATGACGAGTAGATGCTGCTCTTTTCCTGGCACACAAATAGAGTATCACAGCCCTTCTGGAGTTTGAGTTAATTCAAAGGAAATTGATTTACCATGCTAGAAAAAGTACCTCTAGTAGACTGGAAGCCACCATGTTCCCCCACCAACCTGCTCATGTGTCTAACAGCACACAAACTTTGGTAATTGGTGATTCTCTTCTGAGATACGTGAAGCTAGAGACACCAGCAACCACGATAAATTCTCTTCCAGGGGCCAAAGCAGGCAACATTGGGGGAAATTAAAAACTGCTAGCTAAGGGCAGCAATCTTACACACCAGCTTATTAATCAACCAAAGATTCAGAGAGAGTTTTAATTCATTTGAAAGCACGACGCTTAGCCATGTCCACCCTAGCTGGAAAAACCAAAAAACTGTTTTATTTGTTGTTATCTAAACTACAGTAATTATTGTGGGTGATTTTAACAGCCATGTAGATGCTAAAATGCAAACAATGGATTACACAGCAGTGGGGAATAGATTTCATTGTAATAGATGTAGTAGTAGATGTTTCTGAAAGTGCTTCAATGCCTTGTAAAACTATTCTTCTTTTGAGTTGCAAACAATTAAAGTTGGCTCTATGAACATGTTTTATTGTGTTTTAATTTATCGCCCTCGTGGCCCTGCTACTGTTTTTGTAAAGGATTTTAGGGACTTAATATCTTCTATTATCAAGCTGGAAAAATCAAATTTTGGGGGGGATTTTAACATTCATATTGATGATGCCTCATCAAACTTAACAGCTGAACTTTTATCTATATCTGATTGCTTTAACTTTGTCCAACATATTTCTGGACCAGCCCATCTAAAAGGCCATATCTTGGACCTTATCTTTTATTTGGGCGTCAAGATTAGTAATGTGTTTGTGGAGGACGTACATTTGAGTGATCATAATTGTGTCTTTTTTTAACCTCAATTTTAGCTGTAAACAAACACTCTTAAAATCAAAAAGTCATACATGCATAATAACTGAGCCCGCTGCTGTGAGGTTCTTTGTCATGTTTGACAGTTCTCAACTTTATAATGGAAATTGTCATGATTCGGCTGTGTAGCAGGCAGGATTGGATCCAAATGCAAACTCACGGAGGCAAAAGTAAACTCAAACACAGGAAAAATAATACAAAACTATACTGGGAAATTATATAAACTAACACACAAAGAGGCACACAGGGAAACACACAGCCATGATTGAGGGAGATGACAAAGGACCGAGGGACACGCTGACATAAATACACAGAATGATAATGAGGAAGTGAGAACACACGGGGAACACAGCAGACGAATAAAAATGACACCACAGGGGAAGCAAAACAAGACACGCCGAACATGGAAACATGAGACCTTCACAATAAAACAGGTAATGGAGGAACACAAGACTGACACGTGTTTGACAGAGGAGTTTAGGAAAGGCAGACAAGAGGGAGCAAGGGAACACTAGGGAGAGAGGAGACATGATGAGCTGGGGAAACATAGAATGTTAGACCAGGAGGGAAATAAGATGCAAGAGGTCACACAACATATATAAACACAGACACACCGAGAGAGAGACAGAGGGCAAAGACACAAGAGGGAATCTAATAATCAAGAATCTAAACAGGGAATAAAATAAATTCATTATAGAATAACTAAGATGATAAATAAACCTGAACATAAACTATAATACAAAATAATACTAGAACACAAGAAACTCAAAATGCTGGGTCAAAAGGATCCAGAACCATGACAGAAATGATGTAAACACTCTTATCCAATCCTTTAATATAGAATGCTCATGAATTTTGGATCAAGTGTCACCTCTTAAAACAAGCTCTATCTCACAGGATAAAACATGACCTTGGATAAATGAGTCTCTCTTGAACTTCAGGAGAATATGCCCCAAAGCTGAATAACAATGGAAGAAAACTTAACTTGAAGTACACAGGCTCTATTTCAGAGATCTCATGCTCTCATTAAAGGAAATAGTGAAAAATGTCAGATCAGAATATTTTTCTGGACTCATATCAAAAAACAAGCAAATCCCAAGATTCTGTTTGATAAAATCAGTGCTATTGTGTCCCCAGATTTGGTACCTTTAAATGTGCACTCTAAAGCAGACAGCAACAAACCTCTTCGATTTTTGGTTCATAAAATCAAAGAAATCAATGCCAAAATCTCTCCAAAGCTTCCTTGTTTTGCTAGTGAGGCACCTCCTTCGCACTCCTGGTCAACTTTTGCAACTAAATAGCAAGCCTGATGGACAAAATGAGGCCATCTTCAAGCCCATCAGATATTCTCTTCACTAAGCTTTTCACCAACGCCTTTGATACTATTTGTTCTTGGGTTGTAAACCGCGGGCCATGTCCATGCCTGTCATCCACTGATCCAACTCATCCCTGCCGCTGGTCCATGGGCCAAGATGCAGATGGTCGTGGCCGATTTCCCATCCTGCAGTATTCTGTTTACTTGTCTAAACAATAAAGGGCTGGCTCGTCTCCAGGTTGTTTAAAACTCTGAATATATACATACACATACATATACACATACATACACACACACACACACACACACATACACATACACACACACATACACACACACACACATACATACATACACACATACATACATACATACATACATACATAGATAGATAGATAGATAGATATACATAAGTTAAAGATGGAGGTGAGAACATCAGCTTCAGCATGTGTATATATATATATATATACATATATATATATATATATATATATATATATATATATATACATATATATATATATACACATACATATATATATATACCATAATACCAAGGGCTCAGAGAAGAGCTCGAGAGGATGTGGAGGGTGAAGGTAACGGTGGTCCCCGTGGTAATCGGAGCACTAGGTGCGGTGACTCCCAAGCTAGGCGTGTGGCTCCAGCAGATCCCGGGAACAACATCGGACATCTCTGTCCAGAAGAGCGCAGTCCTGGGAACAGCTAAGATACTCCGCAGGACCCTCAAGCTCCCAGGCCTCTGGTAGAGGACCCGAGCTTAGAAGGATAAAACCGCCCGCAGGGGCGTGCTGGGTGTTTTATATATACAGTATATATATATATATCTATATATATCTATATATATATATATATAGATATATATGTATATATATAAATATATATATATATATATATATACATACACATATATATACATATATACATATATATATATACACACATGCTGAAGCTGATGTTCTCACCTCCATCTTTAACCTTTCCCTAAGTCAGAGCATCATTCTCACATGCTTCAAGACCACAACTATCATCCCTCTCCCCAAGAAAAGCCCAGCCACCTGCCTAAATGACTACACACCAGTTGCACTCCAATCATTGCAAGGTGTTTTAAGAGAGTGGTGCTGGCCTACATTAAGAACAATATTCCAGACACTCTGGATCCCCTGCAGTATGTCTACTGGCCCAACAGGTCCATGTCAGATGCCATCACTGCTGCCCTTCACTATTCACTCTCCCACCTGGAAAATAATGACTCCTACATCAGGGTACTCTTTGTTGACTATAGCGCCGCCTTCAACACGGTCATCCCTCACAAATTCATCCACAAACTGTCTACACTTGGCTTGCACCCCACCTTCTATGACTGGCTACAGAACTTTTTGACTGGCAGGCTGGCAATAGGACTTCAGTCAGCATTACCACAAACATTGGAGTTCCACAGGGTTGCGTCCTCAGCCACATTCGCTACACACTGTACACTCACGACTGTGTCGCCTCCAACAAACAACAACCTCACCCTCAACACTGATAAAACAAAGGAGATGATAGTGGACATGAGGAAGAAGAAGAGGCCTCACCAGCTGCTGTTTATCCGGGAGAGTGAAGTGGAGAGAGTGAGCAGCTTTAGGTACCTGGGCATTCACATCAGTGAGGACCTCACCTGGAAACTGAACACCACACAGCTGATCAAGAAGGTTCAGCAGCGGCTGTACTTCCTGAGGAGGTTGAGGAAATTTGGGATGTCAGCCAAGATCCTCAGCAGCTTCTACAGCTGCATTGTGGAGAGCACACTGATCAGCTGCATCACTGCATGGTACAGCAGCACTACTGGTATGGATCACAAACGCCTGCAGAGAGTGATAACAACTGCGGAGGAGATCACCAGGACCCCGCTGCCCTCTCTACAGAGCATTTACCATCGCAGAGTCCAGAGGAGCTGCCTCCATCCTCAAAGACACACCAAACACGGACTGTTCACACTTCTGCCCTCGAGAAAAAGGTTTAGAAGTGTGAAATCCAGAACGTCTCGACTCAACAACTCCTTCTTCCCCACTGCTATCAGACTCCTGAACAGCTGACCTACCTCAACTGCAATTTGCACACTAAGTTCATTTTGCACATTAAGTTCCTTTGTACATCCATTTACACTGACAACTGCATACCTCACTTGTCTTCATTTACTTATTTTGTACTTATTTATTTATCTTTCACTATTATTTATCCTTATTTTTACCTTATTTGTCTTAATATCTTGTCTTATTTTTATCCTTATTTATCTTGTTCCTTCAACCCTACCTAACTTGGCATTTGTGTATGGACAGCAAAGGAAGAATTTCATTGCACAGAGAAATGCTATTTCTTCTGTACACATGACAATAAACACTTTGAATCTTGAATATTTTCAAAAGTGCTCTAATGTTTTCGGAGATGCCAGGCATGAACATTTTCACACTTTTCTCTCTTGTTTTTCTCTCAAAGTTCAAACCTTCGTAGAAAAATAACTCCAGTATTATAGAAGATCAAACCCTGTTTTCAGGTCCAGAACATGGAACAACTGCGAGAGAATTCAACATTAATGAATCAATGGTACCGAAGTAGAGGAAGCAAGTAGAATGAGTTAAGTTTGACTTGTCTGACTGTTTTGTTTCGCTTAATGCACCTTATAATCTGGTGTGCCTTATGGTCTGAAAAATATGGTATATGGTAACTTCTACTTTCCTTTAGCATGTCCAGAAGTCCAACTTTTTGTGCGATGGTTAGCATCTTCCTCTGTCTTTTGGGTGCTACCGCAGTTGCCTTTGACGGTGCAAAACGTTTCGTCGATATTGTTGTGTTTGTTGGGGAGAAAACTTACAAACATACAGTACAGTACTTCAGAGTCACACTGCTAACGATCAAAGATTTATGTAAATTTGACAAGCTGAACGCATTCTGTACTATACAGGAGACACGGCACGAGATTTATTGACAATGGTCTACAGTAGAGCTGGGCGATAGAACGATAACGTTATGTATTGCGAAATAACTTTTTCTCGATAGAAAAATTAAACTATTGCGATAGGCCGCATCTCTCTTGTCCTCTTAAAAAATAGTAAGAAGAACAGCCAATCCAAATTAAGTAGCGCAGAGCCAAACCAATCAAAGCTGCAGCGTCGCGTAACGTGACTTGTTACGTACAGCACAAGTGCCAAGCCGCACATGTGTATTTGTTTGGGAAGCAGCCAGCCGCCGTGCCGCTCGGGTAATGGAGGAAATGAGTGTGCCGACTAGAGAAAAATCAACCGGTTAAAAAAACAGGTTAAAAAAAAAAAAAAAAAAAAGAGAAAAATCAACCGAGAGCGTGACCGAAGGTTACCGAAGAGAAAACAGATGATGGTTCCAATACCGTAGAGATTGTCGAACGGAAGGGCCAGAGAAGTTCCGTAGTGTGAAGGTATTTCGGCTATTTCAAGTCTGACAAAAAACAGAGTAGCGCGCACTGTAAATTGTGCCGAAAGCAAGTCTGGAAATACAATAAACCGGTGCATGCTCAATCTCTGACTGAAAGCGCTAATTCGTCATTCGGCTTTTGTCAGACTAAAGTAACTGTTTGAAAAGCTAAGCTTTACAACAAGGAGAGATTGAGAATTTCCTTTTAGTTCTCAGTTTATTTGATATTGACAAAAGTTAGTCAATTTTGTCTGTTCTTCTGTAAAACAAACTAAGATTTATTTTTAGAATTAATATTTTGTTTCTAAGTGGAATTGACAATTTAGTCTGTTTTGTTTGTTCTATTTTGAAACTTCAACGCTTTAGCGGCTGCATTTGTGTAGTTTGCAATATTTGCCTTTATTTATCTGAAACTGAAGTCTCATGTTCCTTAAGTACATCTACCCTGTTGAACTTATTATGGGAAATAAATATTTAAATCAAAACAAGCTGCTGATTATTTCACATTTTACTTGTGAGCAACGGCACATTTAAATCTTACAAATATAGTTATTTGGCTTATATCGTGCTATATATCGTTATCGCCTGAAATGAAAAAAACATATTGTGATATGAAAAAATCTTATATCGCCCAGCTCTAGTCTACAGCCAATCAGGGTGCAGAACACAATGCGCTGTTAAAAAAAAACAAAAAAAACACGCAAAATTGCACACAAAAAAATCCGTGAAACTTCGAAGCCGTGAAAGGTGAACCGCGTTATAGTGAGGGACCACTGTATATGCACTTATAGTATGAGTTATTGCAATTTTCCCATTAAGATTTCAATGAGAAACAATGTCATTTTTTTAAGCAATAAACCAAAATATCCTGCAGCAAATTAAGGATTCAGCAGCTAATCAGTTAGCAGATGTACAACAAGGAAAAGGAAAAGTTGACTCTGTCATTGTTAATGCTAATATAAACCAAGGGCAGGAAATTTTAAAATACCTTCAGCTTTTCCCGATTTTCAGTATTCCTTATTAAAAAACATTTTGCTTTTTTTCCACATAACTATTATGATTTACATTCATTGGGTTGTATAGTTCTAGCATTCTCTGAAACAACAATCTTAAATCACAGCTTGGTTTGAGTCAGTATTGTTTACTCACATCTGTCCCTGTGGCACAGCAAGGCTCATGTTGCAGAGAGCCTTCAGTTTGCCATAAGATTGGTACACATCTTGACACCAGACTGCAAAGTTTTCCTGTCCAGTAGGTAGAGGCAACTCCAAATCATCCTCCATGTTCTCCTCCTTCAGTTAGAAGAGAGAGCACACGTTGTTAAATACCCATAACAAGCCTAATATACACCTTTGTGCAAAAACATACTGACTAATGATCTAACAGGAAAACAGCAATGTCAGAGTTTTCCAAAGTAGATTAAAGAACAATTTGTAGCAAAGCAGATAAGACAAACAAGCACAATATTATTTCAGTCTCTTAAAACATTGAGGGTTTTAAGCAATTATAGTAGAAATACAGACATAAAAAAAATCATATTGCCACTCAATACAGCTGGACACAAAGCAAAACAGTAATAGCGTTACTTTTTGATTTTAATGTTTTTGAATGGCTAAGGATCAAAACAGGACATCAGGTACCTAAATTTCAGTGAAATGGCAACCATCCTGTTCAAGCCATGTTTAGAGTGATATGAATCCTGTTAAAGGATTATTTAAATAGAACAATAAATATGTTCTACTTAGAATGTCCACTCACATTTTTAAATGTTTTTTAACGTTGTACAAACAAAATTATTTTGTGACCTTTTTTCTGTCGGCTAAACGTTAATAGTTTTTCCAACTCACCTGGTTCCTTACGTTTCTCCTGCTTCCGTCTTTCAATATTTCCATCATCATCACTTCTTCTTTACACTGACAGTCACACATAAACATACAATAATCAACTAAAAATATAAAATAACATAACGTAAAATAAAAATTAAGTTATTATAAAAGCGGGTTGGGGGTCCACATTTGATAACAGTGAACACATGCTTAGTTACAGGATAACTTCGGTGACTGTGATTTTATATGTCCACTCTTACCTGTTTCCTTTTGCCCTCTCTTTTTCTTTTTGCTGTCCTCATCCTGCTCGTTCTCCTTCAAACTTCTCAATCTTCCTTTCAGTCTTTGTGCTATCACCCAACAAAGAACAACGAAAGAGAATTACAACATTATTGAATCCAATTAAAGTCATATGTTGATTTATATCAGTTTCTATAACAAAATTTAAATCGAAAGTGGGCTGCTGCTGACCAGTTACTTTACTTTCTATGGAACGATATTTATCTCACAACAAGTGCGGAGCAAAAAAATAATAATCGGAGCAAATAATTTCATTTCACAGGCGCATTAAATTTCGCGTGCGTAGAACTCAGCAGTCCATCGCACAAAAAGCCATCGTGCAAGTGCGAGTGTCTGCTTCTTATACGTTGCTACAGTTTGACGCTCTTGCAGGTAGCTCTCTGCGCTCCGAGAGAAATCCTTCTGGACCGAATACTTTTGACAACCTGGAGGCGGAACCTAAAGGAGGCCGGGCTCCTAACGTGATTGGTCACATTGGATGGATGGATGGATGGACACTTCAGGTTACTGCGTTAAACTGAGTTGCACTGTGGCGGCGAAAAAAAAGCTGTTTAAACTGTATTTGTTTACAATTTCAAAAATAAAGTTTGCCGAATTAATTATCAACAGTTATTGTTTGCTGTGCAGCAGAAGAAACACAGACAAATGCTACTGGGTTATTTAGTGTTGAAGAAGTATTTCAAACCAGAGGATTCTAAGGCAAGTTATGAAGCATCTGCACTGCTGTCCCATTAATTTGCTATGAAAAAACAACATAATGAGAAGCATGCATCAATCCTATGAAAAAGATGAACTTGCTTATTATTTAACTAAGCAAACTTAATTTTATAAAATGTGAATAAATATAACATGTGTTTATGTTGCTGCTAGTGAGTGTTCTTTACTCAGTGAAACAGCTGTACACATTTGGCTGCAGAGCTCCACTCACTGTTGGTTCAGGCTCCACTGTAATAGTTCATCCAGATAATATTTCGGGTTCTCTGAACAGACAAACTGTGGAGTGGATAGGAGAGGAAGATGTGACAGGCTGTCTTTGGTAAGCAGCTCACTGGTCTGATAAAACAGTTCAGGTTGTTGCTATCATGCTGTTTAAGAGTGAATGTTTTAAGTCTTTTACTTAAACAATCTGATATCCCCTTTAGACTTAGCCCCGCTGGCTTTAAATATTTGGGAGTTAACGTGACTCGTACTTTGTCTTCTTTATATTATTCCAATTTCTCGCTTTTGATCACTCAAATTCAATCAGATTTCAAGAGATGGAATTCGTTACCTTTGTCCCTAAGTGGTCGAATTAACGCAGTAAAGATGAACATTTTGCCTCGATTGTTATTTTTGATTCCTGTATTCCTGTATTTCTGCCTAAAGCTTTTTTCAAAAAGTTAGATCAGATAGTTATATTATTTTTGTGGGGAGGGAAACATCCCAGGGTGAGGAAATCACTATTACAGAGACTGACATTTGACGGTGGTCTTGCCTTGCCTAACTTTTTATTTTACTATTGGTCCGCTCATATTCTCAAATTGACCCACTGGCTTGAATCTTAAGAATTGCTGTGGTGTAAACTGCCTCTTCTTCCAAATGTCCGTTCAACTGTGGGAGGAATTGTTGTCCCTTATACCCAATAAGAAATCAATTATATCTTTGATATATAAACAACTTATGGATTCAGATGTCCATTCAGTGGTTAAAATTAGGAGGGCTTGGGAGCGGGAGTTAGGAGTAATCTTTTCGGATATACAATGGGAGAAAGCAGTATCCAATGACCGTTATAGTACGTCCTGTGCTAGGTTACAACTTATCCAGTTCTAAGTATTGTACAGGGTTTACTATTCGAGGTCTCGTCTGTCTGAGATTTACCCACAAGTGGTGGATCAGTGTGAGAGATGTCATGCCACCCCATGTGACTTGAGTCACATTTTCTTTCTGTTCCCAAGACTCCATGGCTTCTGGAGTCAGTATTCAGTTATTCTTTCCAAGGCTCTTGGAACCCAGGTCTGCATGGACCCTTTTTTATTAGCTATTTTCCGGCTTCCAGTTAATACTGTTCTAACTAACCCTACACACTTCAAAATATTAGCCTTTACATCACTTTTGGCCAGACATTGTATCTTACTCCTTTGGAAATCTTCAAGACCACCTTCAGTTTCTTTTTGGTTTCGAGATGTGATGTCATTTCTTAAATTGCAAAAGGTAGGCCTAGCGGCAAAGGCCAAATAATGAGAGTTTTATCGTATCTGGGGCTCCTTTGTAAACTATTGCAAGTCATTAAACATTTTACCAGCTGATTAATATTACCCCCCCCCCCCCCCCCTCCTCTTTTTTTTGTTGTTCTTCTTTGTTTGTTTGTTTGTTTTGAGGTTAATTTGAGGGGGATTTAAGTAAAAGCAGAGGGTTTCTCACACAGTCCTCGCTGATTTTTAGGCAGCAGGCCCAAGCATATGCTACTGATGAGTCAAAAATTGCTTTTATGGTGGCAATAATGACGGGCCGGGCATTACAGTGGGCACAGGCAGTGTTGAGTGTTCAACCCACGATCTCATATCGTGACTTTTTGTGCAAATTCCGCTCTGTGTTTATCAAGGGTTCCACTCCAGACAGCGCTGCGCACCGTATGTTCACCCTGAAGCAGGGAAGGAAGAGTGTGGCAGATTTTTCGGTGGACTTCTGGATCCTGGCTGAGGAGACTGGTTGGGAAGAGAACGCACTCCGTGGAGCCTTCCTCAATTGTCTCAATGAGAACATCAATAATAATAATAATAATAATACATTTTATTTATAGGCGCCTTTCAGACCCTCAAGGTCACCTTACAGTAGCAGGTAAACAATACAGACGTGAGTTAGCCACAAAAGAGCTGCCCAAAACGTTAAGCGCATTGATAAATATGTGTATTCGTCTTGACGACCACATGAGGGAATTTGGGAAGCAGTCAGGTGAGGGGCGATGGGCCATGTGGGGGTCCAGCACACCTACCAATCTCCCCCCCCTCGAGTGGAGGAATCCGGAGGAGGAGCTGTCGGAGGAGGGAGAGCAGCCCATGCAACTGGGTCGGACCAGATTCGGCTCCTCCAATCGGAGGAGAGATCAATGTGGGGGTGAGTGCTTCAAGTGTGGAAAGAAGGGACATTTTGCGGACAAGTGCACCACACCGGTAAAAGAGTCCGCCCGTCAGTAAGCGTGGGGATACTGACGGGCGCTGCCGCTAACACTGTTCCTCACCTGAGTTGTTCGGCTAAGCTAACCTTTCAGTCTCTAACTCACCCATGTAGTGCCTTGATTGATTCTGGCGCGGAACAAAGTTTCTTGGACAAGACACTAGCTAGTGAGCTAGGCCTCCCGGTGGTACCCCTACCAGAGACACTTCAAGTAGCTGCGCTCAACGGTAGCCCGCTAGCTGCCGTCACACACCGTACCGAGGACATCACTCTCTCCCTCTCTGGTAACCACACCGAACAAATCAGTCTTTTCCTCTTCAAAGCCCCCGACACCTCATTGGTGTTGGGCTACCCTTGGCTTAAACGCCATAACCCACAAATTGATTGGGAGAGGGGCAGGATCATGGGTTGGAGTGCTTTGTGCCATGAACAGTGTTTGCGTTCTGCTATGCCTAATAAAATGTCCGTTTGCACTACTAAACCTGACTTTTCCCCAGATCTGTCTGCAGTTCCGGAGGACTATCATGATTTGGCTCCAGTTTTTTGCAAGGACAAGGCTCGATCCCTATCCCCTCACTGTCCTTATGACTGTGGGATTGATTTGATCACCGGCGCCCCCTTGCCCACCAGTCGGCTGTATAGCATCTCCAAACCTGAGCGCAAGGCTATGGAACACTATATCACAGACTCTCTGGCTGCTGGCATCATCCGGCCATCCACATCTCCCTTGGGCGCTGGATTTTTCTTCGTGGATAAGAAGGATAAGTCTCTTCGTCCCTGCATCGACTTTCGTGGCCTGAACAAGATCACCATAAAGAACAAGTATCCCCTTCCACTGCTTGCTTCCGCGTTTGAACTCCTTCAGGGAGCAACCATCTTCTCTAAACTTGATCTCCGCAATGCTTACCATCTAGTACGGATACGTGAGGGGGATGAGTGGAACATGGCGTTTAACACTCACCTGGGGCATTTTGAGTATTTAGTGATGCCTTTCAGGCTCACTAACGCCCCTGCGGTGTTTCAGGCACTGATTAACGATGTGTTACGAGACTTTCTAAATCATTTCGTTTTTGTCTATCTAGATGACATCCTCATCTTCTCCCGGAACCGGGCAGAGCACGTCAAGCATGTGAGGCTCATGCTGCAGCGCTTGCTGGAGAACCGGCTATTCATCAAGGCGGAGAAATGTGAGTTTCACGTCCAAACTGTTTCCTTCCTGGGGTTCATCATCAGCAGGGGTGATTGAGAGCAGACCCTGCTAAAGTAAAAGCGGTTGTGGAATGGCCAGAGCCCAAGTCCCGTAAGGAGCTGCAGAAGTGCCTTGGATTTGCTAATTTCTACAGGCGCTTTATCAAGGACTTCAGTAAAATTACTCTGCCTCTGACAAAACTCACCTCACCTAAACTGTCATTTCAGTGGTCCTCGAGCACCCAGCAGGTGTTCACTCTGCTAAAGTCTCTGTTTTCCTCATCTCCGGTGTTGGTGCAGGCAGACATTAACCTTCCTTTTTTTGTTGAGATGGACGCTTCAGACTCTGGGGTTGGCGCCATCCTCTCTCAACAGGTTAGTGGCAAGTTACATCCCTGCGCTTTTTTTCCCCGACGCCTGTCCCCTGCTGAACGGAATTACGATGTTGGGGACCGGGAACTCCTCGCCATCAAGCTGGCCCTGGAGGAGTGGCGGCACTGGCTGGAGGGCAGCGAGCACCCGGTGGTGGTCTGGACCGATCATAAGAACCTGGCGTATCTCCAAGCGACTAAACGTCTCAACGCTCAGCAGGCCAGGTGGGCTCTGTTCTTTGGACGCTTCACCCTTACCATTACTTACAGACCCAGCTCTCGGAACACCAAGGCCGACGCGCTCTCTCGCCAGTTCGCACCGGACCTGGACCCGGGGGAGAAGGACAAACCCATCTTGCCTCCGTCCTGCATTGTTGGAGCATTGACCTGGGAGACTGAGCGAGTGATAAGGGATGCCCAGAGGCGGTAGCCAGACCCAGCGACAGGTCCTGCGGGGAAACTGTTTGTTCCAGCATCGGCCCGGGGCAAGGTCATCCACTGGGCTCACACTGCAAAGTTTGCCTGCCATGCCGGTAAGAACCGCACCATTGCTATGCTCCGACACCAGTTTTGGTGGCCCTCTCTGTTTCAGGATGTCCAGGAGTATGTGGCGGCCTGCGCCATTTGTGCCTGGAACAAGGCTCCTAACCTGCCGCCTGCTGGCCTCCTACGACCGCTGCCCGTCCCTAGACGTCCTTGGTCGCACCTCGCCCTGGATTTTGTCACCGGTCTCCCTCCGTCAACCCGTAACACGGTCATCCTAACCATTGTTGATTGTTTTTCCAAGGCTGCCCATTTCATTGCCCTACCCAAACTCCCGTCTGCCCTGGAAACCGCCCAGCTTCTCACGCAGCATGTTTTTCGCCTTCACGGCCTCCCTCTGGACATTATCTCTGACCGTGGACCCCAATTCACATCCAGGGTGTGGAAGGAGTTCTGCACTAGCCTGGGGGCCCAGGTTAGCCTGTCGTCTGGTTTTCATCCTCAGACAAATGGTCAGACGGAACGAGCGAATCAGGAGCTGGAGGCAATGCTGCGGTGTGTGGTCTCTTCCAACCAGGCGTCGTGGAGCGACCAACTGGCTTGGGTGGAGTACGCCCATAACTCCAGCACGTCAGCTGCCACTGGAGTTTCGCCTTTTGAAGCCTCCCTGGGGTACCAACCTCCGCTCCTTTCTGTCTCAGAGGGGGATATGGCTGTCCCCTTGGTCCAGCATCACATGTGGCGTTGCCGGCAAGCGTGGCGGGCCACCAGGGTGGCCCTTCTTAGAACTGTGGAGCAAAACAAGAGGCTGGCTGATCAGCGGCGCATTCCGACCCCAGCGTATCAGGTCGGCCAACAGGTATGGCTCTCAACGAAGCGCGTGCCTTTGAGAACTGAATCCAAGAAACTGGCTCCTCGGTTTATTGGTCCTTTTCCAGTACAGGCGGTCTTAAACCCTGTTACTGTTCGTTTGACTCTGCCTCGTAACATGAGGGTGCATAATGTCTTTCATGTCTCCCAGGTGAGGCCAGTCCGGACCAGCCCTTTGTGCCCACCCTCCGGGCCCCCGCCACCCAGCCGGATTATCGACGGCGGCCCGGTGTATTCCATTACACGTATAATGGATGCCAGGCGCCGCAGTAGGGGTTTTCAATTTTTGGTGGATTGGGAGGTGTACGGTCCGGAAGAGCCTTCTTGGGTGCCGCGGTCAGCGATTCTGGATGATGGCATGGTGAGGGAATTCCGCCGCAGGCACCCTGAGTGTTCTTCTGCATTTTCTCCTTCTCCGTCTCTCGGGGCGTTGTTTACGGAAGTCCCCTCCAGACGCCGGGTGGCCCGCGACCCGGAAGTACCTCCGCGCGGGAGCTGCCGCGCCAATGCGGCACACAGCTGTTTCTAATCATCCGCCATCTTGTGAGGGCTATTTAACCACGGAGCTGGGTGACAGTCGGTGTGGGAATATTCTCCAAGCCTGGTAGTAGCACTGAGAATCGTGTAATATAAGGACTGTGAAGAAGTGAACTAACCGTAGCTATACTTATTTCCCTAGGATAAAGGACGGAGAGGAAATAACTGAAGGAGGAATTCACGAGCACAGATTCACCTTGAAGGAGGACACAGACGCATTATCACGCACAGCTTGGGACACGGGGAGAAACACACGGAGGACGACGTGCATATTGAACTGTTGTTTGAACCGTTGATCACTGTAAGTAAACGTACTGCCTATTCATTCCACAAGCTCCGCTTTTGGGTCCCTCATTTTACTCACCGTGACAGTCTTACATCGACGCTCTCTCTTGATCTCTGTCTGTCTCCCTGTCAGAATAAAAATTAACAAAAATGTGCAACAGTCAAGAACTGGAGCATTTATTCTTGCAAGGGAGCAACAGCATCAAATACAAGGTTTCATGCAAGTGCTCGAACTGGGAAGTCTCCAGTTACGTTACATTTTGTCAATCCCTACCTTCTTTGCCATTGAAATCCCATTTTTAAAAATCAAATCAAATCACTTTTATTGTCACATCACATGTGCAGGTACACTGGTACAGCACATGCGAGTAAAATTCTTGTGTGCAAGCTTCACAAGCAACAGAGGTGTGCAAAATACAATAACATAAGAACAAGTAAAATATAAGAATGGAAATCTGAGAATTATAAGAATAAATATATGTACAAATATAAGAATGTATAAAATAAAATAAAATAAAATAAAATAAAATAAAATATACAGAGGTCAGCAGTTGGATATTGTGCAAAACAAGTGGCATTTGGAAGTAGTCTGAAGAGTTTATGGCCGGGGTGACTGGAGTCTTTGATGATCCTCCCCACTTTCCTCAGGCACCAGTTCCTGTAGATGTCCTGGAGGGAGGGAATCTAACCTCCAATTATCCTCTCTCTGGAGAACTTTGCAGTTGTAAGCGGTGCTGTTGCCATAGCAGGTGGTGATGCATCCAGTGAGGATGCTCTCAATGGCACAGTGGTAGAAGGTCGAAGGTCCTTAAGAACAGTTGCCTTAATGCACTTTATATCATAAAGCAAAGACCCTCCAATAACACTGAGAAAATCATTTATACCTAACAATCCAAGTCAAAGTTTTTTTTTGACGAAAGCACCATCTCTCTGTGACACTCTGCAATTGAGTGAAAGGGGTGTGTTCATAGTGGAAAGCAGATATGCTCCAAGGGAAGGTGGGGGGTGTCTCCCAGCAGCAATTTTGAGTGGCTTTATCTGTAAGGATAGATAAGACTTTACTGAACCCACGGTGGGGAAATTTGTGCGTTACCTCAGCTCAGGTACAGATAGCAGAAGAAAAATACAAAAAATTCCAACAAATACAAAATAAGTAAGATAATACACTATATACAACAGTAGCATACACAGTATGCGATTATGGATAGAGGGTTGTGGTAATATGCAATACATAAATTTAACTATTCTACCATTACTATTACTATGTAAGTAATAGATATCTATAAGTATCTATAAATATAGACATGTACATGCACACACACGTACACACTAAATATACATATGTATACATATACATACACATATACACATCCATACATATAAAAGGTGCATTATGCATAAAGTGTGACCGTGGATGTCCACAATGTCCAGTGACTCATGACATCGTGATTGAGGAGTTATAGAGTCAAACTGCTGTTGGGATGAATGATCTGCGAGGGTGTTTCAGTCTCTGACTAAAGGAGCTGTTCAGCACACTCACTGATTCATGCAGATGGTGATTTGGGTTGTTCATGATGGATGTCAGGTTTACTAACATCCTCCTCTTGCTTACTGCCTCCACAGTCTCCAGAGGACATCCCAGCACAAAGCTAAACCTCCGCATCAGTTTGTCAATGCTGCTCCTGTCCCTGTCCGTGCATCCGCTCTCCCAGCAGGCCACTGCATAGAAAAAGGCAGATGCTACCACAGTATCATAGAATGTCATTAACAGAGTCCTGCAGACTCCGAAGGACCTCAGTCTCCTCAGCAGGTGGAATCGACTCTGGCCCTGTCTGTATCCAGTCCAATCCAATCCAATTTTATTTATAAAGCACTTTAAAATACCCAGCACAGGACCAAAGTGCTGTATAGAAAATAAGTTAAAAATAGTGCTGTCAACGTTAATCTCGTTAAAATGCCATTAATGCCATAACCGCATTAACGCGGTGCTGCATCTGAGTCCGTGCGAGGGGCCGCACGGCATTAACACGTTAACGAGCTAACTGCGCTGACGCATTGACGCCGTGCAGCCCTTGCACGGGATGATCCACGTTAACTCACTAACAGAGATCATGCGGTTATGGCGTTAACATCATTTTAATGAGATTAACACTGACAGCACTAGTTAAAAATAATAGAACAATAGAAAACAGCAAAAATAAATAAATAAAATACGTAATACATAAAAAGTCCTATTTTAAAAACAAGATAAAACAGCATAGAATCAACTAAAAACAACTTAAATAAAACTGAAAATAAAAACCAACATCTCACATGGTGTCAAAGGCCAGGGTAAAGAGGTGGGTATTCAGGAGTGATTTAAAAAAAGGTAGGGAAGAAGCCTGTCTAATCTCTAAAGGGAGATCATTCGACAGTTTTGGAGCTGCTACAGCAAAAGCACGATCTCCTCTAAGTTTACGGCCAGTCCTGGGTACATTCAGGAGCAGCTGATCAGCTGGGTGGGTGTATAAGGCTGTAGCAGCTCAGAGAGATAAGATGGGGCTAGGCCATGGAGGGCTTTAAAAGCAAAGAAAAGAATTTTAAAATTAATCCTAAAAGGAATGGGTAGCCAGTGAAGTGAAGCTAAAATAGGGGAAATGTGCTCAAACTTTCAAGTGCCAGTTAAAAGACGAGCTGCGGCATTTTGCACCCTCTGTAGATGAGTAATGTATGATGCACTGATCCAAATATAAAGTGCATTACAGTAATCCAGCCGAGTGCTAACAAAGGCATGGATCACTGTCTCAAAGTGCTGCTGTGAAAGAATTGGCTTTATTTTGGCCAGCTGCCTGAGCTGAAAGAAGCTTGATTTTACCACTGCCTTAATCTGATTGTCAAGCTTCAGATCACAGTCCACTTTGACCCCCAGGTTTGTGACAGTTGGTTTAACATACACACATTGGGGGTCTCAGTGGGGGTACCAAAAACCATCACCTCAGTCTTTTTATCATTGAATTTTAAAAAGTTAAGAGACATCCAAGCCTTAATGTCATCAAGATATTGAAGTAATGGCTGTGTGGAATATGTGCCTTTTTTCTTTAGAGGAACATAGATCTGACAGTCATCAGCATAAAAGTGGAATGCAATGCCATGCTTTCTCAGTACAGAACCAAGAGGAAGGAGATATAAAGAGAAGAGGAGGGGGCCAAGAACTGAGCCCTGTGGGACACCACACAAGAGAGGAGCGGAGGACGACACATGGTCACAGAGAGTAAACCAAAAAGTTCGCCCCGCCAAGTAGGACCTGAACCACTCCAGTGCTGTGCCCCTAATGCCCACCCAGTGCTCCAAACAAGACAGTAAAATGGCTTGATCCACTGTTTCAAACGCAGCTGTCAAATCTAAAAGCGCCAGAACAATGTAGTCCCCAGCATCAGTAGCTAAAAATATGTAATTAAAAACTTTTAAAAGGGCTGATTCAGTGCTGTGAAAGGGTTTAAAACCAGATTGGAAAACCTCTAAAACATTTTGCTTTTCCAGGAAGGTCAGTAATTGGCTGTGAACTATCTTTTCAAGAATTTTGGAAAGAAAGGGTAGTTTGGAGATAGGCCTGTAATTTGCAAGAGTCATAGGATCAAGAGCAGGTTTTTTAATCAGGGGTTTGACTACTGCATGTTTAAAATCTTTAGGTACTACACCTGACATCAAACTGTGGTTTACCAGCTTGAGAACCAAAAGTCCAACTGTAGGTAACACCTCTTTTAAGAGTCAGAGAGGGGCAGCGTCATTTGGAGACCCTGCAGGCTTAAAACAACCAACAGTCTCCTTTAAAAGGACAGAGTCACAGACTCAAACCTGTCAAAGACAGCAGAGCAGGAAGCAGAGACTGAGGGGTCATGAGCACACGGAGAGATCTGAAACCTGGTGGAGGAGACCTTCTCAATAAAAAAGTGTAAAACATTTTCACAGGCTTCAGACGAGGGCTCGATACAGTCAGTATGTGGCTCACTAAGAACAGAGTTAATAGTTTTATTAAAAAACATGCAGGTTGTGACAGTTTGACAGAATAATGTTTGGTTAAAAACTGTTGAAAACTACTCAGCAGTGGAGGAGTTGCTTGCGCTGCTGCTCGGCGCTGTCGAGCAGCAGCGCAAGGTTTAACTGAGGTATAGGCAAGAGGAACTTCAAACATCACAGGACTGTGGTCAGAACACACACTATCACAAATCTCTACGTTAAAAACAGAAAAACCATGAGATAAAACAAGATCAAGTGTGTGTCCACGTTCATGTGTGGGAACGGTCACACATTGCACCAGATTAAAAGAATCAATGAGGTTTAAAAAGCCCTTTGCCATGGGCATATCAGGACAACACAAGTGAATATTAAAATCCCCAACAATAAGAACATGATCATATTTTCGCATGTATTCAGCCTAGAAGTCAGCAAAGTCATTCACAAAGCCCTTATTGTATTTTGGAGGCCGATAAACCACCACACACAACACTGTGTGAGAGCAGCCCAGCTCAAACACACAGTTCAAAGCTGATGAATGACGGGGTTGATAGTATTTGTAGTGTGGTCCAGTTTATTGTTCAGGTGAACACCCAGGTACTTGTAAGAGTCCACTATCTCAATGTCTTTTCCTTGGATGTTCACCAGTGTTGTACGGGGTGACTTCCTCCAGAAGTCTATGACCATCTCCTTTATCTTGCTTGCTTGGAGCGCGTTCGTCTCACACCAGCCAGCAGTCACTGATGACCCCCCTGTATTCCTGGTCATTCCCGTTTGATACACATCCGATGATGGCTGTATCATCTGAGAACTTCTGTAGGTGGCAATGGTCCGAATTATAACAGACGTCCGAAGTGTATAGGCTGAACAGGAAGGGTGAGGAAGGGTGAGAGAACCTGCAGCACCCCCGTGCTGCAGATTACCACCTCAGACACACAGTCATGGAGCCTCACATACTGTGGTCTGTTGGTAAGGTAGTCGATGGACCTTGCCTCTCAGTAGTGCAGGCTGGACGTATGGGCAGAACTTTGTGTCATCAGAAACTGAATTTGAATAAGTTAAATTCAAATTTGAATTGCTCAGATTGAATCTGAATTGTAACTTGAATGAATGCTTTTTAAAACTGAATTGGAATTAGCCTAATTTGAAATTCAATGTACTGGTTTAAAAATCGTTAGCTAAAGAGTTGGGATGCTGTGTAAGACATAAACCTAAAATACAATGGTTTGAACATTCATTTGCATGTTTCCCTACTGTAGGGGTCTCTGCAAGCATACGGGGCTCTGAGAGGGTGCAAGATGGCAACTTTGGAATTCTGCTAGAAACAGTCGATCATATTTGTTTGTTAAAGCTGAACCCAGGGCAAACTACACTAAATTAGCGTTTTTAGCTAACAGGTACAATGAGCATAAAAGTGACTGTACAGCTATGATTTGTTAACATGACGCTTGTTCTTATACATGTAATACATTTATTACCAACCTGAGAGTTTATCCGCTGGTCATTCGACATGACGATTGACTTCTGAAGTCTTAATCCAGCTCCAGCTCAAGATGCTGTAGATTCCCGTCAGTAACACTTTCGGTCCGCTGGTAAAACGTAGTTCTATTAATATGCACTTGATTACTCTGGAACTGGATGTAAGTCCCAAAAAACTGAATTTTGGAACTGAAATTGAATTGTAGACCTGAAACTGAATGGTGAGAAGTAAAACTGAAATTATTCGAGAGCTACATTTTTAAAGGATAAAATACAGTTTCAAAGCAAATGAACTCATTTTAAAATATAGAATTCAATTTCAATTTAGTGGCGATCATTTCATTTCTGATGGCACAAAGTTCTGCCCATATGGATGGCGTTGAAAGCACTAGAGAAGTCAAAAAACATGATCCGCCATCCACGCCGATTCCAGACCGGTAGGCGAACTGCAGGGGGTCCATCACTGAGCTCACCAGTGGGCTAAGGTGGTGCAGGATGAGCCTTTCCATGGTCTTCATCAGATGAGAAGTCAAGGCCACAGTCCTGAAGTGGTTGGGCTCCCTGGGGTGTGCGATTTTTGGCACCAGAACCACACAGGAAGTCTTCCACAGTTCAGAAACCCTCTCCAGACTCAGGCACAGGTTGAAGATGTACAGGACCACCTGACAGAGCTGGTCTGCACAGTCCCTGAGCAGTCTGGAGCAGATTCCATCCAGACCTGCTGCCTTCCTTTCCTTCGTCCTCTGGAGCTGACTTCTCACCTGCTCAGCTACGAAGTAGATGTGAGGCTGGGCTGGGGTGGAGGGTGGGGCTGGCTCTGTTGTGGGTAGATGTGTGGATGGGGGTGAAGCAGGGTTGTTGTGTGAGGAGAGCTCAGGTAACAACGGAATTGCACCAGGAGAGGCGGGGAGGGGGGCAACAAATGGAGGGGTGTTGATGGAACCTGGAGGATGGGAGAGGTGATAAGTGTACCACTGTCAAATCTGTTGAACAACAGAATAATGTCTGAAAGGTCTGGAGGAACATGAAAAAAATCTGTTTGAGTTGATTTTCCATCTTCTGAAGCCCTCTTCTTCTCGTTCAGCAGGGCCTTCAGTTCTTGACACCCACGGTTTATTGTTTGAGAAACACTGTACCTTCTTGGTAGGGAGAGTGATCTCAACACAGAAGTTGATATAGTCCGTGATGCAGTGGGTGAGGGCGTCAATGTCCTCACCGTGAGGCTTGTAGAGTTCCTGCCAGTCTGTACATTCAAAACAGTCTCTCGGGGCCTCACTGCATTCCTCAGAGCACACCCTTATCACCTTCTTCGTGGGGGTTTTGGTTTCCTCTTCACCATGACAGTCTAAGTGGGGTAGAGAAAGACCAGGTTGTGTTCTGAGTTCCCAAGCGGGGGGAGGGGTGATGCGCTGTAAGCCTGCTTTGTGTTGGCAAACATTAGGTCCAGGGTTTTTCTGTCCCATGTATGGCAGTCAATATACTAGGAGAAGTTAGGGAGAGTGGCAGACAGAGAGATATGATTGAAGTCCCCAGAGATAATAATGAGGGACTGCGGATTTGCCATCTGTAGCTGAGAGACTGTGGAGTGAATGTACTCACAGGCTGCCGTAGCGTCGGCCGAGAGCGGGATGTAAACAGTCAGCACAATAACGTGTGAAAATTCCCTGGCCTGAATAACTGCCAACAGTTCAATGTCTTTGGTACAGCGCTGTTCCTTCACAGTGATGTGTCCCAGGTTACACCATCTCTCATTGACATACATTACTACCACCTCTCCTCTTACCACTCTCCATTGGGTTCCGGTCTGCTCTAACCAGTTGAAAGCCATTCAGAGTTACGACAGAGTCCGGTGTGTCATCCGTGAGCCATGTCTCAGTGAACAGACGCAGGCTGCTCTGCTGGTACTCCCACTGCAGTCTGGTTAGTGCAGTTAGGTCTTCCATCTTGTTTGTTAAAGATCTTCCATTACCCATGATAATGGATGGAATGCTCGGTTTGTACCATCTCCTTCTTTCCCAGTACCTCACTCCAGCCCTGCATCCCCTCCTCCGATGCCGTAATTCCTTCAGAATCATGGGTCGCTCTTCTAGGAGTACCCTCCTGTTGCACAGTGCTAATAGCTGCTCCTTGCTGTAAACAACGGGGTGGCTTACAAGTTCTCCAGAAGTAGCGGTGAAAAGTCCCAAAGAGAGTAGAAGACATGCTACTACGCTCATGAAAATGTGTGGGTCCCTGTCAGGTTGCAGTTCAAATAAAACACGACCAAGAGAGTTGGGGAAAAAAGCTTAAAAAACAAGAAAAATAAAAGGAAAGGAAAAGCGAGCTGGGAGCTGAAGTAACAAGCTGCCTACTGTGGCGCCATCTTCAAGCATTCTCTATATCGCATACTATCAACTTTTTCATTACTTTCCTGGCTCTTTAAACACTCTCTAACATGCGCTATTGTTTACAAAGACAAAAAATCCCTTCATGTGAGGTGATTTTCTTTAAGGAAAAGATAGAAAAGATAGAAAAATTAAGGAAAAATACAGAAAATACATGAAAAACTACACACTTCTTTGCTTACATCGTGAAAGGTCTGTTTAAACTGTAAGGATCCAGGGAGGTTCCTCAAATTCACAGAAAAGAGAAGAAAACTTCACATTCTTTGTCTTGCTGTTGTAAAAACAAATGAGAATTAAAACACCTTGTTGCCCCAGTGCTTTTGAATCACAGAGACATTTGAACATTGAACATGATCTGTTTATTATTTAAGTTGGTTTCTGTTAATACTTTGAAGTGCTGTAATTTATTCTGATAATTTAATCATCAAAATGTATGTGTGTGTGTGTGTGTGTACAAGTGTGTGTGTGTACAGGTGTGTGTGTGAGTGTGTGTGTGTGTGTGTGTGTGTGTACGGGTGTGTGTGTGTGTGTGTGTGTGTGTGACAGCTACTTTGAGTAAAGGTTTGCTCAATCCTTTCAAGAGTATTGTTAAAGTTTATTTAAGTTATAGTTTGTTTTATAAATACAGAAAAGGTTTACAGCTGACAGTTCAGCATACTGCATATTTTTTTTGTCTTGGTTTATATATTCAGTTCAATTCAATTCTATTTATAAAGCACCAAATCACAACAACAGTCGCTTCAACTCAACAATCATATGACCCCGTATGAGCAAGCACTTTGGCGACAGTTTAAAGGAAAAACTCCCTTCTAACAGGAAGAAACCTCTGGCAGAACAAGGCTCAGGGAGGGGCGGCCATCTGCTGCGAACGGTTGGAGTGAGAGAAGGAAGATAGGACAAAAGATATGCTGTGGAAGAGAGCCAAAGATTATTAACAAGTATGATTCAGTGCACTCACATAGTGAGTGAGAAAGGTGACTGAAGAAGAAATACTTAATGCATCATGGGAATCCCCCGGCAGCCTACACCTATTGCAGCATAACTAAGGGAGGATTCAGGGTCACCTGATCAAGCCCTAACTATATGCTTTAGCAAAAAGGAAAGCCTAATCTTAAAAGTAGAGATAGTGTACTCCAGGAAAAACCAGTAAGCCTGCAGAGCGAGAGCAAAGTGGTCTAATGGGGTGATAGTGTACTATAAGGTCATTAAGGTAAGATGGAGCTTGATTATTTAAGACCTTGTATGTGAGGAGCAGGATTTTGAATACAATTCTGGATTTAACAGTTGGCTAATGAAGGGAAGCCAGTATAGAAGAAATTTGCTCTCTCTTTCTGGCCATGTGTTGTCCCTTAAGCAGACAGAACAACAGACAATGTCTGCTATTGGCACAATGGCATTCCCCTTACAACCGGTTGTCAATGACGCTTGTCCCTCCATGAACTAGCAAAAAGTGCCTGGTACAGAGGGTCATGCACGACTACATGCACTAACGGGAATGAGCACGCCTGAGGGGGACTGGGGGTGAGGGGTGGGAAGAAAAGTTGAATAAATATTGTTTTGCTTTTTGTTTTTAAAAAAAAGCTCATTGAGCTTACATGGAACTTCAACAGAAGTCAGAATTCCTTGCCAACATTTCTAGTCATCTGAAACAACTTCATGTTATGAATGTGAATTAAAAACAGAAGCAGGTCAGGCAGGGTTTTTTTTAATCACCACTGTTCATCAACAATGAAAAGGTATGAGTGCGAAAACAAATGAAGAAGTAAACAACTTCTTTCATTTGTGTGTATCCAATCCAATTTTATTTATAAAGCACTTTAACATACCCAGCACAGGACCAAAGTGCTGTACAGAAAATAAGTTAAAAACAATACAATAACAGAAAACAGCAAAAATAAATAATAAACACAATTAAAATAAAACACATAATAGCAAAATTATCAAAATCAAAAAGCCATCTCTAGACCCAGCTGTCTTAGCTAATTATAGGCCAATCTCCAACCTTCCTTTCATATCAAACATCCTTGAAAGAGTAGTTGTCAAACAGCTAACAGATCATCTGCAGAGGAATGGCTTATTTGAAGCGTTTCAGTCAGGTTTCAGAGCTCAGCACAGCACAGAAACAGCTTTAGTGAAGGTTACAAATGATCTTCTTATGGCCTCTGACAGTGGACTCATCTCTGTGCTTGTCCTGCTAGACCTCAGTGCAGCGTTCGATACTGTTGACCATAATATCCTATTAGAGCGATTAGAACATGCTGTAGGTATTACAGGTACTGCACTGCAGTGGTTTGTATCATATCTATCTAATAGACTCCAATTTGTACATGTAAATGGAGAGTCCTCTTCACACACTAAGGTCAATTATGGTGTTCCACAGGGTTCGGTGCTAGGACCAATTCTGTTTACATTATACATGCTTCCCCTAGGCAGCATCATTAGAAGACATAGCATAAATTTTCACTGCTATGCAGATGACACGCAGCTCTATCTAGCCATGAAGCCAGGTATCACAGACCAATTAGTTAAACTGCAGGAATGTCTTAAAGACATAAAGACCTGGATGGCCGCTAACTTTCTGCTTCTAAATTCAGATAAAACTGAGGTTATTGTACTCGACCCTGAAAATCTTAGAAATATGGTATCTAACCAGATTCTTACTCTGGATGGCATTACCTTGGCCTCCAGTAATGCTGTGAGGAACCTTGGAGTCATTTTTGACCAGGACATGTCCTTCAACGCACATATTAAACAAATATGTAAGACTGCCTTCTTCCATTTGCACAACATCTCTAAAGTTAGAAATATTCTGTCTCTTAGTGAGGCTGAAAAACTAGTTCATGCATTTATTACTTCCAGGCTGGACTACTGTAATTCATTATTATCAGGATGTCCTAAAAACTCGCTGAAAAGCCTTCAGCTAATCCAAAATGCTGCAGCAAGGGTACTGACGGACTAGAAAGAGAGAGCATATTTCTCCTGTTTTGGACTTTAACCGCATACAAGCAGTATAAGTCCTCCCTCTTTTTAAAGGAAGAAAAAAATAAACACAGGGTTTAAGCAAATAATTGACTGGATCCTTGTTGATCACACGATCCACAATATAATTTTTATGGCAGTGAAAATGAAAGAGTGTTTGTTAAAATTTGTATGAGTTGAAGCTGAACACACCTCAAACACTGTAAACTACGCCAGGAATTATTTTTAAACTGAACAAACACTTAAACCAACTGACTCTCTCACTTCTTCTGTTCGACTCCAGCTGTCTAAACATGATGAAAGAACTAATGATACTTCTCTTCATTCACACTGCATCTGCAGGTAAGATTATCATTAACATTTAAGAAATACATAATTTTCTAACTGACTTTACCATGTTATGGGGATGTGTAGGAGAAAATTTTAAACTTTCAGATTATCCAAATAATATGTGCACAAAATGTAAAAATATTAATTAGGCAATAGGTCAATGTAATTTATATACTTTGACACAAAGGGAGAAGTACGTTTGTGTGTGTGTGTTTGTGTGTGTGTGTGTGTGGGGGGGGGGGGGGGGGGGGAGGGGGTCACAAAACTTCCTTTTGTATATGTTATTTATATCACTTCTGGTTGGCTTACAGTTATACATTCCTTGAAGTGTAATCTCATGATATCTTCTGGAGTCCCAAATGCCCCTGAATATTTGATAATGGTCAATGTTGACGATGTCCTATCGGCTTACTATGACACTACCACGAAAACACCGGAACCCAGACAACACTGGGTAACAGAAATGATGGAAACGGATTCAGTGCTATGGGAAATGTTCACTGCACGTGGTCCAATTTATCAGTACTATCTCGCAGAAGAGACTAAGAATTTCTATCAACAACCTCGAGGTATGTGATTGACATAATGTTTCCTGTTAAGTTTGACAATAGATTGAAGTAAAAACTTGTTTTGTACAAAGGTTTTACAAAAAACTGATTTAAAAAAACAAACAAAACAAACATCACTTCATGGTTAATGGAGTCAGATAGACAGGACAAATTTCTTAGTACCAGCAAAGATTGTTATCATTTGTAGGATCCGTATAAAAAAATAAAAAGATCCCACTTCTTGTTAGTGTTCTTCAAGTGTAAATTACTAAAATGTTTTATTGTTATATTTATAATCAACCCTATATTTATGCCCAATATTCAGCTGACCTTTTAAAAAATGTTAATTAACCAATATCTCAACATTTGGTAAATAATATATGGTCACACATACAAACTCACTCACCAACTGTGCCTTTCATTAAATTAACCGTCACAAAATTCGGTACAAAACACTTACACACAACCTGCTGGCTGCTTTTTGATCACATACATGCATCTTACATGCAGGTTTCTCACTGTACACTGTAAAAAAAATATTGTAGAATTTACGGTGAATTACTGGCAGCTGTGGTCGCCAGAATTTCACCGTGAAAAATAAATTGTAAATGTAGAACACAAAACGGTATCATATTTATATGATTTATAGTTTATATAGTTATAACTACTTTATATTTAACTTTAACCTCTTCAGCCCCAAGGGGGTTTCTGAGCTTCCTGCTCGAAAATGCAATGCCTAAATTAAATTGATTATTTCTCTGCAATTACAAACTCTGTCCTTACAATCTTGGTATCAAAATGAAGCTAACACTTGGGACATTTAATCAGAGGTGTAAATATTAAAGCAGATATTACTGTGTCAAAGTTACTGAGACTGGAACACAGAAAAAGTAAGTAGATTTTATTCTCGCCTAATTTTTTTTTGTAATTTTTAGCATATAACCCTTTTAAAAATATGCCTCAGCTCATATTTGGTTCCAGAAATCCAGTAACCAACATATAAGCATAATCTGTGCAAAGATTTGTGTTTCTAAAGTAAAACAGTGAAAAACTACAGCCCTGTCAATACATGAATATCCAGACGTTGTACAAAAATGTCCAATTTTGGCACACAATTGGACACCATGCCAGTTTATTTTTTTAGGTATTAAAGAGCAGAAATTAATAAATTTTATTAACAGGCCTAAAAATGCTTTTTTTTTTTAAATATATTTTTGAAGAATTAACCACACATTTACATGTTAATGGCACTTTTCTGCCCTGTGCATAGAGCGCTTCATTGGCCTCTGGCCCTTTAAATTCTGATGGGCTGTAACTGTCATGGTTCTGGGTCGGTGACCCAGTGTTTTTGATTTTGTACTCTTATTTTTGATATTATGAATTATGACAGTTTGTTTTGGTTTCCCAAGTGTTCATTCTGTGCTCCCTGTTTTCCGTCGTCCCTGCCTGTGTATCCCCTCTAGTGTGGTCAGGTCCCTGTATTAAGCCCGCGTCTCGGAGTCTGTCTGTGTGTGTGTGTGTGTGTGTGTGTGTGTGTGTGTTTCCTGTTTTATATTGAAGGTCCGTGTCTTATGTGAATGTGTCCTGCTTTGCTTCCTTGTCTCGTCAGTCCTGATTTCTCCCAGCTGTGCCCTCCTTCTGTGTCTCGTTCCCCTCGTTACTTCCAGTGTATTTAAACCCTGTGTTTCTCTGAGTCAGTGTCGCGTCGTCCCTCAAGCTGTGTGTTTCCTTGTGTGCCTCCCCGTCAAATGTAAGTTTATATTTCCCAGTTTAGTTTTGTATGCTTTCCCCTGCCAGCAAATAAAGCTGAGTTTTGAGTTCATCCTTCGAGTCTGAGTGTCTGCACCTTGGGTCCTACTCCTGCCTGCCACACAGCGTTTCATGACAGAACGACGCGACCAGACATGGACCCAGCAGCACTCAACCCACCAGAAGAACTGCGTCAAGACATTATTTACTCTGTGGAGAGACTCCTTAGACTCTGGTTAGAACATGAGGGGAAGGAGCTCCATTGCGCTTTGGAAACTAAGCTACAGAGATTGATTTCTGGTCTCCCTTGGCTTCTCGGTGCGCTCCACCCGCTCGAACAGGATTTTATCCTAAATGAGCTCCACATTCATCCCCCAGCTGCTACAACTCACCTGCCCGACAGGCCGGACGTGGAGCTGCCCGGCCCATTGGAGTCATCATCAAAAAGGAAGCGGCGATCACGCCGCCGACGTCCATCACCACAGCCAGACCCCGTGACCTCTGAGTCGCCAGCTGTGGTAAAAGAAAGAGACAATATTCAAGAGTTTCCTGAATTTGGGACTGTTCATTCTGGAACCATTTGTTTTCACTCAGCGGCCCAGCCTCCTGTAGCTCACTCAGCGGCCCAGCCTCCTGTAGCTCACTCAGCGGCCCAGCCTCCGGTAGCTCACTCAGCGGCCCAGCCTCCGGTAGCTCACTCAGCGGCCCAGCCTCCTGTAGCTCACTCAGCTGCCCAGCCTCCTGTAGCTCACTCAGCTGCCCAGCCTCCGGTAGCTCACTCAGCTGCCCAGCCTCCGGTAGCTCACTCAGCTGCCCAGCCTCTGGTAGCTCACTCAGCTGCCCAGCCTCCGGTAGCTCACTCAGCTGCCCAGCCTCCGGTAGCTCACTCAGCTGCCCAGCCTCCGGTAGCTCACTCAGCTGCCCAGCCTCCGGTAGCTCACTCAGCTGCCCAGCCTCCGGTAGCTCACTCAGCTGCCCAGCCTCCGGTAGCTCCATTTTCACCTCAGCTATCGCTCCAGCCATTAATTCAGTATGCTCTTCAGCCTCCTTCAGTTCGGCCTGCCACTGAGTTGCCCTTAGCCCCATCATCCACACTACCACCTGCTTCTCTTCCACCACAATCATCACTACACTCAGCCGTCCAGGCTACCACTCAGTCAGTCATTCACTCTATAGCCCTGCCATTAATGCACTCTGTAGCTGAGCCATTAGCCGCCTGGCCCGCAGCCAATTCAGCCACCCTTCCACCCGTTGCACCTCAACCACAACCGTCACTGCAGTCTCCGGCAGTTCAGCCTTCCCCAGTGCAGTCTTCCACTCAACCACCAGCTCCACTTTCTCCCCAACCGTCACTACTACCTCTAGCTCAGTCTCCTGTACAGTCGCCTCTAGTTCGGTTCCCTGTGCAGTCACCCCTAGTTCATTCCCCTGTGAAGCCATCAACTCCACCACCCACTCCTCTTTCACCACCACCAGTAGCTCAGCTCGCACCTGACCCATTGGCCCAGTTCTCCGTAGCAGTTCAGTTTTCTGGCCAGCGTAACATTGAGCCAGGGGTCCCAATTCCCTCTGGCTCTACATCAGCTCCTGCTGGAAGCTCTGATGAGCCCATCCAGCACTCCGCGGCTCCCATGCCGCCACCTGCCTTCTCCGCTGGAGGGTCCGAGGGGCCCGTCCAGCCGCCTGTCCCCGCTGGAGGGTCCGAGGGGCCCGTCCAGCCGCCTGTCCCCGCTGGAGGGTCCGAGGGGCCCGTCCAGCCGTCTGTCTCCGCTGGAGGGTCCGAGGGGCCCGTCCAGCCGTCTGTCTCCGCTGGAGGGTCCGAGGGGCCCGTCCAGCCATCCTCAGCCTCCATGTCCGCAGCAGACTCCGAGTCTTCGTCCTCATCAGCTGCATCGCCCACGCCGTCGCCTGCAGCGCCGCCGTCTCCGGCAGCGCCACAGTCTCCGGCTTCCATGCCGTCGCCTTCAGCCTCATCTTCGCCTGGTCCAGCCTTCGAGCCTTCAGCCTCGCCGCCCACGCCTGGTCCAGCCTTCGAGCCTTCAGCCTCGCCGCCCACGCCTGGTCCAGCCTTCGAGCCTTCAGCCTCGCCGCCCACGCCTGGTCCAGCCTTCGAGCCTTCAGCCTCGCCGCCCGGTCCAGCCTCTGCTTCGGCTTCAACGTCGCCCGGTCCAGCCTCTGCTTCGGCTTCAACGTCGCCCGGTCCAGCCTCTGCTTCGGCTTCAACGTCGCCCGGTCCAGCCTCTGCTTCGACTTCAACGTCGCCTGGTCCTGTGGCTGCCACGCCCCCGTCTGTTCCTGCCTCGTCAGCTGGAGGGCCCGAGGAGCCCGTCCAGCCACCTGCTGCAGCCTCACCTGCATCGGCTCCGGCTTCGCCTGGCGCAGCCTCTGCATCAGCCTCTGCATCAGCCTCACCTGCATCGGCTTCGGCTTCGCCTGGCGCAGCCTCTATCTTGCCTGGAGCTGCGGGGGCCTCGCCGTTCTCAGGTCACCAACTGCCGCCTCGGCGTCGCCGGCCGCTTTCCAGGCCTCTGAGTCGGCATCATGGCCGTCGAGGGCGGCCCCCCCGAACTGCTTCCACGTCGCCGCCGTCGCCGTCCGCACGGCCGGCCCCCCGAACTGCTTCCACGTCGCCGCCGTCGCCGTCCGCACGGCCGGCCCCCGAACTGCTTCCACGTCGCCGCCGTCGCCGTCCGCACGGCCGGCCCCCGAACTGCTTCCACGTCGCCGCCGTCGCCGTCCGCACGGCCGGCCCCCCGAACTGCTTCCACGTCGCCGCTGTCGCCGTCCGCACGGCCGGCCCCCGAACTGCTTCCACGTCGCCGCCGTCGCCGTCCGCACGGCCGGCCCCCCGAACTGCTTCCACGTCGCCGCCGTTGCTGTCCGCACGGTCGGCCCCCTGAGCTGCTTCTACGTCATCGCAGCCGTTGGTTTCTGCACGGCCGGCCTCCTGACCGGCTCTGTCGCCTGTGCCACCCACCTGGTTGGCCCCCGACCGTTTGACTTATGAACTTCTGTGCCGGCGACCTCCGGGTTGGCCCCCTGAACTGTTTTTCTGTTGCCGCCGTTGCCGTCCGCACGGTTGGGCCCCTGACTTCCTGCTGAACTGTTGTTTGTGCGCCAGTGTTTTTTGTGCGTGTGTCGTTTTTCGGCTCCTGGTGCTCCTGTTTTGTTTCGCTTCGGGCCCTCCTTCCTGGGCCCCCGCCGCCCGCCCTGGTCGGGTTGTTTTCTGTTTTTGGTCGTTTTTGTTTTCTTGTGTTGGGCTGTCTGGGGCCAGCCCTTGTGGGGGGGGGTACTGTCATGGTTCTGGGTCGGTGACCCAGTGTTTTTGATTTTGTACTCTTATTTTTGATATTATGAATTATGACAGTTTGTTTTGGTTTCCCAAGTGTTCATTCTGTGCTCCCTGTTTTCCGTCGTCCCTGCCTGTGTATCCCCTCTAGTGTGGTCAGGTCCCTGTATTAAGCCCGCGTCTCGGAGTCTGTCTGTGTGTGTGTGTGTGTGTGTGTGTGTGTGTGTGTTTCCTGTTTTATATTGAAGGTCCGTGTCTTATGTGAATGTGTCCTGCTTTGCTTCCTTGTCTCGTCAGTCCTGATTTCTCCCAGCTGTGCCCTCCTTCTGTGTCTCGTTCCCCTCGTTACTTCCAGTGTATTTAAACCCTGTGTTTCTCTGAGTCAGTGTCGCGTCGTCCCTCAAGCTGTGTGTTTCCTTGTGTGCCTCCCCGTCAAATGTAAGTTTATATTTCCCAGTTTAGTTTTGTATGCTTTCCCCTGCCAGCAAATAAAGCTGAGTTTTGAGTTCATCCTTCGAGTCTGAGTGTCTGCACCTTGGGTCCTACTCCTGCCTGCCACACAGCGTTTCATGACAGTAACCTTGGTTTCTTTTGGTCAATTTGCACGATTGACACCTCTTTTTAATCGTTTTAGCCAATAGATTCAAAGTAACGACGCCACGTTCACGTCACTTCAACCAATCAGACGTTGTAATGCCAAAACCCACGTGTGTCCAAATTTATTGCATGTGGCGTCTGTCCAGTCACGTGTCTGTAGGTGGGTCTAAAATGGAGATTGTTGACGGAAAAACGGCTCTGATGCGGCTAGGTTGGCATGGTAACTACCTGCTATCGTGGCTACCGGCTACCGGCGAAAATAACGGAGGAAATCGGGACGGTAAGCCAATTTCCGTCTTAGCGCATTTGCGCCGCTGTGTGTTTTTGTGGTCTTCTTTTGCAGCTAATTCAGTGAATTTTGGTCTGATCGTGGTCAAACTTGGTGTGTGCAGTCAGTGATAGCCCTGGAAGCTAACCAGCCTATTTTTAACCAGTTACATCAAGTCTGAAGAATTTCTGGTTCGGCTTTGTGTGTTTAGCGGACTTCTGCGCATTTACGTAACTGCTCGTTTAATCGCGGCTTGTTTTCGGTGTGTTTGGTGGTTGTAGAAATGGTTTATATGACATTTTAGCTGAGATTCTGAGGTTTCTGTGGATACCACACATGTCTGGATTTATATTTCTCAACCGGCGTTATAACCGATTAAACGTGATCTCCTCCTTTTTGCCCCCAATGCCGGGGGCGTGGGGGAGAAGATTAATAAAAACCAGTAGAGGCAATGATTAAATTAAACAGCTAACATCCATCCATCCATTCGCTTCCACTTATCCTTTTTCAGGGTCGCGGCGCTGGAGCCTATCCCAGGTTTCATAGAGCGGGAGGCGGGGTACACCCTGGACAAGTCGCCAGTCTGTCACAGGGCTAACACACAGGAACAGACAACCATTCGCACTCACATTTACACCTATGGGCAGTTTGGATTAATCAATTAACCTATCCCCACAAACTGCATGTCTTTGGACTGTGGGAGGAAGCCGGAGTACCCGGAGGGAACCCACGCAAACACGGGGAGAACATGCAAACTCCACACAGAACGACCCCGTCCTGATGGTGGAATTGAACTCAAGACCTTCTTGCTGTGCAGCAACAGTGTTGCCCTAAACAGTTAATATTTAATAATCAAATTAATGACTAAAAAGGCACTGATCTAATTAATATCAAACTTAATACAACCAAAAACAAATAAGTACATAATAAACAGTCAAACAAAATTTAAAACACTTGGTACTTGCAGTGGTTGGCAAAGTTTCATTTTATCCAGACTTGATAGTAGAGGGCTTTCAAAACAGTCTCTGATGGTGTCTGAGGATCTGGAACAGGTTTTGGATCCAATGTGCTGGAGGACTTGCAGATGCTTCTTCAGATGCTCGGTGTAGATTAGCCTTCTTTCCTTGCAGTCTGAAAGCAAATACAAAGCACAATAAAGCAAACTGCCCATGTCAAAAGCAAATATACAATCTTACATTTAATAGAGCTGACACAATTAATCGTATAATGACTTACAATTGTAATGCATTGCAATGCGGACATAAAGCATTCTTAATCCATTCAGAAGAAACTAATCGATTATTAAATACAGTCCCGATCAAAAGTTTAAGACCACTTGAAAAATGGCAAAAAATCATCTTTTGCATGGTTGGATCTTAACAAGGTTCCAACAACATGCAACAAGCAGAAATGGGAGTGAGACAAAACATTTAACTTACATTTCACAAACTTAAACTGGGACAGGCTGTTTTACAGCTGATCAAATGTTTAGGACCACATGCCTTTAAAAGGCCAAATCTGTGCAAAACTGTGGATTCATTGTCATTTTCTGTCAGGTAGTCAGACTGTCAGAATGTTCTGATGGCAAAAGCAAAAAAACTTTCCTTTTTGAACATGGTCGGCTTGTTGAACTGCATAAGTAGGGTTGCTCACAGCGCGCCATCGCTGAGGTGGGATGCAGTTAAGACGGTCATTTCTTAAATAATCCTGGGGGTTATGGAACAAAAACGTGAAGTGGAAGACCGAAAAAATCCTCAACCTGAATTAAGGCCATTAGTGGTGCCAACTGCACCCCCATAACCATCAAATGGCATCTGAGACTGAAGGGCTTCAAAAACCAATTCTCTGATGAGAAAAAAATATAACCTTTTTTTTCTCCTGTAAAAAAAATGCAACCTTGATGGTCCTGATGGTTTCCAACCTTACTGACATGTCAAGCAGATCCCACCTGAGATGTTTTCTTCGCCCTACAGACGAGGGGGTGCCACAATGATTGGGGAGATGCTTTTTTCTTCAGTAGAACAATGAAGCTTCAAGAGGTGCAGGGGTGACAAATGGCTGCTGGCTATGTCCAGATGTTGCAGAGAGCATCCCTCATGACTGAGGGCCCTCATCTGTGTGGTCACGACTGGGTTTTTCAACAGGACAACGCTACAGTACACAATGCCCACAGGACAAAGGACTTCTTCCAGGAGAATAACATCACTCTTTTGGACCATCCTGCGTCTTCCCCTGATCTAAATCCTACTGAGAATGGACAACAGTTCCAGACAGTAAAAACCCTTCGTGTGGCCGTCTTCACCACTTGGAGAAATGTTCCCACTCACCTCATGGAAACGCTTGCATGAAGTGATCAACAATAACAGCGGACCAATTAATTACTGAGTTCAAGTTTGGAACTTTCTGCTTTGGGGGTTTACCCATGTTTTTTGGAAGTGTGGTCCTAAACTTTTGATCAGCTGTAAAACAGCCTGTTTCAGTTTAAGCGTGGTTTTTAATAAATTGCATGCTCAAAAAATGTTTTGCCTTCCTCCTATTTCTTCTTGTTGCATGTTGAAGCTCTACTTGGAACCTTGTTAAGATCCAACCATGCAAAATATGATTTTTTGCCATTTTTCAAATAGTCTAAAACTTTTGATCAGGACTGTACAACCTAAAAATAACAGCAATTTGTTTTCTTCAGCCACATACATCACAGTGGACCAACAAGTGCAGTTTGTGTTCAGACAAGCAATAAAAAAATAGCTTATATATACCCTCCTTTATTTATTGGTGAAAACAAACAAACTGCAATGAAGTTATCATGATGCATTGGGAAAAAAATTATATTTTTCGGCGCAAAATGTCTGTAGTTTTCTAATAAAATCTCTGTTACTGAGCCTCACAGGTCCTTTTCTTCTGCTGTTGCGCATCACATGCCAGCGGTGGCTTCACACATGCGCGATTCATTAGCAGTCTGGATGCAGTGGGGTAAAAATCATCTGTTCCATCTTCCATTCCACCACGTCATCAATTATGAGAGGCAACAGCCTCTGTTTTCTACAGTCTATGGTCTGGACCGTCAGAAGTGGCGCTATCTTGTTCTTCGTTGGTTTGGCGGACTACACGCTTCCAAGGAGTATTAGTGCCCTCTGCTGTTGCAGTACCTCACAGTCAGACAGCTATTTCTGACAACATAGTACCCTCCTCTCCTAAGTTTTATAGTTATAGATAGATAGATAGATAGTGTTACGAAATCAGTTTTTACCCCGGTTCTTTTATTCGTCAAGGGATCCAGAAATGGCACCGGAACTCAGTAGTTATTTTTACAAAATCTTTATTCATCTTCATTTAAGCATGCACTTCTAGAAGGGAAGACGAGGCCGGTGTCCCTCTGAAACAATCTTCACCCCTTTGTTAGTTCCAGCCAGCTTTATAGAGGCGACCCCATCATAAATCCCCATGGTGTGCTGGAAACTCTGTGTCTGTGTCTATGTGCACGAGCACATGAGTGCCTGTGTGTGCGCACGTGAGTGTGCATATAGGTGTGGGAGTATATCAGTTAAAACACTGTGGGTGTGTGTCTCTTCCTAGGGGCCATAAATACCATCTCCCCTCCAGACCATAGTTATCCAGTTACAAATCTACTTCTAAGCTCATGACACAATCAGGCCTTTGTTTATATCCAGGGCAGTGTCAGTGTCTCTACCATAATTCTACATTCTATCTTAACACATTTCTAAACTCTAAAGCAAACTAAACATTCCTACATGTCTAAACTCTAAAATAAGCTAAACATTTCTACAAATCCCCCTTTTTATCTGCCCTATGGCAGATAAAACTACACTAAATCTTTCACCATAATGTTTTCATACTGTGACTCCCCATTTCCCAAAAGTGGTCTCCTGGTGTTGGACTTTGTATCAGATTCTCCCACAGCACGATTTATGAGTCTTACGAACAAGGCTCTGATACACGGCACACAACAACACCCACACGTCACTAATATCGTAGTAAAAACAGACAAAGAAACCATAATTGACATAAGGAAACCTTTCCATTGCCCAAAGACAGAGGTCATCCATGCTTCCAGCAGGTTATCCACTCCCGAATGCCCATACATTATGGTGGACAACGTCCTTAGGCCTTCCAGAACTCGGGTCACAGAGCTGTCTGGAGCTGTGTTATTTGGAATAAAAGTACAATACATATCCCCAAACATAGCGCAAACGCCCCCTTTTTCTCCCAGCAACATATCTAACGCCATCCGATTTTGTACTGCCATTAAAGATGTTGGACCCAACTTCTCAGCAAGTCCGTCAACTGCGTCCCTAGTAAGGTTCGCCAATCTCAGGACATTATAATGCACATAATTAATACGATCCACATTCTTGCTAGAAGTTACTGGAAAAAATGCAGAAATTATTGGGAGATTTTCAAATCCTCCAGCAATTTGGTCCGCTACCTTAAATTCATTTAGGCACACCCCTAGGCACTCCAATAGCATCTCTGTATGTTGGTGATCCTATTGTAAGGTCAAACAATCCTGGTGACCGTTTGGACAACACATGACGTCTGCGCGTGGCTGTCAGTTGAGCGGTGCCGGGCTTAGCCAGCCGCACCCCCTTTTCTCCTACTAAAACGAGAGGTGCACCTATACGTACCATGGCACAGTGACCAAAAGTCCCACTAGGAATTCTAACATACAGTCTGTAGCCACCATAATAATACAAACCAGCACATGCCCACAGGCCTATTTCGGTGCCGGTGTCTTTTGATACCTTTCCTCTGGCCAGGTACGTCACAGTGCACCAATCAGCGTTAATCTCCCCGGGCTCATGCTCATGTCTGTCAGGGAAAGACACAGTAAAGTCAAAACATGTGTAGTTGGGTCTTCTTGGCATGAAGGGACCAAGCACAGTATCATTACCTATTGGTGGAAACAAACTTGCTAACATAGTACAATTACCTTCAGAAGCCGCTTCTCTGGTGAGTCTGAGCATGCACTCAAATCCCCACTGGTCTTCGGGATATAAAGGAGCTGGTTCTGTGAAAAGATGTGGGCGGGCCGCTGCGCACGCCACACAATCTGAAACATTCTGTTCCCTAGCATTTTGGATGAGCCAATCTAGCCATAAATTGCTCTCACGGTAGCCAGTGGCCATTGAAATGAGCTGTTTAGGTTTGAGTCTTGTATAATCTACCTCAAGTATTTGTGGGCCCGATTCTGAAAGTGACAATGGTGGGGGAGGTGTTAATACAATTATTTCAGCCACATCAGGTGCAAAATCTCTAAAATTAATTTTAACCAGACCGTATGGGTCCTTCCCTGAGACGTCTACTCCTATGAATAAGTACACCACGGATTGAGCGGGCCACACAGTGTCATGCCAACGATTCAGTGAGAGGGTCAACGGGTTCTGCCCAGCTGAGAAGTCCCGCTGAAACCCAAGCTTCTGCCACGCGGTGTCCTTGTACGGGCGCCACGTGCCAGAATACTCCACTATGGTAGACCAGTACTCACACGGGCCCTTCCAATAAGTGTGATAGGGGTAGCCAAGCTTCTGATTATTACTGATAGGTTTGCAGCTTGAACCTATTCGCTGGAACGTTGAAGGCAATGTAATTACACAGCAAAGCAAGACCCGAGTAGGCAACATTCTTTATGTTTCACGTGCACGGGAGAGAACTGGACAGGCGCCGTTCCTTCGCTTGACCCCAGTTGCTCTCGTCCGCTCTCCCGTAACACTGCTCTTTTATTGTGGTTACATGAATATGCATAGGTTCATTAACATATAACCTCTTATATAGGTATACATGTGAACAAAGAATACCTTGTGTGTGTGTGTGTGTGTGTGTGTGTGTGTGTGTGTGTGTGTGTATCTGTGTGTGGGGGTCAAACTGTGACCCCAGGAAGACTCCCCAGAGCCGTCCATCTAAACAAAAGGCACTTAGACTAAAACAGACATAGATACGTTTATCCTACCATAAAACAATAAGACAAGGTACGACCTTTCCCATGCTCCTAAAATGTGGGTGTGAAAGTCAGAGAGCTCTGGAATGCACACAAAGCTTGCAGACTATTAAGGATCAAACCTCTACCAATCTACACCTAATTATAAAACTCTAAGAATATATAAGTAGATATTTCTAAGCATAAATGACAATCACAATACAAATCTAACAATTACACTCTATATCTACCATTGGATTGTAACCTACCCAGACATCATATCCCCGCCATGAACTATTTAAACCTTTACATTTAATGACAGCACAAAGGTCGAATGTATACGAGGCTGTGGACCCTTTAATGTTGTCCAACTCTATACCGCCATAATAATCAAAACACTCATCTGATTTACCTGTTTCACTGCGTTTGGTTCGCTTCGCCGTGGCCTGTGATGGTGGAGTCGCCGGAATGGATTCGGGTCTGTCTCTGGGCAATTCACTTATAAGAAAAATCACAGTTACAATAACAACAGTTATCACACCTAACACTACCGTTTCTCTCCAATTTCCCCTTAACCAGCCTAGACAAGTTGACCTGATGTAAATGTAGATGAAAGACTTGTCTGTTTACATCTTTTCCCATGCAGAAGGCTTCTCTGCAGAGCATCAAATCATTTGTGCTGTTCACAGAATCACAATTCCATCGCTGGACTTCCTCTGCGCTGTCACTTTTGGAGCTTGGCACGCTCTCTCCATCCCTCGATTCTCACGTTCCAACGCTGCTGAAGATTTTAAGGCAGAGCATGTCGTACACCTTAGTTGTCTTCCTCAACGTCAACGTCAACACTCTTTCATTTCATTTAAAATTTTGCTGTGCAGAGTCTCCTCATGACGATCTCCTGCGCGATGTCTGCTGTGCTGAAGGTGATCTCGGATCCTCCTGAAGACTCTCTCCTGGCCTCAGCTCCCATCTTGTAGACGATCTCCTCAGTCACTCCTTCTCGTCATGGCACCTCACGACATCTACAGATTTAAAAATAACACTCCTCTCCCCACATGGCTTTCACCATGTGTCAACTTCCCAATGAGACATAGAATGTTGCACAGTCTCCCTAAAACAATCTCCAGGGTTTCCCACTTGGAGCAGCCATACTCCAACCTGTAACCCTGTGTAAAAACATCAGTCAGCAATTAAATGTTTAGCTTGTTTAACTCCCAGCTCCACCTGGAGCCTATATCCTGGAAGACAACGTCTGTTAAATCAAACTTCACATTTTCAACCGACTATAGATCATAAGAATAATAAAGTATTCAGCATAAAAGACAAGTATCATGTGCAGGTTTTCTCAAATCATTAAATCACAATTATTGCCATAATTTGTCCCAAATCATGAATCATCCCAATTAATTCCACAATTTAATCGGTGACTTTCCTTAAGCAATGTCACTCCACTTACTATGAGCTCAGTAGTGGCCAGCTAATGAGCCCCATATTCAACTATTCCATAAACACTGCATCTCTTATTTGTTTTCTCATGTCACTTGTCTGTTTTCTGCTGAATCCTCTACATGCACTCTTAGAAAAACAAACATTAACAACACACATGGACAATCCTGGTGGTCAGGCGCAGGTCGACAGGTTCCAGAGGTGCTGTAAAAGGTCATAAAGTTAAGCCTGCTGTAAAAGGAGTGACACTGGTTTCAACACAGGATGTGTCTTACATTTTATTTTCACTTCTCCCCTGTAATAGTCAACATTTTCCCAAGAACACAGTGTAATAGCATAATCAACATATAGCCTGTAAACACAGTCCCCTTCACTCATAAACCCAGTAATCCTGTAGTAGAAAGAACATTAACCATTAGTGTGTCCTGCTGTAACTCACATAATCAAACACATGATTAACTCTCTGCTGTAGAAAAGAAATGTAAATGTTAACGCTACGCACAAGCCCATGAATAACACACCCCTGATAGATTGACAAACACAGAAAGTGGCATTTAAAAGGTTAAATCGTCACGCAACCTAGGATGCTGCTGTCATCTTCCTGCTCCTGTAAAAGAAACACATAAATTCATCCACCCTTTTGTCCTGTCTAGGTGGAGGTTAACCTTGAGTAGTGGTCAAGTCTTGTCAGCTATTGTCAGCTTTTACCCGTCAGTCAGTTTTTTCTCTCACTCATTCATTCATTCATTCTTTCTTTGCTGATAGTGGAAATTATCGTCGCATTTTCATTTCCACCCACAGCAAAATGACATCATTTCAAAAAAGAAAAGAAGAACTTTTAGATCGGATTATCTCGCTGAATCCTTTTTGGGCAGGGACTCTCATTTTCTAATTGTCCCAAATAAGCGGCTTTCTCCAGAGCCCAATTGTAATTTTTGGAGAAACTCACAACGGTTTTCTCGACATGTTGTATAGTGCTTTTAATTCCCGTCGTGCAGATCTGCTTAAAGAAAAGAAATTCACAAACACAAGTCAGTGCACTTGTTCAAAACAAAAATAAAATAAAAATAACAAACAAAACTATCAAACAAAACTCCCAGTGCACTGTCCAAAAAACAAAATAAAAATAAAAATGAAAATAACAGATCAAAATGAAAAACAAAATTAAATAAAAATACAGAAGCCCGGTCTTAGGACTTGTCCCAGAATATTCTTTTTCTAATAGGTGAAAACACACCAAGTCTAAGAGTTGGTGCCATGGTAAAACCTTCCCCATACATCAGAAACAACAAACAAAACAAAACAAAACAAAAAACAAAAATCTGCTTGTTTTATTCATTTAAACTCTGGCTGCAGGATTCTATTCACCCCTGTTATCATGTTCCCCAAAATAATACTAATTCAGTCGTCTATGTATCACTTCTCAACCCACTCACAATAAACCAGACAGGATGATGGTAACAAAATTGCCTACTTAAAATTGTGTTTGATCCTAATGAGCTTCATTGCATGTGTGTGTGTGTTAGTAGGGTTAATACATTTTCTATTTCTGTGGGTTCTTTTATGTACCTTCCCCCTTTTTTCTGAAACAAAACTCCGTTCACTCCAAGTTTTGTTTCAGAAACATCTAAATGAAAATCTCTATCATAGTCAGGCACAGCTAAACCCCAAGTGCTTGGAGGTTACCATTGGCAACCACGCTGTGTGTTATTAACCCCTTCTACAAATACCCTCTTTTGATGTGTAACACTTTATGTATGATTTCATATTCTCTGGAGTGCATATCACGTGCATGTGTGGTGTTGTCTTTCCATTTTCTCTAACAGTACTAATGCATACCTCAGTGCTTGTCTTCCTCCCCCTTTTGTGGTGGTCTGGACACTTTGTCAATCCTCCACTTCAAGGCAGTCGTTTGTCTCCCCAGATTCCTTAACCCAATTTGATTCCCCACACTAAAACAGCATTCCTCTTCTTTCACTCTGCTCCTCTCTCTCCGGTCTTCTCTCCCACTTTGCAGTCCAATCGCAGTCAGTTCTCTCCAGCTTTGTCCCGTGTATGCTCCCACTGTTTCTTTCATTGCCATCTTGCTCCAAACACGGCAAGTGTCAAACTTCAACAATCTTCTCAAAAGTCCTTCACACACAGTGAGGTTGCAGCTTGCTGGAAACGCATCTCCATTTATCCAATCAAGATGACGGATCTTCTCTTTCTGATGCCGTTTGCCCATAGTGCTGCTGGACCTCTCTGCTCAGGACTCTGGTATTGTCTCTTGGACTGCTGTCCACTGTTGATGTTCATCCTCGTGCTTCTGGAACTGCACTCTGTGTCTTCAGGGAGAGATTAGCTTCCTTGGAGCTTGCTTGTTCTGGATGAGGACGGGAAGCTGCAAAACAATTCAGCCAAAAATTCTGGCTGGGGTGTCTATTTTTGGTTTTTTTTATTTTAATTTCTAATTATCTTAACCTATAATTTTCTTCCGACTGCTGCCCGTGGAGAATTGATCCAGGTCCGTTCCCCACCTCTAATCGACAGACTGAGAGACTTTCATTATTCAGTGTGACTGCATATGTTTTCATCACTCCTAAAGCAACACATCTCCGCTTATTTTTTTTTTGAACTCTATTGACTTTAAACCCCAACAATGAAATTTTATTTGTTCTTAACCACAAACACAAAAAACTTCTTGATGTTGTTGTTAATTATTTTCACCCACAATACTCCAAATTATGTTTTCTTTTGTGTCCAGCAGGGGAAGAAGATGACCTGTAGTGTCACTGCTTTCCCCAGTTGGAGACAATTTCTCACTCACACTTCCACACTTTTTATTTTCTTTGTTGTCATTATTTTCTTTCTCTCTTTTTTTTTTAAAAACACCCACACTTTAACCTGTAAACTCACTCCTTCAAGCTCATTTTTCTTTCACCCCAACAGCTCTCATACAATCAGCAAACAAATTCTCCATTCATCCTTGAATACTTGGTCACCTTTAAATGTCACTGTTAATTTTATCAATTTTAGCAATTCATTTATCATTAACTTAACACTAATCCACTGTTTAGTTTTATTTATTTATTTTAGTTCACTTTCTCCCATTTGATCACGTTTATTTTTTAACTCTTATTATTTCACAGACAATCAACTAATGTACTTTTTTCTCCCTCTTTTGTCATCAAGGAATTCACACACACTCACAGGCTGGTCACTCACCCCCACCTTTCTTTCTCTCTCTCTCTCACTCACACACACACATTTTACTCCTCCTTTGTTCCACCTGTGAACCCGCCCCCTGAGGCTGGCTCACACACACCTCATGCTTCTCGCAGTCCCATTCAAACTTTCTGCGAGACACCTTCTCTGCTGATTCAGGACAACGCCCTGATCGGCACGAAGAGCGGGTGCCGTCCGCTCTTGTACGCCTCGACTTAACTAGGACAATTAGGCTCACGATCTTCAGATCGCGCCACATTTGCCTCACGAATTATTCAAACTGTGCCACGGACTGGATACCGCAGTTTCTCTTCCCCATAAAAAATAAAACCAAATTAAACCCCCCAATTGACTTCACAGTTTGCAACAATTCGCGACACGGCCTCCTGCCGCAATTTCTGCACACCACAAACACACATTTTTAGACCCAAATTCTTTTTTGTTACTTTAATTGACTCCCGTACTTCAGACGAGACACAGAACTGCGCTTTCAAACACACTACACAGCCCTCCTTCTGCATCAGGCACTGGTTCAACTCAGCTCGGAATCTAACCGGCGAAAGCAACCGATCCTGCTTTTATGCATACTTCAGACTGTGACAGGGACCTCTCCCCGACTTAGTTATTTAAGGAGCCACGAATCCCCAGGTCACCACCCTGGATCTCCTGCCCTCACAGGTCCTAGCCCCGTGTCCGAGACTAGGTGGGGTAACCAAACCCGTGACACACACGGCCCCCACCGGTGACGAGGCCTTTCAGCCCCGCTTTCTAACTAGTAGTAACACACGTTTCCTGCTTTAACGCACGGAGGACGGATCACACACCGCCACTTTTTTTCCTAATAACTAAGACGGATCACACACTGAATCTTCACACACTGAATCTGTGTGAAGGCCTCTGTGCCTGCTGTAGGTTGGCCAAATACAGAACTTCACATCCTGGAGTCCATCAATCCAGATAAGATTCCTCAGGTCTATTAAGATCTCTCAGAGGTCTTTATTAAGAGGCGGGCCTCTTCCCTACCCTGGTATCCCCCATACAACATGGCCATCGAGCTCTTCCCTGGAGATGTACCACCCCATGGTCTTCTGTTTTCCCTATTCACCGAAGAGAGCAATGCCATGGAGGAGGCTCTTCAACAATGTTTTATTCGACTCTCCACCTCGCCAGCCACCACTGAGTTCTGCTTTTAGAAGATGGATGGATGGGGGGGCTCCGTTCTTATTAGAGTTTGAACAAGGTCGCAATTAAGAACTTCCACCTCCTCCCCCTGCTCTCTACTGCACTCGAATCTCTCTCTCCCAGGCCGGCATCTTTACCCAACTGGATCTATGCCTACCATTTAGTGCACATCAGACAGGGGGATGAGTGGGAGATGGCTTTCATCACCCCTAATGGTCTCATGGAGTATTTGTTGATCCCATTCAACTGGTGCAATAGTCCTACCATTTTTCAACATCTGATTAAACACATCTTTCGGGACTTGCTAGGCTTTTGTGTGTTTGCCTATTTGGATGACTTCATGATCTACTCTTGATCTGAAGTAGATTGTATCCGCTATGTGACTGTGGTGCTTAACAAACTATTTATGTTCCTATTTTCCTATTTTAGTTAGAAGACCCAAATTCCATGTTGCAATACTATAAGCTAATCAGGGCTGCTATGGTAGAAAATGTTTCACATGCAGGTTTGACAGTTTGTGAGTGTACAATTTATCTAAAACCTAGTGAGGGTTTACTCATGTTTACCACTGGGTGGCTGTAGCTCAGGAGGAAGAGCAGGTCACTTACTGATTGGAAGGTTAGTGGTTCGATCCCTGGCTCCTCCAGTCTGTATGTCAAGTATCCTTTGGGAAGATACTAACCCAAGCTCCTCTCCTATGCATCCATCAGAGCGTGAATGTGTATGAATGTAGTTAGGAAGCACTCAGTTTAGAGAAAGAATGTTGCTTTGAGTACTCTGGCAGAGTAGAAAAGGGCTATGTAAGAATCAGTCCATTCACTGTCTGAACAGAGTTTCGTCATGTTACTTTTGCACTATTATGTTCCAGCAGCAGTATTATTTTATATATTGTTAATTATAAATTATATAAATTATTACATTCAAATCAAATTTGCTGCATTACCTTTGTTGAGACATTTTTAATCTGTGCTAAATGCAGCACATGTTGTTATTACATGGCTTAATTAAGGTACACATTAGGCTGACATCTGGGGCCAGAGCTAAAACTGTTCTGGGCCAGCACAGGACCACCAGAGTGTCTGCAACTGGATTTGTGCTGGCCCATGTGTGGGCCACCTCTGGCAAACCTGATCTGGGCCACCAAAGGGCCGTCATTCTTTGCGGTACGTGGGGCATGTGTAAGCACATTGTGTGGGCCAGATCTGAGCCATACCAATTTTGCTATGTGGGTATCGTTTACGCCTTCCAAGCTCCATGAAGGTCCACCCTGTCTTCCATGTTTTGCAGCTAAAGCTAGCATCACCTCGCAATGGCCCCACACAAAATCATTGACGGGAGTCTTGCCTACGCTGTCTGGACTCGCGTTGCCAGGCCTGGAAGTTTCAGTATTTAGTGGACTGCAGGGCTGGACTGGGACAAAAATTCAGCCCGGGCATTTCGACTAGAGACCGACCCACCAGGTATTATAGGAAAAACCATAAAGCCTTTGAATGAAAACAAACGCTGTTGTCACAGTGATGTACACTGTCTTGTTGGTATATATGTATCAGTCTAATAAACTTAAAAATACACCATCCTCCCTATTCTGGTATTCTAAACAGTACCCGAAAGTAGACTGCTTGGTCGAGTTAACCTCCTGAACTATCTACAACACATGGTGAAAACCTGAAATTAAGACAGAGAAGACTAGAGGTGAGACATGATCATTACTGATTACTGATGGCAGATTTAGATATATTTTCATAAACCATTCATTTGCTGCATTAATAAACAGCATGGCAGGGAAAAGTATTTTTTCTAACATTGCAACCTTTAAAAAATGAAAGGAGATAGATAGACAGGTGAGAAAGAATAAAACTTAATTGAGTTTTTGGTGGCTTTTTACACACAGTACTGGTACAGAATCTAGAAAATGTGGGAAAATACTGGCATCATATACAGTACTTAGCTACTTCTACGATGATGGGACCCTAAAAAAATTACTATGTACAATAATGGATTTCTATACATTTTACATGAGATAAAAACGTTTGTTGTAAGATTCAGATAATTATTTGTTGAAAGCTAGACATTTTAAATGAGAATAAGAAAGAAAAGTATTTATTTGTGCCCCCCTTTCCCTGTTAATGCCCTAACTGGGCCCCTGGCATAACTTTGCTAGACCCGCCCCTGCACAGTTACCAGCTATCAGCTACATAGAAAAGGATCCTGGTGTTATTTGTCTCTCAGAAACAGTTCATAACTTCCCTTCAATTCATTTCTGTCACCTAAAAGGTAAACCTGTTTCTCCATCACCTGTTCAGCTCTGATGATTCAGTAAGGACATCTTCTGGTTTCATCTTCATGTTTCCCACTCACCAGATAATCAAACCGATATCATGACCAGCAGCTTTTACAGCTGTGGCTCCAGCAAACATCAGCTGATACCAGAAATTAATATTAAATAAATTCTAACAACAGCTGATCAAGCTTAAACGTGCTGCTGTTGTTTAGCGCAACATCCGCTGGTTTCTTCTTTCTGGCGCAAAGTGGGCGATAAACAAACAAGAGAGAAAAGCCGATCAGCTGATCATTGATCAGTTTCATGATTGAAGTAGAAACAGGACAGAGAGTGGGAGAGAATGAGAGAAGAGGAGGCAGCTGTGCAGCAAAGACAGAATAACTCCAGCTTTGTGTCTTTTTCATTGTAGCTGAAGTCCGGGACAAACTGTGTTCCTTTTCACCTCAATACAAAACTGAATACGAGACCATTCCGTTTTTTACGGGACAGTTTGAAACTCTAATAACTAACCTTATAAATAAAATAAGATCAAACAAGTTCAAAATCAATAACAACATAGCACCCGCCCAGCTTATTATAAACTCCGTCATGCTAGCTAGTACGCAGTACGAGTTATTGTAACTGACTGTAAAAAGTCAGCACAACGAAAATAAACTCCACCTAAACTTGGTTTATATCTGACCCAGACAGACTGCAGGTCATAACTTCTTACCTGAAGTTCAGTTCACCGCCTCAGGTCTCTGCTCCTCCTGCCTTTCCGTCATCCACCTGCCAGCGTGTTGCATCTGCTGGCCTCCACCACTTGCTAATGTTACTGAATCTGTGGAAGCTCCGCAATAGCCACCACCAAACAATTGAGTTATTTTTACACATCTCCCAGCATCTGGCCAATCCACCACCTTTCAGTGTTTATACCGTTACAGGGGGAAAACGAAAAAAAAAGAAGAAAGAAACAAAACCCATCGGCCCATAAAAACGAAAAAACCATCGGCCCACCGGGCAAACGCCCGGTATGCCCATCACATCCAAACACCAGTTTAATTCAATTCTGTTACATCCCCCTGACTATGGTGGAAGCTAAGGCAGGGAGCAGACAGCAACACAAGACAACAAAAATTAATGAGGGAAAGAACAGCCAGGTTAAGGGTTAGGCAGGATTTATTTATCATATACCATGCCTTTACAATAATAAACTTGACAAAAGAAAAAAGGTGGAGGACAAGGACTAGGCGGTTGAGCCAAATCAAAGAAATTAATAAAACAAAAACAGGTTGACAGCTTCCCTGGGTCTAAATAAAACAATATGCATAACAAAATGCCTGTCTGGCTGCTTGACCAAAAAAGGTCAGTAAAAACATACAAAAGTGTCATTAACCGCATAAGCTAGTGTCTGTAAGAGTGAAACCTCTGCTGCCAGGGTACCCGTAGCTAACTTTTCCAGCCTCCCACCAACACACTCTGTTTTACATACTCAGAAGCCATCAAACAAAAGTTCCTCAAGAGTCAGAAGCCACCCAACTGGCCAGTGAGCTTCTCTTTTGTAATGATCCCTGGCGAGTGACTGGCCTACTGTGCCCAGACTAGCCAACAGACAATATATCTCAATATTCGAAGGTAGACCCTACAAGAATACAACTGAGAAAAACCCAACAATCATATAAGCCCCCATGAGCAAGCGCTTTGGTGACAGTGGGAAGAAAACTTGCTTTTAACAAGAAGAAACCTCCAGCAGAACGAGGCTAGGGAGGACATGCTGCAGAGGACAGCCAGAGATTAACTGACATCTTGATGAGATGTGATGCAGGAGAATGCTGTGTTTTGCTGATGTTGGATGTGATGTCTACTTGTGATACTGTTAACCATCACATTCTGCTAGATAGGCTGAGACACTGGGTGGGTATATCAGGGCCTGCTTTGGACTGGTTTGCATCTTACTTGTGTGAACCATCCTTTTCTGTGGCTAATTCTAAGTATAGGTCCTCTTCTACTTTTCTTGCTCATGGTGTTCCACAAGGTTCCATTTTGGGGGCTTTATTGTTTCATGTTGTATATACTCCCTGTTCAGCACTTTTTGAGCACTTTTAAGGTTATTTCTTATCACTGCTATGCAGATGATATTCAGTTGTACATCTCCTTTAAGTCCCAAGATGTTTCCAAGCTACATATTGTGCATAGTTGCATAGACTCCATTAGAGGTTGGATGTCTGACAATTTTCTTAACTTAATGAGGAGAAATGTTCTCAGAGATGTGCTGAAGACAGTCGGCCCTAACGTCCTCGCTATTGTAAATGGCAGTATCTCAAATGGAACTGTTCCTCATTCGTTTAAAACAAGCTGTTGTCCAGCCGCTTCTAAAATAGACTGGTTTGGACCCGTCAGTTCTTGGCAATTTTAGACCAATCTCTAAGCTGCTATTTTTGTCTAAAGTTCTCGAGAAAGTTGTCCTCCACCAATTATCCTCATTCTTAGACACACATAATATTCTGGATAAATATCAGTCTGGTTTCAGAGCCTGCCACAGCACAGAGTCTGCTCTACTGAAGGTGTTCAATGATGTGCTTTTAGCTGCTGACTCTGGAAAAAGTACAGTTTTAATTCTTTTAGACCTGAGTGCAGCATTTGACACTGTCGATCACACAATCCTATTAAACCGTCTAAAGACGTGTTGGCATTCAAGGCTCTGCTCTAAAATGGTTTGCCTCTTACCTGGAGAGCAGATCATACTCAGTGTAGCTGGGGAAGAGTATTTGTTACCCAACATCACACACTTGTGGAATACCTCAGGGTTCTATTCTGGGCCCTGTCTTATTCTCCTTATACATGATCCCATTAGGCTCCATTTTTCAGAAACACCAGATTTCCTATCACTCTTATGCAGATGATACACAGTTCTACCTCTCTCTAAAACCAGGTGCTGATAGTACACTGCAGAAAGTCTCAGATTGTCTTAGCGACATACATTGCTAGACGTCTCTGAACTTTCTCAAATTAAATCACGACAAAACCGACATTATAATTTTCGGTAAGCAGGACTCTGTTAGTCTTATAAGAAACGACTTGGGCCCATTATCAGCTAATGTACATCCCCAAGTAAAAAATCTTGGTTTCATTTTTGATTCTACCCTCAAGCTGGATAAGCAAATAAATTCAGTTGTTCATGGCAGTTTTTTCCAACTCAGGAGCATTTCTAAACTCACAAATATCCTGTCATTTAAAGACCTGGAAACTGTTATCCATGCGTTCGTATCATCACGTCTTGACTACTGTAACTCTTTCTATTTAGGCATCTGTTACTCAAGCCTGCAATTTGTTCAAAATGCAGCCGCAAGGCTCCTGACGGGTACCAGAAAGAGAGAGTATTACTCCAACACTCGCATCTCTACATTGAAATCAATTCTATATTTAACTGGCAGCCAAGGTTGTATTATTTGTTTTTAAAGCTCTCCATGGTTTGGCTCCAGGTTACATTTCAGATCTTCTTAGCTTGCATTTACCCACTCGAACTCTGCGCTCCTCCAGTCAGATGCTTTTATTAGTTCCACGCTCCCAGTTCAAATCTAGAGGTGACAGGGCTTTCTCCATTGCCTTTTATAAAATCCTCTTCATCCTTGGAAGTCTTCAAATTGAATCTGAAGACCTACCTATTTTCCAAGTCTTTCAGATCTCTCTGACACCTCTTTTATTCTGTTTTAGCTATTCTGGTCTTTTATCTCATTGGATGATGTTTGCATGTGTATACGTATACATGTATTTTATGTTTACGTGTGTGTGCTTGTGTGTGAATGTGTACATTTTTGTATATGTATGTGCATATTTGCATGTACACATATTTTGTACAAACATATATGGATGTCTTACAATGTTTTCTATAATGTTTTCATCTTATCTATTTTAATTCTTTTTATTATATTATCCCTCTGTTCAGGACTTTGGCCGACACTTGATGTCTTTTAAATGTGCTATATAAATAAAGATGAGTTGACTTGACCTGACTTGCCCCCCAGACTCTGGAACTCTCTCCCTTTGAGCTTGAGATCTGTGGACTCAGTGGTCTCTTTTTAAAAAAAGCTAAAATTCAGGGTCACCTGATCCAGCCCTAACTATATGCTTTAGCAAAAAGGAAAGTTTTAAGCCTAATCTTAAAAACAGAGAAGGCGTCTGTCTGCCAAATCGAAATTGGAAGCTGGTTTCACAGAAGAGGGGCCTGAAAGCTGAAGGCTCTGTCTCTTATTCTACTTTAAAATACCACAAGCCTGCAGTCCAAGAGTGAAGTGTTCTAATGGTGTGATATGATACTATAAGGTGGCGATCTTGGTGGCGCTGTCACTTGGTGTTCGCTCTCTCTGCGGTAGAGTATCACTTCCTGTTCCTGCTCAAACACGGTGGTGTTTCTGAGTTGCTTATCTGCTTAGCAATTTAATTAAAAACTGTCAGATACATTTTTTTTCATAGTATAATTTTCACGTGCTTCATCCAAAGCACACTTTCTGTGTACTCACTCCCTAATTTATAGCCAAAGTATTCACTCACTGTGTCTTTACTGTTTCGCTAGCTTAGCTTAGCTCATAGCCAACTTGCTAGCAGCACAGCCTCTTCACCTGTCCCTCCTGCACTTTTCTGCTCATTGTGTCAGATGTTTAGTTATTCCTCGGCCTCCTTTAGCAGTAATGATACCTGTAACAAATGTAGCATATTTGCAGCTCTGGAGGCCAGGATTACTGAATTGGAGACTCGGCTTCGCACACTTCATTCACCCGTAGCTAACCAGGCCCCTGTAGCTGGTGCAGCCGAAGATAGCGTAGGCCCCGCTAGCTGTTCCCTGGCAGACCCCAAGCAGCTGAGCAAAGAGGGTGGCTGGGTGACGGTGAGGAGGAAGCATAGTCTTAAACAGAAGCCCCAGGTACGCCACCAACCTGTTCATGTGTGTAACCGCTTTTCCCCACTCGGCGACACACCCGCCAGGGGTCAAACTGGTAATTGGTGATTCTGTTCTCAGACGTGAAGCTAGAGACACCGGGAACCATAGTCAATTGTCTTCCAGGGGCCAGAGCAGGCGACACTGAGAGAAATTTAAAACTGCTGGCTAAGGGTAAACGTAAATTCAGTAAAATCATAATTCACGTCGGCAGCAATGACACCCGGTTACGCCAATCGGAGGTCACTAAAATCAATATTGAATCGGTGTGTAACTTTGTCAAAACAATGTCGGACTGTAGTTTTCTCTGGTCCCCTCCCCAATCAGACCAGGAGTGACATGTTTAGCCGCGTGTTCTCCTTAAATTGCTGGCTGTCTGAGTGGTGTCCAAAAAACGATGTGGGCTTCTTAGATAATTGGCAAACCTTCTGGAGGAAACCTGGTCTTGTTAGGAGAGACGGCATCCATCCCACAGCTCTCATTTCTAGAAATATGGACAAATTTATCAACCCCCCCCAAAATATGACTATCCAGAGTTGGGACCAGGAAGCAGAGTTGCAGTCTTACACGCCTCTCTGCAGCTTCTCTCCTCCTGTTACCCCCCCAAAACACCATTTCCATTGAGATTGTGTCAGCTCCCAAACAGACAAAAAAACAAACTAAAAACCAGCAATAAACAACTTAAACATTAAAAATCACAAAGAAAGAACAATACAGTACCCACATCTGAACCAAAGAGTAAAACAGTGAAATGTGGATTAAATATTAGGTCTCTCTCCTCCAAGTCTCTGTTAGTACATGACTTAATAATTGATCAACAAATTGATTTACTTTGCCTTAAAGAAACCTGGTTGCAGCAGGATGATTATGTTAGTTTAAATGAATGAACACCCCTGAGTCATTCTGACTACCAGAAATCTCGAAGCACAGGCCGAGGGGGCGGTGTGGCAGCAAGTTTTCACACCAGGCTCTTAATCAACTAAAGACCAAGACAGACTTTTAATTCATTTGAAAGCCTGATGCTTAGCCTTGTCCACCCCAGCTGTAAAACTCAGAAACCAGTCTTACTTGTTATCATCTATCGTCCACCTGGGCCTTACACAGAGTTTCTCTCTGATTTCTCAGACTTTTTATCTGATTTAGTGCTCAGCTCAGATAAAATAATTATTGTGGGTAATTTTAACATGTTAAAAATGACAGCCTCAATATGGCATTTAAGCTGTTATTAGACTCAATTGGCTTCTCTCAAAATGTAAAAGAACCCACCCACCACTTTAACCACACTCCAGATCTTGTTTTAACATATGCCATAGAAACTGAACATTTAACAGTGTTTCCTGAAAACCCTCTCCTTTTTTTTTGTTTGTTTTTTTAATGTCTCTGTAAAGCACTTTCAATCACTTTGTTGTTGAATTGTGCTATATAAATAAACTTGCCTTACCTTGCCTCCTGTCTGATCATTTTCTAATAACATTTACATTTACAATAATTGATTACACAGCAGTGGAGAGTAGACTTTATCACAGTAGATGCCTTTCTGAAAGCGCTGTAACTAAGTTTAAGAATATAATCCACCCACTGTTATCATCTTCAATGCCCTGTACCAACATAGAGCAGAGCAGCTACCTGAACGCTACTCCAACAGAGGTCGATTATCTTGTTAATAATTTTACCTCCTCACTACGTATGACTCTGGATACTGTAGCTCCTGTGAAAACTAAGGTCTCAAATCAGAAGTACCTGACTCCGTGGTATAATTCTCAAACACGTAGCCTAAAGCAGATAACTCGTAAGCTGGAGAGGAAATGGCGTGTCACAAATTTAGAAGATCATCATTTAGCCTGGAGAAATAGTTTGTTGCTTTATAAGAAAGCCCCCCACAAAGCCAGAACATCTTACTATTCGTCACTGATTGAAGAATATAAGAATAACCCCAGGTTTCTCTTCAGCACTGTAGCCAGGCTGACAAAAAGTCAGAGCTCTATTGAGCCAACAATCCCTTTAACGTTAACTAGTAATGACTTCATGAACTTCTTCACAAATAAAATTTTAATCATTAGAGAAAAAATTACCAATAATCATCCCACAGATGTAATATTATCTAAAGCTACTTTTAGTACCATTGATATTCATTTAGACTCTTTTTCTCCAATTGATCTTTCTGAGTTAACTTCAATAATTAGCCCTAACTATATGCTTTACCAAAAAGGAAAGTTTTAAGCCTAATCTTAAAAGTAGAGATAGTGTCTGTCTCCAGAATCCAAACTGGAAGCTGGTTTCACAGAAGAGGGGCCTGAAAACTGAAGGCTCTCCCTCCCATTCTACTTTTAAATACTCTAGGACAGGGGTCGGCAACCTGCGGCTCCGGAGCCGCATGTGGCTCTTTAGTCCTTAAAGTGCGGCTCCGCCTGGTTTGGGCAAATAAATTAGAAGTATTTAGCTGAAGTGTATTTTATTTGTGTTTAGTTCTTTTTTTAACTTGTAGTTCTAAATTGGAAGATTATTGTGATATTGAAATATAAAAATAAAATTATATTCTATTATTTTTTCATCGCTCAAAATAAGAGTCACACTCGCGGAAGCCGGTATACCCGCTGAAACGCCGTGCATTTATCGAGACTTTCAACCCCAGGTAGGCCAATTATGGATCTTCGGATCCACATTATGTCAGCAGCTGTTCTCCACCGTGAACTATGTTAAAGACAAACACCGTTCACGCCTGACAGATGACAGCTTACAGTCCTGCGTAAACTGACTTCGTATAGCCCCGATTTGCGGACTCTGTGCGCAGAGGTTCAGGAGCAGAAGTCCCATTGTAAACAAATCACGGCAGACCCGACCATGTTTCCATGAGCATGCTTTTGAGCATCTCTTTATTGAGCACTTTTCACACACGGTTGCTGTACGCATACAGCCGGCTGTAGCTTTTCAGCTCACAGCCCGACATACACCACCAACAACACAACAGCACAGATAGCGCAGACGTAAAGGCAGCGAGGCGTGATTGCGGGTGCTGCTCAGGTGCATCTGCCTCCCCTGCAGCGGCGCTGCAAACCACGCCCCGCCGCACACATTAACCAGGTAAAATACATATTTAGGCAGAATTTTGCAAATATCTATTTTTCATTTTTCAGCAGCATAGTGCTTTTTTCCAATTATTTTTTAAGAGTCAGGTCAAGGCTCCAACAGCCCAAAGGCGATATAAGGGTGGCGGCTGACAACAGTTTTTGTTTGCTACATGGATCATTTTAGTTCAGGTTGGTGTCTTTCCTTTTGTTATATTTCTTTAAGAGTTCAAAATATGTTAATTACATAAATATAATTTAATTTTCTCTGTAGCACTTCATGGATTTCATAAGCAGCACACCTTAGTTGTTCACACAAAGCATAAAGATAAAAAACAATATATACAGTGTTATCTTCATTTTAGATGTCAAAAAGTATTTGCGGCTCCCAGTGTTTTCTTTTGCGTGGAAATGGGGTCCAAATGGCTCTTTGGGTGTAAAAGGTTGCAGACCCCTGCCATAGACAATGGAGAAGAGTTCCTTTTTCAACTAAACATTTTGTACAGATGTCTGGAATATCAGTGGACATATGATGGAACTTGGCGGGTGTTATATAGGTTCTCATGAGCCATTTATATTGCAGGAGTTTAAAGCGTGTGTTTATTCTTTGTTTTTGTGCTTTTAAGCAAGCCTGGTTCCAGTCATTTTCATCTGTGTCCTCTTGGATGTCCCTTCTCTAAGCATCCAGCTGCTGAGTCTTTGGAGGAAAGCATCAATAAGTTATAATATATAGAGAGAAAACCTTTCCCTTTTGTATTCTTAACGCATACATCCTCTATTTTTTTTCATGGTAGAAGTTCAGCAATCTTTTGCAGTTTTGATGACAAATAATTTTTCAATTGTAAGTATTTTAAAAAGTGCTTTGGGGGTATTAAATATTTTTTACATACTGATCAAATGTGAGCAAGATGTCGTCTACATATAGGTCTTTAACTTTTTGAATGCCTTTATTTTTCCATATTTTAAATCCTCCATCATTTTTACCAGGAGTTAAGCTTTCATTTCCCCAAATAGGGGTGAATTGCAAAAGCGATGGAGAATCGCTGATACGTTTGTGTGCTGCATGCCAAATTATAATTGTATATTTCAAGGAAGGGTCCTTTGTATTCTTTTTTAATGTCTTAGTGTCTGAAGAATATAGAAAAGTGTGTAAGGGAAGATCTGGAACAGATTCTTGCTCAATGTCAACCCAGGCTGGAGGAGTTGTTGGGCAAAGATAATAGGTGGCCGATGTTAGTTGGTCAGCCATATAATACCATCTGAGGTTGGGGGCTTGGAGACCTCCTCTTTCATAGGGCAAGTAAAGTAGTTTTAAGTGGAGCCTTGCCTTCCTATTATTTCAAATAAATTGGTTAAATAGTTTGTTTAAACTGTCAAAAAATGAAGTTGGCAGTGGAAGTGTTTAAGAAATAATATAAAAATTTTGGTAAGATTGTCATTTTTAGGATATTTATCCGGCCTATCATAGATACAGGCAGGTTTAACCAAAGGTTTAGCGTTTCCGTGACCTCATCTACAAGGGGATCATAATTTATTGAGGCTATGTCCTTGAGGCTTGGGGTAATCCCAATGCCTAAATATTTAAAGCGTACTGTAGTTGTTTTAAATGGGGTGGGCACAACAAGTCTTCTTCTTTCTTCCTCATTAAGAAACATTAATTCTGATTTAGAATTGTTAATTTTGTATCCTGAAAATTCTCCAATTTTTTTTATTAATGTTACTAAATTAGGGATACGATCTTTCAGATTAGTCATAAAAAATATAATATCGTCTGAAAATAAAGAAATTAGATGGTCTCTTCCTCCAATTCTGATACCTGATATTCCTGTATTTGCTCTCACAGCTATGGCTAGAGGTTCTATTGCTAACACAAAAAGAAATGCTGTTGACCGCTGTAAATTAAAGGGTGTCACAGCTGGTGAGGCAGGCCATGTGGAGGTGAGGTAAGGACCCAAACACAGGCACTGATGTAGATGCGGAGAGTGAGCTTTATTTTATGAGGTGAACAGGATACAGGAGGAACGGTGAAGGGCATACAGAGAAACTAAGAGAAACCTAAACTGAGAAAACTAACAAAACTGACCTGAAACCTACATACAGCAGAAACACAGGGAAACTCAGGGAGACAACACAGATGAACCAGTAGAAAACACTGGGCTTATATACTCACAGGGGCAATCAGGGAATGGGATACAGGAGGGCAACACAGCTGGGAGAAATCAGAGCTGACGAGACAGGGGAAACGTAACCTGAACAGACTGACATAAGACAAGGACCTTCAAAGTAAAACAGGAAATACAACAGGTATGCACAGACACAAGCTTGACACAAGACATGGCAACAGGGAGGGAACATAAAGACGTGGGACCAGGGCAGGCAGAGAGACACAGAACAAAAGAAGCTCGAAATACAAAACAGAAACTAAACCTAAGAACAACAAATTCCTAACAAGAATGAACCTAAAACCTAAGATAATAATCAAAACCAAAACCACTGAGTCCACAGACTCAGGACAATGACAAAGGGTTTTGACATATTATTATTATTAGTTAAAACTTGTGCTGTTGGGTTTGTATAAAATAACCAGATCCATTTCAGAAATGTTTCACCCAGTCCATATGTGGTTTGGTTTCCTGGAGGCTAGCGTGCGATGCACTCGTTCCAGTCTGAATGATTTGTCGGCGCTAGCCCCAGCCACTTAGGTAGCATGTTGTTAATAAATCAAAAGAGTGATTGTTGCCCCTCTGCTCCCTCTCTTATGCCAAAGATGCACAAGTTTTTTCATCTTGCCCAGTTTTCCAAGTCATCTGTTTTGGCTTCAAGAAGTACAACTCATTTGATAGCTGAGTTCAGTGATGTTCCTTTTTTTTTAAGTGTGCTTTCTACTTCGGCAATGCGGGCCTCGGCCTCCTTGATATGAGCTCCCGGTTCAATATGTCTTGCTTTACCTCCGACACTTGTTTGAGGCCTTTCTGTGAGAAGTTTAGCCCTTAACAAGTAAAATGCATCCCCAATTGGGTTAAGATCATGTTACGGTCCTGGGCCTGTGGCCCAGTGTTTTCATTTTGTATTGTGGTTTATTAGTCTGTTTTCCTTTTGGTTCATGGTTTTTGACTGTTAGGGTTTTCGTTTCTGTTTCTCTTGTTCTTCTGGGATTGTGAATTCTAGCTTTTAGGTTTAGTTCCACCCTTGTGTTTATTCTCTTGTTCCCCAGTCAGTTATGTCTCATGTCTCTCAGGTCCCTGTACTCTGTGTTCCCATCGTTCTCTGTCGGTGTTGTACCTCTGAGTTCTGTCCGTGGATTTCCTGTTTTATTTTGAAGGTCCATGTCTTATGTGAGTGTTTCTAGTTTTGCTTCCTCTGTCTCGTTAGGTCTAATTTCTTCCAGCTGTGTACCCACCTGATCCTCGTTCCCTCATGTTCCGCCTGTGTATTTATAGTGTGTGTTCGCTCGTGTTTGTCGCTAGTCCGTCTGCGTTTCTTCCCTGCGTTTTCTCCCAGAGTCGCCAGTTCAGGTTAGTTTGGTAGTCATTCCCAGTTTAGGTTATCTTTAGGTTCTGTTTTTGCTCGCCATGTTTCTGATTGTGCTACCAACGTTTAAATAAAGCTCGCTCACATTACAGCCAGTGCCAGCGTTTGGGTCCTCTCTCACACACACCACACGTCTGCCACCGCAGCTGTGACAGATCAGGTGATTGACTTGGCTATTCAAAAATATTCCACTTTTTTGCTTTAATAAACTCCTGGGTTTCTGTGGCTGTATGTTTTGGGTCCTTGTCTATCTGTACTTTGAAATACTGCTCAATCAATTTGACTGCTTTTATCTGGATTTGAGCAGACAGTATGTCTCTGAACACCTCAGAATTCATTTGCTTGCTTCTGTGCTGTGTCATATCATTAATAAACACTAGTGTTCCATTGCCCCTGGCAGCCATGCACGCCCAAGCCATCACACTGCCTCCGTCATGTTTTACAGATGATGTGCTATGCTTTGGATCATGAGCCTTTCCACTAGTGATGGGATTTCCGGCTCTTTTTAGAGAACCGGCTCTTTCGGCTCGACTCACTAAAAAGAGCCGGATCCCAACCGGCTCTTCAGGTTGTTTTGTTGCTTTAATAATTTATTATTAACAACAATATAAAATTATGCACAAAAGGAATTACTAATGTAAAAACAAAAAAAGTGGTTTTATTTATATATAAATATATATGGTGGCCCCTAGAGACAAAGCACGTACAAACTCCAAAGCATGTACAAACTCCAAAACACATATCTAGCGTTAACTGAACTTCCAAAACAGAGCTACCTAGATCACTTAAATTACACAATTGAAAGCGTATGTGTATTGTTTGTGTATTTATACACAAGCACTAGAGCTGGGCGATAAAACGATAACGATATGTATTGCGAAATAACTTTTTCTCGATAGAAAAATTAAACTATTGTGATAGGCCTCATGTCTCTTGTCCTCTTAAAAAGAAAAAGAACAGCCAATCCAAATTAAGTAGCGCAGAGCCGAACCAATCACAGCCACAGCGTCACGTCACGTGACTTGTTACGTACAGCACAAGTGCCAAGGCGCACATGTGTATTTGTTTGGGAAGCAGCCAGCCGTGCAGCCCAGGTAATGGAGGAAATGAGTTTGCCGACTACAGAAAAATCAACCGAGAGCATGAGTGAAGGTTACCGAAGAAAAAACCGATGATGGTTCCAATGCCGGAAAGCTTGTCGAACAGAAGGGCCACAGAAGTTCCGTAGTGTGAAGGTATTTCGGCTATTTCAAGTCTGACAAAAACAGAGTAGCGCGCACTGTAAATTGTGCCGAAAGCAAGTCTGGAAATACAATAAACCGGTGCATGCTCAATCTCTGACTGAAAGCGCTAATTCGTCATTCGGCTTTTGTCAGACTAAAGTAACTGTTAAAACTGTTTGAAAAGCTAAACTATACAACAAGGAGAGATTGAGAATTTCCTTTTAGTTCTCAGTTTATTTGATATTGACAAAAGTTAGTCAATTTTGTCTGTTCTTCTGTAAAACAAACTAAGATTTATTTTTAGAATTAATATTTTGTTTCTAAGTGGAATTGACAATTCAGTAGTCTGTTTTGTTTGTTCTATTTTGAAACTTAAACGCTTTAGCGGCTGCCTTTTGTGTAGTTTGCAATATTTGCCTTTATTTATCTGAAACTGAAGTCTCATGTTCCTTAAGTACATCTGCCCTGTTGAACTTATTATGGGAAATAAATATTTAAATTAAAACAAGCTGCTGATTATTTCACATTTTACTTGTGAGCAACGGCACATTTAAATCTTAAAAATGTAGTTATTTGGCTTATATCGTGATATATATCGTTATCGCCTGAAATGACAAAAACATATTGTGATATGAAAAAATCTTATATCGCCCAGCTCTAACAAGCACTCATATATATTCAAATAATTCAAAAAACTGTTCATTTACTTTTTGCTACCACACACCAAATCTGGACGTTGGTACTTCCTGGCTTGTGCAGCCACTAGGTAACAAAAGCTCAACACTGCGCCTAGCATTCTGGAGCACTTCTGTTGTCTTTTGTACGTGCTTCGGGGTTTGTACGTGCTTCGGAGTTTGTACGTGCTTCGGGGTTTGTACGTGCTTTGTCTCTAGGGGCCACCGTAAATATACTTTTATTCATTCACTCCACATAAAATATAATAAATAAATCATATAATACAAAAACCAACTATTTACATTTCAACTTTTAACTATTTAAATTTTCAGCTTTTTCGTTTTAAACAAATTTAAAGTGAAACAACACAAAACACTGCAAACCACAACACAATTAAATATAAATTAAAATATGAAAACAAAAAGAAGATGCACATTCTCTGTCATATGGGGCTGCATGAATAAACTTTCTGAATCCTTTATCATCCGCAACTGAAAATAGTTGTGGATGATTACTATACCTTTCTTATGTGACGTTGTTGTCCCTGGCTCTCTTTCTCTCTCTTTCCCTCCTGCTCTGTTCCTGTGCTACTGCGAGTGTAACTACTGCCCCTCCCCCCTCTTCCCAGCACAAAGCACAAGGCTCGCGTGCGGAGTGAAGCGGAAAAACAGTGCGAGAGAGAGGGTGAGAGAAAGAAAAAAAACCCCCACGGCTCCCAATAAGGGGCCGGCTCGCGTTGTTCACTTCAAAGAGTCGGCTCTTAGAGCCGTTTCGTTCGCAACCGACACATCACTACTTTCCACGCCTTCTTTATACCTTTTTATTGCCGTCATTGTGGTAAAGGTTGATCTTGGTTTCATCTGTCCAAAGAATGTTTTTCCAGAACTGTGCTGGCTTACTTAGATGTATTTTAGTAAAGTCCAATTAAGCCTTTTTATTCTTGAGGCTTACGAGTGGCTTGGACCTTCCAGAGAACTCTCTTTCTTTACTTTGATGCAGTCTTATCTTTATAGTACCCTTGGATATCGATACCCCTGCCTCCTGGAAAGTGTTGTTCACTCGGTTTGCTGTTTTGAAGGGGTTTCTCTTCACTATGGAAATGATTCAGTGATCATCCACCACTGTTGGCTTCAAGAACTTTTTGTGTTGCTGAGTTCACCAGCGGTTGGTTTCTCTCTCAGGATGTACCAAACTGTAGATTTTTCCACACAATATTGTAGCAATTTGTTAGATGTTTTTTCTTGTCTGTTTTCCCAGCTTAAGGATGGCTTGTTTCATCTGCACGGAGAGCTCCTTTGACTGCATGTTGTGTGTTCACAGCAAAATCTCCCACATACTACAAGCATTACACCTCAAATCAATTCTAGGCCTTTTATCTGCTTTACTGATAGTGACATAAAAAAGGAATTGTTCACACCCATACATGAAATAGCTTTTGAGTCAATTTTCAATTGTTTTGCTTCCTTTAAAAAGAGTTTAGAACACGTATGTACTATTGTAGGGTCTACCGAACAATATAAAGTGTCTTGAGGTGATTGTTGTTGTGATTTGGCGCTGTATAAATAAAAGTGAAATGAACTGAATTGAATATGTTAAGGTGCTGAAACTCCTAAACCCTTTATCCAGTTTGAATGTGGATTCCCTCAAATGAAAGCTGAGTGTTTAAACATTCTATCTTCTTGAAGTGAAGGGTAGCTTGATGGAAGTCAAATACTGATAGGTCTCATTATACCAAAACGACTGAGAGCAGCTCATTTTTGTGCAATGGCCAAACAGGTTATCACAGCCCCATTAGTGGCATAACATTGCTGGTGCTGAGTGCTTCTGTGATTTTTCTGTGAGTTGGATGGTCCAACGACCGTGTGTTCTTTTCTAAGGTTTACTTAAACCACTGGTTCCCAAGGTTTTTTAGCTCCAACCACACACACCCATATTTTGTTTTCAAATTCCACTGCAGTTTTTTTCACACCTCAAACATTTAGTAAACAATTAAACAAATAAAAGTAAACTGCAATAAATTACTGGCAGCAATAAAATAAACTACTAACTCTTTTACGCTTTGTTGTGGAAGTTTTCCATTAAATAAAGCCTGCAGACAAGCGGTGAGCGGTAGCTAACATTCTTTAATCAAGACAAAGAACAGAAAACCAAGCTTGGTGGAGAACTTGCATGATCGCGGGGCAGACGGTCAACAGAGTCTCACTCTGAGCCTAGCATGGCTCTCAGTTAAATACCTTCTTCAGGAACAAAAGGCAGTACACAGCTGTTTCACACCTTAAGGTTCACACTCTCTTGTAGTGATGGGATTTCTGGCTCTTTTTAGAGAACCGGCTCTTTCGGCTTGGCTCACTAAAAAGAGCCGGCTCTTTCGGCTCCCAACTGGCTCTTCAGGTTGTTTTGTTGCTTTAATTAATTTATTATTAACAACAATATAAAATTATGCACAAAAGGAATTACTAATGTAAAAAAAAACGTGGTTTTATTTATATATGTTTATATATAAATATATGCGGTGGCCCCTACAGACAAAGCACATACAAACTCCAAAAAGCATGTACAAATTCCAAAGCACATACAAACTCCAAAGCACGTACAAACTCCAAAGAATGTACAAACTCCAAAACACATATCTAGCGTTAACTGAACTTCCAAAACAGAGCTACCTAGATCACTTAAATTATACAATTGAAAGCATATGTGTATTGTTTGTGTATTTATACACAAGCACTCATATATATTCAAATAATTTAAAAAAATGTTCATTTACCTGTTACTACCACACACCAAACCCGATCGTTGGTACTTCCTGGCTTGTGTAGCCACTAGGTAACAAAAGCTCAATACTGCCCCTAGCATCCTAGAGCACTTCTGTTTGTGTTTTGTACGTGTTTTGGAGTTTGTACGTGCTTCAGGGTTTGTAGGTGCTTCGGAGTTTGTACATGTTTTCAAGTTTGTATGTGCTTTGTCTCTAGGGGCCACCGTAAATATACTTTTATTTATTCACTCCACATAAAATGTAATAAATAAATCAGATAATACAAAAACCAACTATTTACATTTCAACTTTTAACTATTTAAATTTTCAGCTTTCTCCTTTTAAATAAATTTAAAGTGAAACAACACAAAACACTGCAAACCACAACACAATTAAATATAAATTAAATAATAAACTTTCTGAATCCTTTATCATCTGCAACTGAAAATAGTTGTGGATGATTAATATACCTTTCTAATGTGACGTTGTTGTCCCTGGCTCTCTTTCTCTCTCTTTCCCTCCTGCTCTGTTCTGGAAGTTGGGGGGAGGCAGACAACTCCACAGGAAGAATCTTTTGTCTCTTCGACGACTCTGGGAGGTAGCAACGGAGTAGTGATGTGTCGGTCGCGAACGAAACGGCTCTTAGAGCTGGTCGTTGAAGTGAACGACGCGAGCCGACCCTTATTGGGAGCCGTGGGGTTTTTTTTTTTCTTTCTCTCACCCTCTCTCTCGCACTTTTTTCCGCTTCACTCTGCACGCGAGCCTTGTGCTTTGCGCTGGGAAGAGGGGGGGAGGGGCGGTAGTTACACTCACAGTAGCACAGGAACAGAGCAGGAGGGAAAGAGAGAAAGAGAGCCAGGGACAACAACGTCACATTAGAAAGGTATAGTAATCATCCACAACTATTTTCAGTTGCGGATGATAAAGGATTCAGAAAGTTTATTCATGCAGCCCCATATGACAGAGAATGTGCATCTTCTTTTTGTTTTCATATTTTAATTTATATTTAATTGTGTTGTGGTTTGCAGTGTTTTGTGTTGTTTCACTTTAATCTTGTTTAAAACGAAAAAGCTGAAAATTTAAATAGTTAAAAGTTGAAATGTGAATAGTTGGTTTTTGTATTATATGATTTATTTATTATATTTTATGTGGAGTGAATGAATAAAAGTATATTTACGGTGGCCCCTAGAGACAAAGCACGTACAAACTCCAAAACACATACGAACTCCAAAACACGTACAAACTCCGAAGCACGTACAAGCCCCAAAGCACGTAAAAACTCCAACACACGTAAAAACTCAGAAGCACGTACAAACTCCGAAGCATGTACAAACTCCAAAACACGTACAAAAGACAACAGAAGTGCTCCAGAATGCTAGGCGCAGTGTTGAGCTTTTGTTACCTAGTGGCTACACAAGCCAGGAAGTACCAACGACCGGGTTTGGTGTGTGGTAGTAACAGGTAAATGAACTTTTTTTTAAAAAAATTATTTGAATATATATGAGTGCTTGTGTATAAATACACAAACAATACACATATGCTTTCAATTGTGTAATTAAGTGATCTACGTAGCTCTGTTTTGGAAGTTCAGTTAACGCTAGAAATGTGTTTTGGAGTTTGTACGTGCTTTGGAATTTGTACGTGGTTTTTGGAGTTTGTACGTGCTTTGTCTCTAGGGGCCACAGCATATATTTATATATAAACATATATAAATAAAACCACTTTTTTTTTACATTAGTAATTCCTTTTGTGCATAATTTTATATTATTGTTAATAATGAATTACTTAAAACAACAAAACAACCTGAAGAGCCGGTTGGGAGCCAAAGGAGCCGGCTCTTTTTAGTGAGCCAAGCCGAAAGAACCGGTTCTCTAAAAAGAGCCGGAAATCCCATCACTACTCTGTTCCTGTGCTACTGCGAGTGTAACTACCGCCCCTCCCCCCCCCTTCCCAGCGCAAAGCACAAGGCTCGCGTGCAGAGTGAAGCGGAAAAAAAGTGCGAGAGAGAGAGGGGGAGAGAAAGAAAAAAAACCCCACGGCTCCCAATAAGTTGCTGGCTCGCGTCGTTCACTTCAAAGATGAATGAAACCGTTTCATTCGTGACCGACACATCACTACTCCGTTGCTACCTCCCAGAGTCGTCGAAGAGACAAAAGATTCTTCCTGTGGAGTTGTCTGCCTCCCCTCAACTTCCTTACCAGGCCCCCACGTATGGAGGACCACAAGAGCCACGCGCATCGAAATAAAAAATTCTGTGCTTAATTTTAATAAACTGCATTTCAAAATCCTTTTTCGAATTCCACTTTAATAAAAACATTTTCGAATTGCACTTTAATAAACTGCATTTCAAAAAACATTTTCGAATTCCACTTTAATAAACTGCATTTCAAAAACCTTTTTCGAATTCCACTTTAATAAAAACATTTTCGAATTGCACTTTAATAAACTGCATTTCAAAAAACATTTTCGAATTGCACTTTAATAAACTGCATTTCAAAAAACATTTTCGAATTCCACTTTAATAAACTGCATTTCAAAAACCTTTTTTGAATTCCACTTTAATAAACTGCATTTCAAAAACCTTTTTCGAATTCCACTTTAATAAAAACATTTTCGAATTGCACTTTAATAAACTGCATTTCAAAAACCTTTTTTGAATTCCACTTTAATAAACTGCATTTCAAAAACCTTTTTCGAATTGCACTTTAATAAACTGCATTTCAAAATCCATTTCCCTTTCCTGTTCGCTCAGGGATTAACATGTGGATTAGCAGTTGGATTAACAACTTCATTTTAAAAATCCTGCTGCTATTCAAATTAGCCACACCGTGGGATGTAAGGAGCTCTCTGATTGGCTGGTCAGACAGGCTGTCTGCCAGCCTGGATTTTTCTAGCTCATAGCTTCGCCCTGCTACGAAGTGTGTGTGCTTGTACAAAGGCCGTTCAGCCTCGGGATTTACACTCGGCTCGACACGGATATGTGAAGAATGAAGGGAGCCTGCAGCGAAACGGAGAGCTAACCTCTGACTGAGTGCCCGTTTACTCAGTCTGACCACCTGTTGAAGGTAACGTGCTAACATGGCTAACGCTAGCATCACCCCACGTAGCCCCGTTATTTTAAGGTCATTTTAGCTTATGAAAATTTTACGTCGCAGCTGTACGAGCTAGCTACGTGTTTTGTAAGCTGCTGTGCTCTTCACAAATAAAGCTGGAAGCAGCTCAGACTGTTAGAACCAGCACTGAGGCCTGTTACATTTATACAGTGTTAGAGCAATGGCTGCAACCTACAGCCTTTAAACTAGCGATTAAAATGCTGACAGTAAACTCGTCAGTCCAGATGTTACCACATTACTTTGTGATACTTAGAGTTAAAACAACTGAGACAGGCTGATTAAAATAACAGCTGTCAGTTCTCTCATTCCTTATGTCAAGACTGGAGATCACACTACTGATTTCAGTTCATTTAATATGTGAGTGCACAGATTCATTCTCAGCTAGACATAAATGATGATCAAAGGTTGTATATATGATGAATTCATCAAATCCCAGCCTCTAACACAGTGCGCTGAATCTTAGCTTTGAATGTCCAGTATATTCTAATCAGTGCAATTTAAGCATTCACTGAACCTACAATATCTACACCTGTGTGGCAAGTATGTGGTAAAGATACAGATAATGAAGTTTAATTATTAATACAATATACATCATGAGAAACGAAAGCTGAAATTGATTCAGTTTAGTACTTTTCTCTGTATGTTCTGTGATTATAAAGGCCTTAAATTCTGTGATATATACTGTAAATGATTTTCACAGAGGTCTTAAAGTACTTAAATCACTGCTGATACTCTGGTTGTTTATATTTTCATGTTTTTGTGTCTGTAGGGCTGTTTGATGACGATTTGGACTCCTCTGGGTGATGAGGACACACCCACATCTGTTCCATACTGCAGCCATGGATGGTGTTACAGCTCTGAGTCCGCTTTGGGCCATCAGATGCACACACTGGAAAACCAGCGCCTGTACTTCATGCAGGAGAGATGACCTCAGTGATGTAGGTTCATAAGCAAGTTCAAACATTTCTGGCCTCTTATCACTTAGATTTCTTAATCTTAAAAGTGAATGCATTTAAAGCAGGAACTGCACACCTAGCCATCAGAAGTTTGGCAGCATGAGTACTGTAAAGTTTTGTAGGGCCCTTGTTAAAAATTCCACAAGCACCACACCACATTTGTCATATACAGTTCCATTTTGTACAGTACATTGTTGAAATTATAAACTATATATTCTAGTTATCCACTTGTCAGTAATTTTTGAGTAAATGGATGTCACTGATAAATCAGTGGTGATTCACCTGCAAATGTTTTTAACAAACTTTGTTTTTTGTAGAATTCATCAGCAGCTGTGAAGAGATGTATTTGAATATCTTCTGGTTCCACTTTTCTTAACCTGGAAGCTGAGGATGGCTAATTCCTGACAAGGACACACACCTCAGCGCTTATCATGGGTGTTACATCCTCTGCGCAGCAATTCCAGAGAAAACGAGAGAGCAACGACCACACATTAAGACCAGACAGAAATCTGTCCCTTTCTGGCAGCTGTGGAAACTTCCAATAAGAAAGTTTGCATTCTTAGAACAATGCTGGGTCATGTGTGATGTGTCATTATATGAGGATATTACATTTTAACTTAATTCTGCTCAATTAAGTGTTTTGTTCGTTGATCCAATATGGCAGCTTTATTGTGCTCCAAGTTAAAACTCATTGTCCTCATGAGCACAGCATCTAACAACTCTCCTTAAAAAAGTCGATTGACTTTAACTGGACACAATGGTTTCCAGTGGGAGATACATTCATCACTCATCCGTGACACTGGAGAAGTCACCTGAGTGAGTGATAAAGCAATTTTCCATGGAAAACCCAGAGGAACTAAACTTTGTTGTTGTTTCTTTGGGCTCAATTTCAGCTCTAGCAGCATCTCTCAGAAGAAAACCGTTTTGCAAATAATCAGATAAAAAGATTGTTGAACTAGGTGGTATTCTCTGGAGTTTAAGACCAAAACTGAACTCAAACAGTGAATTGACATTAGACTGGAATTCATAAGATGAATAGAAATACTGCTGAAGCTGAATGATTCATTCATGTATATATATGACTTTTTTTCCCCCCAATTCACCAGGTCTGTAAAGTTCAGTATGACTGTGGTACATGATACAAAAGAATAAATACAGAAGAATAAAAACTTTATGTGAATAACTTTACTCTTCTTAAAAATAACTCATAAAACAAGTAAAAGTACAAATGTGTACAAGTTAGAGACTTCCTCAGTAAGTTTACACTCTTTTGGAGTGATTTTAATTGTGTGTTAAAGAGAAAGAGATTAGGAGGTAAAGTAGAGGATGCAGAGTCAATCATCACTGAGGTCATCTCTCCTGCATGAAGTACAGGCGCTGGTTTTCCAGTGTGTGCATCTGATGGCCCAAAGCTGACTCAGAGCTGTAACACCATCCATGGCTGCAGTATGGAACAGATGTGGGTGTGTCCTCATCTCCCAGAGGAGTCCAAATCGTCATCAAACAGCCCTACAGACACAAAAACGTGAAAATATAAACAACCAGAGTATCAGCAGTGATTTAAGTACTTTAAGACCTCTGTGAAAATCATTTACAGTATATATCACAGAATTTAAGGCCTTTATAATCACAGAACATACAGAGAAAAGTACTAAACTGAATCAATTTCAGCTTTCGTTTCTCATGATGTATATTGTATTAATAATTAAACTTCATTATCTGTATCTTTACCACATACTTGCCACACAGGTGTAGATATTGTAGGTTCAGTGAATGCTTAAATTGCACTGATTAGAATATACTGGACATTCAAAGCTAAGATTCAGCGCACTGTGTTAGAGGCTGGGATTTGATGAATTCATCATATATACAACCTTTGATCATCATTTATGTCTAGCTGAGAATGAATCTGTGCACTCACATATTAAATGAACTGAAATCAGTAGTGTGATCTCCAGTCTTGACATAAGGAATGAGAGAACTGACAGCTGTTATTTTAATCAGCCTGTCTCAGTTGTTTTAACTCTAAGTATCACAAAGTAATGTGGTAACATCTGGACTGACGAGTTTACTGTCAGCATTTTAATCGCTAGTTTAAAGGCTGTAGGTTGCAGCCATTGCTCTAACACTGTATAAATGTAACAGGCCTCAGTGCTGGTTCTAACAGTCTGAGCTGCTTCCAGCTTTATTTGTGAAGAGCACAGCAGCTTACAAAACACGTAGCTAGCTCGTACAGCTGCGACGTAAAATTTTCATAAGCTAAAATGACCTTAAAATAACGGGGCTACGTGGGGTGATGCTAGCGTTAGCCATGTTAGCACGTTACCTTCAACAGGTGGTCAGACTGAGTAAACGGGCACTCAGTCAGAGGTTAGCTCTCCGTTTCGCTGCAGGCTCCCTTCATTCTTCACATATCCGTGTCGAGCCGAGTGTAAATCCCGAGGCTGAACGGCCTTTGTACAAGCACACACGCTTCGTAGCAGGGCGAAGCTATGAGCTAGAAAAATCCAGGCTGGCAGACAGCCTGTCTGACCAGCCAATCAGAGAGCTCCTTACATCCCACGGTGTGGCTAATTTGAATAGCAGCAGGATTTTTAAAATGAAGTTGTTAATCCAACTGCTAATCCACATGTTAATCCCTGAGCGAACAGGAAAGGGAAATGGATTTTGAAATGCAGTTTATTAAAGTGGAATTCGAAAATGTTTTTATTAAAGTGGAATTCGAAAAAGGTTTTTGAAATGCAGTTTATTAAAGTGGAATTCAAAAAAGGTTTTTGAAATGCAGTTTATTAAAGTGGAATTCGAAAATGTTTTTTGAAATGCAGTTTATTAAAGTGGAATTCGAAAATGTTTTTTGAAATGCAGTTTATTAAAGTGCAATTCGAAAATGTTTTTATTAAAGTGGAATTCGAAAAAGGTTTTTGAAATGCAGTTTATTAAAGTGGAATTCGAAAATGTTTTTGAAATGCAGTTTATTAAAGTGCAATTCGAAAATGTTTTTTGAAATGCAGTTTATTAAAGTGCAATTCGAAAATGTTTTTATTAAAGTGGAATTCGAAAAAGGATTTTGAAATGCAGTTTATTAAAATTAAGCACAGAATTTTTTATTTCGATGCGCGTGGCTCTTGTGGTCCTCCATACCCACCATCTGTCTAACTGTATGAGTGTGAGACATGTTAAAATCCAGTGGCACCAAGGCATTATACAATAAAATTATGTGAATAATACATAAATAAAAGAAATTCCTATACAGCTTCGTCCACACCTAGACTGGTATTTTGGAAAATGCTGCTTTTTCTATGCGTTTGGGCCTTTCGTCCACACATAAACGGCGTTTCGAATCACTGAAAACGGAGATTTTTTATTAATTTCCTGTCAGGTTGGAGATTTTCAAAAACTCAGTTTTTGCGTTTACGTGTGGACGAGGAATACGGAGTTCGTCACGCAATGTCAAAGGTATGTGCCTTTTTTCATGTCACGCTGTGCGCCAATTTATTGTTTACATGAGATGAATTTCTACAATGACGGATAGAGACAAAATACTGTTAATCTTACTATCTGCAGTTTTTACACGCTTACATATACACAGGTAGTTACTGTTGCGCCATTTAGAAATGCAGAGGCGTCATGGTGTAATTATTTTACGTGTAGTTGTTTTTTTCCTGTGTAATAATATTCAACATTGCTATCAATACATTTTCAAAAAAAGCCTCTCTGTGCAAAATGGGTTCAAAAACATAAATAATTGTGGGATCCTGTTTGTCCGTGATAGTTTCCTTAACTAACTTGTCTCATTCTGCCCCCACTCCTCCCCTCTTGTCCCTGAAGCCTTTTCTTTTTTCCACCCTTCTTCCTTTGCTTTCAGTTCCATTTCAAAAAAGAGAAAACTAGAGCAGTCAGAAAGGCTTGTTAGCTTTATTTTCTGTCATTGTTTCCTCCTCCTTTCTGTCATTGTATTAATGTGCCAGCAAAAAATGAACCCATTTGTTCTATTTCTGAGTCAGCAGATAATAAACCTTTGCTGTGTTTTTGAGCCGGTAAATTTAAGAACTGATTTTTTTGTTCCTTAGGGTTGAGAGTATGAAGGGGCTATTTGTGCTCCTTATTCAGAGATTGTTTGCTTTGCCAGTTTGGCTCCCTCGGAATCAAACTGTCAAGTTCATGAGCCAACTTCTCCAGAGACTTTGTATTGTGCTGCTTTACCAGGGCCCCTGCACAAAGACTGTTTTGCTCCCCAGCCTGCTTGTTTTGAGACTGTGGCCTCACTGGAGACTACCTAATCCGGCATCCATCCCATGGGAAGGGTAGCCTAGACCAGCGGTCCCCAAGCCCCGGGCCTCGGACCGGTATCGGTCCGTGAGTCGTTTGGTACCGGGCCGCGAGAGTTGAGGCTGAGGTGTGAAATGTATGGTTTTCAGGGTTTTTATCGGTTTTCAGCGTTATTCTGTTTCTGTTTATTTTCGGTACCGGTACTAGTTTTATTTTGTTGTATTTATCCGCGACACCTTAAAGGCCGGTCCGTGAAAATATTGTCGGGCATAAACCGGTCCGTGGCGCAAAAAAGGTTGGGGACCGCTGGCCTTAGACCCAGCCAGTCCCTGCACCCTTACCCATTCCAAGGATGAGAATAGCTAGGCCTCGCTATCAGCCCCAGAGAATATCAAAGGAGAGGGCTGTGGGTGCCCACAGTATGGAATGTCCTTCGTAGCTTCAGCAATCTGAAGAGGCAGCCCTGCACAGCTCCAGCCTCAGGAACTGGAGATGGCTGTGAGCATTGCGCAGCCCTGGTTGTCGGAGGAGATGGCCGATTGCCCTGCCAATCCCGAGGGTACCAAGTCAATGCGGTTACAGTCTCTGACCTCAGCGGAGACTGGCTGCTATGTCTGAACCTGGTTTGTCTGTTCCAGAGCCTGAGCCAGTGGGCTCCGCAGCATGTGCTCAAATATGGGACTTTACATGAGTGCTGGACTATTTAAAAATATTTTAACTAGCCAATGCTCAGACATTTTTTGAAGCATCTGTCTCAAATTACAGATTCTGATTCATTTAATGATGAGAAAGATCAGTAAAGATTCCAGGTTTTTATCTGTAATAGTATTTGACATATTCATGTTTAAACTGAAAGTTGGTTGATGGATCATTTGTCAGAAAAATATGTATGTTGAAAAGCATTTGATATATGAAGCTGAAATTTCAAAGCAACCATTATAAAATGTTCAGATAAATCAAGTAATTAAGTGTTTTTCTACACTGAGAAATAGGTTCAATTGGAAATAAGGGTCTCTGTTTCTCTCTCTCCCAGGTGTTCATGTTATCCAGCAGATTACAGGCTGTGAATGGGATGATGAGACGGAAAAAATGAATGGTTTCACTACCTTTGGATACAATGGAGAAGACTTCATTGCATTTGACAAAGACTCAGAAACATGGATTGCCTTAACCCCAGAAGCTGAACTCGCCAAACAAGATTTAAAAACAAGAACTGAGGAGTATAAGTTGTTTCACACTGTGACTTGTCCTAGTATTTTAAAGAACTGTTTGAAACATGCAGAGAGTTTTCTGAACAGAAAAGGTAGGTTTACATTTTTATTCATCTTTGCAGAAAGTATATGTTTTCTTTGCTGTAATATTAACTTTTCAATAACAATTTTTGCAAAATAATCTAAGGCTACGTCCACACGTACACGGGTATTTTTGAAAACGGAGATTTTCCGTTTTCGTTTTAAAAAATAATCCCGTCCACACGTAAATGCAGAAATGAAGGAAAACGCTGCTAGGAACATGCCAAAGCAACAGGTGGCGATATATTCCTAACCGTGTAGAAATGTTGGCCAATCAGAAGTCTAGAAGCCTCGGTAGGAAATAGTAAACAAAGATGGGGCATAGCAGCAGAACCGAGTGGTATGTGTGGAGGGACAGTAACTGTGTGTGTATATGTAAGCATTTAAACACTGCAGAGAGTACAATTAACAGTAACAGTATTGTAGAAATTCATTTCACCGAAACAATAACGTGGCGCACAGTGTAACGTCAAAAAAGGCGCACACCTTTGACGCTGCGTTTTCTCCGTTTTTCTCGTCCACACGTAAATGCAAAAACAGAGTTTTCGAAAATATCCACCCTGGCAGGCGTTTTTAGAAATCTCCGTTTTCAGTGACCGAAAACGCCGTTTACGTGTGGACGAAAGGTGCGAACGCATAGAAAAATATGCGATTTCAAAAATACCCGGGTACGTGTGGACGTAGCCCAAGATTACTCTTACTTTACATATGTTAAGAAGTAGGAAAATGTCAGAATCGTAAAATCTTGAGTTTCCTCTGGGTAGGAAAAGTGGTAAAACTTTTAAAAAGCAAATAAAAACATAATAAATATGATTATGGGAAAGAAGCCGATATCAAACTACTGCCAGAATCATTTTAAAGAAGCTAGATAGCTTCATAATTGTCAAAACCCCCCCGCCTGTAAACATTATCATTCATAGGTAATTGCAAATCAAAGCACATGTCAAAATACATTTCTTGTACTTGTGTTATTTTTTTTAACCTTTTACAACAAAACAAAATCTGGCTTCTACTCATTATCACAGGCCCGTGAGTGGCTAGTAGCTTACTTCACTCACGATTCAGTTACATTCTTTATCGCAATTAATAAGGCTTTGCACAATTTTTTTCTTTATATGTGTGGGACTTTAGATACAATTTAAAGATGTATTAATAGTTTTCAAATAAAAATGTGAAAAAAGAGACATAAAAAAGAAACATTTAAAAAAATATTTCCGAACCTAAAATTACAGCAATTGTCCTCCTCAGTTCTTCCCTCAGTGTCTCTCCTCCAGACAACTCCTTCCTCTCCAGTCAGCTGCCATGCCACAGGTTTCTATCCCAACAAAGCCATGATGTTCTGGAGGAAAGATGGAGAGGAGATTCATGAAGGTGTGGTCCACAGAGATATGCTTCTGAACCAAGATGGAAGCTTCCAATTCCACATTGACTTGAACATTTCATCAGTCACACCTGAAGACTGGAGGAGGTATGACTGTGTGTTTCAGCTCTCTGGTAACAAGGAGGAAGTGGTTATTGGACTGAAGAAATCACTGATCAGTACCAACTGGGGCAAATCTAAAATGAAAAATAATGAAGGTGAGAAACGCAGCATGGTGGCAGTGTTGTTGTATTTCATTCTCTTGTTATGAAGTAGGACCAAAGTAAAAGTGTGGATTTTTCAAGTTTTACTCTGGCCTGGTAAAGGGATCATTAAGAATTACTGTATTTAAAATATATCAATCTCTGGCTTTTGCATTTAGCTGATGAAGGAAGGGTGTTATGGTTCCAAAGCTGTTAATGAATAGACCTGTGGATGTTTTTCAGGTGGAAAAAATAATCCATAGACCATGAGGAGTCTTGAACCACCACTCATGTCTCTAGTTTTTTTCTAATGAGAAAGATTTGTAATTTTTTTAAAAGTGGTCTTAATGTCACGTCTGCTGGGGCAGATGTGTGGAGCGGAGAGAGATAGGATCCAAATGTAGACACTGGTGACCAGCTTACTGAAAGTGAGCCTTTATTATGGCCGAGCAAAATACAAACAAAAGCAAAAGGAGATGATGACTAAACTAGCAAAACCTAAACTGGGAAGAACTTGAAAAACAAGTACAAAGAAACTAAAGACCTGAGACCTGGAACATGGAATCGCAGTGGGTGATACGCAGACGATCTGGCAACAGAGGAAGACAAAGGGTTTAAACAGAGGATTAACAAGGGAATGAGACACCGGAGGAGAGCACAATTGAGAGTATTCACACACAACGAGAATGGGAGGAAGCAAAACTGAAAACACTACATAGGACACGAGACTGTCAAAGTAAAACAGGAAACATGAGACAGGAACAGAAACACATGCCGTTTCTCAATTCTCAAGTACGTGAGTACGTACTCGCATTCTCGGCGAGTACGCACTGGCCGAGAACGCATGGGAGTACGGACTCGCCGAGAACGCGAGTACGTACTCACGTACTTGAGAATTGAGAAACGGCCTTTGTCTGAGTTTCGGACGAAATGCATTCTGGGATATTTAGCTGTACCAAGTCCACACAAGTCACCACCGATGCATGCTCGATAAAACGGGCGGAGCGAGAACACATCCGGGACTTTTTCGCGTTCTTGGTTTGATGCGTACTTCGAATTGGAACAGTACTTGGTCTCCGACTGATGACGTATCACGAGTACACGAGAACGCAAGTATTGAGAAACGGCAACAGACTTGACACTGAGACATGGAGACATGACTGATTAGAGAGAGACAGGAGATGCAAGAACACAGAGACAGGGGTGACTAGATATGAAAACATGGAACACAGGAAGGTATAGTAACAGAAACCTAAAGAATAGAAACTAAGGACATAACACACATGTGGAAGAATAAGGGGAACCAAACCCATAAATAACACTAAATCAAAGAATATTTGTTATGGCAAGTGCTGTATGGCAGGCAGGATAGGACCCAAAAGCAGGACTCACGGACAGGAGGGGGGCTGCACGGCGTCAACGTATTAACCAGCTAACCACGCTAACGCGTTGATCCCGTGCCGCCCCATGCACTGGGCGCTCCGCGGCAACTCGCTAATGGAGATTTGCCATGTTAATGCGGTTATGGCATTAACGTCATTTTTACGAGATTAACTCTGGCAGCACTTGTTATTATTAATGTCTGACTCTTTTCCACAGGATGTCTTTATCTCGTCTTCCTCCTTTCACTCCCAACCAGTCACAGCTAATGGCCGCCACTCCCTGAACCTTTTGACACCAAAAAAATCACAAGAATGCTTGCTTTAGAGAGTTCAGTCTGTGTTGAAAATTAAACGTTGTCATAGTAAATATTGACTTTCAACCATGTTAGGATACACAGACTCTGTTTTTGCATTTTCATATATACGTGCAACAATTTCCCATTTTACTAGCAAAATATAAAGACATAAGGGGTAATACAAGACTTCTGAACATTACTGTTAATATTGTTATATATGCACACAACAGGGCACTCTTATATAGATTATACTATATTTGCAATTCCATTATAAGTATGATTTGTAGAAGTTCAATACTCTACATGTGATAACAGGAAAGATGTATTTCAGTTTTAACCTGCTTCATCTGTTGTCTTTGTTTGTTTATTGAAGTGAATACCACTCCCATCGTTGTTGCAGTTGTTGTTCTCCTTGTTCTCATCGTCATTGGTGCCATTGGATTTACTGTTTACAAAAAGAAGAAAGGTAAGAGGCTCAAATGAGCAGAACTGAAGCACCTATTCATACTGCTAAACTGAAGCTAAATTTAGTACAACATTAGAATCTGAAGCAACAAACAGCAACAGTAAAAGTCTCAGTAAAACTATCTACCCATGCCACAAAGTGACAATGACTGACAGGGGCCCCCGAAAATAGTAGAACATGAGTTGTTTTGGGAGTTTAAAAAAAAAAAAATATTATTAACCTTAACCTATCACCTATCACCATAAAAGAATTGCATTAGTTTTGTTTTTAGCAAAAGATGATAAAAATCCAGTCAGCCACTGCCTTCCACTCCTTATTTCGAGATATCGTTTGGTCCAGGTGCCAACCATCCTAGCTGAGCTGAGTAAACAGAGACTTTTGGATGTCTCCATTAAAAGTCTAGGTTCCAAAAAAGAAGAGACACAGAACAAAGCAGACAGTACAGTGCTTTGAAAAAGTATTGATACCCCTTGAACCTTTACACATTTTTTCACCTTAAAACTACAAAGTTAAATAATTTTTATTGGAGATAAATATCTGAATTTCAGGAGCAGGACCACGCCTCCAAACACGCTCCTTCCAGTTCTCATCTATATATGTCCCCCCAGTTCACTAAGCTGTTCATTCTCGTTTACGTGCCCCACCCTCCCTCCCCTTTTCAATTCTTTAACTTCTTCTCTTCTATTTAGTACATGGGGTCTGCCAGCCTGGGAGCCGCCGCCAGTCCCCTTCGAGGTTTTCCCCAAACCGTAGCTCAATTCATGTCTAAGCCAAGTTCCACTTATTTTCCAACCTCTTGTTTATCCTGGTCCATCCTTTTTTAAGACATGTTTTTGCCATCAAATGCATTTGTTTCCATTAAAGTGCAAAATTATCCATTAACCATTAAAGAGTTTAAAAATTTGATAGGTTTTCAATGTTCTACTGTCAGTAAAAAATGAGTTTAAGAGATTTTCAAATAATTATTTTCAGATTTTATTTACATTCTACATGGCATTCCAACTTGGAATTGGAGTTGTATATCAAATAACAAAGCTATGGTTTGTCGATCACTTTTCATGTTAGAATGAAAAGTGATAGTGATAGTGAAAACTGATGAGAATAAGACTGGTATTGAACATAAATACTGAGACTATTTATTTCCTTTTTGTTTCAGAAAAACCTCTTACATCTTGTAAGTTATTTGTGACTTATTTTCTTCTTCTGTTTTTCTCTGATATAATGTATGAGATGTCATTATTTTCTAGACATAAAATCCACCTCAATATTAGTGGTCTAACAATGTGTTTTGGACTTTACAGCTCCTGAAACTGATTGTGAACTCTCAGAGAGACTAAATTCACAGACCATACAGGACCCTGCACACTCTGTCGACACCACTTAAACAAGAGCAGAGGTGATTATTTTTACACCTACTGGGGCATGTCCTCAATCTTCGACCCAGAGTTTTTTTTTTTACTCTTAATTATTGTTTATTATTTGTTTTTGTGTTTGGTTATTTTGTTATTATTTGTTGTTTATACTTTATTTTCTAGTTCCTTAATCTCTTGAGTGTGTTTTTTTGTTTTTATCTTTTGTTATTATTTCACTTCATGTTTATTTCAATTAGTATTCTGGTTAGGGTTTCCATTGTTGCCTCTGTGTAAAACAGTGATCGCTTTTATTTTGGTTGCTGTCCTCTGTGTCTTGTTGCAAATTTGCTTCCCCTGTCCACCTGTCCTTGTTAGTTTCAGCTGTTTCCTGTTACTCAAGTGTTTCCACTTTATCTATTTAGCTAAAAAAAAAAAACCAAAACTATTCTTAAAAAGTAAAGAGATGCAAAGATTCGCAACAGATATTTGAATCATACATTAGCGTCTATATTCTTGTTTCATTATCTGTAACTTTAGAGCACAGACACTGAGCATAGACAGCAATGCTGTAAGTATTTATTCTGAAAATCACTTTGATCGCAATATAAACCATGATTGTAAATGCTTTACAGAAGAAGAATTAAAAATATTTTTGGCCAGACATAATTCATTTTCAATAGCAGAAGTCTCTGTATGAACTTTTTTTTTTGGCTGCAATTTCTGAAACCTGGTTAAATGAGGACCAAAACAGCACGAGCCAAATAAAGGTTATGACCTATACACTACAAACGGTACTAAAAAGAGTGGCAGTGGTGGAGTTACCTGTATATCAGGTACCATTACCACTGCTGAATTGTTGAATATATGCCATTACAATATTATAAAAAGTTAGTCTAAAGACTATGTATTTTATATTATTCACTTATTGGTCCATATGTTGCTTACTGTGTAAACACCTATGTGTTAGAGAATTGTGGATCAATATGGTTGTCATTGTGTAAGGTGATTAGATCTTTAGCAATGAATGCTCACCTCTGTTTCCTACACAGACACACACTCACATTTCGCTGATCACATCACATGCTCACAGACACATTCACACACATCACATGTTCACTGTCGCAGACACACACGACACATGATCACATGTGAGTGTTTTATCTGTCACATGATTAATGAGATGTTTGTGTAAGCACTGAGTTAATAAAAGGACTGTGAGAGGGGGCCGGAGTTTGGAGTTGTCTGGGATCGGGTGAGGAGCTCTTAGCTCCAAGACCCTGATCCGATTGGCTCCCCTTGCAAGTTAAAATGGATCGACCTCTGTCTTGCTTTGTTCACGGGAATAAGTCTCTGAATCAGCGAGGCCTGCAAGTGCAGACCTAACATTTATTTGGTCCTTCGAGCCGGAGCACAACAATTGGCCTTCCACCGAGGAGGGGGGAGGACACACCGAAGTCTGTTGACAGCCAGGACGCCTGAAGAAAGCCCATCCAGCCGCTTCCGCTTATCCTTTCAGGGTCGCGGGGGGCGCTGGAGCCTATCCCAGCTGTCATAGGGCGAGAGGCGGGGTACACCCTGGACAGGTCGCCAGTTTGTCGCAGGGCTAACACACAGGGACGGACAACCATTCACACCTAGTGACAATTTGGATTATCCAATTAACCTATCCCCACAAGCTGCATGTCTTTGGACTGTGGGAGGAAGCCGGAGTACCCGGAGGGAACCCACGCAAACACGGGGAGAACATGCAAACTCCACACAGAACGACCCCGGCCTGATGGTGGAATTGAACTCAGGACCTTCTTGCTGTGCGGCAACAGTGCCAACCACCGTGCCAAAAAATGACAACGGCACCTGGGGGGAATTTTGCCCCCAGGAAATATAAAATTGTTTAGAAATGAAATGCAACTAAAACAGCATTTGCACAGTTTCAGGGATGCACACTGAGGCCGGCTCAAATATTAACACAATTTTATTTATTAGTAAAAAATAAAACAACAATGACAGCGCACTGAATGCAGTGTCATCTAAAACTGTGTCCCAAATTACAATAAAAAAATAAACATACAACTGGGACTTACCAGCAGCGGTGGACCAAAAGAAAACCACACACACACAAAAAAAAAAAAACCCTACTATAGTCTATTCACCCGGTGCTGTACAACAAAGGAAGTGTGGAAAACGACCCGCCACCTGAGCTCCCACGGCCGCTGGTAGATCCTCAGTTCGCTGAAATAAAAGCACAAGACATACACATTAAAGGGATAAAAACATGGGACATCAAATAACGGGCTCTCTATATACTTAAAAAAAAAAGAGAATTAAAAGAAAAACTGAAATCTTTAATAAAACACACCCACATACACACCACAGAGCACAGATTGGAAATACTTGCACTCTGCGAGCCAGCCCTCAGCTGGTGCTGGTTCCGATTGTCCGTAGCCCCACTCAGTCTCGTGCACCTCTCCACAAACTGGGAGAAAATGGGGAGGCAGTACCAGTTTTGTAACACCAGGCCGATATGGAGCTGAGGATCGCCCTAGCCAGCCGTGAAAGCTGGAGTGAAACAATAATCCAAAAGGGGCTTAGAGTGAGACCCAAAGCAGCAGGAACAAAACTGGACAGCCAGCAGAACGGAACACAAGGCAAAACAAGACAAGACAAGACAGCAGCTAGGCAGGCGTCTCGACTCTTCGCTTAAAATCAGGCGGTTGGTCCCTGAGAGGGTGCGGCACCAATCAAACCCTACAAAAGGGCAAAGATAACCTTAATCTTCTGATTTACAACTACTAGCAGCTTATAATATAAGCGGCTTACCCCAAGACTGGAGGCGCTATACTGCACGGTGGACGCAACTCAAATAAGTCTCTCCACCATGGCTGGAGTAAAGAAAAGAGAAACAGCCGTGCTGTAGCGGGCCGCAGAAATATGACTACTAGTTACCTACCTACTTCTGAGAGAAATCAGAGGTCAAAAGGAAGCCTACCTGTAGCAGTCACACGATCCGATCGTCTCGGTAAATTAAACAATAGGCCAGCATTTACTGCTGTGTTGCGCCAGAAGCTCAGGAGGAATGAACCAACAAAAAAAACGGCTTCCCTTTATACAGACAGACACCACCCTGTAATCAATATGCAGGTGGGTTCCTAATTAGCCCAATCACATGATACAAGGAGCGAGTGCTGCGGAAAGAGAGGGAGAGAAGGTGAAGCGAGCAAGCAAAGAACCAGCGAGAGAGACGCACATAACCCATCCAGCCACACTGTGATAAGAATGATGAAATTGTCTCAGAGTGTTTCAATTGCAGGTGGGGAAACAGACCTGGATCAATTTTCCAGCAGCAGTTGGAATAAAATTATAGGTTGATATCATTAGAAACACTCAGGTCGAGTTTTGGCTGAATTGTTTTACAGCTTCACTTCCACGTGTTTCTCATCCTGAAAAGCAAGCTCCAAGGAAGTTAACTTCTCCCTGAAGATAGAAATGCAGTTCCAAAAAACAAACAACATGGCAGGCCAAGAGATAACAGCAGTCTCCTGAGCAGTGAGAGGTCCAGCAGCAGCATTATGTGGAAACTGCTTCAGCAAAGAAAAGAGAAAAACACCATCATCATGACTGGATGGATGGAGATGCGTTTCCAACAAACTGCAACTTTCTAACTGTGTGTCCATGGACCTTTGAGAAGACTGTCTGAGTTTGACATTTGCCACGTTTGGAGTGAAATGGCAATGAAAGAGATAGTGGGACTACACAGGACAAAGCTGAAGAGGAGAACTGCCATTGGACTGCTGCAAGGGGGAGAGGAGACCAGAGTGGAAGGAGCAGGGGAGGACACAGAAGAATGCTGTTGGTTAGTGTGGGAAATCAAATTGGGTTAGCGAATCTGAGGAAAACCTGACTGCTTTACGTGGAGAATTGAGAAGGTGTCTGAAGCACCGCTAAGAGAAAGGTACACAAAATTACACACACAAACAGAAAATGCATTAATTCTGTTAACACATACACACATACAGTGAAGCTCATGAAGACCAGACAGCACGTTAAGCATGTGTTTCTGTTTTATCATCTTGTCCAGGTTACTTAGTGGGATGAGAAGTGATAAGTACTAGTATTAGGAAGGATGATTGAATTATAGCAGGGGAAAACAGAATGCTGGAGAGAGTTTGAATAAATGAGACTAATAGATCATTGAGTTTCTTGTTTTTGATGTGTGGGGAAAGTTTTACCATGGCACACACCTGGTTACATGGAAAGAAACTCAGCATCTAATAGGACATTAGGGTTGTGCTATGTGGTGTGTGTCTGATGGATGGGTGTTAATCTGGCTGATACATTTTTCTTTTGTTGCAAAGTTGAACCTGTCAATTAGTTTTGGTATGATTTACCCTCCTAAGATGAAGAGCATGCTTGGATATGACTTAACAAGGCCTTTTTATTTGTTACTTTCACAGTGCACTGAAAGTTTTGTTTGGTAATCTCTTTCATTAAAGCAGGACTGCATGATTGGAACTGAAAGCGCTACACAACCTTTTGTTCGGAAATGGTTGCAAACTGAGCTTCTCCACATTACAATGGGCTCTGGAGAAAGCCACTTATTTGGGACACAGTCAGAAAGTAAGTCCTTCTCTAAAAGGATTCAGCGAGGTAATCCGGTAAATTCTAAATTCTTTTTTTTCTTTTTTTGAAATGACGTCATATTGCTGGCAGTAGAAACTTAATGCGACGAGAGGTTCCGCTATCACCAATAAAAAAAATGGGGAACTGACTGGGCTGACAAAAGCTGACTGACTTGACTGACTTAACACCAGTATGCAAGGTTGCACCTACTTCTACCCAGATGTGACAAAAGGGTGGATGTGTGTATATGTGTTTCTTTGTTGCAGGAGCAGGAGGATGACAGAGACCAGAGGGGGAGATTTTAGGGTCACATGAGAATGTGTGGGCCCTGCAGACTTAACCCTATAGCTGCTACTTTTCTGGGTTACAGATTTTTGTGTGAAGGAAACTGTGTTTACTGGCTATGTGTTGGTTATGGTATGACACTGTGTTGTTGGGAAAATGTTGAATGTTACAGTGGGGAAAATGTGCATACAATGTGAGACACATACTGTGTTGAAACCAGTGTCACTCCTTTTACAGCAGCAGATTGTTAACTTTATGAGCTTTTACAGCACCTCTGGAATGCTGACCCAGGCCTGACTTCCAGGACGTTCCACTGATGATGTTTTGTTTCTCTTTAAGAGTGCTTGTGGAGGATTCAGCACAGAGACAGAGATAAGTGACAAAAAAGGCAGGATTTGCAGTGATTACAGAACATTTTACTGATGGGCTCATTATTATACCGCTATTGAGCTCATAGGGTTAAAATAAGTGAGTGACATTACTTAATGTGGTGTCGCGAAAATGAGATAACCGGGGACGGTTACTAAAGTAGTGACAACGCCACCTGGGGGAGGGCGCTACAACCCCAGGAAAGATTTCTCTAGCCAATGAGAAGATTGTATTGGCTACCAAGGCCCACAGACTCGTTATTTAAAGGCAGAGGTGAGACAAAGTTAGTTTATAATTCAAAAGTTTATTAAGAGGAACTACTAAAACATAACTAAGATCAAAAAGCACCTAGGGTAGCAGGGGTGAGAGAGTAAAATAATTAATTAAAACACTTTATTACCAAACAATGATTAAAACGACATACTCCCTACCACAATGCTACCCTAAAACAAGCACAATATGTTAAAAGAAGCAACTAAACAAAATGGTGGAGACCGGCCATTTGAGGAGGCAACCTACAGGGAGGAGTGCCCAAGGGTGCCACCAATTACTCACCCGTGTGATTTCACAGCAAACCTCACTCACACTAAACTCTAAATGGTGCAATCTGCCTATGCCCGGTGTGTACACTCGCATGCATCGGGGAGGGGATTCCACCTCACGTGCCTAGCCTCTAAACAAGCGGCCGCACCTCCACTAAAGCAATAAAGGAAAAGATAAAACATTAAACAATCAATAAAAGATCTACATAAAACCACATCCCAAATCACTATACTTTATAAAAGTAGTGCATAATAGTGATGGGTCCTGCAACACTGACGCACCGACACATGTATCAAGCTCACCTAGCGAAGCCTGTATCGGTGCGTGCGTCACTTTAAGAAAAAGTCACGTGATCGATACAGCTGCTGTATCGCTCATTGCCAACGCGCCAAACTGTGTTTAAAAAGTACCGCATCCGTATCTGCCAACGGAATGAGTCGCTACAAAAAAACAAAACAAAAAAAACAAAACAAAAGAAAACACGAAATTACTCTCGCAAAGATAAAAAAAAAAAAACAAATAAAAATACACATCTCTCCATAACAAAATGGAGCCCGAAAGAAAAAGAAATGTTTCTGCTGTGTGGGATCATTTTGATCTTTTAACTGCAAATAACGTAATAGTTTGTCTTTGTTTCAGTGTAATCTATCAGAATAGGAAAAACAGCAATGTGAGTTGAAGTGTAAATTATTTATGTCATTTTATGCAGGTTAAATGTCGCATCTGTTCTGCAGAGCTTTCTTACACAAACAAAAGCACCTCCTCAGTGTTTAGGCATTACAGAGCCAAACATGAAAATGAGGAGACAAACACACCGAGAATGAACACAGGTCAGCCTATATTGACACTGAACAGCTTTATCATCATTTTTTTTTAATTAATATGTGTTTTATTATTTTCAAATCAGCATCTAGGAAGACTGTTCTGGGCCAGGCAGTCCTGAATTTTATTATAGAGGACTGCCAACCCCTTAGTATTGTGGAGAGTGTCGGAGAGAAACATTCCAAGATCAGAGGATCCTTTAACGTACTGGGGGAATAGGAAGACATCTTATCAGAACCTTTTCCACCTGGCTTTGCAGTTTTTGTGTACCCCAGCTTCATCTGTGCCTGTGAGTTTTCCAAAGCTGGGGAAATGGTGCCAAAAAAACGCAATAGACTGAATGCAAAAACATTGGATAAACTTATTTTTCTGAATAGAATTTTATAATAAACTCTGAGTCAAATGGGTAATATTACATTCACAATACTTTAATTTTAATTTTCACTTAGTGTCATTCACAATATATTTTATAGATGTCTACAATATTTGAAATGTAAAAGATATAAAATGATTCCATGGAAAGTAAAATAACTTACAGTGTACAAGTACGACTAGATCTTTGAATCAGTGTCTGTTGTGAGTCTCAAGTAAGTTGCCTGCAATGATACTTAATGTCCAGCAGGTGTCAGTATGGAGCAAAACAGCAACACTGTGTCGACACAGTATCGATACAGTTTGGGGAATGTGCTGAAACGCTTCACGAGGCCTCATCTACCCATCACTAGTGCATAACAAACAAAACGGCATCTGACAAGACAGCAGCAGTCTAATGCACACCACTCTCTAAGGGCAACTGAGTAGCTTTCCTTAAGAGATATGTGGAGCTCAACTGCCTAGTGCTGCAGCCACCTTAGATCGTCAAGACTGCCAAATGCCTTCTCTCAGTAGTGAAGCGCAGCTGTTTCTTATAGCCAGGTAATTGCCGGCTGAAAGGTGTGGATGTCAGTGGTGCGTTTAGGGACATCATGTAACATCCTAACCCAAAATCTACTTCACTACATTAAGGAAAGTCACTGGTTACAGTAGTTTTGAATAAATAAATGGGATGATCCATGATTTGGGGCAAATTATGGCTACAGTAGTGATTAATGATTTGGGGGGGAAAACTGCATATGACGCTTGTCTCTGTGGTGCTTGATGCTTTATTATGCTTATGATCTACGGTTGTTTGCAAATATGGAGTTTGTTTTAACTTACAGATTTTGTGTTCTAGGCAACAATTATAGTGGTGTGGATGCCAGCTCCAAGCGGAGCTGGGAGTTGAAGAGATTTAACATGAGAACCACTGGCTAATGTTTCTTAACACAGGTTTACAGGCCTGGAGTGGAGCTACTCCAGGGGAGAGGCCCTGGGAATTTTTAAGAGAGCATGTACAACTTTATTGTGCATCTCTAATTTTGTGTAGTTGACACATGGTGAGGGCCATGTGGCAAAAGAGGCGAATTTCCATTTTTAAATTGCAGGGACCGTGATGTGAGTGATATGGAAAGAGAGACCGAGGTGCAGATGGAGACTGAGACCAGGAGAGAGGCTTCAAGACGACCAGTGGGAAGCAGAGACCACTTCTAGCAAAGCTGACGACCCAGAGAGGAGCTAAGGCAGAGGGGCTGCACCACTTGGCTTCCTAGAGATCGTCATGAGAAGTGATCCTACGTTGACCTTGAGGAAGACGACTAGGGTGTACAACGTACTCTGCCCTAAACCTAGAGCTGCGTTAGAACAGAAACTGAGGGATAAAGGGAGCATGCCAAGCTCCAAGAGTGACGGTGCAGAGGGAGATCAGCGATGGAATTATGACTCTGTAAACAGCACAGACACCAGAAGCCATGGCTGTGACCGGGAATGACTGACAGCAATTTCCCATGAATGACCACCTAATGCTGTTTCACTTTCCCATGCATATTTTAATATTCTGGAGAGGGCCTTTCCTTTGTATCACTGTGGTCATCATTTTCACAATAAGGACTTATATAAGACTGCTGAAATTTTGAGCCATGGGCCGTGCCATGTCACAACAGGAGGGATGATGGCAGCAGTAGCACAACATTTTTATACTTTAGGATTTAATACCTTTAATACCAATTTTGTAGGTCGTGTATGATATGTTGCAAGCACAATGCTCAGGGTAATTTGAGACCCAAGAGAGGCAAATTCCCCAGACCCAGTCACTCATTTCAAGTTATTCACATGGACTTTGTAGAATTGTCCAACTGTAATGGCTTTAAGTACTGGCTAGTGATGGTGTGCCCTTTTTCAAAGTGGGTAGAAATTATCCCAACTAGAAAAGCAGATGCCATCTCGGTTGCCAAAGCAATATGTAAAAATATCATCCCAGAGCACGGGATTCCACAGACTATTTATAGTGACAATGACCCAAACTTTGTAATTGAACTGATTGGGTACATGGCACAGCATCTTGGGCCTGTTGACCCTGAGTGGTCTGGCAGGAGCGCACTGGGACAAAGCCAACCACACCCACTACCCGCATGGGTTCTCAACAAATTACTGGTGGCAGTTCATGAACACAACTGCTCACATCATCAATAAGACTAATTGTTATGTTTGTGCACATACGCCGCTGTCTACACATTCTTCCGGACTGTGGCCATATAGCATCACTGAGAGCAAAACAGTTTGTTTGCTCGCCCTAGCCACACACCCAGGAGTAAAAAGTACTTGGAACATCGCCAACTTCTTGACTCCCCTGAACCTGAATGGAAAGGTCAACTTACCAGTACCTGGAAAGGTGAATTGTTCTGGTAAGACAGACCTGCTGGCCTGGCCCCAAGTATCAGACCCATTGCTGGACATTATACTGCTAAACAAACTGGAAGCAGGCCAGTTACCCATGTGTGTGAAGGGTCAATGGGTCAGTCCAGGTTGGGGATTTGCCATGGCATTTGTGCAATGTCACCTATTCTTTTTGTCCCCGCTTGAACAGAATTAAGTGCCTGACGTGTCTGATGGATGCCAGGTGTGCAAGTGATGAAACTCAGCAGGCAGAAGACTGTCCATTTGACTCTTCATACCCGATGGCAATGACTGAGGGAAGACAGAACATGACCAAATGCTCAGTAATTGCACCAACACCTAAAGAGAGAATTGAACACCATCCGGGATCAAAGACAAAGAGGGACAAACTGAGTGCGAGCACTGGGCTCACTGATCCGAGCGTCGTCCCCCGGGTTTTCATATCTGGGGACCTGGAGCCAAGATCATGCAAAGTTTGTTCCTGTGGATCGAGGTCGGGGAAGCTGGGATGCACGTAGAAATCAACAGGTATGCGCTATTGAGACAAATAAGTGTGAACAAGACCCTAGGAAAAGCCCTTAGAGAAGAGCAGACGGCCATCAGAGCGATGATGGATACACGATTGGATCAGACATTTATGAAGCCTTACAGAACCTGACAGCATTGCAGAAGTATGTGGAAGAACCCACACCATTAGGATCCCCAGGGATGGACGGGATAGCTTGGTTGATGTCTGGACTATGGTGGCATATGCTTTTGAAAGGGTTAACTCCTGTTCATAGACTGTTGGTATTGATTGGCCTATTCATAGGATGCATTTTACCATGTATGAGATGAATGATAAGTAAGATAACTGCTAAAACATGTACTAACTATGTACTATTGCAGTAACATGAAATGACTCATATGCCGGAAGCCTGTGTATAAATGATGTATGCACTGAAAATGTTTCGTACAAGTGGTGTATAGCTGAGGATAAATTACACTGGAGGGCCTTGGAAAATGACAAAACAGAAGGGAAATGTTAGAGAATTGTGGATCAATATGGTTGTCATTGTGCAAGATGATTAGATCTTTAGCAATGAATGCTCACCTGTTTTCTACACAGACAGACACTCACATTTCACTGATCACATCACATGCTCACAGATACAGTCACACACACACACACACACACACACACACACACACACACACACATCATGTTCACTGTCGCAGACACACACGACACATGTTGACAGGGGGCTGGAATTTGGAGTTGTCTGGGATCAGGTGAGGAGCTCTTAGCTCCAAGACCCTGATCCGATCGGCTCCCATTGCAAGTTAAAATGGATCGAGCTCTGTCTTGCTTTGTTCACGGGAATAAGTTTCTGAATCAGTGAGGCTTAATCAAGCGTTTGAGGAATCTTTTGAAATTTTCTGTATAAGACACTGTTTAACAGCCGTTTGCCTGATAATGTTTTGTTGTTGTTTTTTTGATTGCAACTAAGACTTATAAAGGTAAGTCTCAGTTCTGTAAAGTTCAGTTCAGTGAAGTAAGGCTTCACTTGTACTCTGTGACAGACACATAGGCCAAAGCATACATTATTGGAATGTATGAGAAAACATAAATTGTCCCCACTAGTTACTATACATTTACTTTGTCTGCATTCACTACAGAGAATATTTACAAAGATTTCAGTTGGGATATATTGTTAAAATAAAGTAGTGGAAATCTGCCTAATCACAGCCCATTTCACTGCATAAAATAATTGTCACCATAAACACTATTCACTGGATAATAGCAATAAACTTGTGAGCAATAAAAGTGTGACTAATTGCACAGCTCCAAGATTCAGAAGAACGACACAAATGTAGGATTTCATTAAGGAGTTTATGATATGAGAATAAGTGAATGCAGACATGGTTGCCCACTATCACACTGCATAAATGTCAGAACACAGGAGTGTAAATGCTTTACATGCCCTTTAGGGAGAGACAGCGGAGGTAGAGTTTGGAGCAGAGAGGATTCATCCTGGCAGCACAAATCTTTATAGTATTGTTTACATGAACTGCAATATAAACACATCTTTTATAACTTTGAATAATCAACTATGGAGGTGATTTGAAGAAAAACTTTCAGACTTGTATTCACTGTACCGTCCCTGAACTTCATTTGATTTGACTGATAGTGTCTTGGCAACACAGACAAACAATACAACAAGTGCAGTCATTTAGCCATAAAAATTTCAAAAATCTGATTTGCTCAATCACTTCCTCTTTTCATGCCCACTTCCAACTAAAAACAATTAGAGACAGATGAACTCACTGATCTAGATTAACTGAGAAAACACATTTCCAGAATAGGGAAGTCAGACATTTAAAGATTATGTGTCATAAAGGGCATAATGGCCACTACTCTCTGCAGGCTCTCTCAAAGTGTACATCACAAACCTCCACAGACTGCTTTGAGCTAAATGCTGAAGATAGCATGGAAACATACTTTTAAACTTAAGAAGGTATAATGTTTGCCAGGTTCTCTGTTCTAGTTTAGCCTGTTGGCATGCAGACTGTATGCCAACAGGTTAAACAGGCTGAACCACAAAGCTGACTATTTTCACCCTGACAGCCTTGATAAAAGGCAAGGGACTCAAAATCACTGATTTATCCACATGCACCATGATTTTTCATACCAAATAACACAGAAAAACATGTAATACTAATAAATAACAAAGCAATGAAAAATGCAGTTCTCTTGGTGGTGCAGAAGTAAACATCAGTGAATCATTAAACTTCTTTAGATTGAAACCATGAATATCAACACAAAGTTCATGACAGTGCATCCAATATGTGTTGTAGCTATTTGAGTCTAAAATCAATGACTAAACAAGCAATTTTGCAGATGTTGTGCTGCATCCTTCATGCCAAAGTCAAAATATTTAATTTGATATGCTTGTTCTTGAAAAATCGTTAGCATTATAGGACCAATACAGGAGAATCCCCATAGCTCATTTAAATCAGGATCTTTAGTTGGATCATTGCAGTTCATGTAAATCATAAGATGCAAAGACATGCAGACCTTTGTTTAGATGTTTGCTTTTACATATTATTTAGCTGGTCTTGTAGGTACTGGAGTGTGGGAAAGTAAATGTAAGTACTGAACACAAGATTATTACTCAGTAATCGATACAAAGCACTTTTGAACAAAAATCAGACATTTTACACAGATCAAACTGAGTTTTTGGCAACAATAAATCAGCTTTCCAAGAACAAACCAAACCAAACAAAAGCATCTTCACAGAATCAGCAACAATTTTACTTGAGCTGTAACAATTTACCACCACTTTAACATGATTTTATATAAAGACACATTACCGTGTGATGAAAGTCAACTGAGGCACAGAGGTAAGATTATGAACAGAGCTACAGTATATCCTCACAGTTTGGCAAAATACAGTAAAGTCCATTTAGAAGTCCTCTGAACATCACAGAAAGCTGTTTAAATAAGACGAATAAGTCAACGCTCCCCTATTTCTACCAATCAAGAACACAATGTCCCGTAAAATGTGCGACAGGAACACTGATGAATGTACAGCAGAGCAACAAGAGCAGATTTACAGTGCAAGAAAATCTCAGTACACAGCATGGTGTATGCACATCTTCATCATTAAGCTATAATGTAAGCCAACACAAAGCAAGCAGAGGGATTTACAGTCATTTAGATTCATAATTTATCCTGTTAATGGACATATTAATAATATAACTGCCATTACCAGCACTGTTGCATCATGGGTAAAAAAAACATTATGCATCAGTATGTGTTTTTAGATCAACAGAATGGAAACAAAAACTGGGTAAAAAGTAAAATCTGATTTATTAAACATTAATGAATGTAAACACTTCTACTGGCACGACATGTAATGCTGGTTTGGTGCTTTTGCAGCACTGTGGGTCTCTCAAAGGTTTTTACATTTAAAGAAACACTTTGATATTTTGGGAAAATAGATAAAAGAATTTATACCAATGTCACTTCTTAAAAACCCCTTGAACAGTAAAAACATACTTGTGATTGAATATGTCCTTATTTTTATTTTAGTTCATTTATTTAGTTATTATTTTTTGATGAACCAAAACATGTACTAACCTTTAAATATTTTTGTATTTTTTAAATTGGGCAGGTTGTTTTACCCTTTCCTGTATTAGCACTAAGCTAAGCCAACTGTTTAGTCTTGCCCTATTATTAGGCCACCAGAAAGTCAAACTATTCCTTTGAAGACATGATGTTATGGGTAAAGGCAGACAGCTCACTGGTTTACACTTAGGTTATTCTTCTGCAGTGGATCTATGCAGACACTATGATGTAGCGTACACAAGTGGCTGACGTGGTTGCCAGCATTTACACCTGTGCCTGCATCAGTGTGACATATAATTACATTGCTGGAGAGGTGCACATCAGGTTATTGTGCATGGCTTTTGGTTATGATGCACCTATGATGTAGATTTAAGACAGAAAAATAAACAACCTGTGAGATATAGGCATGTCTTGTTTTAAAATTGTTTTCGTCATTGTTTATTCTAACCTCTAATTGGAAACATACCCCACAAAACAAAGAGTGGTATCTGTTGTAGCATGTCAAAGCACCCCCAAAAGTCCATTCAAGATTAAAATTTCTTCATTGCAGTTTACCTCTACATAAAAAAGGAAGGAAAACCAAGCTTTCTGACTATAAACACCTTATTTCTGTATTTTCATTTGATTTTTCTTCCCTTTTTTTCTCCCTACTTTCCATAACATGTTTAATTCAAAGCAGCATTACTCCTGTGTGCTTTTAATCTGTATTATTCTTAAAGAAAGATTAATAAAAAGTCTGAGCAAATTAAATGTCTGTGTAAAAAATAGTTGTATGGATTAGTACAGCTATATACCAGCGAAAGGAAATCTGTCCAAGAACCTCCACTCTGTCCAGCAAAGTAGAGAGAAATAATAATTAAAAAACAGATACAGTACCAATACTTTCCCCATCACCAATCTCCTCCTAAAAGAGACACAGGCACACCAAAAAATGAGAAAACCTTCAGGCTGAACAGTCAACAGCGATAATGCACCTCTACGTGACGATTTTGCAGCACCTGGTAACACGGTGAGATGCAACCACTTCCTGTCAAGTCATAAACAGACAGGACAAAAAGCTGAACACAAACATTAAAAGCGAGCAGATAGAGAAGATGGTGTTTCTGTGGGAAGTCTGAATGGGTGAGAACCTTCTGAGCAACATGATGCAATCAGCACTTTAAAACTAGTCCCACGACATTATGCAACAATCCTCCACTCAGGTTCTCTGCTTGGAAAACATTTTCACATTTTCTTGTGGACAAAAAGCTTCTGTTGTGCTAAGATTCTTCTTTTTTATATAAACTTGAACAGATTTGTCTGTATAATGCAAATATACACAGGATAGACTGTACATACTGCAAGGACAAAAAACAGTGTCTTACAGTTACATTCACTCCCCCCCCCCCAAATGGGCTGCTCCACTTGATGTAAAATAAAGTGTATTACAGAAAAATCTTTAGTAGCATTAAAGACTAAGGCCAAACAAAAATAATAAAACGTGACCCTGAGCTGGTGCATGGCCGTTCAGACGGTGTCGAATTAAAGAAGCTACAGAAAGAAGTGAAACAAACTAAAGGACCACACACGATACTTAGATAACATATTGTGCATGTTTATTTTCTACCTTGTGTATTTCTGTGTGCAAAATCCTACATTCACACTTGCATTTAAACAGGCCAAAGGCAACTGTTGCAGGATCAGGCAGCTGGATAGGGGACCCCAAGAGTCTATGTTTGTAAGTGTGTGTGAGAGAGAGACATAATTTGGAGGAGAGAGACTGATGCATTCAACCCATCAGACCATTAAACCACAGTGAACCCCTCCCCTCTCTTTTCCCTCTTGCTGTTGCCCCAGTCCATCCACATGCAGGAGGCCCAAGTGAGTCGTTGACTTCAGGGCTTCACCTGACAGCTCCACCCCCCCGTTCTGAGGGAGGCTCTGTGGGGTGAGGCTGTCACGTCCGCAGCTTCAGGATGACTGTTGCCAGGATGAGGAAAAAAGTGTTCCAGCCCAAGGTAACAGCGAAGCCTCGCCACACCATCATCCGAGACAGACCCCAGCCTGATGGGAAGATTTATATTTACATTTACTACATAGATTAAAAAACAAAAGAAAAAACCAGCACAGAGTGGACACAGAAACGGAACCTGTATGTGGACAAGGTCGACGATTTCAGCACCAGATTTATGCAAACTGTGATCAAAAAGTTCTGAGACTGCACCTATAAGAAAGCAGAAACTCTACCCCCTCACTTCAAAGTTGTCTCCATATGCACTTATGCGTATCTCCCTGAGCTCAAAATAATTTAAGATTTCTTTCTAACCATCCTTTTATTTGTGATTTGTGCAGAGAGCAAGCATCAGCTTCTGTGCCCATTTGACTCATCATGTTGAAGAGTATCAATGGGAGCTGGGTTTCCAGCTGCAACTCAGAGATGTGTCAGGCATGTCAGATCAACTGTGCAAAAAAGGAGCACGCTTTTACATTTTTTTTAGATATATTTATAGTGTTGTGCACTGTGACACTATCCCACGGGTTAGAGTGCCAGTGGGAAGCTCTAATGTAACCTGTGTGTGACCTCTGATGAAATTCAACCAAACTGTGATATGCCTCAACATGCACCTGGTGACAGCTCTTTAAAAACTGTGAGTTTTTTGCTGTATCAACGTCATCACTCATCACCCACCCAGCTTGACAGCAAACGCACACCTGCAAGTGGTCAGATTGGACATGGAGTAATCACTGCTGAAAGAGGCCCCAGTGCTTTAATAAGAATCAGGGACAATTTTTGCTTTTTTATAGCCGACAGTCTCTGAATTATTTTATTGCAACATAGTTTTCCAAAACTTTAGTAAACTAATCCTTTATATCAATAAGAATAAGAAAGGGTTTACAAAAAAGTGGACACAACATGATGTGATTTTATCAAAAGTTCTAGATCATTTAGAAAATTGTAACTTGTGTCTCTTCTTTTTTCTGTCTATTAAAAAATTATCAATCAAAAAGAAAAGAACAAAAAGTGACCCACAGATGTAGCTTCAACTCATTTAAAGCTGACCTACTGTTAAATTTCCATGTCTGCTGGACTCTGTTAGAATTGCTTTGCATGTTTTAAAACAGACCTCAGAGCGCAGCTTAGTTTATTCTCGGTTTGAAATAAGCTGTTGTAGCTCATTTTGCTTCATGCCAGTTTTCTTATAATGGGCTCCCCTTTGAAGGTGGGGGAACCCAAGAGTTTAGAGCAGACTCAAGCCCAAATTTTATCTCACAGGGATCTCTCATATATAAGCTGACCTCAGTATCTCAAAAAAGTTTTAGTACAAGCTTCGACCACTGGAAAAAAAAAGAAAAGAAAACGATGCATAATAGATTAATCTTAAATCTGGGTCTGAGTTTATAGACAGGGAATTTTTGTGTGAGATTAAACAGTCATCGAGTCCAGTCAGCAAATGTGGCAGGATGAAGCTGCATTTTCCATGTTAAAAAAAAAGAAATAAGGTGGCAGTTCATTTCCTAAATTGAACTCTGACATTGTGGACTTGTCCCTGTGGGATTTTTTCCACCGCTCCTATACGATAAGGCCTTCAAACAGGAAATGGCTACTCCGACTTCCTCTGTATCAAGTAACACAAGGGGAGCTCGTGCTGTCATCAAGTCTTATTGTTCAGAGGTCAACAGGAGGAGAAAAGATTGGAAGACAGAGTGAAACCACTACACCTCCTGAGAGATGAGTTACACTGGACCCAGAGCTGATTAATGATTTAGACAACTGGCTCCGTTGTGCACAACGTAATCATCTGAGCCGTGCAGACGCTGCTAACTCTTACACGCTACCAATATGCCATATGGTACGCAGCAGCAACACATGACGTTACACTGTTGTTGTGTGTGATGTGTTCTGTCCATGAGCGTTACCTCTGTACATTATACAGCGAAGGGCTTCTGAGGCGTAGGTCTGAGGAAGGACCAGGCTAAGGTAGCGGAGAGGATACGGGATACATTCCACGGGCCAGATGATACCTACATCACAGGACAGAGAGGACAATGTGTCAGATGTGGGTAAGATATCATTTACACCTCCAGCAGGAATGCTTTGTGTCTGGATTCTGATAACAAGCAGGCTGTGAAGCATTAAAATAATCTCCCCTCTCTCTTGTTTTTTTCTGTTTTTTTCACATTCCAAATCAGGTTCAAAGTTCAGTCTGAGCAGCTGAAAAACTAATCTCACTTCACGGTGCATTTAGCAGCTCTTCTGCAGCAATCACTTCATCAGCACACAAATTTTGCTTTGAATTGCAGATGGTCAGAATTCCATCTTTTTCTAAGGAAGTCTGGACTCAGAGTTGAAAGATGGAAATATTGTGATATGGCTGGAAGATCCAGAGCAGAACAGCAACAGGATGAACACTGCGGTGGAGAGATTTTATTCACTGCTGTTTCCATCCTTTTAGGCCACAGCATCAAATAAGAAAAAGCCTTTAAAGAATTTCTTATTATTCTGTGTGGTCTGACATCACAGATACGCATTTGAGAAATATGCAGAGTAAGTATTACATCCTCCAAAAAATGTCTTAAAGAATATCAGTTTCTTTACTCATGAATCATTAATTGGGACTTTATCAAAGGAATAACAAGCATGTCAGAATTATATCACAAATCTTATATGCCTCACACTGATATAAGAGCATTTTACACTTCATTGTATATTTCAGGCATGTTTTTCTTGTCTGCATGTTTTTTCACTGGATTTTGTTGTTGTTGTTTTACGTGGCCCTTGGGAAGACTAGCAACCACTCTGTGCAACTGCAGGGCTGCTAACAAGAAGTCTGATATGATATGAAAACACTGGATGACTTAGTGTGCATAAGAAAAACCAAAATTAAAGAAAATCTGCTATAAATTATTAAATATCAGTAAGTTTGGCAGTGGGTTTTAGTCTTAGTAAAAGCTTGTTTGCACATCAGCATCAGCAAAGGACAAACAAATTTCCCATAATGTATATATACAAAATATTACACATCCTCCTACAGCTTCTAAAGTTTTGAGCTTTTAATCCAACTAAAACCACCATTTATTTGCACTACCTACACATATGCTTACACCCAGTTCACAGCATCAAAGATGATTTACTCAGATTCCCTAATTCCCTGATTCAGTGATGCTCAGACTCACACCTACTGTGCTTTTTAAGGCATTTTGCACTCACAACAGTAAATCTCACTGCTTACCACTAAGGATGAGGTTGGGGTAGAAGATACCCAGAGCGGCCTGGTTGGCGCTCTGCTCGTCGTCGATTGCAGATGAGATGACGAGGCCGAATGAGATGCCTGTGACACCCTGCAGCACGATCAGAATTACGACGAGCACCAAGGAGCCTTCGTTAGGGTTCTGCAAAGACAGAGAGAGAGAGAGAAAGAGATGAAGAGCAGGGGTGAGAAAAAGATAACAAGCTTGATTAAGTTGTGGGTATTTTCAATGCAAAGCTGCAGCAGACCTAAAAGTAGAGAAAAATAGAGGGGAAGCTAGAACAAGGCAGTGCTTCCAGCATCATAAACATGGGTAAGGGCCTTCCATCAGATTATTACTGCAGTGATTAACATGTTTCAGCTGGCAGGTCATTTAACCCTAACTGATGCAGTGAGTAGCTTCTTATTTTTTATCCAACCATGTCAGAAACCATATCTGCGGTCAGAAAGGTCGAATTATTGGCCTGCAAAGAAAACAACTAAAGAGAGTAATGGAATTACTAAAAGTCATGTGGTTGGAAAAGAAAAATCTTCAACGACTTAGTAAGATAATTTTCTGCACAGTGTGAAGAAAACTCAAGGTATTGGGACTAAACAGCTGTGTAGCATTAAGGAAACCATTTATCAATGAGGCTAATTGGAAAAAATGGCTTCTTTGCTAGGGAGCATAAAGATTGAACTCTGGAGCAATGGGAAAAGGTAATAATCTCATGTTTACGTTGTTCCAGACTGACTGGAACTAAAAACAGAGGTGGATAAAGTGATGCACCCATTACGTCTACTCCCTGTGAGCCTCTGGGGGGCTATGCTATGATCTGTGGTTGCTTCATTTTGTCAGGTCTAGTTCAGCAACATTATGTCCCCCAAAAATGAGGTGAGCTGACTGCCTGCGTCTCATCATCAGTTCTGCTCTGCTTGGAAATAAATGTTGTAACATTGCATAAGGTCATCAAATGATGCCACAGCTAATGTGCGCTATGATTAAAGCTAAAGATGGTCCAGTGTTCAATATTGTTTTAGCAAGCACAGTGTTACTTATCACAAGTAGAAAAAGCTGAATAAACACACACAGAAACTGCAGCATTACAGCCGGATTTTTTTAAACTTAGAAACAATGTAAGCTTTTCTTGTAAAATATATTACAGTTGTCTATCTGCTGGGAGTAAATGTTGTGTTTCTAAAACTGTTTGAAGATGATAGTAGTTTTTTTTAAAATGTTTGTGATGGTTTATGTTTGTGTCACAGAATTAATGATGAAGCTAAAGCCATGGAAAACCATGATATGATACATTTTCAAAAAGGAACTGTGAAAGACGTTTGCTGGACATGAAATTACACCAGCGCTTGCTGCATGCTCACTCCCGAAATGATGTACAATCATCTTGTGTGGCTGTTAAAGGGGAATTCCACTATTTTATCATATCTGCATCGTCTGCGGGGAAAGAGAAGTCTGAAAATGAATAAATAAATAGAGGTGAGGAGTTAGAAAGAAATGAGATTGCAGGGCTGATCCTAATCTCTGCCTTAATCAGTGGAGAACTCTTTCCTAATGTGAAATAAACTATTACGTTTTTAAGTGTTAAGGTTGTTTTCCCGTCCCTGGACATTCAAGCCTATTTCAAGGAGTTTTAACATTTAGTTTCACCACAGATAACAAGGACAAACAGTTTTTACCCTGAATATACACCAGTGAAATGGTCCTGTGATGTTAATATGGGAAGTTATCATGCATTAAAGAGTGGTGTACAAAATCCGGCACTGCAGAGAGGAGTTTAACTGTCCACCACATGTAACATATCAGAGTGCAATACTAAATCACCTGGGGCGATTATGAGGACTCTGAATCAGTGGAAATTTTTTTAAAGAACACAGGAAAAGACAAGAAGATGAGATGAAGAGAAAGGGGGAAAAAGATAAACAAATAAAGCACTTTGATTTTCTGGACTTATCTTCAGCCAAAAATACCACAAGAAATGGAAAGAAATATCACTGATAATTAACTTTGGTCTGGGGTGTAAATGAGATATGAAACTTTTCAAAATCACATAAAAGCAGTGAAACAGAGACTGGAAGTCTCGCCTCACAAGATTCCAGGTGATAAGCTCCTTAGCTAAACTGTGTGTGTGTGTCTGTGCCCTCCTTGGAGTGTTAAGACACTTCCCGTCTCCCCTGACAACGTGCAAAAATAAACCTGCACCAAGAGACCACATGACCACTCGGTTGCCACAGCAATCAAGGCCTGTTGTTGTGGTGATCCCGCAGTGATCCTTGGATACGGCCGGAGTGGGAAGTGATTTATGGAGCGGTGGGTTCTGTGGACTTGAGCACCTTAATTAACACACACACACACACACACACACACACACACTAACATAGAGGAGCACACGCATAAAAGCAGGTCCCTGCATGAACTAAACACACACTCACATTTATACTCTGTTCTTTCTTCTCTGTATTGATTTCATATGGATGTCTATCAATAATCAGTAGTGAATGAAATCCTGATGTTCCCACTGGTTTGGTCATTTCAGCGAAGTTATTAAAGTTAATCGAACTTGTGACATTTAAGTTAATGGTAATAAAAATTAAAAGCAGACTTTACAAAAAGTATAACTAAAATAAATAAAATACCAAAAACGTCTTAGGAACAACATAACAACAGCATAATTTAACAGTTCAGATACTTTTCTCACTGGATGTCAGAAGGATTCATATTCTTTAAATAAAGAAGAAGCTACTTTCCCTAATTCCTGGCCCAATCCCAAAGGGATTTGTATCTCCTTTTAGGATTTCTTTGCTTGTTAGTCAGTTAGTGTAAACCAATACACAACTGAGCCACTGTTTAATGTCTTTAAATGTGAAGACAAGTTTTCATTTCCTCATAGTCAAGTCATAAAATGGCAAATAGCCAATGAAAACTGGCAAGATTCGTCACATGTTTCATGACATCAGCGATTCTGCATTAAATCTAGAGTCATAATATGGTGAAAAGCAGCACTGTTTGATAAGTCCATGCGTATATATAGTAGCTGAACTTTGTCTTGCCACATAAGTGATGTTATGAAACAGTTTTGGACCAATAGAAGAAAGTGGCCTTTATGTGATATATTTCCTCTCGAGTGCACTGTACCCAAATTTTTATGTGGCGAAAAAGGTATATGCTTGAAAAAAATAGAGGTTAATAAAATTATCATAAAATTACGACTTGAATCCACTGCAGGTAAAGTCTGATTTTGATGATGTAGGAAAAATGCAAATGAAGATGGTAAAAGGTCGGTGAGGCATTAACCTTCAGTATGTCAGAGCTGTTCCCTGCATGTTGAACGAAACCATATCAGAGGCCGTTTTAAAAAGCAAAGAAAATCTCCCTCACACAGTGAGTTTGCAAAGAGCACAGGAAATACCACGTTTCAACCTAAAGTGTTCAACATTAAGTGACCGTGTTGTGGTCTCAGCAAAGGTTAAGCAGGACTGACCCTGTGGTCTGGCTTTCCAAACACTTATTGGCATCACACTGACTGAAAGCAAACACAGAAAATCAATTAAAGAAGCAAACAGTGAGGTGACATCTGTTATACTGTGAGGTAAAAATAACAGTCAGCCTTGTTTATATAACCAAACCGTTCTTAAGGCTTCTATTTTTATCATTCATTTCCCCTGCTGATACTTTCTTCTCTGTGGACTTCATTTTTTACTGCTGCAAAGGTTCATCCTCAAATCGACTCATATCAAAGATTCATCTGACCACGTCTGTATTTTGAGTTTCTGTGTTATTTTGCGGTCTTTTTGCTTCTACCTTGAGGACGAGCAGTATCATAAGAAGCAGCAGGATGATCTGAACGCTGATGACGAACAGCTGAGAGAAGAGGTGAGCCAGCATCGTCTCCAGAGAGCTCACGCCTGATAGAAACACAGAGAGACAAAATTCAATAAACTCACTAAAAGATTTATACACATTTTACATTCACATCATTTATTTAATTAATTATGTAATGTTGCAATCAATTTCTGGGTGCCCAGTATCTATCAAATCATAATCATAACAGAGGATAAACATAAAATTTTTAACTGCTCAGCTATATTATACATTTCTTTTATTACAAAATAATTCACTGAGTGTTATCTGCAAGTATAACACATTTTTGATATAATTACAAATACTCAATAAGAGATTACTATTAAGTCATAATCCATTTTAATGCTAAAAACAGCAGTTTATAAGAAGAAAAAACAAAAGGTTTTCAGTGTGTCTGCTTGTTCAAGGACATCTGCTTAACCCTAATGTGATCTTCTTACTCCCTCTAGTGGTCAAGTCATGAATTACACTTGAAACAATCCATTGATTGGATTCTTATCACCACTATATGGTTAATACTGAACACAGACTCAATTTATTTTATGGGTTTTCCCATTTATGTGATTCACACCAGTTCTGCAAACAATCCAAAATGGGACTTTTAGATCAGACTGTCAAATCTTGACAAGAGAAATTAAAAACATGCTTTTTGCAGGTACAGCTAACATTCAGATTTTGTTGAAGCTGTTTGGCAATAAGCCACAGGTATGTTATTTTTTTTAGCAGGGTGAATAATTTTCTTTTTTCCTTTTCCCACTTGAGTGTAGGTAAGTGGAGCCCAGGGAGTGTTTTAAAGCTAGAAATCATGTGTATAGAAAGATTAGTCATTCTTCATCATGGAAATGCACTTGCACACTCAAAACCTGCATAAAATTCATGTGTACAGGTGCAATATGTGTACCACTACAGTGGTTCTGTAGTCGCGTGCGAATGTGTGAGCAATGTGAGCTTTGATGGCTCACCTGCAACCCAGCATCTGTCCAAAAGCCCCTCTTTCCTCTCGAGCACGAAGGAGAGTGCCGTCAGACCCACGGCCAGGTAGAAGGTGATACTGGAGGGATCAAAGAAGAAGAGAAGGAGGAAGTGAAATGACAAGGTGGTATGTTGTTATTATGAGCTGATGCCAAAAATTTCACAAAATTGACCAAAAGGAAAATAAACACAGGTATAGTAACGCGTCTACTACCCTATACTTTAACCAGCACACAGTGTACTGACCTGAGCACAGCTCCAGGGGTCACAAATGTAGTAAAATCTGTGTTTTGGCTGCCGTAGATTGGCTCCTCAAACTAGTAGAAGAAATCAAGAGTGTTTATTTTACTTTATTACGCAGCATGTATAAACTCAAATACATTTAAGCATTTACAGTATTTAATTACATTCAATTGCTTTTTTCCATAAACTCTCTTACCTTTATTGGTAAGGCAACCATATATGCCATACCACCCAACTTATAATCCACAAAGGCCTGCAGACAGAGGGCAAAACATAAGTGATGCATCTGTTTTTTAAGAAAAAAATCAGTGCTACTCTTTATGATCTTTAAGTATTTTCATTAAATATTCAAATCAGTTTAATGTTGTTTACATAATTCTAGTTCACAACAGCTCTCGTCCACAGACCGCTTAAAAAAGATGGGATGTGTTTGAAAAGTGACAATGTGGAAGCTCTTTAAACTTATGTCTGTGAAGGTTCTCAGTCATCCAGGTCATCGTAGTCAAAGGAGTTTGCAAAGAAAAGCGCCTGGACTTCTTTAAGTTGCTTGAAGACGTTTCACCTCTCATCCGAGAAGCTTCTTCGGTTCTAAGGTCAAATGGCCGAGAGTCCCAGATTTAAACCCAGTGGGAGTTTCCCCCCAAAGAGGGACAAAGGACCCCCTGGTGATCCTCTAATCACATGAGCCAAGGTGTGAAAACGGGTTCCCGTTTTCACACCTTAGAACCGAAGAAGCTTCTCGGATGAGAGGTGAAACGTCTTCAAGCAACTTAAAGAAGTCCAGACGCTTTTCTTTGCAAACTCCTTTGACCTCTTTAAACTTAGGTTATTTTCCAATGGCCAGCAGGGGGCGACTGTGGAAAACATTTGTGCGCTTTCTTGGCCTAGGACCTCATTAAACGCTGTCCTGATAACTTTATGGGCTCAGTCAACAACCAGGCTTCTTAAGCTGTGGCTAAAAGCTCAATGATGGCTCTTGTGTATTATATATTTTATGTATACAGCATAGACTTCATATCATATTTGTACCTGAAAGGCCTGATGTAGTTTCTTCTGCACCATGAGGGCAATTTGCCGATCTAAGAATGAAAAAAAGGGAAAACATGAGCATCTTCGTCTTGTCAGAGTCATTTTTTAATGTACACCGTTCAAAATTTAAAGGGAGCGTGTAAATCACACATCAGATCTTGATGAATGAAATATTCAGGTTGAAAATCTTTGCTGACATACAGTAGAAACCAAACTTATTGACCTTTTAAGGGTTGGAATCAGAAATCAGAAATTGAAATCACAGATTGAGGCCAGCTTGTGTTATATGTCTTAGAAGTATACATGGCCCCCACATGACATCTGGGCATACTCCTGATTAGAAGGTCTATGGTGTCCTATGAGGATCTCCTCCCTGACCTGGAGTATCAGTGAGCTCCTGGACAGTCTATGGCTGTACTGGACTGCACCAGTACGTGAGGTCCCATTCAGGAATTACTTGTACACTTTGGCCACATGAGGCTCAGCACTGCCCTCCACCAGGAGGAACCCACTGCACCAGTTTATGGTCTGACAGTAAACTACCTAACAGCAGACAGGGTACTAATATCTAATACAAAGAAGTCTGCTTGTGCAGGCCGAATGATCTGCAGGTACTTTTTCATACTACCACTAGTGACAAGCAGTAGTTTGATGTAATGCCGGAATTTGATGTACGTGAGAATCCTATATGTACAATATACATTAGTATAACATAAATAAAGAACACAGTGTCTTTCATTCAACAACAATTATCCAAAAAGAAGAAGAAAAAGAGAAAAAATGGTTTGTATCTTACTCGTCTGGTCCAGCCAGACGTGTATTGATCCTCCATCGATTATCTCCTGAGAGACCTGCCGCTGGAGCATCCTGTGCAATTAGGAACCAGAATTATGATCAGAAAAAAGTAGAACCTCAGTCTATCTAACAAAACACTAAATGTAAATATCGCAATGACAAGCTGAAAAGTGAGTGATAATCTGCTGAATCTGCACGTTTTCTAAATTTGTCTGGCAGCACAAGTTTAAATGATAGGGCGGCATACAAGACAGACAGATGGAGACAGATAAAGCATTACTGATCTATGTGATAGTGAAATCTAATCTCAGTGAACCAGGGTGAAGAATTTGGTCATTAGGACACTACAAACCTGGTGAACCTGAGGAAGGTGCATAGGAACATAAATATTCATTTTTTCCTAAGGAATCTAAATACAATTAAAACCCTGTTATTGATATGGAACCTTATGAAAGGAGTGTCTGACCTTAAAAACTAAGCAGCCAAGTGAATTAATAAACAGAGTCATGCATGCATGTGACTGCAGGCTGGTAGCACTATTTAAAACTCAGAAGGTCAGCCAGGCTAATTATTATTTCTCTGACACAATTGAAGCAATGCCTCAAGTCTAGCTGAGCCACTGGGAGCACTGAACTACGTGTAATTTACTATTACTAAATTGTAACTTTGTTCTTAAATACCACTGAACTGAGTAGTGCGTGTCAGATATGTGTAGCCTGGAATTCCTTCAAGTATTTATTTCAGATGGTCTCACTTGGACAAACACTTACTGTCTGCGTAAGTGCATAGATTAAAATTTTGATTTAGGGTGTTGCACTTTAACATAGTTCCAGTAGAAAGTATGAAACAGATGTGCTACACAGAGAGTTTGTAGCTACTGGAAATTTTCTGCCTTGTCCCTAGTTACGCTTTTACAAAACCAATGTATCATTAAATTATACTGTTCTTACTCCCATAAACCTAGACTACAGTTAATCCTGGATCTACTGGTAGTTGTTGTGTTTAATCCTTTCAGGAGATGATGATGCCAATACATGGCTGAATATCTAAATGCCTCAAATTGAGGGTATTTAGATTTTTTTTATTATGTTATATGTTAGATATATGTATATGTAGTAATATATATGTTTTATTTTTAATCGTGACTTTTACAACAGCGATCCCCAAAGCGGGCTGTGAAGATACTGCAGGGGTGCTAAGAAGAGATTTTGTTAAGAAAAAAATTTGTATTAAGGTTTAAATCCCAATAAAATATCAATGACAGAATACTTGCAATTTATTTTATAAAAAAGCAAAGCAAACTATTAAAAAAGCATGGAAAGTATGCCTTCATTTTTTATTGTTAAGACTTACTGACATGCAGAAAAGAAAATGAACTCTAAGAACTAACTATGGCTACTAAGAATGGCTTGTTTGGAAAGGTTGCCCAAAGAGCCACTTCTCTCTAAAATAACGTGGGAGCAGAGCTTAGCTTTGTAAAGTTGGATCTGAACAAACCAGGAGGTTGCAGAAGAATGTGAGTACATGTGAGTCCATCTGTGCCACAACTAAAGCTTGGTTGAAAGTGGGTCATGAAACACAACAGTGATCCCGAGAACACCAGCAGGTGTTCCAGTGGTCCAGTCAAAGTCCAGATCAGACCTCAGCCTGACTAAAGTGCTGTTGAGGGATCATAAAAGAGCTGTGCATAAATGAATGTCTGCTTGATGAGCTGAAGTGAAACTGTAAAGACAACTGGGCCAAAATCCCTTCACAACAACGTGAAAGACTGATAAAGTCTGATAAAGGTTATTGTGATCATTGTAACAATCAATTTATCGGTATCACAAGTTGTTGTTCATCTGAGGTTATATCTAAATGATCTTAAAACCTGATAAAGTCCTGGTGAATTTTTTTATTATTTCCTCGCACGGTGATTAGCACTGTTGCCTCACAGAAGAAACTCCACCATCTGGCCGCAGCCTTTCTGTGTGGACTTTGTGTGTTTGCGTGGGTTCTCTGACTTCTTCCCACAGTCCAAAGACATGCAGTTATTTGGGTTAGGGTAATTAATGATTCAAAATTGCCCATAGGTGTGAATGTGAGTGTGACTCTCTGTGTTAGCCCTGTGATAAACAGGCCACCTGTCCAGGGTGTACCCTGCCTCTCACCCCATGTCATGTCCAGCCCTTCCCAATTGAAAGAGGATGTACGGATGTACTTTAAGTTTCAAATGACTGTAACTTAGATTTTCCATCTAAATATGTGCCACCATATTAAGTCTGTGGAAAGGTAGGAGTTAAAATATGGCCACCAACTGCCATAAAAAAAGCTGTTTATGAAGAATAAACTTCAGTAGGGAATTTATCACAGAGTTGAAATGAATCCAGAAAAAAGAGGAAAAAAACATCATAATGGTGGGTCAGATTGTGATAGGTGTGAATATCTTCATTCTCATAAGATATTAAAACATGTATATCAAAAATACATTTGCATGAGCTCCTTATCCATCCTGCCTCATCCATAAATTATTAACAGGAAACAAAAATCTGCTTCATGCTTATGTGAGAACATTAAGGTCTGCTTGAGAATCAGCCAGAGTACCAGAAGGCATGGGAGAAGAAGCTTTTTGTTTTCCTTAGGCAGGTCTGTCACATAAGAAGCACGTGATTCGGTAAGAATAAGCATCTTATTGGTCGGTGCTAAGATGCAACCTGCTCAGGTGTGTTATGGACAGGAAGGACCAGACTGTCTACCCGGCAGTCCCACGCCGTGACTGACAACAACCCTGCTGCAATGACTCACCCTCACATGATTTTGAGGTGTGAGTTGGTGTGGTGTGACCTCTGTGAGCTTTTATGTGTATCAAAACAACAGGGAGTGCATGTGAAAATTTACTTTCAGATTAATTCACCCTCAGAAGAACAAATAAAACCTTTTAATAAAACTGTTTTAAAGCCACTTAGAAAAGCAAGATATTAAGCTCATTCATGTGGACCTTTTAAGTAGAAGCAGATAAATAAATGATATATTATTTGCAGTAATGCTCATTAAAACAAATATAAGAACGCTTATTGGGATATTTTTGGGAAGCTGTCTACTGGGACTGAATTTGGTGGGAAAAAAGATTTTAATTCAGTATTTCAGACCCATAAGCATCTGGTACTTTCCTCCGGATGATTGCACAAATACCTTTATGCCTAATACATCAGGGCTGATGTGTTTGATCACGTCAGTCATGCTGTTTGTTTTCATTGGCAACAAGAAAGATGCACTGATTTACCTGAGGTCATAATTTCTCTTAATGCAAACCACACGCTGGGTTTCCTGGATTTTATGCACTATCACCAAGGGAAATATTAGTTGGATATATTGTGAAGATTTTTGTAATTATAATGAAGGCTGGTGCAAATCTTCCAGTCTACATGTCAAATTTTCCAAAGACTCCACAACCATCCTCCAATCAGAATTGCTAAGTAAGTAAATCACCAACTTGTGAACTGAGTGTTAAGGTAGTAAGTGCATGGTATTCCCTGAGGTGTGGACTGTTCGTGTCAGTACTTATCATGTTTGCAATAAGAGTTTGTCAGCTGGAATGCTGCCCGTGTGTCAAACAGACTGGTCTTGCAGAATCGGTCTGGTTTGCTGTGGGATTTGTCTGACTACTGAGAATCCCTCTGACAAATACAAACGTCTGTACACAGCCTGTTCTGCCCACATGTAGGTGCATGACATCAGCATGTGCTGCTTGAAAAGGAACTATTAAAAGTAGGGCAATGAGGAAGAAAAAGGCAGCAGGTTGTTTGTTTGGAAAGGTACATGAAAACAAGCAACAGTCACAAGCTGAGACTTGTCGCAAACAGGTCAAATATAACATGTACATCCAAACTGATTGAAAATGCTGCATGTGCATATCTTAAAAAATTTCTGCAGCACTGGTATTTCCTTATAGCAATGACACAGTCATACTGTAGTGATTGTTCTGCATGCGCACATGGACCTTGCACGTGTTTTAATGGTCATCGGAAGGTTTAACACTTGGTGAGTTTTTCCTTCCTAGCTGTCATGTCTTTACCATTCTCCATTATTTACTGAGGTGAAAGATGGTCAGAACCGATGACAGAGAGAGGGGAATCTTTCGAGATGCTGACGCATACTACATCCAAAGAACCACCATCGACATAAAAAGCTGCAAGTAATATGGGTGAACGGCAGGTGTGGCCTTTCATTTCCCTTGAGGTTACCTTGGCTTTTTAATAATTTACATCCAAATATCTATTCTTGCATTTAAAACCCCTTTTTGTGAGGGTAAAGTGTCTGATGTGTAAAAAAAAGCCTGCTGAAAGTCATGCCGTTTCCTCTTTAAGTGCAACAGTGCTTGAAATCATATTTAGTAATTTAGCAGTAACTAAGCTATTAAGGCTTATGACTTTTCAGTAGATCAACATGTACAAATAACAGAAAAGATATGTATAACAATCAGCATAAATAGTATACAATGATATGAACGATACCACGTACACAGTGTGGCCTTTTAAGTTACACGTTTCCAATTTCTTTGTTTAAAATTTTCAACTGTAACTGTACCATGTTAGCTGATGGCCTCCCATAGGGCAGGTTTTTGCTAGTAAAAATAAAAAAAGTCAGATCAAAAGTCCACACTCCACTGTGTCCACTGTGTCCACAGCAACACAATAATTTATCTTTTAACCCTGTGTTTTCATTACATGCAATAAAACTGTCACAACAGCTCAGTTTGATTGCTGCTTCCTTGTATGACTGAAAACTTTCCCTTCACGAGGGCAAAAACAACAGTATCTGCTGTGTTTTGAAGTTGTTGGCAGCATGCAAATGCTGATATTAACCACAGTAAGTCTATTTGATGTTTGTGGAGACAACAGTTTATCAGCTCTAATGAAGCGTGCTTTGAGGTCATTCCAGAGAAGCGTGCTTACATACATGCATACATTCTCCTCAGCATATTTGGGATTAATAACATTTCTGCTGTAATGTTGGCTAATCTAACCAAGAAAAATGTCAAACATTTAGGTCAACACAATGCAGTTTTATTCAACTCATCTGTTCTGACGCCTCCAATGCCAGTGTGGCCATTTATCCCACGTCTTTGTATTTCAAAGGCATGTCAATCATTTTTTTCTAGAGTAATATGAGGGCAATGAACATTGAGTGCAGACATGTTTTGCAGTCATAACATCAGTTACAGATGCTGATCCAGTATATCAGCTCAGTCTGTGATGCTCTGTCTCTTACCGTTTAGTCAGGTAGCTGGTGAAGTTCTTGCCAAAGCCGATTACACCCCAGTACTCCCCATTATAGATTCTCTCAAAAGCTTCTTTGTGGGACAAGTTTACCTGCAGATAAAAAAAGAAGCAGGTTCAATTCATTCTATGTTTTAAGTTTCGTTTTCAAATGCGGATTGACCATATTCTACACCACGTTTCCTCAACCAGTCTGAACTTCACCATCTGCCCCACAAGGTCAGACTAACTCAATTAAAGTTTCTGCACATTATGTATGTTACAGTTTGTTGAACAGCTATGGTTCTGTTACAGAGAGAAACAATCTTTCCTCTTCAATGATTTCCTAGAAATGGGAAGTCCTGGTGTTTGTTCCTTTGTGAAACTCATTTGCTTAGAGTGAAAATAGATTTTAACAGCTGAGAAAGAAGTCTGCTACTTTGAAAATTGTTCTTACTCACTTTCTCATGTGCAACCTACCAGCAGATTTACAGTAACAAAGGAAAAGTCAACAAATTCAGAATCCAAAGGTCATCACAGTTGATGTGGATTCATCTCTCTCAGGGCCAAAACAAATACCTGCTGCACACTCGAGTTGTCCAGGAAGGAGAGGAAGGATTGGCTGAAAGCAGAGGGGGAGGTCTCATTGTTCACTATAGCAACCTGGATGCCTTTTGGATCTCCTCCGACACACAGACAGATGAGGGAGATTTGGATGACGGGCAGCAGGAACTGGAAACACAAAGAGCTGCCAACACAGAGTAGAAAATAAAGTGTCATGAACTGTTTACTTATAGACAGTGACAAATAACTTCTGCTAACTGCATCATACCCTGGCATTCTCTTCATCCGCACCAATGTTTTGATCATCAGGGCTGCGATGTTCCTCCACTTTGGCAGCACATGTCTGGCTCGCACCTTCCAGTCCACTGAACACAAAAATGCAATATAAGTGACTGCAACTTATATTTTTAAAACAGCAGTGGTTAAAATGTTCACCTTAATCTGTGCCTCCTCTTTAAAAAGCTTTAGTGAGTTTCAACTCATTGTTTATCTACCTGACCTGCAATTATATTATTATTATCATCCACTCCTCATACCTTTACTTTTTGATGTCAGAAGCAGCTGATTTTAAAGAACCTCCTGGCCCAGTGTTAAATGATATGCATAGGTACAAAAAGAAAACACGCTACATGTCAGTACCTGAACATTTGAGGCTTTCTTCTGCAGGTGGAGATCTGACTCCAAGAATTGGCTGACTCTCATCTTTCCCACTCTCAAATGACTGGCTTTTCTCTAACGTTCCATCTGGAGACCTGGAATCACATTTAGAGCCGACCTGGTCTGACGTCTCACACAGCTGCAGGAAGGCATGCTCCAGGGTCTGCAGGACAGTTAATATGGGTTAAAATTCACAAGACTACCAAAATATAACCTTTTTTAGTGTATTTGGAGAGTTTACTACAACAGCGTGCCACAGCCATAGTTTTAATTACAAGAGGAAAAAAGTTCACTGTTAACTTTATTCATATTAAAATAAGATGTAAAGCAAAAAGCAACCTAAACAACCTCCATGCCTTGACTACCAGCACCGCAGGGCACCCACACAATCTGCTGGGATTTGAGAGTACTCACTGTTGCACAGTGCTGCTTCATGACGGCATCTGGGGGACCTTCAGCCAGCAACCGGCCGTGTCGCATGAGACCAACCTGTACGACGGGAAAAAGAAAGAAGAGATGCTGAAGCACTAAGAGAGGTTCTCTTTATAAAATGAGTGACTTAATTTTTTTTTCTTGGCAATTATTTATTTAGTTATAAATAAGTGAGTAATAATATAATAAATTATTTATAAATAAATAATTGATAAGCGTGAATGCACATTAATTTACCCTGTAAAATAATAAAAACTGAACACACGCATACACACACACACACACACACACACTGAATGTTGTTAAATTAATGTTAAATGTTGGGTTTTTATCTTCTGCAAAAGAAATGCTAAAAAGTATTCTTGTCTTAATGGAAATCCAAAGTGTATCGCATATAGCTGTTGTCAGGGAGCCAAAACACACAGCTGTTTAAAGAAGCTTCTAAAGTTGTATAAGAGCGGTAAATCAGGATAAGCCAAACAGTGGATTTGTTAGCCATCTACAAAATAGCAAACTACTTCTTATTCTGTTGTGTGTGAATGGTACTCTTATCCTATTAGTTTTTTTTAGTGGGTCAAACATGGATAAACAAAGGCTGCAGCTGCAGCTGATCAGAGTTTATTTATTATACCAGAAGGCATAAGACCTGTGCATGCAAGAAGCATGTTGACATGGTAAAAGCTCATTCCTGAGCAGTGGAGCGATGCATTGCTGCACTGGGTGCTCCGTCAGTTGACATACGTTTGTCAAAGTATCACGAAGAGAGAAACAAATAAGCCCATTTGCCTCAGTCACTGAATGTGACCATCCTTCACACAGATATCGTTTTAAGTGAAAATGGAGACATGGCTGAGAAGACTGAGTGGGCAGACTGGTTTTAGTGGCGACGTTCTGGATCTAGGTTATAATGATTGTGACACAGATAAAGTGCTTGAACTTTGTGACAGTAAAAGACTGATGTAGATATTTTCTTTCAGTGGGAAGAATTTACTCGACTACAAGCTTTGTAAACAGCTTTTACATTTTTAGGCCAATCTGAATTAAAATCAAGATGCACAACGAAACGTGAAACATTACACCAGCTAAATGGTGCATGAAATATCAGCTCTACAATGTGAGGCAATTGTAGGCCACCGCCACAAGCTGGGTAGATTACATTCATATCTGACACACTGTTGCCTTCTGACGTACAAATGTTATCCCTACATCGTTTTGTCCTATCATAGCAGAGATTTTTTTAGCATAATTAACACAATATGTTTAGGTATATGTGTTATATAACAATAGGTTTAATCGGGTCACAGTAATGTTGACCTCAGAGTCAGAACATTGGGAACTCTGTACTCCTGAGTGAGTCCTGTGTGAAGCCACCATAACCACTTCTGACTGTGGAATTTCTGTGGAATTCCTACCATTACAAAACCTCTACTTGACCTTCCATTGCCCTTGCCTCAGTGGTGAATTTGCAGTCATGTGAAAATGAAAACTTTGGAAAAACAAAGGAATTAAGAGAGTAAGTAGCAGCCAAGTGCAGAAATAAACTTGATTAACTGATAAGTAAATGTGACCACTTCTATGACAGGTGACACCTGCATTAACAAATGGCCACAATATAAGCGCCTTGAGGCGACTGTTGTTGTGATTTGGCGCTATAGAAATAAAATTGAATTGAAACTGAAATTGAATATTCTTGAGTGGGCATCCCAGAAATTCTGCCCAAAGGTAAGACAGTGATCAAAGAAATGCAAGAAGTACATCTCATACTCTACAGGGCTCAGTTAGCACGTTAAATGTTAAAGTCCATGACAGTCCAATTAGAAAAAGACTTAACAAGTATGGCTTGTTTGGAAGGGTTGCCTGGAGAAATTCTCTCCAAGAATAACACGGCAGCACACCTTCGGTTTTCAAAGTTGCATCTGAACAAACCACAAAACTTCTGGAACAATGACCTTTGCACAGATGAGACCAAAGTGGAGATGTTCAGCCATAATGCAAAACACACAACACCACATTCAACACATGAGCACAAATACAGCATACATACTGTCAATGCAGTGGTGGAGGGGCAATGATTTAGACTTGTTTTGTAGCCAAAAGACTTGTGAACCCTGCAGTCACTGAGTAGACCATGAACTCCTCTGCATAAGTATTCTAGAGTCGAACATGAGGCCATTTGTCTGCTAGCTAAAATTCACTCATACAATGGGACAGTGATCCCAAGAACACCAGCCAATCTACGACAGAATGGCTGAAAAAGAAAAGAAGAAAGATGTTGCAATGGCCCAGTAAAACTCCAGACCTCAACCTGACTGTGGCAGGACATAAAGAGAGCTATCCATAAATGAATTCCTGCAAACCTCACAAAACTGCAAATGATGCCGTAAAGAAGATTGTGCCAATGTTGTGAGAGACTGATAGAGTTATTCTAAAATCTTATAAAAAGTAAGATTTCTACATGTTTACCTGATACTTAGAGAAGAGAGACCTTACATGTTACGTTCAACTAATAGAAAACCAATCAATGAATCAATCGGTTGTTTTGTACTGTTGTTACAAGTATAGGCTGCAATTATCTAATGTTTGACTCTTCATTTGACACTTGTGGTTACACGAGCTACTGTGTAAACCTCTTCAGCTATTCAGCAATTTATTGATTCATAACACAAAGGTAGAGAGAGTGAAAACAGCACATATTCTGTTTTCACTGTCTGCTCTTTGTGTTTTACATTTCCTTGCAAACAGCTTCAACTTTAGAAAACCGTCCCCATACAGTCTGTCCCCAGGAGATGGCTGCTTCCAGTCTTCAAGTTAAATTTAAACTTAATGGCATCAATATTTTTACAAATTCATTGCACAAATTTATGCATTTGCAAACAAAATTTCATAGGCTATGCACAAGCGAATATGATGCTTCTGCCAAAATTGAGAGTATAAACTTTATACTGAAAAAATGTGGTTTTACAGACTTTATATTCAAAGGAGATTACTGGTGAAACAATGAATGAACTCAGTGAATGAATGGATTTGTGCTGAGCCAAGCATTAGTTTCACCATGAGTGAAATATGTTGTAAATATGAGGAGCTAAAGTCTGGAAAGCCCTGCTGACCTTTAGAGCGACTCTATAAGGCTTATGGTTTACAAAGAGATGATGGCTGTGTGTGCCTGCCTGGCTTTCAGTTCTCTCTGTTTTCTTTATAGCACCTGGATTTGTTTGTTGACGGGGTGGAGTTCAGAGTATGCAAAGTCTTAAGCACATATTTCATTCTTCTGTTGCAAAGGTTAAACTTCAAGGCCAACCAGCCATTTAATCTTAACTTTAAAATAAAAATATTTTTATGTTTTTCCTACAGACAGGAGAACCTACAAGTGAACCTTTACTGAGCTTTGGATTCAAGAAAATACAAAAAGTACAAAAGATTTATAGAGTAAAAACAAAACAGGAATTAACAAAAGGAGCATGAGGAACTTGAGAAACAGAAAAACTGACAAAGTAAAGACACACCCAGGTGCGAAAGGTAGTAGACACAGTAACAAAGGAGGGAAAGGAAATAACGCAGGAAGTAAAACCACAATGAAATGTGGAAAAACTGTCAAAAACAGGAAGCAGCAATACACAAGTATCACTGCCTAAAATTAAAAAATATGGCAGAGAGAAGGAAAGAAGGAAGAGACAGGAAGAAAACAAACAAAAAACTAAGGAACAGAGGGGGATTGTGACTGTAACCAAATTTAAACGAAACATACTGTAAGCATCATGCCAGGAGATGGCTGGTATTACACCGTCATCATCTCCAGCATGCGCTCAAACTTTCTGAAACTTCCAGGTTACTATTGCTTTTTAAGCAAATACAATCACCAGTAAATCATCATCAAGTATGTTTTTGTTCCAGAGGGGGTTACTTTGGTGTTTTAGTGATCATTTATTTATTTATTTCTAGTGCTTTTCATAAAATGGTAATTGGTCTGGTACTTTTTACTCAAGCTGAGCACTCAGAGCTCTTCCTGCTACAAGGCTCATTCACCCAATCACACACACATTCATAAACACTTTTACTTATGGTTAAGCACATTTTATAACATGTGCTTAAGCGTAACATGATCTGTGCATCTAATGGATGGACAGATCACACGGATGCATCAGGGCAACTCGGATCTTGCCCAAGGATACTTTGATATATGGATGGGAGGATATATATGGGATATTATACATGAGTAAATGTCAATAATCTCCTTGTTTTTCTATGAGGAGTAAAACAGGACTTCACAAGTCTGCATGTGACGCTTTCCTCGACTGATTTTCTATTGAATAAGTTGCATTTTCCCATTTAATTTCCCATTGCATTTATGTGTTTAACATGTTCACATTTATTCAGCAACTTTTTAACTCACCACATTGGCTTGCCTGGCCTCTTCTATGTAGTGTGTGGTGATAATAACAGAGACTTTTCCCGTCTTCACAATCTCTACCAGGTGATGCCAGATCCTAGAAAGAAGACAGAAGAAATCCTTGAAACACTTGACCCACTCAGTAATGGAGTTTGCTTCAAAATCGCAGCTTTGCCAGCAACAGCTTCGCTGCCAGCCGTCTGATCTTAAGAGGCTTTGTGATTACACAATGACACTGGAGTAACATATTCAGGGGGTACAGTATGCTTTCACTAGTGTTTGCTTATCGATGCATGAATATGGGTGTAGACTTTATCACATTTTTATCAAAACTTTATTAAATATTAGCCATCTTGTTGAGTAAACAAGAGAGAGAATGTTAAATCCACACAGAGATCTTAGTGGAAATGTAATTTTACTGTAGTGTTAACTTTTGTATGTCTATATAGAAAAATCTAAAGATGACTGTGGGCTCTCAAAAGAGAGGAAACTGGATAAAAAGATATTTAATGATACCGTAATATAGGAAAACACAACTGTCCATTTAAGTAATCTTCATCTGATTGGCTGCCCCTTGAAAGCAAAAGTTTGGAACTTCTTCATCTTCTTGCGTTCTATTGGCTTCTCTTTCCCAGGGTGGGTGGGTGTCTGGTCAAGAGTGTCTTGAGTCTTTAGGAGTGTGGTTTCCTTTTGGTCCTGCATTTTCCTCAGTCAGTCACTACTCACCTGTTGCAAATGAGCTCAGGCTTGTCCTCTCACTTGTTGCCTGACTGCTCTGTCTACTGGTGTGTTAGTATTGCTCAGGCTTCCCCTTCTCTTGTTAGGTTCATGTTTTTCACTAGTCTTACCTTGGTTTGTCACCCTGTGCGAAAGATTGCACATCACCTCAGCTTCTCGGACTCTCTGCCTGTCCACTCACCGCCACTTACAGACTCACAGACATGCCCCGTGTTCCCTGGACTTGCCCGCCAGCTCACTTGCCAAGCCTCTAGCACCACTGCATCTCAGCCTTCCACCTCAGGATTCCCCATTTCCCTCCTTGCAATATTCTCTGACTTTTGTAGTGAAATCTGCAAATCTTTACTGAGTGGTGTCCTGCATTAGAGTCCTCAGCTTGGTTAAAGATAACATTAATAGTTTTATTTATTGTATAAATGTTAAAAAAAATCACAAAGAAGTCTTTGTAAGGACTTTGGAAGGGATTGGAACTGGTGCACATGCCATAGACTTTGTCATATTATTTAATATTGATTTTAAAAAGATAGTGAAAATGATACATTCTTATAAATCTCTTAATTTGACTTCTTTTTTTAGTTTCTGATGTTTTGCTAGCTGTGCTTGACAGCAGGGTTTCTATTTGGCCCTTTGGGATCAACTACTTTTTCTTTTATTTCTCATTATGTGATAAATGAAAAGATCTATTATACATGAATTATGAAAATCTCTCATTAACTAAAGTGGCAAAAAATAATTATATTACATTGCTAGTAATCTTCCATTGGTTCTGGCACCTTAAAAAATTTCTTTATGCAGGAAAATATTTGGTGACATCACCTGGAAAACAACTGTGCACGTGTGCTGCATGATACAGGAGAAGACAGACGGGTTATACATACTTGGATCTGAGCACAGGGTCTACTCCCACTGTTGGTTCATCCAGGATGAGAAGCTCTGGATTCTGCAGCAGAGCTGCTCCGAGGGACACCCTTCGCCGCTGACCCCCACTGTAACACAAAAGCAATCAAAGGGCAACAGAGTGAATCTTCTCCCATGATGGTGCTTGTTTTGTAACTGGTAATTGTCCTGGGCTGTGTGCATGCCACTCACTCCACAGGGAGGTGGTGGGAGACAAAGTGACAGAGAACAAAACCTACAGGACAAACCTGCCTGACAGCACAGAGGTACACAACAGCATCTGAGGGACGGATGTTGGGAAGAAGGCACATTTTCACACATTAACCTGATTTTATTTATGTTGTCTAAAAGTAAAAAAACATTTTCTACCACACCACAGATAAGTAGGTTTATCTTACATTTTATTTAAGAGACAAGAAAGCGTAATATTCATCAAAAAACAATCATGGAGACATATGGTGCATAGTATGCTGATTCATACCAGAAGTATTGTTCATGTGTGGAGTGGACAGTTTCAGCAGCTTGTCAGTTACATAAGCCTGCAGCAGAACAAGCCGAGGTTAGAAGGGCAACCGCCTGTTGCAAAATCTTTACCAACTTTACCATGAATATTAAATGAGCTTCTAATGAAAACTGGTGTTAGGGCCTCTTGGGCAACAGAAGGCTCTTTATATTGAACCAGGCTTGTGAGATGGTGATTACTCTTATAAAAGGGCCATAAAGTAATCTGCCACTTGCATTGATCTGCAGGTCCTTTAGCAATTATATCTCTTATAGTTAGAATAATTAGTAACATTTCTAAAAATAAATTAAACCAAAGAGTCAGCTCAATTATTTCCAGAGGTTTTACAGCTTATGCAAACTAAGCTTCTGAGGGTAGAAAGGAGGATACTATTCTTTTATTTTTTGGTTTACATCCCAGCATAAAAAAAACAAGAACAGGAGTTATTGCCATAGATTGGAAAAACAGGAACTCAGAAAGGCAAATGTCATCTCAAGAATGAGGCTTTTTGCTCTCGTTTTTTTTGACATGCAAAGGATGAAACTGTGATTAGATAACAACAAGCAAACAGAGCTGCAGCTGGCTCCATACTAGTCATAAAGACTCTGCAGATATGATCACTTGTTAACAAAAAATACATGCTGCATGTTTCAAAGTGAGGTGCTCAGCTGTAGTGGTGCTCAGACTTTTGGTCTGGATGGTGATGCAAGCAGGGGTGAGGCTGAATGCAGAACGACAACTTCTGACTAATCAGAAATTCTTTCGTGCTTACATGAAGCTCTTTACTTTGGAGCACATATTATATATTAGGCACATAAGATTGAAAAAGACAAACTTTGATGTCTTTACAGTGAAAAAAGGGACTTTGTCGCAGTCTATAAACACCCGGGGAGACTGGAATATGCAGGCAATGTTACATAATATTCAGGACTCTAGGGGCCTTTGCTTTGATGGCTACACAAAAGCATGCAAACCAGTGTTGCCAGATCGTCTACTTTTGGTTTGAATTTGTGAGTAAAAATAGTTTGGGAGGCTTGTGGAACTTTCCCTTGATGAAAAACACAGAAGAAAAATGCTAAAGTTTATACAAGAGCTACAAACTGCTCCAAAGTATTTTATCAAGCTAAATTCTCATTGCTTTAACTGTGGTTCTAAATTTGAGTAATCTAACAGGTCTACTTCATTATATACTTAAACTTGAAAATTGTTGACAGATTTGATTTGATCTTTATTAAAAAGAACCATCTGGAAAGTCATTTGTTCATACTATTTTGAAGCATATGGCGCATTCAAAAAACCGTGTCATGTGATTGGATGACCCATGTCTCTATCAGTGTCTGTCTACTATCTGTTACACAACCAATCCTATCAGCAAAACACTACATGGAGAAAGCACAAATTAGGGAAAACAAGCTGCCGTCTGAGAGGCTTTAAAAACTAACAAGCAGTCAGTGTAGCTAGCTATATAGTTAGCATGTCAGTAGACAGTTCTTTATGTTGTTGTGAGAAAATCTCTGCAAAAAGACACTTGTGGTAAATCACTTAAAAAACACCTTTAAATCCAAATCAAACAAAGAAGTCGGAGCTGCTTGAAAAATAGCAAAAAATAGCAGTTAGGATATCTTGCTAGTATAGTTCGCACGTTGACAGATGACCCATTTATCTTCAATTACATTGAAGATTCAGCCATAGCTGTGGAGTAACCGGACAACAGTTCCTCAAACAACCCAAACTGAAAGTTTTTAAGACCTACTTCAAAAAATGATTGGATTTGGACAAAATATCTAACTGTTGAGGTTTTGTAGACACTTTACAAGTAATCAGGCGACATTCATTTTTCCGCCATTTTGGATGTGTGGCAATCATGGTGACAATGTAGGGTCAAGTGAATAAGGACCTGGTCACGCATGCTTAGAGACTGATCTGTGACCAATTGGCAATGACATTTGTATGGGGGAAATATGAGTATTTTGACTGGTTGCTGAATGTTGATGGCAGTTGCTTGGAAAATGATTGCTAAAGCCCAGTCACAAAGGCTGACAGACTGGTCAGTGACCCACTGACAACTATGAGTATTCCCTGACCAGCTGGCAAAAGATTCCATGTCATTACTTATAACTGGCTGTATTTTAGATGAAAGTGAAACACTCTCCAGCAACTCTCACACTGTAGTGAAAAGTGTGATTAAAAAAAATAATTTTCCTTCAAAGTAAAAGTTGCACCTTGAAACATGTTGGCAATGACACAAAGGCACTACTTTTACTATGAAGACAAATCTTCTCAGTTTCCTGTTTCCGTTGTACTATTTCAAGTTTTATTACCGCTTGGCTAGATGTTACTGAGTATATCCAGACAAACTTGAATAATTACAGGCAACCGAGGCAATCTGCTAGCAACCAAAGCAGTTTTGTACAGCACCTTCTTTGCAACTGATTTTATCCAGTGACAGCCAGCAACCTCCAGCAACCACTGCCAACCAGTCAGGGAATAAACATTTTTTACTACCAACCAGTATGCCAGACAACTTTTGAGCAATGTGAGCATTATGTCATGGAGAAACTGCAATATGCTAACTGCATCCAGTAAAATCAATAGCACAAGGAGGATAGAATGCGCCTAAGAAGAAAACCAAGCTGCAGTCTATGGCGCTTAAAAACCTAGCAGTTCCTTAGTCTACCAAACCATCTAGTTGGTGTCAGTGGCTGATTATTGCTCCATCTGTCCATCTGTCTTCTGTCACAGCTAAACTGTGTCTATGGCTGCTACCTGACTGGCCAGGAGCTCCTTAAACAACAACAGTTACATTTGTGGATCTGGTATAAGAGTACAGTTTTAAACATGGCAAGATAAGATTATCTCATGACTGTGATCAAGAATCCAGCTGCCTTGCAAGGTAAGATTTGATTGGGTATCTTGGCATCAGTCAAACCTCGCACCACTAATGGAAAGTGATAATCAAGGGAATATAATGTATTGTACATCTGCCCTTGAGTTTCACCTGCTGCTTTATCAGAAAAGTCATAATGTTTTACTGAGCCTGGGTTTACAGCCTGTGGTATAAATACAGATTTCAGATTAAGGGTTTAAAGTCTTCACACAGACATCTGGAAAAGTGCAAAAGTGCTACCCTTCATAAAATGGCTGTATCTAGGGAAATACCGCATGAGGTCACATCTCCCTGCATCAAATTTAACATCCATGAACCACATCACTGTTTGCACAAAAAACACTTTCAATATTAGTATACGCTTTTATGATGATCACTCTTACAACTTTAACCTTACAGGGTAAGATCAGCTTTTACTCATTGGATTTTGAAATCATTCTATCTGGTCAACTGCTGCATCATATGTGGTTTTTACCTAAGATTTCGGACCAGGCTGGTCTTCTGAGGTAGATCCAGGAAGTCAATGAGAAAGTTCATGCGTGCCTGGGTTTCCTTAGATGTCAGGCCATGAATTCGGCCAAAGAAGGTCAGAGTGTCGCTAATGGTGAACTCATTGTACAACGCCAATTCCTGTGCAGCACAAAAGCAAAAAATGAAACTCATATTTGGTGCTCTGATTGAGTCACAAACACCAACATTTTCAGCACACCTCAGGACAAATACTGCACCAGTGGATGTAAATCTATTACATGTACAAAGTTAGCATCTGTTTTACTCTTACTGCTTTGACTTTGTGTTTTCTTGCTGTTTTCTTGCTTAAAGCTGGGATATTTTTTTAATAATACTTTTTGTTGAAGGATTAAAGTCGTACATAACAGCAGATATACATTTTTTATGCAACAGCAACTTCAAGAAAGCAGTATATATCAGTAGTTTAAAGATGCATCTGTCCGCATTGCTGTAACAGAAAACATTTAAGGTGTCACATTCCTCCCACTCTGGGTTGCAGATTACTTCCTGCATGGATGAATCCAATGGTCAGGGTTACACACAAGACGACAAATACTATGCTGTGTTATCTACTTCATCAGATACCTGATGACAGTAATGGGGCTCACTCAGGTACAGGTGGCTCACTGCACCAAAGGCCAAATTACAGAAGCCCCAGAGCAAGGCTTCATACAATCTTTATGGCTTTAAAGCAGCTGATGTGGATGTTGGGGTGATAATTTTCTGGACAGAACACACAAGCTTAAACCTTCTGCGGATAAATGGCTGCAAGGACTTTGATTGTAGGTTTACAGGCTATTTAAGAACAACTAAATGATAGAGAATAAATAAAACCAGAGAGGGTTGCCTTTGTGTCACTTCAACAAATTTGCTGCGTTATTCAAATATGGTAAGGATCTTTGGGCACATGAGTATTTCGAAAAATTAAAACAAGAGCAAAAGCACACATTTTAATGTGAATATATACCATGTGGTGTTTACCTGTGGCATGTATCCGACTTTCTTCCCCGGAATATCGTGGCCAGGAAACGCAGGCGGCTTCCCCAGCACAGTGATGTGACCTCGTGAGATCTTCAGAGTTCCCACAATGCATTTGAGAAGTGTGGTCTTCCCACATCCACTGGGCCCCAAAAGGCCATAACTGTAAAACACAATCACAAAAATTTCAGATAAAACTTAAAGCGTCTCTTAAAGTGTGATCCTGCAGAGGGAAACACTGGCACAGTACAAAAGTATGTGACTAGGGAATGCTGCTCTTTACCCCACAAATACAGTATTGCAGCCTTTCTGGTTATTGAGTTAACTGAAAGGAAACTAGTTCACCATTCTAGAAAAAAGGTGTTCCTAGAATCTAATCTGAGACAGATATTTCCTTTTAGGCGTTTCAGTCTAATATCAGCCTCTGAAGACGCTGAGACACTAATGCTGCTAAGTGTTAAAAAATTCAAATTGCAATGGCTTCCTGACTGTTTTCATACATAATATCAACTTACAACTTATGTCTGCTGAGTGTAAAGTTGCTTTCATGTACAATAATTTTGGGATAAATCAAAAATTTTATTTTTTCAGATGTAGGCTACAAATGGTCTCACATACATCACACAGAGTTTGCACTGCACTCTGTTATCATATGCACTTTCATCAGGTAGGTCTAGAAATACTGATGGCTAAAGAGCGTGCTTTAAATGGCTTAATTAGCTGGACGGGAGACAGGCCAATGACAGTTCAGCACATTTCTAGTTTGAGTTTGAAAAACTTGATAAAAGACTATATTAAGTTAAAGTGCCTATACTTATTCCACAATCAATGAGATACTTATCCTTGGGTTTAAAACAATGAACAATAACATAATGGAACAAAAGTTATATTCCAAGAAACTTGTTCTTTTTCTTTTGTTGCCATGAACACACAATAAACATACACAGTTATCACTGTAGCACAGTTACAAAAATATGGAAGAAATCAATGCACAGTGGGGGTTTTGTAACACTCGTTCTGTCTGCATGTTTTACTGGTTTATCACATTCATGTTTTACATATTTCCAGCCAGCAAGAAACATGAGAAACCTTCTAGAATTTGACAGGTTGTTCGTTTGACTTTATGTTTTCTTACATACTTTGTGTGCACATGAAAGCATTGTTACATATTTCTAGGTCAATGTTTTTGGTTGTCCCATTCTATGTCGTCAAGGATGCAGATTCATATAAGAGGAAAATGAATGTAAATCATCTATAAGAAACTGACAACGGAACGAACTAACAGACAGCGACACGAGAAACAAAATGTGTGCACTTAGAGCTGAACTGTCACTGACACATCAGGTTGAAAGTTTCTTTGCAGTGTCATCCTAAGCTCTCCTTCCCCTGTGGGATAGTGGAATTTTCCCATTAAGGCTTTATTGAGAAACAATGTAGATGTTTAAAAGATAAACCAGAATATCCTGCAGGAAATTAAGGTTGTGACAGCTAATCAGTCAGTAGATGCATGACAAAAGTGAAGGCAAGATGAGAAGCTTGAGTTGGGCCCCAACACCTAACCCAGAAATGTCAGCACTGTTTGCAGGTTAAGCATTTATCTGCTCACCAAGAAGAAAAAAAAGGGTCAAATATTTGTCGCTGTTAGTCCTACAGGAAGTAAAACACCTTCAGCTTTTCACTATTAGTCAGTATTTACATTTTGAGTTTTACACTTGACTTTTGTTATGAAAATTTATAGTCTTGTCCAGTTAAAACGCTCTAAATTAACAGGCTGCGTTGGTTTTATCTACTCACATTTGTCCCTGTGGCACAGCCAGGTTCAGGTTGTTGAGGACCTTCAGTTTGCCGTATGATCGGCACACATCTCGACACCGGATCGCAAAGTCTTCCTGTCCAGCCGGCAGAGGCGCCTCCAGATCAGCCTTCATTTTTGCCTCTTTCAGCTGGAAGAGAGAATATTTTGTTAAACACCAACATTCCCGATGCAAGTCTAAAAACATGCTCAGTATTGGCACACTTAACAGGACAACAATGATGTCTCGTAAGACGCGTTACCTGCTGTAGTCTATATAGATATTGAGACCTGCATAAACCTCCCAAATATCTTTAAATAATATTTTCTTTAGTGGAGAATGTGTAGCTTGCTGCTTTTGTATTCCTCCAATAAGGAAGGATTTATAGCAGGAAATATGATAGTGAAATAATGTCAAATATGCTGCAGTTAATCTGTAGTTATAGTCAACCTTTCGCAACGTTTATGCAATGGCACACAAAGTCTTTTATTGTGTTAAACACAGAGCGTCCATGAACTGAACCTAAAGTAAATGTTTTAACTTACTGCATTTTGTGTCTGTACATGAAGTGAAGGTTTTGGTGTGGTGAAGGCTATTACTGAAATACAAAGAGGAAGTAGTATAACTGTCTAGTCTTCCTCTTTCTACAAATAATTGAAGAAAACATGCCGCAGCCATTTGTAAAAACAAAATCAAAAGTTTCCTACAACAGATTTCTGTGGCCACATTTTAATTTCTAACATGTTTTCCTATTTGTTGATTAAGTGCTTCGAATTAAATGCATCCATCATTAAATATTCACAACAGGAAGGAAGAGCCGACCACTTAATTTGCCACAAATTTTACATGTGCTTCACTTAAACAGCTAACATAACATGTTGATGTAATTCTCTCCAGAACCTCAGTTAACCAATACTTACACATATTTAACACTTATAGACCCAGAAATAACTGTTCTGGTTATTGAGTTTAGATGATGTTCCCATACTGTACCGTGCTATTTTATGCTTTTCAAAAATAGAAATTTCAACTTGTTAAAAATAAAAGCATAATTTTGTGTATCCTAGCCATCTCTATATATAAAATATCCATCATTACTGTTAAAGTAACAACATTTGACTCCTGAATGAGTTTTAGTCCCCTGGAGAAGGTTGTAGCTCCTTCAGCAGGAGACGCAAAGTTGGATTTGAAAGACTTTAGTGCAAGAAGCTGAAAATACAAACTGTTATTTTTCATAAGCCAGTCACCAAACAATTGAAAGAGGCAGAGAATGCAGGCAGGAAGAGAAAGTTGTCTGCCTTTTCATCCAAAAGCCAAATACAAATCTCACTTCTGACCAAACAACACACAGAAACAGCCAAGCATACTCTCATGTTCCTGTTAATTTCTCTGCATCACTACGAAGCTGCAGCAGACAAAGTATGTGGGTCGTAAAACAATCCTGTGTCCAGTAATCTCTAATAACAGCGTTCTTTCACGGGTTTCCACCAAACTCCCTCCTTTAATCCAGAATCTCTCATTTTCCAGCAAGGAGATTAGAGAGACTGCAGTGAGTAATCTGCTGCATTTGGTTAGCCTCACCTTTGGCACTTTAGCCTACATTTGCAGACATGTCACCCTGATTCTGTGTGACAACTGTGACCTCTTCAGATGACACACTGATTTAAAATACAAACAAACGCTGACTATCCTTCACTGAATATGAGAAAGGCCTGGAAAAACGACAACGCTAACCTCATCTAGAGGAGAGCAAACCGATCGATGGAGCAAAAACTCACCATTGGACACGATGTAGAGAAAAAAGGAGATGTGGAAGGGATGAAGAGCACCTGAGGAGTGAGGCCAAAGACTGAAGTCAACAGGTAAAGAGCATTTGAACATCAGATGACACAAACATCTCATCCGCATGAATGCAAAGTGGAAGAACAGGTTCAGTTCGAGAGACAGCAACTGAAGAAGGCATGAAGAACAGAGCAGGAGCACACACACACACACACACACACACACACACACACACACTTCTGCACAGCCTTTATTAGGTGCTATAACCTCAGTAGCTGTTCATAAGCATAAATATATATTCTGATGTCCCCAAAATAATACTTGGGAATATAATAAACAAACTGATGACTTATTTTAAGACCGTGATTTTTTCCTCCCACCCAAGCACAGGTTTTTTTTTTTGTAGCAATCCCACCCTTCCACCCATCTGTCCAGATGGACAGACCTATACTTGATGAAAACACCACATTGCGTCCCTGTAGCCTCTTGTACACTGTGATAATGACCTCGATCAGCCCAGCAGAAGCTCTCTTTTCATTCATAACCGGCTCTGCTCTGTTGATCAGGAAGAATTTCCTACCTTGCCTGCCAAGTTGTTGCCAATTCGCGTCACTACCAAGTGGAAGAAAACAGGCTTGAGGGCCGTATTTAAATCTCTCCGAATTCAGGAAGACACATTTGACAATAAAAATTGTCAAAGAGAAGTCAACGAGGGGCTATTTATAAGCCGAGCCTTCTGCAGCCGACCAGCTGCTGCGCTTTCACTTCTCCCTTTCACGCAGGACGTGAGCGCTGCAGCAGCGCTTCGATGCAGCGCCGCTCTCTGCCCCCTTCTGAAAGATAACCCTCATCCACCCTCCCTGCTTTACGGGGAAAAATGGAGCTCTGTCCTGAAATGTGACACAAAATGAAAAAAGAAATCCCATCTCCGTCTCTGCAGCGGCGCACCAAGGCCTGCGGTCGAGGGACCACCTCGATCCTGGAGGCTTCCCGCGAAAAGACCGCGATCCAAACTACCTGAAAAGCATCTTACCCGCACCTCCATCTCTGTGCTGTTTGCAGGTCCACGCGTGGCATCATTCCTACCGGCAGCCTCCGCGGCCATGGCAGCAGGGAGGACAGCCGGACCGGCTGGGTCTCTGTAGGAGACAGAGAATGAGGAGGGAGAGAGGGGGAGAGGGAGAGAGATAGATGATGAGCTGTGGGAATTTTTAGATTTAAGTCGGGCGATCTGTTTGATCTGCTTTCAGCGATTCCACAGATGCACAGAAATGCAGTTTGGAGAGTATTTTCCGATCTATTTGCCCAGAAATTGGTGCCAACTTTAGCTGATGCGGAGCTGCAGAGATGCACTAACCTGTAAGCAGCTGCAGGGGCTCGATTAATATTATATTTTTCTAAGAAATAAAAGAATTCACCAGGTTGCTAATATCATTTCATTTGGCATTTCTAACATTCACTGCTGCTGCAAAAGCAAAGGAAGTGAAACTGACCGATGCTTCTTGTCATGATGTCGTTCCACAAATAACCGCTAGGTGGAAGCACAAAAACAAGAGACCTTTAGCTCAAACGGGGACAAGCAGGCGTTTGATCACTGATTAATGAAACTGAATGTGACACAGACACATAAATGACTGTTACGGAAGGAAGAAGGGAAATTTCCCCTGGCTCTTATGTTTTTGTTTCTGGTAGTAGCACAAACTTTGTGTTTTATACAGTTTAGTTTCTAATTCCAGTTTTTATTTTCATTATATTTTCCCATGTATCCATAATGTAGTGACAAACAACATTAAGCACTTTATAAGTTAAGGATAGACAAGCAGAAGCCCACACACTGTGATCAGCTCTGAACATTAATATCACCAATCAGGATTTGGACCAGAAGCTAATATCGAGCCCTCCACTGCACAAATTATCAAGAAGGAGGATAAACACTGTAAATTCAGACTCATGTGAAATGCTTCTGATTATGGTTATGATTTTTCTTCATTGCATCTTCATTAAAATACATGCAAAATCAAATGGAAATAAAAACAGTTTGAAACATAAAATTTGTGCTGCTGTTTAAAAATTTCTCCCTGATTGAACATTAGAGAATGAATCAATGACTGTGAAATGTCATCTCCCCTCATAGCTGTTTCCACAAATAATGAATTTTTAAAAACACACCAATTTGTTCCTACATTTCAAGGAACCATGAACAAAATGCTTCTCAGCGCTGACAGCGCCGCAAGGCTGGATGTTGGCGCAGCGGCCCTATGGCGTTATTTCGGCCCCCTTTGTGCAGAAAATTGCATGTTCTTCTTTCACTGTGTCTTTGACTGAGGCACTGGTTTATATTTGGAGTTGATCACTGGGTGCTACACAGTGGCTGCCTGCTACTCCTAATACATATGATGGGTTTAATGCAATTGAGACAACTTTATCCTTCTCTAAAGAAAGACCTCAGCATTGAAATCATTTAAAAATGAGATTTAGATTCAGCTCCTTCTCCATGTTAGTGTCTTATATATCATAAAATTATACGGAAATGTTTAATGACAGCTAAGAAAAAATGTTGTGGCTCGTTTAAAAAGAGTGGAGGGGACTACGAGTTCAGGACATGAAACCAGACGACTGACACTGTGTACAGATTGTGAAGCGTGCTATTCTACACTTCGACAGCACTGGTTTAAATAAACTGTTCCCTGCTAAGGGAACACTTGATCATCGCAGTATAACACAAAGTCAGTTAAACCTCTATGCTATCACCAGTGTTCTCTTCACACTGAGCCTCTGTGAGTCTGGACAGTTTAGAGAGGCTGTGCCAAATGTTAAGATGCCTGTAACTTCATCTGTCATGAGAGCAGGGCAACAGTGGCAGACCTACCAGTTCTGTTTTTTCTCTGGCAAATGCCAGTCAAGCTGGAAGGCACTGGTCTTTGAGCACAGGTCCCACTAAAGGGCAGTCAGCCCTTACGTGGCCCTCCTGGATTCTGTTTGGCCAAACACATGCACATTAATAGCCTGCTGGAGGTCATTTTGCAGGATTCTGGCAGTGCTCTTCTTGTTCTTTTTTGCTGGGCTGACACCTTTCAATGTTCCTGTCCATCTCTTCATGTAACAGCCCACCTCCTGGTTTATTCTCCACACTCTTGTACTGTGCTGGGAGACACATCAAATCTTGTTTGTGATGGCAGGCCTGGATGTGTTTAATTTAGGAAAAACTGAATAAGCTGCTGCAAGCATCTAATGAAAAGCAAAAGCAGAGCAAAATTAGTCAGGAATGATGAAGGGAGAGCAACAATCTCTTGCCATCAATTGCAAAACCATTTGTCTTGTTTTGCCTCTCCAGTGTACGCATTGTCATTTTCTTTTGCACCAAAGCAGGTGTAAAGCATTCAAAATGGTTTGTGCTTCCTAACTGGACAGACTATGTAAACACATCCTGATTTAAAAATAAACAGGATAAATAGGATTCTTGAGTTATGTTTTTATGTAATGTACAATTTTTCAGTGTAACTTCAAACCATGTTTTGTTTCAGTTGTCAGCATGCAAGTGTCATCAATGTGTGACCCTGCATAAGGCAGGAAGGCCCTCGAGAAAAAAATGTTGCCCAACCCTGGACTACAGGCACGAGTAATGCATTGAATAGAGATATATGTAGGATATTTGGGTGTTGTTACTGCTGCAATAATAGGAACTAATAACTTGTTAAGGGGTGTTTCAATAGTGCAGGGGTTTATGTACTTGGCTAACAAACAAAAGGTCCCCAGTTTGATCCTGGGAGGAGACACAAATCCTTTGGAAGATATGATGGGACCTGATTATTCAAGACTTTGTACGTTAGGAGAAGGACTTCAAATTCAATGATAGATTTAACAGTGAACCACTAAAGATAAACTAATCTTCTTCTTTCAGATACTCCCGCTAGGGGTCGCCAAAGCTGCATTTCTACCTAACCCTAGCTGTCATACATTCAGGAGGCCCTGCTTCCCTACATCCATGAATCTTCTCTGTGATCTTTTTCATTTCCTCGTGCCTTCTGGCTCCATCTTCAAAATCCCTTTTTCAAAATATCCACTATCTCTCCTCTGCACATGTCCAAGCTATCTCAGCCTTGCCTCTAGCTTTGTGTCCAAAATGCTCAACCTGAGCTGTTCCTCTGATATACTCATTTCTAATCTTGTTTCTGTCTCTCTGTCACAAAAGAAGAAAATCTAGTATAGAAGAAACATGATCTATCTTTCTTAACCCTGTCAGTTTCACTGTCGCTGCATCACTGAAGCTATAGTGCATCGATTTGCTTAGCGTGTAATGCCTTTAAATATCCACAAAGGGGCAGGGTGGACCAATTTAACTAAACAACAGTCGGTCTAACGATCAGAGATGGGGGTTGAATAGAGAGAGAGCATACAGAAAGGACGGAGGGGGTTGCAAAAGTCAATGAACAGAGGATTGTCCACTTCATTCAGTGAAAAGCAATTATGTCCCAGGCTCACAAGTGAGCAGAAACAGGTCCATTTGTAGCTATTTTTAACTCCCTGACGCTTCTGAGCCCTACAGTATTGTTTAATCATTCCAAAGTATTGAGTGTGCCCACTTTGGCCAATTAGGCCAAAACCCCCAGTCTGTGTCACAGTCAAACTGGATAAACGACACGCGAGCGCAGTCTCATAAACTAACCGCTTATTTAAACCAGCTAAAAGTCGTGTCCTGGATTTTTATCCCAACCTAGAAACCCCCCAAAGAATCCAAACAATGCGTTGTCTAATTGGGTGAAGGGTTGAGGGAAATCTGTCTGATTAGCCTTCTCCAACAGACGGGGATTAAGCTTTTGGTCTGTAATTATTATAAAGCATACGTCAGCAGACATCCACCCATTTCAGTGGAGCAGAGGGATCCTGCGAGGTGACTGTGCTATCTGTCAGGCCAAGTCAGACGCGAGGACCCAAGAATAGGAGCAGTACTGGAGCAGGAACAGGAATATCCTCCTGAGTCAGTGCCACGACGCTGACAAACCACGCTCCCCGGCAGAGCTGCCTCTGCTCCGATAATCAGCATCCTATGCTATTCTGCTCAAGATGGCGGTGCAGGCAGCGGAGAAGGACGGAGTAGTGAGTATTTTGAAGGTTTTCGGGGAACCGAGCGGGGGCTACGTGTGTTGGTATTTATTTTCTGTGCATGGGGGGCCTGTTGGTTGCGATTTAAGCGCACCGTTAGGTCGATTATCCGGCGCTTATTGTAAATGCGGAGCGCCGTGCGCAGCGCATTCAGAGCGCAGGGCGACTCCTCTTTCATCTGTGGCCGGGAGGAAATGGGGAAATCCAATACGTTGTGGTGAAATGTACCGGCGGTGTGTGCTCCTCTAGGCCGCCCAGCCAGTGCGCATTTCCATCGTAGTGCAAGATGGTGCCAAATGTGGGGCTCATTTATAATAACTCATGGCTCCCGGCAGGAACGCCGATAACAACATGACAGGTCTGCTGCCACCTCGTCATTGTTGTTGCACGCCGCGTACGAGGCCACACTCTTGTGCATGTATTGAATGACAGGCCTGCAGCCTCTTTAACCTCAGCCATGCAAGTTTTATATCCTACCTGACATAGCGATAAATGATACTTTGCATCCTGTGTCTTTTGTCACTGGTGTTGAAGAATGTGGAAGAAGACCACCTGAATGACTCGCTGGGGAACCCCGGCCTCATCTCACCTGACAAGGAGGATTTATCACGCCTCCTGGTATGAAATATTTGAACGATTTCCTGAGTGTCCTTGTTTGATGCTCGCTCCTGGCTGTGCGTAATAAATTCAATGTGTGCAATGCGTAGACGGTGCCATTCAGCGGGCGCATCCGGGGCGGCATGCGGCCGGGGAAGAAGATAATAGTGATGGGCATCGTGGACCTGGAGCCAGACAGGTAACATAACACCTCACAAAGGCATGCAAGCACACACCGTTTATCTGGAGCCGTGTTTTTATCTCTGCATATTTAAAACATTCTGATTTACGTCTGCACAGTACACATTCTCTGCTAAAGGATGTTAGAGATAGGATTTTTTTGGTTTTGTTCTGAGGCTAGTCAGACTTGCACATCCACTCGAGGCCACTCGAGTAATGCGTAGGCAGCCAGAAAGAATAGTGGCTCCTTAAGTATGCAGAGACAGGGCGTTCCCTCACCAGCAGGGAGAATAAGGGGGGAATTTTTTTTTTTTTTTTTTTTTTTTTTTTTAAAAAGAGAGAAATCCAGTGAAGCAGATTTGTTTGGGTGTGTCCTTACCCTACATGGAAACTTGTGTCAAACTTGGAAGAAACCTCTCTATGACCTCATCTTGTTTAGAGCCTGCTGCTGGCAGGATTTTCCATGCCAAAGTTCATGTGAATGTCCCAACAGACAGAGCAGCTCCAAGGCCTAAACACACTGTCTTTCTTTGTTGCGTCTCATTACTTAGAAACTTGGTGCCTGCAACTGTGACCATAAACTTACACCAAGACGCATAACTGTGCAGTAGCAGGGGAGGGTGGATAAACAGAACTAGCATCAGGGATTATGCATAATTAACTCACAATTGGTGAGAATTGTTCTTACGCAGCAGAATTATGCATCTGATTTATCCCAGATTATCTGATGTGTGCTTTACCACTGCATCCTGCATGACTACCCGATGCCCCGTTTCTTTCATACCCTCAGCTTTGATGTCAGCCTGACCTGCGGACGTGATTCAGAGAAAGGGGAGCCTCCATTTGATGTGGCCCTGAAACTCACGGCTCGTTTCACTGACCGTCAGTTCCTTCGCAGCGCTCGGGTTTCTGGGAAATGGACAGAGGAGGAGGCGTCCACCGCCTATTTTCCCTTCATCCCTGATCAGCCTTTTAGGGTAAAAAATCCCTTTTCTCACATCAAATAATTCTGGGAAATCCCCAGCAGTCGACTGTAGTAGAGATATTTTCAGAATTGGTTATAATGTGAGATTATCTTTGCAGCATGATAATAGAACACAAACGGGAAATGTTGTCCATGCTTCATCATATTGTAATGTAAATACAGCCTGTAGCCCATGTAGTGGCCTGTTTATTGCGTTAGGGCCCAGATCAGCTGTTGTGATGTGCTGAATGAGTTGGAGTGGAAGGGTGGAGGGGGTTGAGCAGCAGGGCATATGCATGATGAGTAATCTCATAACACCCGAGGACTTGTTAGCTCTTTAATGTCATATTCTGCTCCAATAAGTCTGAATGTGCACATGAATAACACACATGGTGTACGGCTAAAAATATACGATAGTGGCAATGAAGCGAAGAACAAAGCATGAAGTTTCTCGAGATGTTTTCGGGACACTGAATGAAGTTGATCTTTCTCCCATGTAGCCAAAGGTCTGTTTAAAGTGCCAAGGTCACGACACCCACACGTCACCATGAAATGCACCATAACATTTGCTGCAGTGTTGGCAGCTCTGTGAAATCCATATAGAGGTTATACTTGAGGAGCTGGAGGATAAAAGATGGCAAATGCCCAAAGCAACTGGGTCAGAAATTTGTGTACTTGTAACCATCTCTGTTGCGTAATGTCTCGAAATGTTCAGGGCTCTAGTGCATATGTGCAAATTTAGTAAAAATTTACTTTGGCACTGATTGCTGGAGCTATTTTTATTTATCTTACATAGTGATTGTGACGTGATCTGCTTGAGAAGGAGGTCCAAAGTCTCTTACAGGTGTGCACTGCAGCTGAGTTTGGTCCACTGTCAAAACCATTGCATATGATTAATCTCCTTTTCAAACTTAAACAATTTAGTAACCCATTGCTATCCTATTGATGGGGGACATTATAGTCCTGGAAGAGACCACCATCATGATAAGTTTATGGATTTACAGTGATCCTTACTTCTAAGGAGACACAAACAATGGGAGCAAAACTCTTCTAACATCATAACAGAGCCACTGGATCCCCTCATTGCAGGGGTCAAGGGTTTTTGCTTAGTGTGTTTTCCAGTCTGTAATATCTTTAAAACTGAGCTGTCCAGCATTTAACATTTGCTAAATGGATGCATGAGAATTTTTACAAAGAGAAACTTTTTCTGTTTTTTAAGAATGCGTAACATGTATATGCAGACACAACAACTAAAGTTATTTTTAGAATTGAACCCTGCATCTGGTTGTTGAATGTCAGCTCTCTGATAAAGTGTCATTGTTTGTGGTTGCAGCGTGACTGAGCAGGTCGGCACAGTCATGACTCTGTCGAAAGCTGGAGGCTGGAGATTAACTCTGCCATGCAGAATGTTTAAAACAAACTCCCTCCTGAATCCAGGGGCATGTGGAGAGACACATGATGTGCTGCGGTCTCAGAGCAGGATGGCTTGTTTCTGCTGCTTCATCTAAAACGTTCTGCCTTGAGTTGTTTGACGGTTTCTTTTCTTTCTTTTTTTTTTAATTTTCCCCCACTGGTATAAACCACGTGGAGGTGTTTATGCTGTTACATTTTTGTTGTCGGTTTGTTAGGATTCAGTGTGTGCACGTACAAACAAGAGAAGAAAATGAGAGTGAGGCTCAGGTCTAGCCTACTTATTCAATAACGTTTTGGGAACTTTAAATGTTTTAACATCAACTAAAACAGCTGATAGTCATCCTCAGTGTAATGGGTCATTTGGTCTTTCTCCTTACAAGTGGATGTCTTTATCATGCACCTAACCAAGGAAGAAAAAATGACAGATTAGCTTGGGTAAAAGACAGAAAGTTAAGGCACACAACGATGTGTGCCGCTGGTAAAATTTCTGGGCTGCCTTTCCTCATAACAGCCATCCCTCAAGATTTTCTCCATTTAAAGCAATGCATTATCAGGGATTGTAACATCTAGTCCTTTACTGAATCTATTTTGTAATTGTTTACTCTTAATTAAAACTGCACTAATAATATTTTTATACTAACAAGCAGAGAAAGAAATGGTTGTATAAAGTGAGATGTGTCCCTTCAGCTCATGAGGTGACTGTGTGTAACTCTGACACAGCTTTTTCCACCCACCCAATTTCTTCTGCTTATTGTGACTGTAACCGAATGAGTGTGTTCAGTCTCTACTTGTGTCATGAAGTCAAAAGCGGTTAAAGTGCAGTATTTTCTTTCCACCTTTTGCCTAACTGTCTTTTTCTCCATCTCTTTCTTCCTTCTGCAGATTGAGATCCACTGCGAGCACCAGAGGTTCCGGATATTCGTGGATGGACACCAGCTCTTTGACTTTTATCACAAAGTAAAATCTTTGCCCTCTATCGACACAGTACGAATACAAGGAGACCTACAGATCACCAAGCTCGGTTAACTTGCCCTCCGACCAATTCCCGCTCCGCAAGTCGTGTGTGAAGCAAGGACTTGATCACAGATGACCACACACACGTGCGCCTGTTACATCATCATCCATAGCCCATCGTACAGCACTGCATCAGCATAGTAACTGGATCAAAGTTTTTCTGCTTCGCTGTTTCTTCTTCTTCCTCTTCTTTCTGTTGAACCAGGATCTGATGTGATGGTGCTTTGTGGGTGAATGTGTTTGATCCATTTTTCAGGTATTTTTCCCTTGTAGCCCCAGTTTTTAGATCAGGGAACTTGTAGCTTATTTATAGGACATTCCACTTTTATGTCGAATCCTTTAGGGAATTTGAGATGGAAGCAGGTGTGGAGGTTTGAAGAAACCAGTTAAGATAAAAATATCTGACACTTAGCAGCTAAAGTGAAAGTTAAGTGTTGTTCATGGGTAGAGAACAAAATCAAAAACTTAAAGTCAATTCAACTCACTTTGTTTAAACATACAAGCGTCCTCTTAAATCTTTTGCTGACCAAGCAACATGAACAAATGTGCAGTAAAACTCAGACAGGCCAGAGCAGTGTTCCCAAATTAGGCGGATACATGATGCTATGCGAGATGCAACTGGTTTCAATTCAAATATACCTGTATGTATGTGTATATTTTATGCTTCAGTTAGATTGAGCTCAGCACAGCTGGATGTGTAATTATTTCAAAAACTCATCTGAGCACAACACAACGCTGCATAGCGGCCTGTTTTCTCTCTGCTGATGTATATCTAACTCTGCTGGCACTCCTCTGCATCCCTTGGGTTTATTCCAGTTGTCATGGTAACATGTTGCAGCCTCATTGACCTAAATACCCAAAAATGAGGATTATATCATGACAAGATGTAGCATCCCATGCTTAACACAGCGTGTCTGGATAGTTTGCACTTTTTTTTTTTTTTTTTTTTTTTTAAAATTACAGCCACTCTCCTGTAGGTAGACTACGCTATAGAGGCAGTAGAGCTGCAGAGAAATGAATTTAAAAATTGACTTCTGCTCCTTTTTTCTTTTGCAAGCCTCATCAGAGTTGAACACTAAAATAAGATAGAAGTTTTACTCCTTATATGAAGAAGAAACCGTGCTGTCAGAGAGGTCACAGGTTCAGCCGAGTTCAGGTTCAGTCACACATTTTGGAGTCAGGGGTCAGATCCTGGGGGTACTTTGAATGTATAGGGTTGATGTTGTGTGTGGGGTTTTTTTTTTTTTTTTTTTTTTTTTTTTTTTAAAATAGTAGCATAGAAGATATAGTGATGCACACATTGATTTCTCAATGTCACAGTTTTTGGTGGTATGGCTGGTGCTGTTTTAGTCCATTATAGGTCTTGTGTGTCTCATGGCTTTTTAAAAAAAGAGAACAGTTTTCCTGAATCATTCCTCATCGGCATCTTGCCCACACTGATGCAGTCTCATCCTTTCCTAGTGCTGCAGGCTGTGTTTTAGAAGTCTAACTAACACAAATGTCTGGTCTCTTATGCATTGTTGTCTTTATGACAGTTTCCTTCACTGGGGCAGAGAGCAAGTTCTAAAACACATATACAAATAGAGGAGATCTTCAAGTTAAACCCACAAGTATTGTGTGTATTAAATCTTAAGGTGCTCTGTTTACACTCTTCCAGTATCAACATTGACTATGCGTTATGAGATTTTTCTCATTCTCTAGAAAGATGTAAAAACTCACTGCAGACATTAAAAGGTACTGTTTTTTTTCTGTTTATGCATTTGTGTTTTTTGGCACAACTTCACCTATTTCTAATATGCATGTAGGAGAAGGAAAAGTCTGAAGAAGACAAAGCTCTTGCAAAAAGATGGCCAGATTTGTTCTAGACAAATGGCTTAGGGCGGCAATAAAGTTTCTCTTTGTTGCTGAAGTTTTGACCTGTTTAAAGGGTTTTATAAGAAAAATGATTTAAATTTAAGTTATGTTTATGGGTCAGTTATAAGCCTGAACATATTTGCCAAGTTGTGAAAAATCCCTTTTGTGTGTAATTAAAATTGTATTTATTAATGTTGGTAAATGTCTATTACGAGTCCCACTTTTAAAAATGTTAATAAATCATTAAAGTTTCCTGGGTTTATAAAGATGCATTAAAGCTAAAATTATAAACATTGATAAGCTGTTCATGAATAATAGATACACTCTGGTGCAGATGCCCTGCAGCTGTTTCCCAGACAAAAAAAAAAAAAACAAGGCACGTATCATTTCACATGAAGGGTTAGCCAAGGGGGTTTTTCACAACTCTGAAATGTTTCCTGAAACTGCTCATAAATGTGATTTGTAATACATTTATAACACATAAGGGGGTGTAACAGAAACCAAAGTCATGATACAAATAATACATTTTGAAGGTCTTTCAGGTACAGAAGTATCATGCATCACAATAATGGAAAAATGGAATGGCGTACGCTGTTTTTCTACAATTATTATAATGTCAGAAATCAAACTATTCAATAGAAATTCACAGAATAAATGATCACAACTTGTAAATGTTGGAAAGCGGCGCTGCTGGTTCTGTTTGACAGTAAAACCTAAACCAGGTTTCATGAGCCTGTTTGACACTGAAGAAGTGAACAGCAGTTGTCTGCACAAAACTGCTCAGACATTTTGACATTTTCACCCTCACACATTCTGTGTTTATCATAAGCCAATGATGGTTTTCGGATCAATTTTTTGCTGCTGTAAAATTGGAGTAAGCCATGAATGAGGCTTCCTTTATGGGCAAACTCTAAGTAAACCTCTTCATTACCTGTGGGCAGCATTTGTCAAAATGCAGAAAGGCTGCTTTCTATACATGCATGAGTATTTACTGGTTCCTTTGACATAGCAATAACATCGCTGCTCCTACAGCTGACTCTAAGCTTCTTTTTGCCTGGTTGGTCAGACAGCGTCTTCCTGAGTTCCTCGTTTTCCCCAAATTTATTCTGGACACAAATGAGCGTGGTACTGAGAATTGGACTGAGATGGATAGGTGTGTGTGAATCATTCTTACTTCAGTATTACAAGGGCAAATGTGTCCAGATAACATGTAATTAATCTGATTGGGCATGTTGTTGGATGCTATTTTTATTCTGGTGACCATATTTCACAGCAGTTTACTGTAATAATGTTGATATAGTCCATGGAAGTATGTTTGAGTGATGTAAAAACAAGATGTGTGTTGAAGGGTGATACAGGTTCATGTTTTGGGTCTTCAGTTGACTGTGTTGACAGCAGCAGGAGGTACGGGGGAGGGAGAGGAACAATTCAAGACTTCCTGTGCTCATTCCAGGGAGCTCTTTATGTGTGTGCTGAGCTGAGCTGGGAGTCTGTTTGGCTCAGCATAGTGTACACTTGAACTCTGCCATTAGCAAATTGTTTCTGGAACTGCTGTGTTTTTTTCCCAGCTGAGCGCAGTTTGTTTTCCTCTAGGTTTTTAGATGTGGTGCAGGTACAGGATAAAACCTTGTGGGGTACTTACCTATTTTGTACTGTTGCACTTTAAAAAAGAAAATTGCAAAACCACAGCGAGAAGAAAACAGTTGAAGCATTTTTACTGTTAAATATGCAGGTCCCTTTTTCTGATCTCCTAATGATCCCACATCTTTTGAAGAACAACCTTGGGAAATCATAACTTATTGCTCTTTGTAACTCTTATTTTATTTTCTCTGCAACACTTTAAAAATGTAACTGAAAAGCTGAATGTCATTTTCTGGCTGATTGTAATCTAATGATAATACCCAGGTGGAATCACTGTTCACAATCACCCCAGTTATTTAGGACCTGCCCTTTTATACCCATTCAGTTGTGAAGTAAATCTTTACACTCTTCCTACCTTTAAAATCCAGCACGTCTGATGTAAGAGGAGTGTTTGTTTGGTTTTTTTTACCCATGTCTGTCTGTTTGTTACCCTGCTTTCAGACTTTGGATGTACGTGGACTCAGGGTTTTTATTTTTGAAGAAAACACATGAAAGCATTTGTTGTGCATGTAAGCTAGTACCTGGCAATTTGGAAAGAAGACAGATTGAAGTACCAACTATGTATTGCCAGTTTCTGTTTCAGTCAAGCACGCGGTTTTATTTCTTTTTGCCATCTATCCACTGTGTGTTCTTTTGGGCTGTATTGTTTTTTTTGGCCTAGTGCATATACATCTACATACATATATATATATATATATATATCTATCTACATACACATATATATATATATATATATGTATGTGTGTGTATGTATATATATGTAAAAGTTAAACTTGAGTGTGGACTCGAGTATTGAATTAAAATCATTTCCCCGTGAGTTTCACCAGGTTAAAGAGCGGTTTTCTAAAAGGTGCTAAAATGACTTCATCGTGTTCATTGAGTAGAAGTAGGCTGATGTGTTTCTGATGTGTTTGTGCGGTTGATCATGTTACCATTTGTATTTATTACACCATAACCAGCAGCTTTGTGCGTGGTAAAGATATCCTGACTGTATAGCTAACGTTTTGCTGTTTATATGAAGGCACGTTGAAAAGTTGAGTCTTTTATAATAATGAAAGTGTTTTCTTTGGCTCTGGGTTCTGATGTGTACAATTATTACAAATTGTATGAAAAAGAGTATTGTCTTAAACTGCAACCTTCCCCATTTCCAGATGCTTTTCTTTTAACTGCACAACAGTTTCCTGTCATTGTTTTCAAGGATGTACTGAGTCTGAGGATCACTCGCGTGCCGGCTGTAGTAACTTTGATCTCCCTGATAGTCTTTCATCTCACGAAGCATCATGTTGGCTGTTTGATCTGCTTAAAACAGGAGCACTTGTAATTACCACATGATGTCACATTCCCGAAATAAATAGAGTTGACTGTAAACTTTGTGAGAATGTGCACACGGCCAGTGTTTAGATGAACACAATACATGCTCCAAATGTTTTTCTCCCTCTATGCTTTTGTAAAAACAGCTCCTTTGCAAACTATTAAACTTCTTAAGTTGAGCTTTTTTTTGTGGTCACTATTTTTGTGTTAAATAATTTAAGGTTATAGATGCATATCGATAAGTAGATTGATGATATATATTCGTCTCCTGTCTTTGTGTTTAGACCTGTCTTTCTCTTTCCCCTCACTCCAAAACCTGTTATGGCAGATAGATGTCTTCCTCTGGTTTTGCTTGAGGTCTCTTTCTGTTAAAAGGGAATTCTTCCTCCCTGCTCCTCCTCTAAAACATTCTCCTTGAGTCTGAGTTTGGTGGTTTCAAGGAGAACAGTACTTGTCTGACTGCATTGTGCCTAGTGTAAAGTTTGGTGGAGGGGGGATTATGGTGTGGGGTTGTTTCTCAGGCGATGGGCTCGGCCCCTTAGATCCAGCGAAAGGAACTCTTAATGCTTCAGCATACCAGGTCATTTTGGATAATTTCATGATCCCAACTTTGTGGGAACAGTTGTGTGAAGACCCCTTCCTGTTTCAATATGACTGCGTACCAGTCATGGATGAGCAAGTTTGGTGTGGAAAAATCTGATCAGCCGGCACGGAGTCTTGACCTCAATCGAACCAATTGCCTTTGGGATGAATTAGAGTGGAGACTGTGAGCCAGGCCTTCTCATCCAACATCAGTGACTGACCTCACAAATTCTGATACACTCGTAAACTTTTTGGAAAGCCTTCCCAGAAGAGTTGAAGTTGTTATAGCTACAGTTCATATGTATGTGAAGTGAATACGAGGTCATCTTGGCCACGTCTACATGTCAAGATGCATTCACTGCAGTTTCACTTCATATTTTTCACATCATATATTTTAAATTTACACTAGGATATGTATGTTCATAATGGAATTCTCCCAATGAGTCAGAAATGCAAGAACAAAAACAGACAATCAACAGATAATTTGGTATATTTCTATTCCTGATCCTTAATAAATAAAAAAACAGATTCTTTCATGTTTAAGAGGAGCACCTGAATTCTCAGAAGAAATGATTCTTCCTCTTTCATCTCACAGCAGGAGAAGAGTCCCAACTCAGAGGCTCAGCAGAGGCAAGATCAGTTATTTCTGCACATGAAAGAGGGAGAAGAGGAGCTCACATTAATGCTGGGTCCTTTCCCTCCAGCACAAAATCTTTATACTGAAACAGAAGGACTTACCATCTGTCAGGCTCCTTCATCAGACTGCTCTGCTTCTGCACATGTAAATAAAGAATAAGAAGATGAAGGCATGCCACGGAGCCTCCAGTCAGGTCGCTGCTGTCTCTGAAGAGTACTTGGCAGCATGTGCAACATCCATGAAGAGTATCTAATCATTTACAATCTCACACTGAGATAAACTTCTGCTGTGTTTGCTGTGCTTGTTTTAAAGAGGACGTTGACCTCGTAATACATGCGAACATGACAAAACATTCAGGCACAGACATAAGTGTTTGATCTGAGTGTGCCCCTGTGTGTTCATCAGAGAATCCATACAGGAGAGAAACTGCACTGTTGCCTCACTTGATGCAAATGTTTCAGCAGCAGAACAGCAGCAATTCAAGATATTACCTGAGATATTGTAGAGATAAAAAAGTAAACAGCTCATTTATGATCCACTGTGCACAGGTCAAATGAGAAGAGAGATCATGTCTTCAGCTCGGTGTGCCAGGGAGCCAAGGGTGCCTGCTTCTTCTGACAACCGACCTTATTGTGCTCAGTTTTTTAATTAATGCTAATGGTGAATATTTCTTCCTATCTACTGCATGTTTTTCAGTTATGATAAAACAGCTCAACAGCTCACATTCTTTCCTTTGCGACTATCTACAGTGACCAGCAGAGGTTTAGCAGTCTTTCAGTCACTAAGTCCCCAGGGCTGAGGGCTCAATTAAAAAAGGTCTGGACCACAACCATGGTTCAGCACCTCAGTAATGTATGTTACAGGGGGATTCTGGAGGGGAAAAGAGCTCCACCTAGAAAGAACCATTTGCGGTTGTGCATTCAGTCTATTCCTGAAACCTGCAGAGCTCAGCATTTTTCTGAATCCTGTTTTCTGCCTCACACATCCATCGCCTCCCTCCTTTTCTGCACCTTGCAGATTTTTTTTAGCAGTTTTGCTCAGAGCTGAGGGTGAAGTTGCACTGTGATGATAACTGACCTAAGTTAGAGGAAGAGACAACAGTGTTTCTAGCTTGCAGTACCCTTAGCTAGCAGACCTTGTGATATTCATATCACTGATGCACAACTTGTGCATTCTTTCCATCAGTGATTAAAAAGTTTTCACCCACTTTTCCGTGAAGCACTTTTGATGTTGTTGGATATTTTTAGGCTGCTTTGCAGAAGATGCAGCATTTTTAATATCCACCTACAGAGTTTTCAAGTCAGGTCACTCCAAAATATCCTGCTTGTGTTCCTTAAAGTAGATCATGGTGCATTTTTTAAAATTTGCAAAATCACACACAACGTACTCAATTGAAAACTGATACAGTTTTGTGTTTCGTTTAAATCACAGATGCTACATTAGACATGGTTATTTGTTCTGTCTCTTAACCATTTAAAAAAAATATGGGACATATTTTTCCAACAGAATTTAGAAGATGGCATTGTGAATTTTGATTCCTGTGCATGTAGCAGCTGTCTTTGGAGAAACTGTTAATTCACTTCACTGGGTTGTGTTGATATGGTTTTAAGGAAATGCTTGAGACTTGAGATAAAAATTGATCCATATATTTAAGAGGTGCTGTTCATGTTTTTAAGACCTAAATTGCACTGGTTAAACTATTTTTTCATGTTTCTTCATGACATAATTATGTCAAAAGGACATCTACTCATCCATCTATCCATATCTGGCTGCTTATCTGGGTTTGGGTTGCAGGGACAGAAGGTCCAAGCAGAAACATAAAGACCTTACTCGCATCTCTTTCTTCCAGCTGTGTGTAAATGAAGTGGAAAAAATATAATTACCCAGAGGAGATGGAGAGATTCACTCACAGGTTACAGAGAAGCAGGTGGATCAAAACATCAATCCGTACATGGGAGTCTGTACTTTAAACAGTGTTGAAAGGAAAAATCTTAAATTACATCACTGACAACACGGCTGATGTATTGAAGTGATGCTTCTTTTTCTTCATTATAACACTGAAGCCTCTATGAAGCTGAAACAGTAACCAAGGGGAGAAAAGTCTCATTTGTGTAAAAATTTAGGAATGAACTCTTTACAAAAGCTCAAACAAGTTATTTCATTACATGTGCCTTGGGATGTCTGATACTCAGCACTGCATAACTGAACTGTATTGAAAGTGAACATTCCCACGGGATTTAACACATTTTGCATAAAATACAAGCTGCATCAGAAAAACAATGCAATTTTAAATGTATCCAGTTTAAAGTTCAATAATTTTCCGCTTCATTGTCAGGACATAAAATATCCCAAATGACCTCACCTAATGACTCACCCACTCCATCCTCCCCTCTTCTTTCTCCTTCTCACAATTACCTCCTATAAGGTCTGTGTGTAAGGAAAATAGGGAATATTGTGGCAGTGAAGTTGTAACATGTACTCATGCCAAGTAGCAGTTTATGAAGAAATAAAATTAATCCTGAGTAGAACTGAGTTTAGCTTATCAGTCCGAGCCTCCAAACCAGTCTCAGTTTTTCATGTGACCCACTGGAAAAATGAATAGTCCACCCTGGTATGGCTTGCAGACAGTGAATATTTGTTATTAATCTTGTACACTGTATAAATGCCTCACATTTTAATCAGGCTTCCTGTAGAAACAAGATGCTGCTGCGTCTCTGCTCACCACGGAGAGGCAGAGGTTGAGGTTGTGTGTGAGAAACCTCGGCCTTATTACACAATCCATATTACTATGAATTACTAGGCTAACAATTACACCAAACTGCCAGGCTTGAGACCATCTGAAAAGTAAAATGAGCAGCTTACCCAACCCAACCCAAGTTAAATAGTATCACACAAGTAGCTCATTTTACTTTTGCTCTCCCACCTTATTTAATCAACCAGCCACAGTGTGGAGCTGACATTCCAATCAAGCTTAATCAAACAATTAAGCTCTCTCTTTCATAAATATAAATAATTGCTGCTAGCTGTGATGTTTAAGCTAATAGTGAAGAATGAACTTCTTTTAATGGTGTGTTTTATTAATTTTATTTAATAACTTGTGACCTTTGAGTCCCTTCATTGCAAAATCAAGAATTATGGTCAATGACCTAAATGTATGTATTACATTTTTAAGATTGGAAAACAATGTCAATGCCACAAACGTGAGTTTTCATATATATCTGTGAGTTAATGTGCACAACCGTATGCACATGCGCTCTGTGCATGTACACACACAAAGAATCGACCTTTGTTCCTTAAATTTGTAGCATTGCTTCTGTGCTGACTGATGCTGCTCAGTGGCTTTTGCTCCTTGCTTTTAAATCAGATGTCACTCTCAACATAAACACAAGCTACAGCAGCCCAGCTGTCTTAGCTGAGGAAACAAAGATACATTTCCTCATTTAATGTAAAATATTGTGGTGATGTTATGTTATATTAGGCAGGCAGCTGCCCACATTACACTGTGACAATCAAAAGTATGGATATCTATTTTGAACGCCTCAGCTGGAAAAAATTCAAAATTGTTCATAAAGTTGGCCACAGGTCTGTATGTAAATGGGAGTTAGAAGATTGCTTCATATTTTGATATGTATAATGTTAGTGTTTCTAAAAATACAAAAAAATGTCTTTATTAACAAACTAAAAATAGACGTTATTATATTTTATACTTTAAACTACTGACTTGAACATAATATGAAATAATGTGTTTTCACTGTGAGAATGATGGATCCAATGATAGATAACTTTCAGATTAGTAAAGCTATATTTTTATTTTTTCTAGTTTTCCATTTCTATTTAGATAGGCTGATGCATGGCTTATTCTCTGATGTGTATCCTTTTCTACCTGTACTGATGCTAGCATAACTAAAGCTACCCAAGCATCAGTAAATATGTGAAGCAAGGCAGAAGGATATACTCTTAAAATGAACAGGATCATAACAAAATAACACCACTGCAAGTGTAACAAAAATATGTTGACATCAAATGGTATGTTATTTGAAATCAATATGAAACAATGACACGTACATTTTTTTCAATTTTTTTATTTATTTAATTTTTCCCAATTCTCCAAATTAGTCTGTGATTGGCCTTATTGTCCAAGAAATCATATTTATATACAAATAAATGTGTTGGGAGCTCGCCTTGTAATCGGAAGGTTGCTGGTTCGAGCCCCGGCTTGGACAGTCTCAGTCGTTGTGTCCTTGGGCAAGACACTTCACCCGTTGCCTACTGGTGGTGGTCAGAGGGCCCGGTGGCGCCAGTGTCCGGCAGCCTCGCCTCTGTCAGTGGGCCCCAGGGTGGCTGTAGCTACAACATAGCTTGCCATCACCAGTGTGTGAATGTGTGCGTGAATGGGTGGATGACTGGATGTGTAAAGCGCTTTGGGGTCCTTAGGGAGCGCTATACAAATACAGGCCATTTACCATTTACTTGATGGCGAATGATCCATTTAAATACTTGCTGAGTCCTAAAATTGATGCCAGTGAACTTATCAGCGGTTGGTTTTAAAAAAATCCCCAAAAATCCCCTATGAGCAAGCACTTGGCGACGGTGGGGAGGAAAAACTCCCTTTTAACAGGGAGAAACCTCCGACAGAACCAGGCTCAGGAAGGGGTGGCCATCTGTCGCTGCCGAGTGGGGTTCAACTGTTCACTGTGCACCCTCCTTCTAACAGGAGTTAGGGTTCTTTTACAATGTCAGAAGGAGGGAGGCACTAAGGCACCGCCTTCCGCCCCTCGACGCCCTCACGGTGCCCCCCTCCTTCTCACAGGAGCTTCCTACAGACCAGGTATGAATGATGCCTGAGTGGACATACAAAACTCACAAGTTCCTGGCTCTCACGGCTCCTCTGCAGAGGGTTAGTCGAAGAAGGAGGGGCATCGCGAGGGGCGTCGGGGGCCGGGGGACTGTGCCTCACTGCCCTCCCCTTCTCGAAGAAACCCGTCTTCAACCGAGCCGAGAGAGCCAGGAACTTGTGAGGTGTGCATGGGCGTTTCTCAATATGCGTACTTGTGCGTACTTGCGTTCTCGTGTACTCGTGATACGTCATCAGTCGGAGACCAAGTACTGTTCCAATTCGAAGTACGCATCAAGCCGAGAACGCGAAAAAGTCCCGGATGTGTTCTCGCTCCGCCCGTTTTATCGAGCATGCATCGGTGTGGACTTGGTACAGCTAAATATCCCAGAATGCATTTCATCCAAAACTCAACAGCGGACTCCCGGCACATCGTTTTCAACCCCCCCCCGCTCGCGGTCTTCTCACTACTCAGGTTAAAGAAACCCCAGCAGCTGTCTATAGTATTGAGTGTCCACTAAAATAGAAATAAAAGCGTTCTAACATCTCACCTGCTTGTTTTTATTAAGGTATGTACACGTATGTACATGTACACTATTTTTATTAATAGAGGTTTCACTACTGAGGTTAAAAATGATATATAAGTCACTTAGATCACTTCTAAATGTTAATGTTTGGTGTATTTCAGTGTTTTATTTGTTCCTGAGTAAACCGGTTTGGCTGTGATTAAAGTTAAGCTTCATAACATGTTACTCACAGTTAAATTAAGAGGGGACGGCAGTAAAAACTCCGGACCTGTGACATCATCACGTACGCAGGTGTTCCAATTGTACATATCGCGAGTCCGTGCTCGCGTTCTTGGCGGGTACATACTCCCGTGCATTCTCGGCGAGTACGTACTCACCGAGAACGCGAGTATGTACTCGCGTACTTGAGAATTGAGAAACGGCCCATGTCCTGGTGAGCCTCCACCTTTTATAGGTGGGTGCAGCCTCGACTGTATAGAGACAGACCAGACCAGCTGCACCACACAGACACTTCAAACCTCATCTGAGGACATAAAACACACATATACATATATATCTATATTACTATTAAAAAAAAAATAAAGTTAGGGTTCTTTTACAATGTCAGAAGGAGGGAGGCACTAAGGCACCGCCTTCCGCCCCTCGACGCCCTCGCGGTGCCCCCCTCCTTCTCACAGGAACTTCCTACAGACCAGGTATGAATGATGCCTGAGTGGACATACAAAACTCACAAGTTCCTGGCTCTCACGGCTCCTCTGCAGAGGGTTAGTCGAAGAAGGAGACGGTGGCACTGCACAGGTGAGGACAGGTAGCCAGTTCAGGGTGTGTGAGCGTCAATTTCACTCCCTCACTTCACTATGACTTCTTTGGATACAATATGCAACGCCAATAACGTGGCGCACAGTGTGACGTCAAAAAAGGCGCACACCTTTGACGCTGCGTTTTCTCCGTTTTCCTCGTCCACACGTAAATGCAAAAACGGAGTTTTCGAAAATATCCACCCTGGCAGGCGTTTTTAGAAATCTCTGTTTTCAGTGACCGAAAACGCCGTTTACGTGTGGACGAAAGGTGCAAACGCATAGAAAAATCTGCATTTTCAAAAATACCCGGGTGCGTGTGGACGTAGCCGTAGTCTACAATGTGTCATTGTTTTCGAAAAGGCTCCGGGTTCGCTTTCCACACTGCTTCGCGAAAATTGCGTTTTCAAATGTATAGGCTTTGGAGAGCGTTTTCAAAACACTGCGTTTTCCTTGACCTAAAACGTCATCTCAGTGTGGATGGAAGGCCAACACGGAGAGAAAAAGGTGCGTTTTCCAACGAAAACGTATTAGTGTGGACATGGCCTGTGATGAGTCATGATAGCATTACAGGCTGTTCATTTTAAGTGTGGTGATTAGAAATATTGCAAAATAAAATGCCCACAAATATACTGTAAGAAAAGGCTTTTATTTTTTAGTATATGCTGAATTATCAGTTTCAAAGCTACTCTACCAGAGTTTCACTAAAAAATGAAACAAAGGATTAGTTTTAACCCTTTCATGCATGAATTATGACAACCTCAATTGGGATTTTTTACTTAAGTATTTTTATTAAGCTTTGGGCATGAAAAAAACTTTTTTGAACCTTTTAAACATCTACTTTTCAAAGAGGTTTTTACATGTCCACTTGTCTAAGCAACAGAATGTCATTTATGTTTTGTTTTAAATTGAGTTTCATTGCTGAAACTAAGAAACAACAGGCTGTAGAGGGAGACTTTACTAAGGTTCACTAACTCTCACTATCATATCCAGAGTGGAAAAATCTGCATAGATTTAGCAAAATATATGAATCATTCTTTGGAATAATCCAAGTATGCAAAATAAATATCACAGGAGAGCTTATGATTATAAGACTACAAACACTGACGAGGTCCAGTTCAGAGACACAGGTTTAGCAGAGGTGAAGCCTAGAGGACAGCTGGCAGCTGCACTCATGTATGTCAGTACTCATCTGTCACAAACTGCAGCCTTTCCATGCCTGACTCTGCATACGTGTAAGCACGGAAGAATTTTAAATGATTAGTCATCTTAAGAAATTATCCTGTTTATAGGTGTTTGAAGGGAAAAATAAACTTTAGAAATGAAAATCAGATTTGCTGATCTGCTTTGTTTGTTATTAAATTTGTAAGGTGTCCATGAGTGTTTTCAAAGGTGCCTATAAAAATCGGTGTTACTGATGAATGTTTGCATTTTTTCAAAATAAGACATCTTTTATGAATGATGTGTACAGATACACCCTTAGTAATGGAAAAGGGATGTGAAAATCATCAGTGGAACAGCTGTGTAATAATATTCAGATCGTACACAGATCAGCTGTAACATTACTTCAGTTACATGTGTTAGCATATGCTGGACCCAACAGTGGGAGGCAGAGACAAGTTAAATAAACAAAAGTTAAGCCTTTAATGCACAAAGCCTTTAATCCAAAAAGAACTAATGTTACACACAGTCCAGTAGGCAAAACAAACAGAAACTCCCACTCAAAACACAAGCGAGAAGGAACTCAGGGAAGAAGAGGTGAGGAAACAGATGAGCTTACTTGGGGAGAAGCAAGACACATCCACACATGACAGATTGAACAGAGTTGAAAACAAATAGAGGTAATACTCATGATGGCACACTAACTGCAAAGAGGAAAAGGAACAAAAAGTAGTAAGTAAAAAAAGAAAAAGTCAGCCCAATCTTCACACAGTTCGACCCAGTTTTATTGTTTATTTTCTGATATTTTATGTGTTTGCTTTAAATGTTTGCACAGAAAAAAAGAATAATTATAGACAGTGATAAAGCACACATTTCCATAAATTATCTAAGCCTTTGTACTGTAGGATATGAGGTAAGGGCAGGTTCTGCCTTCTGGACAGATAACCTGATACCTGTATGAAGACTGCCACCATCATCCCAGTCCCCAAGAGTTCTGCTGTGACAGGTCTAAATGACTATCGGCCACATCGGCCACTAGCCCTCACACCGATCGTCACGAAATGCTTTGAGAGGTTCACACCACCCTCACCCACCTGGAGCAGAAGAATTCCTATGTCCGTTTGCTCTTTGTGGACTTCTCATCCGCTTTCAATACAATTATCCCGCAGACACTGGTTGACAAATTACTGACCCTGGGACTGAGCTCCTCTCTTTGTAACTGGGTCCTGGACTTCCTGACCAACAGACCGCAGTCTGTGAGGATCCACAACGTCTCCTCATCTTCCATAGTCCTCAGCACTGGCTCCCCCCAGGGCTGTGTGCTAAGTCCCCTTCTGTTCACGCTGCTTACATATGACTGCTCACCCAACCATCCAGGCTGTCATATTGTGAAGTTTGCGGACGACACAGCTGCGGTTGGTTGCATCACAAACAATGATGAGACCGGCTACAGGAAGGAGGTGGAACACTTGGAGGACTGGTGCAGGCAAAACGATCACTGCTTAAATGAGAAGAAGACTAAGGAGATGATTGTGGACTTCAGGAGGGGAAGACACACACACACCCCTGCACGTTGGAGGATCTGCAGTCAAAGTACTACCCAGCTACGAGTACCTGGGTACGTACCTGGATAGCAACCTCACCTGGAAAAACAACACTTCCAGCCTGATCAGGAAGGCTCACCAGAGGCTCTACTTCCTGAGGAAGTTGAAGCGTGTGGGAATGGAGAGCTCAGTCCTCATCTCCTTCTACAGATGTGCGGTGGAGAGTGTTCTGTGCTCTGGCATCAACGTGTGGCCCGGAAACTGCACTGTGGCAGAGAGGAAAGCTCTACAGAGGGTAGTAAAGGCTGCCTCCCAACCGTCACAGACATATATACCTCCAGATGCAGGAAGAGAGCCACCTGTAACATGAAGGACCCCACTCACCCAGCACACACACTCTTTGTCCCGCTCCCCTCAGGAAGGAGGCTGAGGAGCATTAAATGCAAAACCACCAGACTGAGAAACAGCTTCATTCCAGAAGCTGTGAGACTTCTCAGTGCATAAATGGACAAGAACTGTTATTGTAGCACCTTAACCGCTACTTGACACTTACTGACACTGTCACTTTATCAGTGCTGGTCATCATGCCCTTTGCTGCTAAAGTATTTATTTACACCTATATTTATACCCACACTCCATACCCATACTCCATACTGGTACTCAGGTTGTTGCACTCTAGTTATAGTATTATTTACTGTATTGTCTTATTACTTGTCATTTCTGTTTGTTAAAAAACCCAACTATTTATTATAACTTTAAGGAAAAAATTCTGTTTCCTCATTATTTGGCTTTCTTTTCACTCCGGACCGTGTGTACATAATTTCGTTCCACTTCATGTTAACATGTGATGCGAATGACAAATAAAGCAGAGGTGGGACCAAGTCATTGTTTTGCAAGTCTCAAGTAAGTCCCAAGTCTTTATCCTCAAGTCACAAGTCAAGTCTCAAGTAAAGTCAAGCAAGTCAGAGTCAAGTCGCAAGTCAAGACAGACAACTTTCAAGTCAAGTCCCAAGTCCGAAACTTTGAATTTCAAGTCCTTTCAAGTCTTTTTTTTAACCCTCTGGGGTCCCGGGTATAATTGGCCGTTCTTGACTACTTTTGATTTTACTTCTATATTTCACTTTTAAAATATGTTTTTCTTGCCTTGTTTGGTATCATTATTTACAGCAGAACCTCAAATATCTGAAATTTGAGTTATTTTTTTCATTTTGGTATACTATATTAGCACAGTTGATCTAAATTCAGACAAAAAATTCAGAATCCGAGTAGAAAAAAGTTATATTTTTTTACATGTTTAACGAATCATTTTCATAACTTGAAATGCAAATAGAAATTGTACATTTCTAAAAATTATGCACAAGTTTTGCAAACAACAAAGTTATATGGTACTATTTACCTAAAAATGCAGCCAAGGCCTCAGGCGTTTTTTATATAACCATTTAAATCTATTTACAGAACAATCAGGTGTGCTGCATCAAATAAGAAGGCACACAAATTATTTGTGCCAGTCCAAAAAATGTAGTTTGTGTTCAGTATAAGACAGAGGAGAACACCACAGGCCTAAACCCTGCAGGTCTGACAACTGGAGGTGCAACAGTCCAGTTTTCTATGTGGAGACAGCGTTTACACTGGAATCTGCCTTTGACAGCTTTTTTAGATCAAATATGAAATTCAGCAGTCTAACCGACACACAATACAAAACAATAACTACACAACAAACTAACTATAGCCTCCAAACACGCTAAACGTCACTAATGTCTCACATATGAAAACTCTCTCTCTCTCTTTCTTTCGCTCGCCCGCTCTCCGTCGCGGGTGTCACTCCTAAAAACTTCCCCTTCTCCCTAAACAACCAAATGTCACATGTTGCCTTATCATTTTTTTGATTGGCTGACATGGTAAACTCTAACACCAATAGGGAAGGGGTGTTTTTTCTTTTTCTTTTTTCACTCGCAAGTGGAGAGCGTATGCTAGGCTGTCTGTAGAAAACGCCGTTTTTGTCTAGCATCCCTGTTGAGAATAACCTTTGCAAATAAACAACAGCTAATAATATAAGATCAAAGTATTTTATTTGATGTATTGACATAAATGACAGAAGAAAAAGGCCATGTATAGCAGGACTACTCAATTACACACTAAGGTGGGCCAGATTTTCTAACCAAAAAAAATTTTTTTCCCTGGCTCAGACATGCAAAAGTTAAACACGACCATACACTAATTGCAAATTAAACACAGTGATTTTGAATTGTGATGTGATGGTAAAATAAATATTTGTCAGTCTAAACTGGGTTAAATCTACGGGGTTAATGATGGGGAGGAGACGGAGAGAGACTGAGTACAGCTACAGAACCCACTTTCTGAAACGGACCCTGCTCACCATTCACCGACAATTCTGAGCTAACAAGTTGCATGTTATTCTTGGATGCGCTTGCAGGACCGGATTTAAAATAGCATGACAAACATATCATACCTGTTAAAGCCAAACAGTATCATCAACGTAGCCCGAAGAACATTTGCTAATAAGATGAAGTTAGCTAAGTCAGCTGTCTCATCGTAGCAAAAAAAAAAGAAAAGAAAAAAAAAGCACCACCTACCGTTCTTTATGCAACTTCAAATGTCGGACAAAGTTGGAAGTTGTTCCATCTCCGTCTGTGATTCTCTTCTTGCATGTTTTGCATATTGCATTTCGTTTTTTGTTGACTACTTCGTAGTTTATGTACCCGAAAGAAATTACTCTTGGAAGCATTTTTGGCTCGAGCGTTTTTGTTCTTGTTTTTTTCAAATCTGGTTAATTTGATTGGCTGTGCTACAGCCCAGCCCACATACATACGGAGTGTGGTAAGAATGAATGAATGAATAAAGTGAATTAATGGTCCGCACTTTTTATATAATATGTATGTTAAATTTTAGATTTGGGTAAAATATCAAGTCTTTTCAAGTAAACAGGTTCAAGTCCAATTCAAGTCCCAAGTCACTGGTGTAAAAGTCCAAGTCAAGTCACAAGTCTTACAACCTTTTTTCAAGTCAAGTCTAAAGTCATAAAATTAATGACTCGAGTCTGACTCGAGTCCAAGTCATGTGACTCGAGTCCACACCTCTGAAATAAAGCTCCTCGAATCCTTGAATACAGGTGAAAAAACATGATAAAAACCAGGAAGAATACATTTCCCACAGTTGCAAACCTGAGGATGCTAACTTAGATCCATGAAACATAGTTTTGTTTATTCGTTTGTTTACAGTGACAGTAACAAAGTGGAGGTTAAAAAAGGCAGTGTAGGGATAAATTTCCTCCAGTAGGAGGCGATATTCTTCCTCAGGCCCTTCGACGAAGATCGTCTATTTTGAAGAGGCATCACTTTCCCCGTCTGTGACGCTGACCTTGAGTTACTCCCTTCACTGTGGATGGAGCAGAGTGTGACATCTTAGTACTTTTAGCATCCCAGGTGACGCCTACGGAGACCGCGAGAGGATGGAGAAGGGCTGCACCGTTGACAGACAGGCGAAGTGAACGAGAGGTGATAAATAAAGAGCTGGGATTGCTCGTTAAACGGCCTGTCACTGTCTGGCTGATTCTGACGGACAGCTAGCATCAGACAGCGGCTACATGAGCTAGCCGCTGGCCATGTCAGCTAATCAGCTTCTGTGTCGGTAACAGGACAGCGGAATGCCATTTGGGAACTACCTTATTTTAACCCCATTATTTATTGGTGAGTAAGCTCTCTTTGCATCAGTGCTACCTCATTAGCGAGTTTCGTGAACAGTTTGCGTTTACGTGACTCTACATTCAGCTGTTCACGTCATGCCACGATGACACCTGTCTGTCTGTCCAGGATGAAGAGGCTGGAGAAAATGGCAGGACGGCGGTGCTTGTTTTCGCCCACAAAAGGCGTGCGTTAACTTGTTTAACACAGAAACAAGCACAGGGTTCACATGATCACATTTTGTTAAATAGAATCAACCAGAATAGACTCCAGTTCATTTGTTTTTTGCGTTAAGAGCTTATCTGTGACCCTGTAGGCTAAGACTTCGGGTTTGTGCTGTTTATCTAAGTAGCACAAAGCTGCGGATATTGTTTCCCGTATCGGCTTACTGTCCGGGGCCAGCGCTGGCCTCTCTTGCACCTTAGGATCAGAACCAGGTGGCGAGTCATGCAGGTGGTTTTATAGATCAAATGAAAGAAGAAGGTGATATTTGAAATGAGGAAATCAGATTGCTCATTGTGTACATTATGTGCAAGTTCCTCATTATTTAACTCTGCAGAATGCCAGCAGTCCCATGCACACAAGTGTGGAAATCAATGATCACAGGGCTGTGCCAAATTTATTTCAGTTGGTCTTTTGTTCCACCTGCCTGCTATTTTGATCTCAGGTGAGCCAGGCTAATACAATAAAATAAAATAAAAAATTTAAAGTAAAAATATTCATATTTAAATGGGACGTGGCCTGGGAGGGTTCAGGGTCACCTGATCTAGCCTAAACTATAAGCTGTATCCAAAAGGAACCTTAAAGTATAATCTTAAAAGTAGAGCGGGTGTCTGTCCTGAATCCAAGCTGTCTAAAACAAACCGCTTTAGATCCCTTCTTTTCATCTGATTGGCAGCTCCTCACCAACAGAAGGTTTGTGGTTTGGTTGTCCAGGTGTGGGTGATTATTGTCACAGGGGCCAAGGTGTAAAGAGCCGAGTGAGGAATAAATGCAATAACCTCCCAAATTATTGAGCAAATACCTTTAACACTGAAATTATTCCCAGAAGCTGTTGTTTTTTTATCCTTCTTTTCTGATTGTTTGCACTTTCTTCTACCAGGTGCATGAGTCCTTTGGGTCCTGCAAGGAGAACCCATGGAACCCGACATCATACCCTTGCACTCCTCCTCCCTGCCTCTGATGGATGATGATGGTGATGGGGAGGTGGCATCAGAGGAGGATGAGTTTAAGGACTTTTCTGTCGGGATGCCCTGCTCCTCTCTTAATTTTGCTGATGCAACTGAGTCACCTTCTAGTTTCAGACCTCCTTCTCCAACCTCAGAACCAGCCACTCATCAACCCAGTTGCAGCTCTAAGTGCGCAGGTGAACAATCCCAGCCTACATCCAAAGTGAAGCTGGAGTCTGGTAAGGCTCAGACGGATGTAGGACAGCAGGATTCTAATGCTGAACCTTATTTGCACCTCACAAATGGATTTGCTGAAAGTGAACATAACTCTGGGGCCCATACTTCTTCTGTAGCGGGTGGTCGGTCTCCTGTGGAGGAAATGGGGTTTGCTGATTTCACTGTGTTTACAAAGCAGATGGGACACCCCTGGTGTTGTGGCTTCTCTCCAATGGCTAACGCAGAGCAGAAGGATGCGAGAGTAAGAGGGACAAACAGCAGCTTTAGTGAACAAATGCATGAATCAGGAGAGGATTGTATTATGGAATCTGAGCCCAGATCTCACTGTGCACACAAGGAAAAACAAAACATCTGCACTGAGATCAGGGACAGTGAGAAAAGAGATAAAGCACTTGTGCAACCATCTCAGGTCCATCATCAGCCTCAGGAAGCTGCAGGAAATTTGAATTTTCCATCGGAAGAGAAGGAGCTAGATAAGCCTTGGGATAGTCAGAGGGAAAGGAGGAATAGCTTTAATTCTCCTCAAACCTCTGAGGTACAGGATGATGGAGATGCAGAAGAAATCTTTCAAACATGTAGTATGTATGAGCCTATGTCAGAGGACTTGGCATCCTTCAGTGATGATTTGTCGTTTGAGGTTGCTTCTGCAGATTTGGAACCAAATGTTTCATCCCTTGCTTCTCAAGATGATCAAACAGATTGGGACCAGTTTGATGAAGAGGATGAAGACCTGGGAAACTGCAGACGTTCTGACTCTTTTGGAAACAGCAATGTGACGAACCTCAACCAAATTGAGTCAGAGAGGGGCGTTCATCACTGCGAATATCCGACTCAGGAAAATTCTGCTACCTCCAAACAGTCACAATCTGGAACAAATTTGCAAGACAGATTTGCTGACTTTACTGACAGCAGTTTTGAGCATCACAGACCTCAAGAAGATCTTCAAAAAGCTGATGCAGGGGTGCAGATCCTGGGAAATCTCCCACTGAGTGACAGCTTTGCAGATTTCTGCTCAGCGCCCACGCAGGAGGATGAAGAGGTGTCGTGGGCAGAATTCAGTGACCAGAGTGCAGAGGATGGAAAAAGTTGGAGACAGTTCAGAGTGCCAGTCAGCAGCCAGCAGACTGATGTAGATGATGAGGAAAAGAATAAGCAGGACAGAGTGGAAGGAACAAGAAGGAACAGCTCTCAGGTAGAAGTTAATTTTATTTAAAAACCTAAACCGCTGCTTACATTGTCAGTTGTATGTTTTTATTATTAAATGTTACCAATTTTTTTTAGGAAGAATGTAAGCTATTTATAGGCATGGTCATGTTTTAAAAATATAAATGCATATTTCTGAACTTCTAGTTTATAAATGAACAGTCTTATATTCCTGTCTGACCAGGATTCACTGCCCTGTCGTGTCCAGGAAATCCTTCAGGCCAGTTTCCCGAAGGTAGTGGTTCCAGCTGTGGAAGATGAGAAGGAGCTGATTGGCCTCAGTGCTTTGCTTCAAGCTGAGCATCTCTCTGAGGGTGGGGAGGAGGTACCAGTCACCAGCAGTGCTCAGTGGTGAGGAGAACCTCCTGAACTATGGCTTAACCAATCTGGAAAGCCATCAGCTAGTCTTGCTCTTTGTGACAGGTGGATACTGACATACGTCAGCTGCATCTCTGCTAAGCCGGTGTCTGTGAACTGGACCTTGTCAGTGTTTGTGGTCTCATAATCTCTCCTGTGATATTTATTTTACATACTTGGATTATTCCAAAGAATGCAGGCAACCACCAAGATCCCACTGCCTACAAACATTCAGTAACACTCAGAAAAGTTTGCTGGTAATTAGATAGTGTTAATAAATATCTTTCACTAAATATGATCCTATCCTGTCACTAAGTTTTCTACATGTCCTAGTTTACATTATGAAAGAAGTTATTATGAGTGAGAATCTCTTGAATGTCTAACACTTTTCTACTAAACAGTCATCTTCTACTTTGGTTAGTTTTTTCTGTTTTAAACAATCATTTATTAAAACTTATGTTTTCCTTTAACCCTTTCACGCGTAGTGGTCACTACAGTGGACAGCTATTCAGAGACTGTTTGCTTGTTTGTGTCAGTGTTGATGGTGTACTTGCACATAAACCACTACATTGGACATTGATGTGTCACTCCATACCCTGCCACCCACTCCAAAGGTGATGTTGTCCACCTAAGTGGACATGCAAAAAACTATTTGAAAAATAGTTTAAAAAATGAAGTTCAAAAATCTTTTTTTTTTTTTTTTTGCCTAAAGATGAATAAAAATACAAATCCTGTTTGAGGTTGTCATAATTCATGCATGAAAGGGTTAATATAAATCTGGTCTGAAGATGTACCCTATAGGATTAGTTTGCACTGTTAAGGACATATATATCCAGTTTGTTGTTGTTATCCTTAACATTTTAGAATTTCATTCCTTGATATAGCAGATAAAGTAATAACTTCTCAAAATCTTTGCTGCTTTGTAATTTTCTTCTGACCTTCCAGGATTCAGCAGGAGATGTTGAGGCCACATCAGGATGTCCACAGTGCAGTTGGGCTCCAGTTTCAGTGGGGTGGCTCCCATACTAACAGGACTCTGCTCAGTTGCCTTGGCGTGGACACAAGGAACGTTGTGAGTTAGGCATCAGTAGAATTTCCCCTTACACGGCTTAAACTGCTGCTAAAATGGACCAAAAATTCTGTTGGTATCTTCCAATGTTATAGTGTTGCTAACACTTGCTCATTCCCAATTCCAAGGTGTTCACTGGGAGGAATAAGCAGTTTGTGACTGTGCCTGCTTTTGCATCCAGTCTGGTGAGTCTTGCTGCAGTAAATGTGAATGAATTTCACTGTTGTGTGGTAGGAGATCAGACCAACTGTGTCTTGACTGATTGTCTCTGAATCGAGGACAGATTTAGCAGTACTAAAGCATACTGGGCTTTGTCGCTTCCCTGTGGGACCGGTTGCTCTTTATGTATCTTTATTCAGTGTTTCCCAGCTGGAATATCAGTTTCTGTCACTTTCAGGGAATGCTTGAGCCCACCAAAGATGCTGTGCCAGCTGCCTGCTCTTCAGAACGCACAGCTGTTACAGCACAAGCACCTCCAGGGCCCCGGGATATACCGGGCCCCTCAACACATTCAGCGCAGGTAAACTTGTCTGTTTGATTTGACTCACAAAGCATTACACATGAATGGAATAACTTAAAATACCACTAAAGAAGGTCAATTTTGTGTCGTGGCAGGAGGAGCTCCCTTCCAGCCAGCTGGACTGGAGCGGTCGTGGCCTTAGCAGCTCTCAGGACGGTACGTCCCCTCGCCGAGCCCACATTTCTGGGGTCGGAAGTAGACTACCAGTCATGGCTTCTATTATCAAACCAAACCTTTTGTTAAGATTTAACTATGGGCTTCTCACTATCTTCACAGCATGTGCTTTTTCTCCTTGAATTTACTGTGTTTCCCCTTAAGGCACTTTGCAGTAATACGGGATCACAACATGTCTCAAAATATAATATTTTCCTTTAATAATAATTTCCTCTCAAGAATAACAATCATCCAGTAATTTGAAATTATGACCAAAAACAGGGGAAACACTGTGCTGACCTCCCTTTTTGCTCTTTTTCTTCACCTGTTGTATTTACCTGTTGTCCTGTTGAGAAAACATTTATCTCAGTATTTATCAGTCTAATTTATTTATGGACAATTTCTAATGAACTCACACCTGATGTGTAAGAAGCCTATTGAAGACATGATGTGCATACTAACCTGTTTCTTTTCTGTTTTGTGGTTGACTCACTGAGCATGAAAATAACGTGCACTCTAAATAAAAAAATGTTCCAAGACTCCACAGAAAAACGCAAATTAGATTAAAATATGGCCAATCTCCCCTTCAGTGTAATCTCGCCTGTGTACATCTGGATCACTTCAAGCATAACTGCCTAATTTCATGATGAACATCAAACTTTTGGAAAGCAAAGGTCAAGGAGATGATCTTGAAGGGGACTTCAGCCAAGTGTTGGTGGGGTACAGTTGTTTTTTTGTTTTTTTTTGTTTGTTTGTTTTTGTTTGGTTTTTTTGTTGGGTTTTTTTTGGGGGGGGGTGTTGTTTTTTGTTAATTTGCCTTTTGTCAATTGAATTGCAGAACTTTTTGATGACACCGCAAACAAAAAAAGGGCAGGTAGGAAAATCCCATCTGGTTCTTTCATAACTTAATGCGACAGGGATTCAAACCAACACACTAAAAAAGATATAGCTGTGTCAGTGCTGGAAAACAGCTGTGAACAGTCATACCGAAACTCATTTTGCTGCTGCATATGTTTAAGAGGGTGAAGCTAAAATAAAGTGTACTAAATAATTATAACTAACAAAGAGTTTGTTTTCCATGTCTGACATGCAGCGTGGCTGAAAGCATAGCTTACTAACTTAAAAATCTGAATTGTGACTACTAAAATATAAAATCCATTTTTAATTTGTAGCATGAAACGTAGCATCTTTTTTGATGGTGTTTATTGATATACACGTATATAACGAAGGATGGTTTTTATTTATTTGTAATTTTTTATTTTATTTTTAGATCAGCAACACATAGAAGACAAAACTTAGGGCAGAACAAAGAATAAAGTTGTAATAATGAAGCTTGCACAGCAGAGGGCAGTGTGCAGGGTGTAAGTGGTGCTGATTGCAGAAAGAAAGTCAAAACACATTACTAGTTTACAGGAACAAATCTAAGAGGATGCAGGATGCAATCTTATTATTGTACATCATTTTATGTAACTGTGTTCTGTAATTTATTATTTATTTATTTCTGTTAGATATGAAGCCAATTTGGGGGTTAATTTAATTTGTGGGATTACTGTCCTAATAGAAGGCAAGCTTTCATAATTACAACTGCAAAGGAGGAGTCACAGTTAAAGCTTGCAGGTGTGATTTTTATGTTGTCAGTTAATACTTAATCCTTTGTTTTTCTTTTAGTTTTTTTTGCACTTGATTCTAGATATGATCGTGCTGAGTGTGGCAGTGTTTGATTCCAATTCGCTTTATTTTGAGAAAACAGGTTTTGAGTGCTTTTCAGTGTTTCATTATCAATCAGACATGTTTCTGCACTATTTCTGTAAAACCCCACACTTTTCTTTCTTTTTTTTTTTCTTTTTTTTAAAATAATGAGTTGTGCCTTTTTTGCTAAGCATTTTCTAATGAGTGCTTTTTTTTTCTCTCCCAAATGGTGAAATAATGTTTGGACCTACAGTGACAAAAACCATTTTTTCCTCTTAATTTATTCAGATTTACTGCTCAAATTGAGAATTAATGCACTGCTATCAGAGTAGAGGGAAATAGTTGTAAATACTGAAATAAATCGGTTGATCCTTTCTGCTTGGTTTGTCTTTTCTTGTCTTCAAGTTTTCACTCTTTTATCACTTTGTGATAAAACCACTTTTCTCAGTGGTTGACTATAGTTACAATACTCAAAGCTTAACCATTTGCATGGCTTTTCTGTTTATTTATTTATTTTTTGCAAGACAACAAATGTAAAAGTCCAAAGAGCAGAGACTTTTTTAAACCCCCATCTAATTTAAATTTTGTGTCATTTTTCTGTTCCAAACTGTCAGATAGTCAAACAAGATTTTACATAAAAACATTCAGTTAACACTAAATGATTGTGTTGAGTCTTTTGGGGAATGATTCTGTGATTCTGTAATAATTCAGAGACGTGATTTCTTATTACTTAGTTATAAGTAATAAGAAATCGCATCTCTAAATTTAATAGCTAATTGTGCCACCTTTAGAACATGTACAACCAAATGCTTTGTGCTTTGGTGCAGCCACATTTAGGGGCTGGTTTTGAGGCCTAATGGTTCTTTTCAGATCTTCCCACGGCATCTCAGTGGGGTTCTAGTCCAACCTCAAACTAGCTCATGCTAAAATTGAATTTTAGTCAATTTATGAGCCATTTAGAAGTGAACTTCTTGGAAGTGTTTTGTTTATTGTTATGTTTAGATCATTGTCTCACCAGGGTTGCCCTTGCACCCAAAACTGGGTTCTGGGATTTTTGACACGAGCCCCCAGGCATGCTAGCATAATCATCGATCTGGTTTTAAACCCAGATAAATGGGAGGTGTGCGTTAGGAGAATCCAAGCAGATCCACCTGCTGTGGGGACCCTTTAGGAGCAGCCGCAACTACTTTTTGTTCTACAAGATTTTTGGTCAATATCAAGTTTCTCTCTGCCAGCTGGCTCCAACAGCATTCCACCTACACTTCCATCCTTGATTCTTCGTAAAACATCCAATTTGTGGAATTCTGAGTCTGGTTTATACCAGGTGTGACAGGATCCTCTTTTACTAAAAAGTTCATTCTAATCATTCTTTAAAACATTGACCCAAAATGTCTGAGGCCATTAGAGTATGTTTTAGCAGAGTCTGTATAAGCCTTAGTCTTCCTCAAAAGATGCTATAACATCTACACTCTTCCATGGATCTCATTTTTGCCCACTGTGCACAGTTTCTTACACATTTCTCTTTAGATGTGTGTTTCTGCTGACCTCTATTTTTTTTTTAATGACTTCCAGGATGAGCCGTCCTGGAAAGGGGGACTACTTTTTCAAGCCTTTATTTATTGGTAATGTCTCATTGTGGATCTGGAGGCCATGTGTCTGCAAGGGTTTACATGAACTGGCCTCAAAAATAGCTTTGTAACCCATCCCAGACTGATGTATTTATCACTTTCTTCTTAGGTTCTTCAGAATTTCTTTGGATTTAGGATTACTGTATTGCTGGAAGGTCATTTAACTGACTCTGCGCTTCTGAAAATCTCTGTTATTTTTAGTTAGGACTGGTAGTAGGTGTGGTTGTCTAGTCCAGCTGTGTGTGTGTGTGTGTGTGTGTGTGTTTACACAAGGTCAGTTGGTATTAATTGACCTTTAAGACTACTTCAGTTGCACACAAAAAAGGAAAAAAAATCAGAACATGGGGCCAAACATTTTTTTGAACTACAAATGACAAGATTTTATTTCATGACCTTATAAGGACAAATCCACCAGAGTCTCCAGGAGGAGGCAATCCTCATCAATTAGTACACAAGACAACTAGTTTGATTGGATTATTCTATTTCATCTTTAAGGTAGAACCTGTTAGCATTACCATTCACTAGTATTACACACAATAATCACATATAAAACTTAAAAGAGAAACGCACTAAAATAAAACCCAACTTTAGCGGTGTGTTTCTACTGACCTCTACTGTTTAACCTTCTTCATTGCAGTGAAGCGGCAGCCTCCTGGTTGTGACTGGTTTTGTCAGTACAGTTTTACTGTAACATTAACAAGCATTACAAATGACAGCATGACCGAACAATAATGCCTCAATTTGAGTCTAAATTCTAATTTTCACTGCTGGTTATATTTATTCTTCATCTGGTAACATGGCTCTAACATATAACTTAGTGTGTCCAAAAACACACTGCTCTTTATTTACACGAAAAATCTAATAAACCATCATGGACACATTAAGTATCAAGTATAAAGCTGGAGGATTTCTTGTGGCACATGATTTAATGTGACTTACGGTAACTAAGCCCTTGTTACATTCCTGTTGTGACAAGTCACAGTATGTCTTCTGTGAAAAAGGTTTCACTACAGTACACAACACCACTGGGTGTTCTCAGAAGTGAAGACTTCCACCACAGCAGGCTACAAAACACTTATTTTACACTTTGGTATAAGAGTCCTCTTTAAAACTAACATACTAATATACATATACTTGCCTTCCAAGTGTACACGTGGATAACATCTAACAAACAAAACTGCTGACACCACATGTCATTAAGGTTCTTTTATTTACCTTAATGATTGTAGCCATTTCCTTTGACTGTCCTGATAAAAAGACAAAGCTTCAGACCTCTTCTTCTTTCTCCCTTATGCTAGCACAGACTGTTGTGCTCTCAACCTGGATTACTTTGGTCCTGAGGATGACAGCAGGTCCAGCAGTTTCACACAAAGCCAGAATCCCACCCCAGGTAAATAACTACACCTCTCAATTGTGATACTACCTTGGAGCAATACAGAAATGAGCATAGATCTGGGGTGGACAAACCAATCTTATTTATTTAATTCAATTTTATTTATATAATGCCAAATCACAACAACAGTCTCCTTGTAACGCTAAATGTTATAAGGTAAAGCCCCTACAATAATACGGAGAAACCCCAACAATTAGACATGCTATCAGCAAGCGCTTTAGTGACAGTGGAAAGGAAAAATGTCATTTTAACAGGAAGAAACCTTCAGCAGAACCAGACACAAAGAGGGGTAGCCATCTGCCATGACTGGTTGGGGGAGGGCTCATCTCTTTATAAGCTTTTTAATGCATCCACCCACAACAATCCCAGTTTCATTTGGAAACTTGGGAAAATTAATCGCCCACCCCTGCCTTCAATGCTGCTTATGTTGTATGTCTTGTTATAACGAAACACTTTTGTGTAAAGGAATCGATCCAGAGCTGTATGAGTTGACCATCAGCAAGCTGGAAATCAACACTAACAGCAGCCACCCAGAGGACACTTTGAATCGCCTGATGTCCTCTGCAGAGAAGACGAGCATTTCAGTGAGGTCAGTGAATCTGATATATGATCGGTTTTTTGTTTTAAATTGAAATAATTCAAAGCCAGTTTAACTGTTACTGTTTGGTTGTGTGCGCTCTCTGACAGAAAATTCCTGCCGAGTGAAGAGCTGAGTGAAGAGCTGAGGAGTGAAGAGGCTTCCAGGGTGATCGCTGTGCTTCCTAACCTGTCTTTCATGAAGGCCAAGGTCCTCATGTTCCCAAGCATACTCCTACCCAAAGCACGCTGTTCTCCAAAATGACAACACATTATTTATATTTACAACAAACTGCATTGTGAAAATATGAGATATTTTTGTTAAACACACACAAATGGAAGAGTTCAGAACATTTGATAACACAACTGATCATTTTAAACACATTCTGAGTTCTCCTTCCACTGTTTATTCCAGCTGACTGCAAACCTCTTTTATACGCTGCAGGTGAAACACTTCAGTGTATAAAAGAGGACAAAGGACACACCTGTGCATTCTTGATTGTAGCTTCTTGTAGCAAGACCTGCAGATCCATTTTAGGAACTGAGACAGGATGAAGAACAGGCGACATGAGAAGGCACAAATTAGAGAAAAGAGAAAACCCTTTAATCTCTCACTTGGCCTTGGCCTTGGCCTGCTTTCCCATGTATGTAGCTGATTCAACATGGGCTGTTTAAAGAGGTATGGAATAGGTATACTACTACATGTGAGGTCACATGAAATCATAGTATACACAGTGACTGAAAAGCCTCCTTGTGGGATTTGAATACTCCATAGGTATAAAGACTTATTGGGAAACGAGGTTGATTTTCCTGCTTTAGTAAAAATACTCCACCTGCTGGCTATCCTCTGCTTTTAGGGTGAAAGTTGTGAGTAAAAAAATATCCTCATATATAAGGATATTCAAATTTCAAAGCATACGAAACTGCAAACTGCACTGCGGAAGATCAGCAGCAACAGTACAGTGTGTAGAAGTATTATTCTCCTCAATGTGCAGTGTTGTGATTTAGTTTGGTTTAACGTTCCTTTCACCCACATTTATTTAGTCTGTTACAGGAAACACGTCAGTCCAAATGGATATTTTTATATGTATGTTGTTATTTCTACCTAAAAACGACACACAAGGTTATTTTAATGTAAGGCTATAACAGACAAATCATATAAAAGACAGAAAGAATGTGATTATGTAAAGTGGCCTTTTTAAAGAAATATAAATTTAAAACAATTTCTTTGTTTGTTTAATTTCAGCTTTAGCGAAATCACCTTTGTTTTCACTTTTTCTTTTTTCTTCCTCTATTACAAAGTTTTGCTTCATGCCAGTTACAGTATTCTGTTATGGTCTGTTTTAGTATTAGGATGCCATACATGTGTTTCCATATAAAAGTCACGAAAGTATTTGAGGTTTCTTTGATGATAACATTTTTTTTCTGTTTCCTGCTCCTGGCTGATTTTTTGTTTTTATGTTTTATGATGCCCACAAACTAATAGGCTACATGTTCCTGACTATTTTAGAAAATATTTAGCATTATTTTTGTTCATTTGTTTGTTTCCCATGGTTTTATGTTACTGAGGTGCTTTGGAGTATAAAAACATTGTCCTGAAATACTGCTGTGACCAGCTTGTTGTCCACTTGTGCACATTCCTGAGAAACAAACAGCTGCTTCCTGTAGTTGCTTTACAATAAAATGAAGGGTTTATGTACAGTCATGACAGTCAAAGAAAGAACACCTTCTTTGAATCTGAAATGGGCCTGCCTGATCTCACAAGCAGCCTTCTGTCAAACAGGAAGTCGCTAATCCCAATGCAGGTGGGAGCGTGGGACGTAGAGCTGGGATGATGGTGTTGAAAGCATAACTTTAGTGCAAGGGATCCAGGAGGGGGTCGATGATGGGTTTGAAATGGGACGACACAACATCCTCAAACATTTTCATTACTAATGAGGTCAAAGAAACAGGACTGTAGTCATCAAGGCAAATTTTAATTGTTTTGGGGAAACAGAAAAATGGTGGAGGCCTTAAAGCAGGCTGGCACATTTCTTCAGCGAGGTATTGAAGATATCAGCTGAAGTACACAAGTTTGCTCAAGCTGTTTTGCATAGGTTCTGTCTAATGAAGAGTCTATTTACATCTCTTTCAGAAGCAGTTTATGAAAAATTAACTACATCCCATAAATCAGTAGTTTATGGAGCCGCCTTTAGCATCAATAACTTAAAGTAATGATTTTCTGTATGACTTTGTAAGTCTCTTGCAGAGGGATTTTACCCTACTCTCCTTTACAGTGTTGCTTCACCCCATTGAGATTCATGTTATAATAAGGTCCTGTCCTGTTGTATGAACCAGTTTGGACCAAGCTTTATCTATGAGACAGATGGCCTTACATTTAACTCTAGAATAATTTGGTATGCAGAGGAGTTCATGGTCGACTCAGTAACTGCAAGAAGCCCAGAGCCTGTCGCTGCAAAGCAAATCCAAATCATAACACCTACACACACTGCTTCTGCTTTTGCCTTAGTTTTTGCTAAATGACACATTGTAATATGTGTCATTTAGCAATATGTGTCATATTTGTCATTTAGTTGATTGTCAGAGGTTTAATTTTCCTAATTTTAAGGCCTCCTAAGGATCAGATTACTTTTATTATGTCCTGATTTATAAAACCTGAGAATTGAAAGACGGTGTACTTTCTTTTTGCCATTATTATAATGTGAAAAGAGGGATGGAAAGTATTATCGGAAACTAATTATATAAGCTAAAAGGAATTTGTTCTCTCCTTTTTCCTTTACTAAATAAAAATATGTCTGGAAGTGTGAGAGGGTAATTCTAAATTAATAAGTTTGTATAAGATACATGGATTGTGTGCAGCCATTTATAAATATAATTGTGGTCAGAAGTGGGACGCTCATCATGGGCCTGAATTTCTTGGTAATTTTAGACTTGTTTTGTTATGATTTATTTGAACTGTTCATTTCCCAGGATGGAACGATTGTACAGCATACATCTTTCTTTGTTCAAAAAACATAAATCTGAATTTATTTGGGATTTTCTCTAATCCACACAAGATCACAAGTGCACATGCATGCTCAACTATATATATACACTCAAATATTTTAAAAGTTAAGGTTCTGCAATTTCATTTAACTTGATAAGGCCTACTAACTTGATTGATTATGATTGACTATGACTGTAGTTTCTCTTTGCCAGCATAAAAAGAATTTGTTTGACAGCACTCATTGGATTGGCCAACACTCAAAACAATGAGAAATTCCAAGGAACTCAGTGAAGTCTAATTAAGACTGCAGATTTACTCAAGTTGGGAATCTATTGGAGTAAGTTTTAAACAGTTGCAGATTACAAGATCATCAGTTCAAACAAGTACAAGTACAAATTATTCTTATCTTATGTACCACCACTTTTCCAAGGTCTGGGAGAAGATGCCAATTGTCACTGTGTGATGACAAAAAATTGTTTAGGGTTTACACGAACAACCCAAGAACCACCTGGTTCTCAAGCCTGCCACGAACTGGAAACTGCTGGAAGACCAGTGTCAGAAACTGAGCTATTTGGTCACAATAACAGAGGGTATGTGTGGAGGGGCAAAGATGATACTTTCAAACCTAAGAACACTGTACCAGCTCTTAAGCATGATGGTGCTAGCATCATTCTCTGGCACTATTTTGCTGTCAGCAATTCTGGTACATTGCAGAAAGTGGATGGAATAATGAAGGAGGAGGATCACCTCAAAATTCTTGCAAAGATAGTAGCAGTAGTTAGACAGAAGCTAGATAGCCACACAGCTGGGTGCTCCAGGTTAGGTTCATGACAATGACCTAAAACACACATCAAAAATGGACCAAATAAATAACTGTGCATCCAATTATTGGTTTTTTTTTTATGTCATTAAAGTAGTATGCTATGCAGTACGTAAACTTCTAACCACAACTTTATGCGTGCACAATATGTAGATGGTTTATGACACACAGTAATTATTTGTGTGATTGTGTTTTTCCCTTCCTTCTTTAACTGTATGTAGGTTGATGCTATGAAATTAAAATAAATAAATAAAAAAATAAAATTTGAAATAGATAAAAAAAAAAAAAAGGTTTTATGGGAAGAATTCAAAGATGAAGAAGAGAATGTATGTCATTTGAACACACCGGATGAGCACCCTTCCCTTCCTCCTTTCGGCCGGGTTGGTGTGTCTTCCTTCCGGCTTTGCCGAAGAAAGTTGAGGGAGGTTCAGCAGCAACTGGGCTTTTACATAATGGACAGTCAGGGAAGGAAAGTGGTGGTCTGCGACAATGGGACCGGGGTAAGCTTACCGTTTTAGCTCGGCGTGTTACCAGCACGAATCTTGCTCTAAAAGGAGCCGTTATGTCGACTGATTTGCTGAAACAGGAAGTGGGTCTGTCACCGTCCAAGCTAGCTAGCGTTAACTGGGTGTGTAGCTAGCCAGTTAGCCTGCTAATTTTCATTCATCCAGTCCTGATGCGGAAACGGCCCGCAGATTGGATGGAAATGCACGGATAAAATTTAATTAAAATCTCTAGTTGTATTGCTTCCTCCTGCATAACTCCCTTAATTAATACTTAACGTCCTAGGTGCAACCACCGGTTAGTAAGCTAACCGAGCTAGCCTTTCTAGTTAGCTTTTAACAGCTGGCTGTCTGGTTTCTGCTGTCTGGCAGCTGCGTCAGTCATTTCAGCGATTTGTTCGGCAAACCACACGGAATTTGCAGATTCATTCTTTCCATGCTGTAGTCCGAGTTTGCTTTCCAAGGACCGGAGCTACATGTTTTTTCACTCAGTGTCGGCTAGGTGTAACGCTAGCTAGGCCGTGTCAGGTGAATTGAGGAACCACCTTTACGTTTACTCATTCCGCAGCTTACACCAACTTCGCTCATTAAAAATTTAACCCAAGCAGCCATTAGTAAGGAGTCCGGGAAGACCTCAGGTGTATTTCTGCACGTATCTTTGTATCTGCACGTCGGCTGTGTGTTTACATGTACTTATTGATTAAAATTGGGGGCTAAACACTCGGAAGTTAACACTGGGGTGTGTAAAATGAAACATTGCGAAAGAGCCCCCACCACAAAGGAAAGTAACCACCATCCAAAAAGCTGCTCATATTTGCACTACATGTGATACATTTTTGTGGTCTTTTCGTCCCCAATAGTAATTATCAACATGAATGATATACTGCTGTATTTCCTTGTAGCTGTACTCACTCTTAATAAAATACTCAGCTTGTGCGCCATCAAGCATTTAATATAAACTTTACTGAGCTTTGTTTATGCTTCTAAATTGCTTATTGCACACACACAGGTAGCACTGTTTCTTTTGGGGTGTGCTGGCTTCCTTGTCTAAACGTCAGCAGTCAAAGAGGATGTTGGCTCAGCATGTTACTGACTAATAAGGCTCTTTTGAGTTGTGAGTCTTTCAAGAGCTTTCTGTGAAGCAGGGGAAAAAAACAGCCCTGTGTCAGAGTTGAACTGAGAAGTCAAGAGGAAGTGAGACGAGTCTGAACCACAGTATATGTCACTAGCAGATTTGTTAAGAGCGCTGTTGCATGCTTTTTCACAGTCCAATGCAAATGCTGTTTTGTTTTTTGCATGCAGAAAAAAGTTTAGACTATTAATTGTTTAGTTTACTCTTGATAGTCTTTCAATGAATTTTACCATAACGGTTTCCAAATTGCATGCTTACAGTCTGCATCCCTTGTTACTTGGTTAAATTTTGTGCTGTGTATTGATGCAGAAAATGTTTTAATAGTTGGTTCAAAGCAAATTAAATTGGTGCAAAAAAGGGTGTGTAGAATCAGAAAAAAGGCAAATATTTTAATTAGAGCTAAAACAACTTCCTGTAACGGTATTTGTGGCTGCTATTTTAGAGGTAATCGTACACCAGTGCACCTCTGATGCTATCTTTTCCTGGTCTTCGGTTATCTGAGCTCGCTCAACTATTCTAGCTGAGCGCAAAGAACAGCAAATTGTCTATATCTCCATGTGGTGTAAATGATAGTCTTTGTAGCTCTCACAAAATTGATTTTTACAAATGGTTCTAATAATATTTTATTTGTTGGTAATAACACAGAAGGGTTTTTAATGTATAAATGTGAAAAGCACAGATGCAGAATATTAATGTTAAATATCTTTGTTTGTTTTTTGCATTAAAAAGGAAATTAGGCACAGATATAAAACATCTTGTATACTTGAGGTTTTCTATCAGTCTACAAATACAGGAACTGACCACATTTAGACACGCAGTACATGAAACGTGCAGCGTCATCAAACATGTTCATTCTGAATGGTAATTGGGGCCTTTCTTATCAATAGGATGATAGTGATGTTTTCAAGTTCTGTTCTAGAATGTATCTTATCAGTATTTTCTAATCACTTCCTCTGTGCTCTGGTTTTCTTCCCTTTTTGTCTCTCTATTGTAGTTTGTCAAGTGTGGCTATGCAGGCTCCAACTTCCCAGAGCACATCTTCCCTGCACTCGTTGGGAGACCCATCATTCGTTCTACAGCCAAAGTGGGAAACATTGAGATCAAGGTACAGACTGTTCCTCCTTATGCATTTTTTTCCACTCGACTTTTGGAAATGGGTCATCGAACAAAAATATAACTTGAAAACAGGAGAGAGAAAAAATCAAGATGTGAAATATACATTACAGATTAAAGTCAGTCTCTTATATAAACACAGTGTCAAAGTAATAGACAGTCGAGATAGACTCTTGTAAGAGTTAGCACCCTAATGAATCTCTGGAAAATACTTTTAACACCAGCCCACATCAAAACTAGCAGGTCTTTTTATTTTAGCAGGCAAGACAGCAGCAGTGTAAATGTCTTGACAGCTTCACATTATTTTGGCATGGTGCCTATCTCTACCTTTCTCGTTGTCCTTTCCACTTTTGTTTGTTCATTTTTTTTATATATCTGCCTCCTCTTCCTCCATGTTTTGTTCCTCTCCTGGTGAAGTAGAATGTCCAGAAAATGGTAAGTTTAGGTTGGTGTGTGCTTCTCATTCTTGCTTGCTATAGAGAGCTGAGTCATGTAATGAAATTAAAAATTAAGCCCCTTGTTTGATTGAGTTTTTCTTTTTTGTCCAGTGTGTTTCATGAATTTATTTTTTCATCACTCATTCTGATCCCATTTTTGTACATCCTCATTACCTTTTGATTTTGGGTGCAAAGCTGGGTATTGCTGGCTGGTAAGGCCAATCCACAGCAGTTTTTTTTTTTTTTTTTTTTTATCTCCAGGCTGAGAGTGTTAGCAGAAATAGCTGCAGTGAATCATAGGCCAGCTGTTATCGATGGAGTGCTAAAAGAGATTTTGGACCGGTTCCATTGTCAAAGTCTCTGATCTCCTGCTGCATCCTGACAGCTACCCTCCCACCAATCCTGAAGCAGTTTTCAGCTGAAAACAACTTAAAATGTCACCCAGAGCAATGTGTGCCAAAGGACAGATTTTTCTGTATCTGTATGTATCATATGTATCTATTTTTCTAGCCATTTTGAAGCAGTCAACATATTTTAATTGATTAATGTCCAATATGAAAAAAGAAAAAAAAAAATTCTTCTAAGTGCAGAGGAAGTGCCCATACTTGAGGATGCATGGCAGACAGCTGTGGTGGAGATGGAAACACATCTGTTTTTCTTTCCTTTTTTTCCCCCTTCTTTCTTTTTTCTTTAATGACACCACATGGAGGCGATGCCTGTGACTGGTACTCATTAATGCCAAAGAGCACAGGATGAACCCATAAAATGGCTGCCTTCAGTAGGCTTTTGATGTCTCCAAGTGGAACGTGAGATGCTTGACTGTGTGGCTAACACTGAGCTCTAACCCAACAGTTGTTTACATTTTGCTGCGGTGCCTTGCATGCAGATAGTTGAATGGGGCTTAAACGAGTGGTGTACTGTAGCTAAAGGGAAGTGTTTCCAGGTGTATATGCATGGAAAATGATGCCTTGTTGTGCATGGTGGGTAATTGAGTTTTAAGTCAAAGTGCTACATGAATGCTTTTGTTGTCAGATGACAGAGGTTTTCAGGTGGCAAGTAGGCAAATGAGATGACTGAGTTTAATTTCCAGACCGAGGCTATGTACTCATCCTTGTCCCCAGTGACTCTGATTGTTCCACAATGGGCTCCACAATCCTGAAGGCTCTGCTGCCCTATTTTTAAATATTTATCTCTGTTAAATTTCCTGCAGGACCTGATGGTGGGGGATGAGGCTAGTGAGCTGCGCTCCATGCTAGAGGTCAATTATCCAATGGAGAACGGCATTGTCAGGAACTGGGATGACATGAAGCACCTGTGGGACTACACCTTTGGCCCAGAGAAGCTCAACATCGACTCCCGCAACTGCAAGATTCTGCTGACCGAGCCCCCCATGAACCCCACCAAGAACCGTGAGAAAATCATCGAGGTAACATTAAAATTGTCATTATCAGAGGCAGCATCTTGCAGCCTTTCGGGGGGAAATGGATTTTTAAAGCATAGCAGAAGTTGCAGTTTGGTTAATCCTCCGTGAAATGACTTCATTGTGTGCTACTTCTGCATTACGCTACAGAAATAATTTTGCACCCACGTTACCCACTGTAGTGTGTCAAGTTTCTCAACAGTTGTACTTCCTGTCGTCTACCACAGGTGATGTTTGAGACCTACCAGTTTGCAGGAGTCTACATTGCTATTCAGGCTGTGCTGACACTGTATGCCCAAGGTAGAGGCCTTTACACACACGTCTAGTCAAAACAGACACTAACCTTTTTCTGTTGCATAACACAGCTTTCATGTCACAGACATTTTAGACTTGTTCTTCTGCTTCCTTAAACCGCCTCATCTAGAAATTAATTTTAGCCCTAAAGTGCGATTATAGGCCCTTCATGCGGACAGTTATAAACGTATTGTACTATTTGCTTGATTACTATTTATGTCATTAAACTTAGAAACAAGAGAGCTGTTAAAGTTAGTTGTGGAAGTTTTTGTGTAGCAGTATTTAGCTACCACACAAACACGTCTTGGTCAAAATGTTCTTACAGACCAACACAATCATATTTGTGCCAAAACATTTATCAGTACTTCTGACATCAGCTGATATGTTGTGCAAACACAGCTCTGCGTGAGGTCTGTCTATTATTCTACTATTTTTATCAGATTTTTTTTTTTTTTTTAAATAAGCAATTACCTAGTTATAAGTAGGTAACTGTTACATTAGCTGTGTTATTGCAGCAGGTTTTTTTTGTGTATGTTTACCCAGCCAGCAGTAATCAGCAGCTGCAAGCACACTCTGGATAAAACTCTCCTTGCTTGATAGAATTGCAGGTTATTAACTGTAGCGTGTGTTTGCGTTTCAGGCCTTCTTACTGGTGTGGTGGTGGACTCGGGTGATGGTGTCACGCACATTTGTCCTGTGTATGAGGGCTTCAGTCTGCCCCACCTGACAAGACGTCTGGACATCGCAGGCAGGGACATCACCCGCTACCTCATCAAGGTATCCAGTTTGAATAATTTCATCAAAGTGTTTCTATGTCAGGTGGAGACTTGGCAAAATATTCTTAGATCAATCTTTAAATAGCAGGTTCTGTGAGAACTCCATTCTAAGATCTGACTTCCAAAATTTGCTGCTGAATGCACAAGTTTGAATACGTTTTGCAGCGTATAAAAAAAACCAAACAAATTGTGTCACAGTTTAGTCTTTTTTTTGTGTGAAGTTTTGCATATGTCATTAGATTCTTTGTTTGCAACTAAGTGGGAAGATCTTAATTTAGAAAAGCTCAACTTCCTCCAGTGCAACTTGATATATTAGGAGATTACATTAAGTAAGCCAAAGCGTCTCTCATTTTATTCTGCTTTTCCTTCCCTATTCCCTGACCTCTTCCTCATTCTCCATGTGCAGTTGTTACTGTTGAGGGGTTATGCCTTCAACCACTCTGCAGACTTTGAGACGGTGCGCATGATGAAGGAGAAGCTGTGCTATGTAGGCTACAACATCGAACAGGAGCAGAAGTTGGCGCTCGAGACCACCGTGCTGGTGGAATCATACACGGTAGACACTCGCATGTTTATTCTTAACAGTAATAAATCACTGACAAATGCAGTTACATTTGCTGTGACATTGTGAGAGAACTGATCCACATGTTTGATGTTAATCCCGAGCTGGTCGGTACAGTTCCCTTATGAATTTTAGGGTGTGTCGTTTTGGAAAGCTTTATCAAAACACTGCAGCTTGCATAAAAAGGGCGTTAAAAATGATTGCTGCCCTCACATGGGCATTGTGTGCATTAGTCACTCAAGAACCCAAGCTTTATATAACAAAATGCAGTAAAATAATGATAACAAAAATCTAAATACATTAACTACATACATTAATAGTCATTAACTCAAGTATACCAGTCAGCAGCTCTGTGCATCGAATCTTTTTAAATTTTTATTCCAATTTTGGCTCTCAGTGAGTCAAGTCATTTTCATTTATCCAGCACATTTAAATAACAAGACTTCGACTCCACTCCCAAAAACACACACTTGTGGTTAACACATTTGTCTAACGCACAAAAGGTCTCCAGTTCAAGACTCAGAAGAGGCACAAATTGCTGGCAGGGTATCTGGGGTAAAAGTCTGTGCCAGATCAAATATGCAGATATATATCCTCTGTCGTGACCCCTTGTGAATAAGGGAGCAGTCAAAAGTAGCTTTTAATAAAAACTAAATATTAAAAAAAATTAGTAATCATTTTTTTCATCAAAAAACAAGTTTAAATCCATACTTTTTCTAAACCCTGAGTATTATATTTATTAAATAATTGTCATTAATTGTCACGGTAACCAAGCAGCCCTACCCATCACGGGTACAAATGTGCAAAAACCGACTGAAATTCTGAAATGTATATTTTTGTCATATTAAACATCTATTTTATTTAGGTTGAATGTTTTTACAAGTCAGCAAATTTCCAGCCGTGAGGGGTTGCACGTTTTTTTTTTGTTTTGTTTTGTTTACTTTTTTCCTTTAAAATGAGTTCTTTTTACGCACTCCACGTGTGCACAAGTTTCATATTTCTGCCTAAAATAGCAGCGGTGCAGACAGAATCCCTCCCAAAGGATTTGTTATTCAAAAGTGGCTGTATTTTGAAATAATCAAAACTAATGGGGTAACTAAATCTGTTTCAGCACTGAGCTAAGTAGACTACCACATGCCCACTGTTGGTGTAGTTGGCAGCTTTGGTACAGGGCAGTGCTACTGACTAACAGTTTTCTCTGAGACTCAGACATATGGGGGTGCAGTGCTCCTCCGTCAGGCTTGCTTTTCTTTCCGAGGTCCATTTCCCTGCAGAGAGAACCACAGAATCTAAACGTCGGTCCTGGTGTCTGTGTTCCTGCACGCCTTTCCGAGCACATGTTGTGTCTCAGTGCGCTCTGACCATGTGTGTTTGGGTTAGTGTAGGCGACTGTGTGCGTGCAGGTGAATAGGTGCGTGAACATGTATGTGTAAGTATGGTTTTGTGTGCCGAAACAAGGAGGGCAATGTACCTGTGGCCGAAAGGTCCTGAATTGCGCGTTACATCATTTCCTGTGCAGCCACTTTGCGGCAGTGGCTAGGCTCTGCTTCCTCCCACTGCCCTTGGCTGAATGAAGCCTTTTTATAGTCACATGCATTCACTATAGTCAGTTTGAGGCCAGCACTCTCCGTGCTCTAACTTGCTGTACAGTGTCACCAGTCTGGGAGGATTTTCTTTTCTTTTGAGAAGTTAAACCTTTCAGTATCAATCATGATTCTCACTGTCGAGTTTCACACCCTTGGGCACTCTTGTACATTAAATCTTACCTTTTCATTAGTGTCATTTTTTTTGTTTTTTTTTTCCCCCCTCTTTGCTTTTTTTTTTTTTTCTCATCTCTCCCACACAACTCCAGCTGCCAGATGGCCGTGTGATCAAGGTGGGAGGAGAGCGGTTTGAGGCCCCTGAGGCTCTGTTCCAGCCCCACCTCATCAACGTGGAGGGCGTTGGAGTGGCCGAGCTACTCTTCAACACCATCCAAGCAGCTGACATAGACACCAGGTGAGGCCAACAAAAGGGCACATGTATACTCCACTATCAATAAAAAGCTTTCCTGAGGGTGACTCAGTGTTTCCACAGCATTAGGAAGTTTCAGCAGAGGCAGACGTTTTGGCAAGGAATACATAGATGGATGTCAAACGGCAATGTCAGCTGATCACAGCTTTCGCTTAAGCAATGGAGGGTTTTAGACATAAAACTAAATATTTTGTGAAGTCTAGAGTTCAGTATGGAAAGTTTGAAAATTGATCATGAGTCTTTAAAAGAATGGAACAAGGGGAAAAAATGTAAACACTTGCAAGTCAACTAAGTATGACTGATCCCTTGCTGCTTTAGTTCAATAATTTATTTTTACTCTCTTGAAGTCACTGAAGATCTGTTTGGAAAGTACATTTTCCAGCATTTGCTGATTTAAAATGAGAAAATGTGTCTCTTCCTGCTCTCACCCTTTTCTGCCTTCCTGTCATCAGGCCTGAGTTCTACAAACACATCGTGCTCTCAGGCGGATCTACCATGTACCCCGGCCTGCCATCTCGGCTGGAGAGGGAGCTCAAGCAGCTGTACCTGGAGCGTGTGCTCAAGGGAGATGTGGACAAGCTTTCGGTAAGAAACCAGCCTTCTCCTATAAAGTGACATGCACGACTGACTGTGAGCGAAAACTGCTCAAGTATGATTCACAGCATGATTGTCACTTTGAAAAACTGGGACATTCAATCTAGCTCATTAGATCTATCCAGTGTGATTTTTTTTTTTTTTTTTTTTTTTTTTTTTTTTAAAAAGAGTGCTCTAGTTATAGAAAGGAACATAGAAGTCTGCATCTGGCCTCTGGTTTAAGTAAAACATTTCCCCTGATTCTCACAATTCGTTAAAGATCTTCAGTACGGCTTTTCCCACATGTTAGAGAGCATTGAAGTGCCAGAAGCAACCACAGGGAACATGTTTCAAGGATGTAAATGACATCTCGCTGTGTTTTCACACAACTTGAACTTAAACTGCATGCACCGATCATGTCTGAACCTTGCCCGTTTCAAGCACAAGACTGGCTTTATGAATTTTTTAGTGCAGTGTAGACAAACTACCACAAGGTAGTGCCAGAGGCCAGACGCTCATTTAATTTAAACAAGCGTGCAGTTAACTTCATAGTGACAAATATTTGTTTTGGTAAAATATTTCTACCTTTTCATGTCGGTATCCCAAAGACACAGATGATTTTAAACAGAAGTATTTTATAAACAAAGCTCAGCAGATGACTCATAGGTTTAAAGAACACATCATTATGTGCTTTACTTTTCTGCCTGCAACTGCAATCGACCCCAATTTTCCCAGATTGTCTCATTTTTTTGAATTGAAGTCTGCAAAGTTAGTGTGGGAATCCAATGATAGGATTTTTTCCCCTTCATGAAAACTCTTCAGAACTAAAAAGATGCTGCTGAGATGCAGTTTTTGCTAGAAAGAAACTGCTTTGCTGAATGTCAGTTTCAACTCTGGCATTAACTAAACCACAGTCAGTTTTCCTAGCACTTGTTTTCCTGCCAGAATATGGCAAATACACCACCTCCTTGTGTAGCTTGCACCTTTACGTGTTTGTTAGTACGTTTAGATAACCAGTCACGTGAGCAACAAACCGAAGCAGCATCCTTTGCCCTATTTGGTGAAAATATGAGTGTTTAAACATGCCAGACAGAAGTAGATTGTGCTGAAGGAGAAGTTTGTGTTATCATTTTTCTGTGCTGAAAACAACAATTGGACTGCGTGTGAATCTGACCACAGCTGTCATGAGGCCGCTTTAAAGCATCATCGGTCTGTGTTTTTGATTAACAATTGATCAGATGACTCTGTAATTTGAAAGGTCTCAGTTGTCATGATTAAAATCAGTTTTATCAGCTCACTCTGTGATTCCTGCTGGCTCTTAAAGCAGCATTTAATGCCTGTCACCTGATTGTTTTGGTCTTACGATAGAAAGTTTATTGTTTTTGCGTCCGTCTCTGAGCTCTCAGTTGTATCGATTCCATGCAGGCAGCTTTCTTTATGTATTTCCCTCAGGAGCTGGAAAACTCCTGAGACAAATGCAGATTCTCACACGATCATGATCATAAGAGGATCAATTTTTATTAGACTAAAAGCTTAGCATTTGTTGGTCGGACCAGTCAGCTTCTTGTGGCAGCTATTTTTTTTTTTCTTTTCTTTTTTTAGCTGCAGTAAAAGTCTACGTGTTGTGGTGGTGTACAGTCTCCAGGTTATTCTTTGTTTGTGCTCTCTCTGAGGCCATGTAGTCTTGTTTTGAATTCTTTAATCCATACACCAAATAAGAAATGTAACAACACAAACGAGGTAGTAAAATGTTTATATAATTAATAATGGTGTTGTTTAATGCCTTTCTACAGTTTCACACTAACATTTCCATGACAACAGTGACCTCCATCAGTCATAGATGTTGCTGTTTCAGTTATTCACTACTTCTTTATTTTTGTTAAAACAAGGTTGATATGTGGTAGATTTGTGGTTTGTGCAGGAGTAGAAACCATCGTTTCACAGTGTAGCTTGTAGTAAATCTACTTTAGATGGTTATAACATTATGGCTCATAATCAAATCCCTATGGAGAATATAAATGGGATTTTCACTTCCTGAACCTCACTGTTGAGTTCTGTTAATACCCACATTAGCCTATGATAGACAGATGGCTCATCCAGTCACCTGTCAAGAGCCTTTAAATGTCTGCCGATTTCCAAGAAGAGCCTCCCAGTTGTGTAAAGGGCACCGTAAATTTGACTGGTCACAAACTGGCTCCAAACGTTTACTAATGTCTTGTAGGTCGTGACAGTTTTTGCTCATTTTGTGATTAAAGAAACTTGAGAGTCAAGAGCTGGTAAATTTAAAAAAAAAAAAAAAATTACCTCGGTTATTCATCACATGTAAGTCAGTTTCCTTGAAACATTTCAAAGTTTGCAGTTTTAGTTGTCACTTGAAACAAAAATCTCTAGCTTAAAATTTTTTAAAAAAAATTAAGGGTTGTTTATTTAAAAATGATAATTAATAATTAAATGCGTGATAATTTATCACATACTTGGCTCTCATTAATTGCAGTTACTCGCTTTTTCCTCCCCAAGACTGAAGTTGGTAAGCTTTCCATAAGCACTAGCTGCTAGCCCAGCAGTCAACTACTCATTTATATCCCGTAGCTCCTTTTATGGTATTCACTTTGCTTCAAAACAATGCAAACATGAGGATAGACTGACTGTCTCTGCACACATGCTCTCCATTAATGTGCGTGCAATTCGCTGGAAAGTCTTTGCTGAGTAGAGACTAAGAGAGTCACCTTTAGTGTTTTCTAAATGTTAGAAATATAGTTAATATCAAAACAGAGTAAAAGCCGTATTAAAGGAGTATCCTCAGTAGACAGGCTACATCAGGATACTGCGAGTGGATGGACGTGACGGACTACAGAGGTTCCCTGGAAGCTAGCGCATCAAATTCACGTTACTGTTATTTGTTAACAGTAAACTTGGAGAGGGAACACGGGTTGATCAGATTCCTTTTCCCTCAATTTATTCTGGTGTTTTTTGCAAGCAGAAGCTCCTCTGAAGTTCTAAACACATTTAAACGTGTTTTATATTTTAAATGTCACAAAAAATAACACGTTAGTTACACCTGGCTAAACTAAGCTGTCCAATCCTACTAATTTGTTAAGTTTGCTGTTGGGGTATTAAACAATTTTGAGATTAAACAAATTTCTCTTCCAGTCCCAAGTATTAAAAGTTACCATGTGAAGCGCTATGAAAAGGGTTAAAAGAATTTAATTCAGCATGTTTTTGATAGAAACTCCTTCCAACACTTGGTGTTTTTTTTTTTTTTTTTTTTTTTTTTTATTTATTTGGAAAAATCCTGCTAGGTCTTGAGGAAAGTCTTGGCCTGTTTAACACTTTTCTGACAGAGGTGCATGTGAGAGTGCAATTATCCACCACCATACTGGTCATGCATTAGCTGGTCCTTATCCCACCAGTTCTCCAGTACAGAGTCCGTGTCAGATATCAGATCACGCCAGTGTGCAAAAAGCGCAACTAATATTTAAGTGCATTTAATGCTAGCAAGAGGACATCATGTGTCCTGCCTCCTGTAGTCTCCAACTCAAGCAGCTCCTGTTTCCTGAATCACATGAAATATTTTCAGTAGCTCAAATCCAGTTGTTCTTTCTGAATGTTAAAAAGCGGACAACTGTGGAAATCAGCAAAAAAGGCTTGTATTTCTTTCTTTTTTTTTGCTTGCTCGCCTTTTCTTGTTTTCATCGGATTGCCGGCTGTCTGGAGGCGGTGTACGTGTATAAACTTAACATGAGGCTGCTTTGACAGCGGACTGTGGTTGAACTATTTTTAGTAAGAGAGCTCACGCCATCTGAAGCCAAGAAGCTCATTGTGTCAAGAGTTGATTTTTTTTTTTTTTTTTTGAGGGGGAACCTAATTTTTATGTTGCACAGCCATGAATTCAGTTATATCAAAGGAAGAACTAACAGTTAAGTAAAACGTATTATCATAATTATACCTAATTATCTTCTGGCTTTTATCAAGTTAGTTTCTATCTGATTTAGACCACTCAAATTTTGATATAAATCTTGACATTGATTAGAAAAACATGTAGACTTTTGGGAACTTTGAGCAGTATTGGCAACTCATCCTTCTCCTCTGTGTTTCTTTTCCTGTAGAAATTTAAGATCCGGATTGAGGATCCTCCCAGGCGAAAGCACATGGTGTTCCTGGGTGGAGCTGTGCTGGCCGACATCATGAAGGACAAGGACAACTTCTGGCTGACCCGGGAGGAGTACCAGGAGAAAGGAGTACGTGTGCTGGAAAAACTCGGAGTGACCGTCAGATAAAGCACTGGACGGACAGAACGCCCACACGACATAATAATACACACACACACACACACACACACGAATATACACACAAACGCACACATACACGACATGCACACACATTTCCACCCCTTGCCCACATCGCAGAGTATATATCTATTTATCCCTGTTCCTCTCTGTTTCGGCCGTTGATTCCCTTCAAACACCGCAGGGAATCCAGCCATCACCTTCCCGCTCTCTCCTCTCTCTCTCTCTCTCTCTCTCTCTCTGCCTCTCTGCCTCTCTCTCTTCTCTCCTGGTTCGGGATTGGTTCACACTTTTCCTCGCAAGCCCCAAGAAACCAATTCCATCTTTGCAGATTTCCACTGATTCTTGCTGAGTGCTGGTGGGAGAAGGTTAAGAGCTGTCAATGCAGCATATTTACCTGCAGATTAGGCTTGTTGTGAATTAACACTTGTCGGGTAAACCGACCAGCCTCGGCGGAAAGCTTAGTTTCCTCCCTTGTTAAACCTGTAGAGGAGATAAAGTGATGCAAAGTTTCTAAGCAACTTGTAAGCGTCTGTAACGTCACAATCAGGGTCCACCACAAACAGCCACGGGCCGCTTTGAGCATCTGTTCCGGGTGAGCGAGAACTGATCACATTTTTATGTCGGTTTTTATAAATGATATCATGACTTTTCTTTTCTGGGAGAGGGATTACTTTGTTTTTGCTTTTTCCCCTTTTTTGTTGGATGTATGAGTTTGATTTCCATCTTTAAATTTGACTTTTTTTTTTCATTGACTTTTTTGTTGCTGTGCACTGCTACCATTGTAAATGGAGTGTATTGTAGTAACAGAAGGTCCTCCATGTGTTGTTTTGTTTTCTTATTTTATGAAGAATTAATGGTTGATTTATAAAGGGACAAATACACAAACTAAAAGCCCCTGAGCTTGACATCGAGTGTGTGACGGTACTTTAGGGGTTCGTTGGTGGTGACACAGTGATGGGGTGTGGGGAGGGTTAGTATTTTTTTTCCTCGTCAGACAGCTTGGCCTCTGCCTCCTCTCTGGTTATAAATCAGAAGTAAATCAGAAGTTGAATGAATGGGTGTGAGCAGTTATAGCAGTTAAACCAGTTATTTCAAACTGTATCGACGCTATAGTACCTCACTCATCGTATTCCTCCAGATCCACCAAAGCACGGAGGCAGTGGCAGGTTTTAGGATGAGATCTGTTTAAATTTGGGCACCTGGAGCATCGCAAAGCTGGGAAATTAAAACGGTATATTATACGGCTTATTTAAGTTCTCCAGACTTTCATTCCCAACGGTCGACTTAATGATTACTGGAGGCACTTCTATTTTGATTACGATAAATGTGTATATTTTTTTTTTCTCCTCTTTCCATGAACGTCTATCCAGTGCCAAGTGCAGTTAATGTTAACTGGATCTCATGTTTTAATGTCTTTCTTTTTGTCACAATTTTTTGTTTTTACTTTCCTGTGTTGTTCATAGCATAACTGCCTAACGCTGATTTAAATAAAGAAAAGTGATTTATAAGGATGTTTGTGTGGCAGGTTCCTTCTTTTTTTTGGCACATGAAGCTTCTGTTTCACAAATTTATGGCTCGGAGCAAGAAATCCTGAACATTGATTTGTAAATATTTATCTTTTGAATGTATATTTGCAAGTAGGGGACAGATTAAATGGGTTGATTAAGCACAATGACAGGAGAAGGGTGTAGGTGACCGAGGCTCATCCACAGAAGAGGACGAGACCTCTGCTCACAGACCCGAAGGAGGAAGAGGAAATGGAACAGCGGCAGAGGACTGGCGCCACCAGAGGAAGAGGCTCTCTTTCCGTGCCTGAAATAAAGATCTCACCCAGACTCTTCCGGCCTTGTTCCATTTTAATCCCTCGACTCTTGCCACTTCCCTCTTAACCCTGAACTATTACCTCAGGAGCGCCGTTTGAAATTTCCTCCCCATCAGAGCACAAAGGGCATCACGTAAGGATGTTTGCAAAAGTAGTTTGGCGCATTTCATTGTGATTTTTTTTATTTATTTATTTTTTGTCACTTCAGAATATGTATTTAGTATGAAACAAGGAGAAAGGAGTTAAAATTCCACCACATGAAAACGTGAACTTTACACATTTAAATGGTGCACTCAAATTCCCCCAAACAGCTTCTGAAAAAACCTTGTTTAGCAATTTAAGACTTATAAAAATAATTCTTCTTTGATACTTGTTTTCCTATAGTTTTGCTGCCCAAACAATCTCTAAACTCTCTCTAGTCAAAGCATTTTCCACAGGGTGGGAGTAGAGCGACATTTCCTCTCAGCAGTCTTTATCTCAAGTTCAGGCAATCAAAAAAGTATGCTGAAGCAACTGTGTCTTCGAACGTTACATCTGTAACGTCTCTGTTCAGTTTGAGTGAATCAAGCAGTTTTCGACCTGATGCAAAACCAGAACAGGTTAAAATGCTACAAAGGTAATACTCTCCGAGTTAACTGTTGAACAAAATCTTTGTGGTAAGGAAGGAAAAACGTTAAATCCTGCCTATCTTTGGGCATGGGACCACGGCCACCCATTCCTGTAAACTGCACTGGGAAGTGAGTGCCGGTGCTCATGCACCCAGAGAGGGGCCATGCTGACCCCATTACACGAGCAGATATCTTAAATGCTTGCACATGTGGACCGCGATGCTGTTTGCAGCCGTTGAGCTGCTTAGCAGGCCCCCAAAAGCCCTCAGGGACCTTCTTTCTCTTCTCTTTTCTCTCTCCCTCCCCCTCCCCTCACTTGCTCCATCATTATCGCCCACATGCTTTTCCAGAGACATCCTGAGTGAAACAGCTCGACGTCCTCGATGGCTATCACATGTTCCTCCTGTGGAGGGAGGCAGCTCCCCTGGAAGACATGTTGAGGAGAATAAGACAGGCTGTACTAGCCTCAGTTTTTCTTTGTGCTTTCTTTCATCAAATATGTTGCAAAACTTTTAGAAGTTTCAAAGTCATAGGGAAAAACTTGTGGCTTTGACATTTTTTTTAACCCTCTGGGTCTCCTCATGAAATCACCCTTTCTCTTTCCATGAAAAGTGATTTATAACGATGTTTGTGTGTTAGGTTCCTTACATCAAACTTCTACTGTTAGCTATTACCTCACTAAGTTCTTTCACGATTTAAAACTGTTTAGGGACTTCATATAACTCTATATTGAATTTTTCAGTATATTTGATCTACATTTCAGCAACTTCTTTCAGATGCTGGAAGATGGACCTAATAATATAAATCATTGTTCTCTAAACTATCTCCTTGGATTTGTGCTGCAGCAGGAATTGAGGCCAGTTTTTTACACAAACCCCACCCACCTCAAAAAAGAAACAGAGAAATACACGTCTTATTTTTGAAGTGTTCACCAGAGGATAAATCCTACTGACTTTGGAGATTTTGTGTATTATTACTGGAATTGGTGGCCGTGGTCCCATGCCCAAAGATAGGCAGGATTTAACTTTTTTCTCCTTACCACAAATATTTTGTTCAACAGTTACCTTTGCAGCGTTTTAATGTGCCCTGCTTCTGCATCAGGTCTAAAACTAAACAGAGATGTTACAGATTTAAAATTTGAAGATACAGTTGCTTCAGCATACTTTTTTGATTGCCTGAACTTGAGATAAACTTCCTAAGGGGACACGTCTCTCTACTTAGGGTCATTATAGTGTCACTGTTGTTTTGGAGTTGTATTGGAGCACACTGGGGAGACCAGGTTGGGGAGGGCTGTTGCACTGAGGGGCTGTGCTTCATGTGCAATGATTCCTAGGCGGGTGGTACATGTCAAAGTAACAACCACATGGATAAACTTTTAAGCATACCACTGAATTCTAACAAGATCTAAACCTTCAGGTAATTTTAACGCTATGCTGATTTCTGTATGAACAAATTTATAAAATATATAACTTAATCTTAATTTCAGCTTCACCAACTTATCAGTAATGGCTGATGTGTGCTTACAGTTACAATAACATATCTCCTACTTTTACTGATGGGTTGAGTATAACAGTTTGTATAGTTAGTATATTGTAATTAGCTAACTGTTTCAGTTATTCATAGCTAATCGTTTCACGAGTAAAAATAGGATATCAACCACCTTGCGACTAGGAAAAAATCAATGGCTGCCCAGTGACTGCACTGAATTATTTTGCTGTCTGAGACTGTTTTAGAAGTAGTTTCCATGATGTCTGGTTGCTCAGAGGTTGACTGTGCAACATCCTTATCCTTTTGGCGACCACTTTGGATCGCAAGTTGAGTGCAATTGCTTGTTTGCCTCTTGAAACAACTGCAGTCTGACCCAGAGTCAGCACTCTCAGACAGATTGGTCAAAGATTGACATCTTTTTTTATAAATGTAGATAGACTTCCAGCATATTGCAATCAGTGAGTTAGTCTACATTGCAATAGGACACTTGACTCAAGTGTCAACTGGTTACATTCTGGTTACATTCCAATATGAACAGAAGTTGTTCCTCTATTAGTTTGCAGTTAAACTGCCATCATGCAGCAGCATTGTCACCATTTGTGTAGGATTTCACGTTTCAATCTTTATGAGGTTCTAGCTGGACTCTGAATGGAATAGCTAACGTGAATTAATGTGTATGTAGACAGCAACACATTTGCAATTTTGGGTGATTTTTATTGCCCTTTTATCTCTTTCTTGATGCACCAAAGTCACCAAAAAGATGGCAACTGACTGCGAGTGATCGCACCCATGATCAGCTTCTTTGAAGGAACCATTGCAAACGCAACAACGAGTCGTGCTGTGGTCTCCAGCCAGTGTTGAAACGGATAAAAAATGCCTTGGCTGTGTTTGTTTTACTTCAGATATGGGATCTTCAAGGAAAGACTAAAATAAAGCTGTAGACTTGTTTTTAAAAATTGTTTTCTCTCATTTTATTGGAGGCGGAAGGTAAGACACACATTTCACTTTTCTCACAAACCTGGCCACCCTTCAGTATCTACAAAGTACTTCCTGTTCCTTCTCGAAAAGCAAGAACTACATCCATTGTACATGTTAGAAACAGTTATTTAAAAAAAATAGAAATAAAAATGTACAACATACACTTGATATATATAATATAATTTTTTGCTCTTTTTTACAGAGGTAAAAATACTAAGCATAAAAAATGGGTCTAATTCAATACAGGGAGTTGTTTCTTAAATTTTTTAATTTAAATACACAAGGAGATAATGAGGATGCGTTCAGGCACTTGTAAATGGCTCTGCATGTGAGAACACACTCAAACACCAAACAAGATGGAGGTAAAAGATGACATGCTGACACACATACGCACACTCTTTCCAATCTGATTGGCCCCTGTCCCTGATCGATCATCAAAAGGATCTGAATCTACTCAGAAGGTGTCCATATGTCATAGCATATTCAGCTGATCCCAGTAGCTTTGGATCAAGGAGCAGAAAAGGATGAGCAGATCTGGAATAAACGCCAACACACACACACACACACACACACACCAACAACATACAAACTGGTACACAGGACAGGATGTATGACAAAGATACCACTGGGGAAGGAAAAAGGACATCCTCAGGCATTCTGTACTTCGACTACAGTAAGTGACATTTCCTTGGCAAAACAATCAGTGATGGATGTTTGTTTCCAGAATTTCACGTTTTTCAGACTCCTGATCTTTTCCGATGGGATCCTGCTGATGTCCTGCGTCTCTTTATTTTTAAAAATCTCATTGTGTTTGCGTTCTGATCCTCAATGCTGCCATCACCCAGGCTTAGATGAATCATCCAGCACCGGAGTGGTTGTACATTTAGTGTTGTGCTCTTATTGTGAAGGCGTGATGGGCCAGCTGCAGCATAACAAAGCACGACAACTGAACTGACTATAACGTTTTTTGTTCTTTTTGAAATGTAGTCATGCCATATTCAAGCATCTGACTTTACGCTCTTTGTGCTTAGGATGATACAACAGATCTGGGATTGAGGGGAACAAGTGCTGTAAGACTGAGAAGAACAGCACATACATGTGTCACATGTGGTTTCAGCAAGTTAATCTCTGGATTAAAACACCACATTCTGCCCTTAAGGGAATAGTTTGACATTTTGGAAAGTTGTAATTAAAGCACAACACCTTAAATGTATGTTTTATAACCATCAGAGCCACCAAGAAAGAGTCTGACACACAACTATCTGTAAAACTTGCTGATTTTACATTGAACATTTTGTATGGATTCAACTTAGACCCTCTGATGGATGGTTTCTGGTGCCTTCTAAGACAGCCAGACAGGCCGATTCTACTGCTTCCAGTGTTTACGCAAAGCTAAGCTAACCACATCCCACATCTCGGTTACATTTTTATTTATTACACAGACATCAACGCTATTGCACGTCTTATCTGTGTGTGCTTCCTAAAATGTCAAACTTTTCTTTACAATTTTATAAATCAGACTCATCACATTGCTGAACTGACATACATACAGAAAAAAACACAAACCCAAAAACCCACAAGTCCCATGTTTTTAAAAGTCAGCATTAATGTTTTACCTTCATTCATTTGTTTTGTTTTTTTTTTGGAGTGATTTTGGATGTTTTCAATAGAGTTGTACGAGTTTGGCCTTTGCTTTTGCACATAAATGACAGGCGGGGGAGAGGTGATTGTACTTCGCAGGCAAACTAAAGTCCATAGTTTACACGCTCTTTTTTTTAAAGAGTTTCTTTTTTATTACAAAAATAGCTTAAATGGAGATTCAAAGAGTATGTGGTGAGGCTTGATTGAGCCATAACCAAGCTCACACTTTTCGTTATAGCAGACATCTTAAAAGAGATGAGTGAGACTCCACATTTTAAGGCATATGGGCACCAATTTAAACGGTATCGGATTGATTTCTCAGTCCTTGATGTAACACGGACCGCTGGCTAAGGTTCTGCAAAGAACAAGAAAAAGAAATCACACTACTCCAAGTGCTCTGTAAGTAAAAATGAGCCAAAATCTGACTGGAATAAGACTCAGTGGGTTCCCGGTTCAGGCGATTTTAGGCACTGTTTGAAATAATGTTTGAAAGGAGCAGGGGCGGATGCTAGCGTGACTTGAAGCACCGTCTCATTCAGTGAATGAATCATAGCCCAGCACCCTTTTGATGGTGGATCAATTTAAGAGAGAAAAATAAATAGAATGAAAGCTTGAATCTTTGGGATATTAGACGAAGATTAAGATGAGTACCACGTTTGCTTCGGTGAACAAAGAAGACGTTGATGGTGGAGGGCTATGTAGACTATATACATGAGCTTTACTATAAGCTGCAGTACAGACAACAAAAGGCCTAGGTGCACAAGCATGCACATATACCATCAACGCACACACACGCGCGCACACACAAACACACATGCGCAAAGAGATGTAGTGTTTGATGTCTCGTGTTGCTGGAGTTGAGCTGAGCGGGCCTGATATTGGAATAGAGTATAAACAAAATGGCCACGCGTACATCAAAGGAGAGAATGAAAAACAGGACAAAGAAACAATTCAAGTTCTTTGACGCCGAGTCAGTGTACAAATATAACAATATAAAGTACCTGCATATGTGATACATGACATATAGGTCAGCTATAAAAAAAAAAAAAAAAAGGCCCCCTGAAAAAGAGTGCTCTCTCACTAGAAACAGAGCAAATGGCCACGTGGAGAGCTGAGAGAACTGTCTGCCGTAAGGGGGAGCTTATCTTCCCAGGCCGTTCAGAAAATGCACCAACAGTTTTTTTCTTTTTTGGCTTATTTCAGTGTCTGGAATTTGTAGAGAAACCCAGAGAAAACAAGGCAAGAGAGTAAGCAGCCATGACCACTTGTCCCTTCTGTTCGTTTCCCCATCCTTCCCTTTCCCTGTCCTTGCATTGGGTTTAGGTTTGAGTCGTGTCCCTCTGAGAGGTTTCCAAGCACGGCCGCTCAGCTCAGGGCCTTGTGTCGACTTCCGCAGCAGCCGCATGCAAGCCCTACCCGGTGGCAAGCGTGGAGAGGTGGGTAGAGGCAGAGGCAGGGCGCCACCAAAGACAAGCCAAACAGGGCTAACCAGCGCGTGCCCAGACGGCCTCCCCCGCTACCCTCGCCCCCGTCACAGGAGCAGGGGTCTGAGTAGTCCCCCTCTGGGTCAGACATGCAGTGGTAGAGCATGGTGTCTGCCAGCCACATGCAGCTGACCCGTCGGATGCACGTGCGCACCGGGTCTGGAGCATCCTGGCACCTGCCTCTCCGATTGCTGGAGAGGTAAAAAGCCTCACCGCAGTGCTCACACTGAGCACGCTCCATTCTTTCATCCTTCCGCCCCTTCCCACCATTGGTGGATGAAGAGGAGCTCGGGAGTAGGGAGCGAGGCTGACTGGACACCACAGACGGGAACTGCTGGCGATACGAGACGTTTTGGCCCTTACTGTTTAAGGGTCCAAGGGAGGGATCAGAGTCTGAGGGCGACAGGGCCGGTGCCAGCGGGTACGTGTAGTCGTGCTTCTGCGCCTCTGTCTTGTCAAAGTGGACATTGGGCTCAGGGTCGTCCATGTTGATGAATTTGTCACGCACTGTTGTGTGGCGGTAGTCCTCGTAGCCGGTGAGCCAGGAGCGATCTGAGTGGCGTCCACGATGATGCTCGGTGGGCCGCTCCCAGCTGCGCTCCCGAGGGTTGATGCGGACGATTTCCTCGTCCTCGAAGGTGACATGGCGGGGAATCCGAGACAATGGCTAAACAACAAAAACAGTATAATACATAAACAATGCTGGCAGTAATTCACTTATAAAATATATGTATAAAATATGTATGGATACAGCTTAGCCGTGTTTGTCTCACCTGGTCCAAGTAGTAGTGGTCTGAGAGCCTATAGGGATCGTGGCGAAATCCCAGCGGGCACTTGTGTCTCTGGGGAAGGGGCGAGGACTCGAGCGGCTGCAGAGAGGTCTCCAATTTCTGGGAGGAGTTGGATGAGCTGTCTGTGGTATTCTGAGGTGACAAACAAACACAGGATGCAGGCTGAAAAGCTGATTTCTGATTGCACACGTCAAACAAATAGCGAGAGAGGACACCCTGATTGGACAAACAAAAACAGGAAGCCTCCATGCAGCACTGATTGGAAAAACAGGAAGTGTGAGCTCTGTTTCCCAATCCACTTTTGGACTGCTATATGTGAGTTAAGCTTTTACTAACAACATCTGCCACAAAGAATCACTTATGAAAACATTGCAGTAACCATCACACATAAAATCACAATTGAATTAACCACTTTAATTTTTTTAACATATTTTCACAGCAAAAACTCTTGTCTGACTCAGTATGAATATATTGTCTTGTATATTCATATGAACTGGGTATTTGACAATAAAAGTAAAAGTGAATCAGTTAAATCAACATTTTTTAAAATGGCTGAAAAAAAGAAACTTAAGCATTCATGAAGTAAGATCAAGTGACTGATACAAAATATTCCTAAATCCAAAAAAGTGGAAACAGAAGCGTCCTTTAAAATGATTTTTTTTAAAGTCTGCAGAAAAACTGTACACACACCATATCCAGAGGCTCACCTTTTAAGCCTCTACACTTCATCTCCTTCTCCCCAGTCAACCTGTCCTCCTTTCCTCAATCGCACTTTCTCCACATTCCACCTTTCCTTCTCCCTTTTCCACCTCTCCACGCATGTGTGTGCACATGTGAACAGTATCCCGTCTCCTTTCCGCTAAAGTCTATCAGGGCTCCAGTCCAACTCAAACACTGGCCAGACACAAGACAGTCAGACCGCTGCCGATTTCAGACATGCACAATGGGGGTCAGCCTCTGTTAGCCACCAGCTGATAGGCAAGGACTCCTTTTGTCTAATCATATCAGCATTGTAATATGAGTGCATGTATTGTAGATGTGTTTAGCCCCGGGGCAAAGGGTGCAGGTGTTTCTGTTTGATAAGTTGTGCTTGAAATGTATCCTCTGCATTTTGTCTTGCTTTGAGGAAGAGATGACTGGTCACAAGAAGTCAATGGCAAGACAGATTTTGGCATGTCTTACTTTTTCTTGACCATCTTCTCTTAGCTATCTGTAACAGCTGTGAGATTTCCAACCCATGTTTTCCCAGAAACATGATTTCACAAATTAGATTAGATTTTAAAAAAAATTCAAACTATCCAACTTCTCTTCAACTATTACTGGACAGATATACAAAAAGCTAGATCTGCCTTAGAGAGGCGTGGCTGTAGATGCAAGGAATTTTCTATTAATGGCCGCTACTTTTGTCATTTTGGAGATAAATAAAGTGTACCTGAGCAAAGCAATGAACTCAAAAGTGCTACCGTTGGAGGCGACATTATGTGTATAGGCAATGGTAATGCCTTTGAGCTTACATGCTTACACTAACATGCCAACATGCTAATGATAATATTTCTAACATGTAAAACTCTATGCTTACCACTCCAGCTGTTAGCATGCTGTCCTTACATAATACAGCTAATTGTGCTATTCAATATATTAAAATCTCTGAGTTGCTTACAAACAAACCACAGAAAACAAACACAAAAAGAAACCACACAAACAAACGCCAATCAAGGCAGATAGATGAACTTCTAGAAGGCAAGATAAAGAGAGGTTCACTTCTCATTCAATAACAGAAGTTATGCATTTCATCATCATTAGCACTGAATATCAGAGAAGTCTCTGAATGAAAGGAACAAGGTCAAAACCAAAAATAAACGGCTGTGATCTTTGGGTCTGAAGTGGAAATCACTTCACAGGCTCAGGAACACTTCAGGTAACATGAGGGAGGCGATTTAAAACCGTCCTGTGCAAAGACATTTTGCACATACTGGGATTTTGGAGGACTCAGAGTAGGAGTAGCTCATTTGGACACCATATCCTCCGGGCTAAGAGGGGAGAGCCCGTTCAGCTTGTTATCAGATCTCAGGACCTGTGATGTGTGACATTATAAAACTGAGCAACTGAAATTCTGTGGTGACCAAGAATGTGAAAACATTATGCTTTCAAAACTACAGCAAGTGATCCGGGAAAGATGTCTCATCCTGTACTTTGGGAAATATGTGAATGGATTTCTGTACCAACACCTGATAGTTTGTTTTTTGAAATGAAATGCGAGGTTTTAATGATTTGCAAATTCCACCTTTTTTTGGAAGCTGCTTACATCATCGCTAGAATTTCTAAAAGTATTCCTAAACTTGTTGAAATGGACCCCCCCCCCCCAAAAGAAAATACTTTTATTCCAAATATTTGGCACTCCAATAAGCCTAAATCCAATGCTGCAAACTATTCTGCAGAACTATATGACCCAGATCTGATATTTGTGTGTGTCTGTCTGCTGAAGCTATCCCCATAATATCCTACTCCCCACATGGATACTGCCATGCTGAGAATTTCCCCTTAGCTTTCTTACAAAGCCCTCAGAGCAGCCTGCCAAAAATAACATAACATGCTGCCTCAGCTTTGGGCTCCGCCCCCTGGCGAAGCCATTACTGGGGGAGGAGTTGATATGGTTGAAAACCAGTCTGACTCTGGCCTCCATGGCTGCATCTAATTCAAAACACAGACCAGACTTTCAGCTGCAAGCTCAGACTGCACAAGAGGACAGGGAGACAAAGGGAGGAGTTGAGGGGGAGAGTTTGTATTTCTGGACATCCTCTCTCTATATATTCTGGTCCAAGGCTGGACAGAGGGCATTTCAAGTTATTTTCTGACACAAAACATGCCCCGACTCAAAGCTCAGGAGGATTCATCCTTCAACGGGCCTGTCTCGCTCTCCTGGGATGAGCCCAGAATTGCTTCTATAGCTTTCACTCCCCCTGTTGTGAATGAGCCAAAATAGAGACAGAGAGGGGAGATGTGCTGAAGGGAGGGACAGAGGAAGGGTTAGGTTAAGTTTAGGTTTGGCAAACGAGGAATCATTTAGGGAAGTATGTCCATCCTATCCCCCAAGCCCATCCAACCATCCTCCCCCATCCCTCCAAAGGCTGTAAATTTGCTCCAGCATTTCCCTCTGTCTACGACCGCCTGCCTCACTAACTGCCACCGCCGCCGCTGCTAACTTTAGGAAAGGTCATTAGCACAGAAGAAGAACACAAGCAGCACTAAACCCCTCATGTTCCACCTGTGATTTTACAGTCATGACACTTCGCAACGTTTCTTTAGAAAAGGAGTAACTTTTTGACATGTTTTATAAGCCTGCTGTTATTGTTATATTCATGTTTTGGGGTTTTATATTCCAATATGCTATGCAGCACTTGTCAGGTAGAAAAATACAGAAATGTTGAGAGAGAGAAATCCTAATAATGGGCAGGGAAGACACAAATCGAGGCAGTAATTGTTTCCCCGAGGTTTCATTCATGAGTCCAGTTGGATCCTGACAATACTCGACTGACTTTCTGAATGTGTGTGGGGGAATATTCCCTGTATCTTTTATTTTTTTAATATCTGGCACAAGCATAAAATTCAGAATTAAACCCAACACGTAGCCTATTTTTGTTTTTAGATCCACTATGTTTTTTACATCACAAATACAGACTGTGTCCTAGTATTTCCTCTTATGCAGTCGCATGCTATGTGTAGGTCTGCTGGCTGTTTGCTGTAATCTTGTGGCATTTTTCAGCACAAGTTTTAAAAGCAGACATGAGGCAATGCATAATATTTCCTCAGGCAGCCTTTGTTGGTTGCTAGCACGACTCATGTACCAAACAGGGTGAGCCTTGTGCTAAAAAATAGTTTATATTAGGCCGCAAGGGAAATGGAAAAATTGAGGCTATCACACTGTTTTGTTTTATAAGTCAGTGGGGATTTAACTGAAATGGATGTGAGCTTTCTGGGTCTTCATTTGTGGAGAAAAAAAAGTTCAATTTTATGCCACAATACCCATGAATTGCCATGGATTTGTTGCACTTTTAGCCTCTCTGTTAGTGAAAACCCGCTGCTCCATTTCAGGGGAATGCTCCGCCCTCCGACAGTGCTGTAGTCACCCCCCCACTCCTCAAGTGTTTGTATGCATCTCTGTGGCGGCTGTGTGCTCCCAGCAGAGCACCTATTAGTCTTGGCCCGTACAGACAGCTCGAGTCAAAGATGAACCACGAGGCACTTCCTCTCGTAAATCACCGGCCCTGCGCTAAGCTGGGAAACAGCTGCTAACTGCTAGTTTGGTAGCATTTCTCTTTTTCAAATGGGAGAGGGATGGCGCGGGTGGGGGAGGGGTCACCAGGAGAGTGGGAGTTTTTGGGACACAGGAAGCGACCTTGTGACCCTGCCTGCTGGCCCTTGTGTCAGATTACAGGAGGGTGTGTATGTGTATGTGTGTATACATTTCCTGTACTTTGTAAGGTATAGATGCCCGGCAGCAAATACTCGGTGAAGTCACAAGCAGACATAATTTTTGAATGATGGATAAAATAAATTTGATCAGTGTGCGCTCCACACCAGATCCTAATTCTGCTGCCTCCTTCTCAAGTTATGAAGAGTGGAACTTCTAAGATAGGACTGGGGCAGTCAAGGTAACACACATGGACGTCTACACCTAAAAAGCCATTCAGACTAACATCCGACCTGCATTAAAACAGGGCTTGTAGCTGTGCTGTAAAAGGCGTGTTGTTTAAAGTACTGGATAGACATGAAATGTGATCCAGGAAGTCCAGTTTAAGCGTTTTAACCCCTAATGAATGGCACAGCACTGTGCAACAGCTTATAATGTTCACAACAGCGTTTTATAACTCTACAAAGTTATCACAGCAGCAATTATTTTCTATTTTGTTGAACGGATAGTTAGGTAAACACAGTGTGTACAAAGTAATCCAGGAATGTGTTCTTTTCAGATGACATTGTGAGAAATGCTGCTGTGTTGACAAAAACCTGGCTCAGCTTTTGCCTTTGAGTAATACCACACAGACCACTGAGGCACACTGCTTCTGTTTACCTCACATGATAGTAGCGAGAGATTAATTTTCAGAGCAGTGAAGTTCTCACACACGACATTAAAAAAGTTTTGCAGTGGCTTGATGTCTGATAAGCTCCAACTCTGCCTGATCTGTAGTACTGAGCAGCTGGCTGCGTCTACGGCCAGTTGTTTTTATTTGGAGCCTTTTGCTGCATGATTTTTATCACTGCCAGGGTGTCGGTTTAGTTTGTTTGTGTTAGCAGGATGACTCAAACGGATACAAGATTCGCATGAACATTTTACCAGAGATCGGGCCTTAAGCATTTGATTTGGATCTTTCCATTCAGAGTTGATGTGTACTTTGCCAGCAGAGAGCCTACAGAGCAACATGGATGACGCTGTGAACTGGGATGAATAATTTTGATGTTCTTTTGGATCTAGTGGTTCAATTGTAGTGGTGACTAGAGCCACAAGGTGTTGGCTTCTTCTTTTCTGTGGTGGAGACTAAAGCTGAGAGCTGTATACAGACATTACAGAGATTTTTATTATGTATGACCAGCGATTATGGTGCTGTGAAGACCTGACATTGTACGGATGATATTATCCGTGTGATCCTGAAGCCCATGTTAGGTAAGCTAGCCGTATTTTGTTACAAAATCTTTACGCATACAACCACACATTCAATCCACTGTGTCCACAACAAACTGAAACTTAGTAATGCTGCCTGCTGTGAGTCAAAAATTGTGACCATCATAGTTATTAATGCAAAATAAAGTGCTTACAGTAAAGACGTCATCGTCACCCAGCTCCCCCTCATTCTGGAGCGCCGTAGAGGAGGTCGTGGACCCTACAGACAGGAAGACGGGAATAAACTTTATTTCAGGTTGTTTAATTTTTACAAACAACAAAGAATCTTTTGACGTGCTTTGATAACTTCATGGCAATCAACTAGCTCCTGACTTCTTCATCCTGTCCCTTACCAAATTTTTTTTACTTTTAAGGCAATAAACAAACTCTACTTTCAGGTACACGTTCCTCCACATACACGTTCCACACACGTTCCTTCATTCATGTCCTTGCCAAGACTAACTGGTTATACCGGTGGATTGTGTTATGCTTTAAAACTTCAAACCTTGAACCAGCTAGTGAGTGTCTTATTCATTAAGTAGTGTGGTTTCCTTTTTTTTATGCAGTCGGAAAGACACAAACAATGGTTTAGTCATAACTAGAATGTGGAATTCCTGGAGAAATAGTAGCAAGCTGCTGCAGCTTTTAAAGTTCAGGAGGAGCATGGGATTGAAACAAGAAGTCAGCCTTTAGTGGACTATGGTGGGCACACATACAGCTGTGGTCAGAAGGTTACATACACCCATTATGTACATGAATATGATGGTAATTTTGGGCTTTTTTCCAATGATTAGCATACATATGGCATACATCTTTAATGACTTTAAAAGCAGACACGATAAGTGTATCTAAACTTCTGACCACAGTTGTAGACTGTATATAAAAGATGGACTTAGCCACTACGCTATCACCCATGACCTAGTAAGGTTTGTTATAAAGCACTGAGATGAGCATTTGCTGTCTTATGTTTCTGAAACCAGACCTCGAGAAAACAAAGCAGTGAAGTCTACAAAGACCGTATGCCCACTAAGCATATCTTGCTTTATCCTTCCCAGATAGGTACCATCATCTATAAAACAAATGTCATGTTTTATACAGTAAGACTAGAAACTAGCAAATGAGCCCATTAACCCAACAGCAAACTGTTTACTGATGTCGATTTCCACATAGACTTCTATAAAACGGAAAGGTTTTTTTGGAACCACCAGACCGCTCCATGCTAGCCATTAAAAAGAAGGCACTTCAACACTGGCTTCATTTTTCAGATCCACCATTACAGACTGCAGATGGGTTTAAAAAATGTAAGGTTTTTGTCTTAACAATAAAGCCTTTCAGCTTCTGTTTTGGTGTGTTTAATTAGAGATTGAGCATATTTTAGCTCTGGAAGCTTTATAGGTGCTAGGACAGGTCTGTCTCTGTCTTTTCAAAATATTTGAATAGTTATAACTGCAGCACAGTTTACCTTCAGCCAGGTCATCAATTGCCTTTCGAACTCCCCTGTCGAAAGCTCTGGCATCAGCTGGACTCTGGAAGGATAGGCCGCACCTTCTGTCTTCCACCTTCCAATGGTGAAACGTGGGCGTCGCTATGGTGTACACTAGATCCTTCCTCAGCGGGCAATCCAGGATCACCTGTTGATACGACACACACCAACCATTTACAACACGGATCCATTTCTGATCTTTAACAGACACGTTGTTGCTCACATTCATGTATCTGTGTGTGTATTTTACCTGTTTGTCCCGCATTCGTTCACCACGGATGAAGAACTGGGAGCTGGTGGAGCCCAACACAGGTGCCAACTCTGTTGGCAGGAGGCGGCACACCCCTACCCTGCTCAGAGCTCCCCCGTCCTGATTCAGCCACCCACCGCTCGAGTCGTCCCGCGTCATCACCACCGCTTTTACACGTACGATGTAGCTGTCACTGCACAGAAAGGAAGAAAGAAGATATTAGCACAAAGACGACTGCAACGTAAATGTGTTTATATTATAGCAGACAGTAGAGTGGTGATTCCAATAGATGATAAGCTCAGGATCTAATAATTTTTAACCCTTGTATTATGCTCATTAAACTTGAAACATGCTTTAAAATAAAAACATCATCCATTATGTGAGTAGTGTGATTTTGGAGAATTTTGAGGCAGAAAAAATTCTCCGCAGCTATAAAGTTACACAACTTAATGCTTTAGGTTACTGGGAAACCCCCTCAAAACTTTTTGTAGCTGCAGTCATAGAGGAACCTTAATCATATCAAAGCCGAAGCCAGCAAACTATTCTGTATTTAACAATACAAGCCTAAAATTAGTTTGTCCACAGTTAAACTGAGCTAAGCAAATTAGTGTGTACACTAATATATTGTGAAGTGTAACTGTATCTAAAATAGCATCAGTAAAATTTATAGGCGTTTTATGTCATTTCCATGCAGGTGGACAGCGTATACTGAAAGCAAAAAACACGTCGGAAAGAAAATTCGCCCCTTCTGAAGGAGGCAGAAGGGGCGAATAATCAGATAACTACACAAACGACTAAATTTAACACTGAAACATTTAAAACAAATCTATCTAATCTCTTTATCAGATTCTGGTTTTGCTGCAGTGCAGTCCAGTTTGCTTGAAATGTGGCAACATGTCGAATGACAACCATTTCCTTCCACAGGAAAACCAAAGAAATGTATGAATAGAAGATAACGTAAGGTCAAAGCAAAATTCACATGATTGCAAACCGAAAAATAACAGTAATATTTTCCACACGACACAATAACTCTTTCGATAAGAAAATAACATCTTATCCCAGCTTGTGAAACTTGTGAAAATTGACAATGCTTTTCTTAATGTGCATTAAGAGTTTATTCTAGAGCAGGAATCACACCCTGGCAGACTGTTTGAGGGCGTTGCAAGTCACGACTTTGCCTGGTCCTCGCTGTGCTCAAGTAGGAGGTGTTATACCAGGACAAGTCAGCATTGATTGCACACACACAAACAACCCCAAAGTTTAATGTAAATTTAATATGGTGCTATGTTGTTTTAAAACTTCTGAGAAGAAAATTTTTTAAAGTTAAACTGCTGCCATTTTAACATAAAACAGTTCACGTATTTAATAAAATGCTGTTTCAGCCCATTATCTCCTCACTAACCTCGCCATAAAGCTTATCACTTCTGCTATAAATTTTCCTGGAGTAACCCTGTGATTATTAGTGAAAACATCCCTTATCTTGTCGCTATAGTGGTTGTAAACAAAAAGAACTTCCCTATTTTCATATTACATGTCATATCACTTTATTTCGCTACCATCACTATAAATTAAAATAAAATTGCCTACAACAGTTGGGAGATTTGAGTGGATGTAAAGTTTTTGCAAGTCATCAAACAACAGAAAACTTAGGTTCATTATTTGATGTTCATTCACACATGCCTTTCCTCTTCTGTTAAGGTTAGATCCACACATAAAATGGAGATGTTCCGCTTTTGTTTTTGAGAAATACTTCTGGACACGTGAATACAAAGAAAATTATGCCAAGTGCTATGAAAAGCATGCTAAAGCAACAGGTGGTAATAGAACCCTAACCCTATAGAAATGTTTTGTATTTAGAAGCCTACAAACAGTAATGCAGCCCACAGTCTGACCTCAAAAAAGGGAATGAACGTGCACATTTCTGACGTTGGAAGACAGAGACATCTGGAAAGTCTTAACTCCGGAAAGAATTTTTCAAAAGTTCAGTTTTCAGTGACTTAAAATGTTATTTTATGCATAGAAGTAAGACTAAAATGCTTAGAAAAAAACTATGTTTTCTAAAATACCCATGTACATGTGGCAGGGCGTTAGTATGACTGTAAACGGAATTCTTTTTTTAACAAAGGGAAATTTTAGAAATAGTGTATACTTAAAAATTGCTCTCAACTACCTGAGTGATAAATCCACTAGGCACATATATTGTGTGCTCACTTAAAATACAGGATTTTTTATCAAAGTGTTGGCGAGTTTTTGCAGACACGTTAGCATCTTGCATGCAAACTGCAGCAATTAGTGTTAAAAATAAAATAAAAGTCCTGAAATCGCATTTTCTGCTATTTTTTTAAGTTCTTGTTAATAAAAGGGAATTAAAAAAAACATTTTACTAATTACTCGTACAAAATGGCTGCAGCCGAGTTAGAAGTCCCACGTTACCCATGTTATGTCTTTTTTTCTTTGTGCCTAAATCGGAAATGGAGTCGTCTGCACCATTTATATGAGACAACATTGGATTGGAGCCACAAGTTATACAAGCTGACAGATAATACAGTTTATTCTATAAGAAGTACAAAGCAGATGACAAAAACTGAAACCGGAGACAATACACCGCAGGCTGATAGTAAAATACATGGTATCCATGTGTGTAAGCATGACAGCCACCACTGTACGTGTACACAATGGACATGGTTGCAATCCACATGCATGTACCCATGTATGAACTATTGATGCTGTGCTGTGTGTGCGTACATGTGTGTTTGTGTACGCATGTGGGGGAGAAGCATGAAGAGATAATGACAAACATAAAAAGAGAGTGATGAAGTGAGGGAGGGAGGATGAGTGGGAGTGAATGAGAGAAGCGTTGTTATATAATTAGCTAACAGTACTGAGGACTCAATGCACACACACACACACACACACACCTACACACACAGGTGGCAAAACTGGTTCACCAGCTCCCACCCACACACATTCATAAAACCGACTGAATGACAGACTGACTGGGTGACAGCAGTCAAACTGCACAAACAGAAAAGCAACCAGAGATTCACCCCCAACTCCTGAGCTTTTGTTTCCATTCAGAAATTTAAGGTTACTTGAATTAGAAACTCAAAGACACTACTCAAAATCTACTTAGCAAGGAATATTACTCAAGTGTGAAGCATTAAAGATTTAGTGTTGTTATTGGCCCTGTGATGGACTGGCGATCTGTCCAGTATGTATGGCCTCTTTCTGTCAGCTGGGATATGATCCAGCCCCACTGCAATACTAATTAGGTATGTGGTTAGAAAGTAGACAGATGCACATGTGTTGTTTCTGGCTATAGCAATGCACTCTGTAGGCAGATATTATTCATCTGCTATGTCAAGCCACAACAGGCGTAGGTAAAAATTATTATTTTAACTCTACTTTACCGTGTGGAAAAATTAAGTAGGAACAAAGGAAATAAAAATGAAATCTAAAAATAGAAATGGTGGTCTACTTATTTAACAAATGAAGCTTACTATTAATCATGGACCAAAAAAAAGACAAGATTGATTTCAAAGGTCAGACAGGCGGTAATATAGTTTTACATCTATATGGTTGATGATAAAATACAGTTAACAAGCAGATTATGGTATGTTTGTAGTGTCAAATGTGTCTGCAAAAGGGAAACAACTAAGGATACAGAGCAGAACCACCTGACAACCACTGCTCATAAGACAAAAATATATGCGTATCTATTTTTTCCAGTTAAATTGCTTTTCAATTGCTTATCTGTTTTAAACATTTATCTATAATTATCTGAGTACAAGGTATCTACTGCTTACCCACTTACTGCTTAAATGGGTCATTTTTACCCATTTAACCACTGGCTACTGCAGAAGTAACACTGGAGCGTTTGCACCCCTGGTTAGGAACGACTAAGCTATTTCGGTTCATTGACATAATTTCTGCTCTTAAACTGAAAAATGTTTTAAAAAATCCACACTCTGCTTTTATATGAAAGTACCACAGTGGTTCAACATGACTCAAACACATGTATGACATATTCCCATACAGAACCACACATCCAGGCCACCCACATACAGAAATAACACCAAATTCTGTACTATATAAGCACATGTGCTTTAAGACACACGATACCAGCTATCAGCTCTCTGAGATGAACTTGTCACATTTTGGGCTGTCTTGTGACCCATGTTTAGAGCCCCGTCTGCCGACAGGCCCTATAATCTGTGGCGGGGACACACAGACAACCACAACCAGCAGCTACACACTACTTTAATACACTTGGAATGGCCACACATTCTGACACACACATACATTTGGGAACTGTGAATCTAATTCTGTCCACACGAATGTTGCAAGAGGTACTGATGCTGAAAAAGGATTGCAACACCCATTTTGAGAAAAGGTACAGTACCGTGCAAAAGTCTTGTGCCATCCTTCATTTCTTTAGGAGCCTGAGTTTCGTGTAATTTTTTTAAGTGGTCTTAAGCAATATTTCCCCAGGCTTCCTTTGGACAGTCACTGCTTTTTCTCTTATTTTCACTCCAGCACTCATACTTGACCATTTTCAAAGGAATATTCTTTTGTTTGTTAAGTCAGTTAACACTGATTCAAGCACCTAACTCTAGGAATTAATGTTGAATAATTTAGTTTCTACACATATAGAAAGCTTAGCAAGGCACCAAGTTTTAAAATGTACATTTAAGCTTTTTGTTACTAGCAGTCTGCACAAAAATACATTATTTGCTCCTGTTTTTTAGCCGAATCTATGAAAATTGCCCAATATAACACAGTTTGACAGGCGTAAAGTAATACTTTTGCACCAACAATGTGCTGCAGAAAAACCTTTTGGATGATATATCTGGACATGGTGCGTCGACTGTCCTTAAAAAACTTGCGGAAACTGCAGAATTTCTCTTGAAATTGATGAATCCAAATTTGAACTGTTTTTGTTCAAATTACCAGAAGAGTGGAATAACAGTGAGTGTCTACGGACATTTGTAAAATACGGCTGAAGCTGTGGCTCTTGAGAATTTTGTACAGTACTATAGTTTGTACACTATTTATAATCACCAATTAAAGAGGAATTCACATACGGTACACAGCATCTCTATTTCTAAAATATGATTGTCTAATATTTGGGGGGGTTTGTGATCTCAAGCTTTAAGTTGAGACTGCAAACACGTTTCAAAGTCTCTTTGGGTGGGATAAGGGTACAGTTTATTGCATCAGAAAATGACTTGGTTTAGAAGAAAGACTTGGTGAGCTCACCTACCTGCTGATAAGGAAATCATGCATCACATCCGTTTCTAATTTAATATGAAACTTCAGGTCAAAGGTTCAAGGTGTGTCTGGCTTCCATTTCTTAAGAAAAACAGCACTGCAGTTGCCAGCCAATTGCTTTTGTTTGCTTTGCAGTACAGCCTGACAATACCTCACAGCGCCAGATTCAGCAGCTTGGCATGCAATCATACCAACAGGTTCATTGAGCTCATGGTAGCCATTACCTTAACAGAAATTTAAAAAATCCAGGCTGGAGCACAGTCCTGTTTCAAAAAAGCTGGGATGTTGTGTAAAATATAAATAAAATATTTAATGTAATATAGTCAAATTGTTAAAAGTGAATATTTTTAGATGGTTTTTAGTCAAATGTGAGAGGTTTACACAATCTGAAGAGAAACAAGATTGTGTTTCCCAATGCTTTACCAAAATGTTACACCACCTCTTCATTTACGAATACTTAGCTAACATCCTCACCTGTTAAAGGCTCAACAGTTTTGGGTCTTTGTCATTTTTAAGTGTATAATAAAATCCACTAAATGTTTTAAATGGCTCATAAATTTGGAGTCCAGACAGGCCAGTACTTTGCACTCTAACTATGGAGCCATGCTGTTGTTAGATGTGCAGAATGTAGTTTGGCATTAAAGGACTTTCTGGGCAAAGCCGACTTTCAGCATGAATGGTGCTCTCACAGATGTGCTCGTTACCAACGCAGTGCACCCTAATGCAAGCTCCACACCAATATCTTGGAATTTGTAATCTGTGCTGATAACATGCAGCATGGTCTCTCATCTCTTTAGCCTGGAGGTAAAGATTTTACGCCTAATATTTTCATAAAGAAATTGACACTTAACATTTTGACTGTACAAGACCAAAGGACAGTTTTGGCCTCACCCAAGCTGCTATCAGAAGGTACAACTACTTGCATATTTTTCTGCTGCAAAAGGGACTCCCTACTGGCATTAGTACAATTTATTATTGTACATTATAAACTGTAAATTCTGTACTTGTTAAATTTACATCAGCTCATTTTTTTCAACTTGAAGCCAAGTGAAGCAAGCTGTAAACACAAAACTGACTCGTTATAAGATTCACTCTCAGTTTAGCTCCGTTTTGGTCTCCACCTTCTGTGATGACAACTAAAACAAGTGTAAAGTTGCTACTGGAAACCAAAGCAACCAGCTGGCATAAGGCTCCGTAACAGTTAGTAGTGTAAATATAAAGACATGAAAATGCAAATGTCTCCCTATCCAATGGCATTGTGTACACGTGGTTCAGATATTACTGCCAAATCTTTAGAAATGATGTAAACAAACAAACAGAAAACCAGAGTCCTTACAGAAACACCTTCCTTTCATTTAAATTAACACACATTTGTTGCATTAGCTAGAACTCCAGGTCCACTCTAAAAGTCTAAACAATTCAGTGTAACATGAACTTGTAAGAACAGTCTCTCCGGTTCAAGTGCTTCATTGCATTAATCATTCTGTTCTTTTTATTTTTATGCCTGCTCCACACCTTATAAGCGAGTCAGCATAATAAGGAAATGTTATGTGGGTGGAGTACACACCTGTTGAGTGAAAACTATTTATTGCACTGTCATTGTTATTTGCCTTTATGTCTCAACTGTTTTTAATTCCACATTTTGCCTACACTTGCTGTTGAACCACAAAAACACTGAATACACTTTTAGATTATACACTGTTAAAAGTGCTCCACAGATAGCTGAACCCCGACAATACTTGACGTCGTCTGTGTGTAACAATATTGCAATAAAACAGTGAAAGGGGGTCGGAAGTGCACTGGTTATCAGGCCTGGAATCCAACTCATCTTTGACAGATAAAAAGGCCAGTGAGGGCAGCCCAACCATGTGTGATAACAGTGGCTATACTTCCTCTGATAAGGAGTAGCTGGCCGCGCCTCTGCCCGATCAACAGAACACATACACACACCCACGTCTCTATGTACATCTGAACACACCACACATGCTCCCTGTGTCAGGAAGTGACAAAAAGGTCCATCAGAATAAGGGTTGCTTTATTGTACTGAATGCTTACAGTGTTTCACACTTCAGCCTCAGTAATGGCTGTAAGTAAGGTCACATATAGAGCAGAGCTGATTAAATATTTCTTAAATGTTTGGACTTGATGTTTTCTTTTTCACATCACTGTAACTTTGAAACTTGTGAGTTCCTTCACTCATGTTCAGACCAAACATATGTGAATATATGTTAGTTTACTTCAGAGTGACCACAAATGAAGTCATAAGAGTGGTTAGAGATCAGCTTTAGAGATCAGTAAAATGTTATTAAGTCATAACATATGCACTACATATGAGTTGTTCTTATATGTGCAAAAATGACTGAACTGAACAAAGGTGAACATTGGGTCATTTAGATTTATTATTTAAGCTAACGGTTGTGGTTCACAAGAACGTAGAGCTTAGGGCACAAGGGTTGTGGTGGCAACCCTGAACTCCAGTTATCTTCAACTCACAAGCCTCACTTCCACTGTGCACTCTTTCACCAACAAAAATTCACACAATGAAACAAAAAGACAAAGTAAACTCTCCAAGTTCTAAGTGAAAAAAAAAAAAAAAAAAAAAAAATCTAACCAGAAAACAGCAATGCCCCTCTCTGCTTTCTCTCATTTTGTGATAAGGTTGCAGGCTATCAGTGTACCTAGTCTTCATATGCATGATAATTTCTGTGCAAAGCTGCAAGCATGGACTTCATGTGTGTAGCAGTTAGAACTGCCACACACATAATGCTGACATGAAGCTATAGCAAAAAAAAGTAATATGTGGAGCATGAGGTGGACTGTTAGATTGGCAGGGCGTCAGCGGTAATGTGAGCTTTGTACCAGACTGTTGTAGTGAGGACAGAGCACACCCACAGTCTTGAGATTTGAGTAATGACTGAAAGAGAAGGTTGGAAATACAAGTAGTCAACATGCTGGGCCTTACAGATGGGGTAAGGAGCTCAGAGCTTATGCTCACTGTGTCAAAAGGACCATGTTAAGGCCGTTCAGGCATATGGCTAGGGCACTTCCCTTTGGAGGGTTTGTGGACCTACCCACCTGGAAGCAGACTCGAACTACATGCAGATCCTGCTGGAGAGATTACATCTCTCATCTGGCCTGAAAAATCTCAAGATCCTCCAGGAGGAACTAAACAATGTTTTTGGGCAGGGGGACATCTAGAATATCCTGCTTGACCTGCTGCTGATGTAACCTGGTTTTAGATAAGCACAACATAACAGATGGATGAACTCATTACTGTGAAAATTGCAAAAGATGACATAATATTCATTTAATGCAATAACTGGAGAAAAATAAATGTGAATATCCGGTTCATCGTACAACTAGTGAAGTTCATTGCTTATTGGCTATATGCTAGGTTGAGCATATAGAGCCTCGTTATGTTTAACTTATTAATTATTTCATGTTTTAATAATCTAACCAGGATATGTGACAAACAGCTTCTGTGGAGTGGTGTGTATTGCGAAAGAGAGAAGAAACTGATCAAATGCGTGGGCAAAAATGTGTGCTGCTATCAAAGTCTTGGTAACACAGCTCCTAGTGTCTTACAAGGCAGCTTGCTAACATTGGCGAGTAGCATGTACATTAATTAGAGGCTCGCTATAAAGCACACTGGGTAAAAACAATATGGAAATAGATTTATGAAGCCCAAACAGTATGGGGAGTTATCTTACAATGTTGTTCTTTCCTGTTCTGGCTTTCATTCAGCGGGCAATAGAGTGGGGGTTGGGGGGTTGGGTGAAGAGAGTTCATTCACAATTATTGACACCGGAGGCTCCTCAGGGGGAGTTTGATCAGCTTTCTGTCAATCAGCTGTTGTTATATGGAGCAGTCACATGTTTGGGCAGCACAAGACTCGAGCTGCCAGTGTGAATGAGTGTGAATGGGTCAACTGACATCAGAGAGGTCACCAATATTCAGAGAAGTGTTAAAGGAAAACATCCCATTTCCAAATGACCAGTTAGAACATGAGCGCTGAGCTATTCAGTGTTTCCAGCATTGTGTTTGTACGCCAAGAGAAAGCCATCGGTGCGAAGGTGACTCTGCAGCAGCAGACATGAACTTTACTGAAATAAAGCTGATTCTAAACCTCTAAACCTCTTAAAGGCGACTAAACCAATTCAAGACTCTTTACCAGATATCCGCTTAGGCTCCGTTAAAACCTGACACTTTGGGGCACCCGTTAAGTGATGGGTGAAAGGAGGGGGGAAACTATTTTAATCGTCTCTACATCTGTGATCTACATACACCACTGTGCCAACCTTGGTCTTTTAATCAGGTAGATGCTCACGTCTAAATTGTCAGATGTCAATGGTTTATCTTGTGATTGGTCTGCCTGTGGTGCTACTCCAGGGCATTAAAGAAACGGAAAGTTATTTGCATAATAAACAGCAGGACATGTGTTCTCTTTAGGCTTCGTTTAAATATACTTATTTTTACAGCTACACGTGATCGGCTGAAATCTTTCAAGATGCTGTTTGGGATTAACCAACCTTAGCGTTTCTCTTTTTCATGGGCGTAGGAATACTTTTCATTTTATCTTCAAACATCTGGTTAGAAATTATTTGAAATGAAAGTGAATCTCACAAAGTGTGGTGGAAGTTTTTTCACAATTAAAAACCAGTTTGCTCAGCTAAGGTCAGCAAAGGTGAATAAACGAGAGATTGTCTTGTACATGCTCCAAGAGAGGATCTATTTTTCTGATTTTGAATTAAATGTTTTTATTTGATTGTAACTCTGCTAGAGAAACACTTCAATACAATCCTTATTCAGTTAGATAACTTATGTTTGAAATGATTTATTGCAGCAGAAAAACAAAGTCTGAACTTGGGCTCCAGGCTTCGCGTTCCCTGCAGATATGACACACACGGAAATTAGTGAGCGATGAGTAAACATCCCCCTGGATCCCCCAGGTGGATGCTGGGGTGGTGGAGGGGTTGAAAAAGCAGGCAGAAATGCACTGACATGTCTGCAGGAGAAGCGGAAAATACTTCCACTCAAATAGACCACCACATTGGGGTAGTTGTGTTTGGTGCATGATGTAAGGAGAGAAAGGTGGGTTGCACTGCCTCATGCACACTCGAGCTGCGTGCATGAGGCAGTACAGCTCGAGTTTCCTGTCTGAACTAGCTCCCAGGCTTCGCTTCATTTATCGTATACCGGGCTTTGGCACAGCCCCTCAGTTCATCCTCTGAAACAACCTGTTTTAGCCAGCTTTATTTTAACTGGGTGCCGCTCGCAAACAAAAGATTTGAAGAGTGAGTGGGTGGCGCTCTTGTGCTCACAGCCTCAGATGACTAACTTGACATAATACATAGCCAAGGGCAGAAAAAACTGTCTGAAACCTAGAGTTTCACAATTACTTGTACATATGATGATCTCATTATTTCAAAAACTGGGTATGATTAATTTGAATGGGCAACATTAAGGAAAAGTAGAGTAGGTTCCCTTTAAACTTGCAAAATAAAGTCTTCGGTGGTGATATCAGTAAGTGTAAAAAAGTAATCAAAGCACACTCTCATTTTATCTAACACACTTGTATTATTTTTAGTCATCATACAAGAAGAAAATAAGGCACTGGTAGACGAAAAGCTAAATTATAAATGCCAACGGGATTGAGATTAATAATCAGCCAGGATAACAGAAAACCCACAGTACAGTTTTATTTATCTACAAAATAACAGACTGCATGCATGCAAAGTGCACTGTTTGTGTTGATTTAAGTAAATTATTCGAGTAATGAAATGCCAAACCAAACTAAGCACGAACGTAAAGTGGTTATTGACGAAATGGAAGTTCATGGGGTTCACACACTGAGAAGAGTGTATGCAGTAACCCAATGGATTTTTTTACATGTGGTGTGACAAGCGAAAAACACACAGTGGAGTGAATGAAAACTTGAGCTATTATAATCTTGGTCATCTAGTCAGCTGATGAGCAGAGATTAGTAAAAAAACAGACAAACAATCCGGCTCCATTGTTTAGTCTCTCGATATAAACAGCTCGGGCCATTATATAAAGGCTCCGGATAGCAACCAGTGATGAGCTGCTCTGTAAAACACAGGAAACACTGTGAAAAGGGATCTGTTCCACATGATGTGTGCATATGTGTGTGCGTGCAGAGGGAGTACAGACTGAAAGAAGAAATGCAAAAGGTCTGTAAAGGAAGTTATTATGTTAATTATGTGTATCCACATATGTGGACTTGATATTTACCCAGATATGAACCTAAATAAACTGCTGCTGTACTAACAATGATACTCAAAGTACTGCATCTGTCTTGCAGGTTGGTTAATACAAACAGAATTTCTTATTTTAGGATATTATCATGTTTCTGCTGTTCTAACATAGCATAAAAGAGAAGCTGCTAAACAAGCCCATCTGAGTTTCTTTCCCACCACTGGGTCGTTCGGTCTATGCATGCTTCCCAGACTGTTTTGTTATATTTATGTACTCTTGTTACAGTATATGAAAACACTGTATACATGAAAGACCAGTTAGCCATCTACAATGCAAGTTTGACAGTAGAATGCGTCCGAGCATGCTAAAATACCAACAGAAAAATTTCCAAATGAAAGAAACAAACAAACAGAGCCTTGCTAGGCAATGCAAAGTGACTCCCAACACATGGAGGCAAAGTCTCATGTTTGAGTTTTGCCCTCGCTGCAATAAATCTTGCAACACATTCGGAGAACTTTTTGATGTGCTGTGATCTTACTGGTAAATGACGGATACAGTGTGAAACAACCCTTGCAAGCATTCCTGAAGTGACATACAGGAGCTTTTCCACTTAAAAGAGCAGAAAAAGTTCATATTAGGTGGCAGGTAGACTGGATGGCACAAACACATTAAGGTTACGTCTGAACTAGGAACATTTTATAGTTGAAGTTACAAAAAGATCCTAGTTTGTGTTAAATATACCCTTTCACTATGTTCATCATGTTAAAATTAATTGGCAACCTCTGAGGGTAAAAATATGGAAGTCTGTTTCCAACACTAAAAAAAGAAATAAAAAGTAAAATTGTGAGTTATGTATGTCAAAATGTCAACTTACAGGCAGAAATTACTTGAAATTGGGAAAATACCTAACTCAAAATTTCAACTTATTTTTAACTTTTTTTAGTGGCAAAAGCAACCTTCCATGAATAATAACAATCATATAGCATCTTTAGAGAAACCCAAGGTCAACTTACACACAAAAGACAAAGGCTTCAACAACAGCTCAAATAAAAGTGTCAAAACAGCCCTGTAGTTCCTTGAAAGGCCACAGGGCAAACTAACTAGAAATGTGAGTCAGTCGAGGTGTTAAAATGTTGAACTTTACAGCAGGACTTTAAAGCAAGAGCTTTCTTAAACAGCTTGCACAAACTACCTAGCTGAGAGCGTTGTCGTTTATTGAATTACAAAACAAGAGACAAGGCCAGCTGAGGTAACATGTACAGCCAACAAACTAAGTTTCATAACAGTGTAACAGTGTAAGCAGTATTTCTTTAACATAATGTGCACTTGTTACAAAAGTGAAGCTCCAAAATGACCAAGTACGGTTCATACTTGCACTAATGAAACGTGCTAGTGGGGACACCTCTTATGGTTTATCTTAACCTTAGCTTTACTCTGTTTTTGGCGATGAACTTTGCCCTAAAACTCCTGTCGGGTTAATTATACTCTATTATGTCGAATGCTGCTAATGGAGAAAAGCATTATGTGCGAGGAATGGAACAATCCTGCTGGGGGAACGTGCAGGCCTGCTAACGCCTGGGTTTGTCAATTGATGAGTGCTTTTATTCAGGGATTATATTTCGATGCTACGTTGACCTTCTCTGAATGTCACTGGACATCTCCTGTCTAATACTGACTGTGCACATGCTGACCCTGCAGCAGCTCACATTAGATCAATACGTCCTCGGCTCGTGTTGTGACTCTCGGTGCAGGGGAGAGCTTCTACTTCTATAAAAGGTAATAAATGTCCCCAGAAGGACGGTGCAAAAGAGGGACATCCTCCAAAGAGGATAGTGACATTATAGTTTAAGGTATGCAGTCAACAAAAGATCCTCTCAAAAACTATGTGTGTGCGCTTCTAAACACAATGCCTGCTGATAGTAGGCTGACACATGGGCATGTGACCATCTCCATAGCATGGATCAACAAAGACAAGCTAAAGACGCACAATAAAACTGAAGCTGTAAAAGAAGCAGTGAGAAAAGCTACACTGCTGCACAACATAACATAAAAAGGTGTGTCTTATTTCCTGACACACCTGTAATCCCACAAAAGGTGTAATTTCTGATAAGAAAACCACAACACGCAAAGTTGCAGATAATAACAGCCGATCACTTCCTTCCAGTAACTGGACAATAAAAACTTTTACGAGGCCACACAGCCGAGTGGTTCACATTAAAAAACAATACAAAAAGAGATTTTGTACAATGCAGAATAAAGTAATTACTGCAACAAAAAATCAATTAGAGAAAAATGTGGATTAAAAAAAACCTTGGTGATTTTATTTGACTATATTTCTATTTAGATACAAACATATGGACTGCGATGGCAAATCTGCAGCTGTCAGATGTTTCCAGACAGTCTAACTCAGTCCAAAAGAAAATAATTAAATAAAACCAAAAGATAAATTGAAATCTGGCAGCCAAAAGTTCATACATTAAAACCACCTGATGTTTATTGTGCAATACTGTGGCTCTTTGAGTGTTCCTCTAACCGATCCTGAGCAGTGTTTTTGCCATGCGGTGGCGTCTATTTTCACTTTTGTAAAGTCTTTGCCACTAAAAAAATTATTATTTGTAAATATTATTGCATATTATTGCATTTAGAAACTTATATAGGCCAGTTTTAATGACTGCAAGAACTTTAACTGATCTTTTTGGCCATTTTAGTGTAAAATAATGAATCATAAGAACATAAAAAAGGCCTCTTTTGCCAATTGATAGTCAATCAGCCATGGTTCTTTTGAGTGCTTTTCCCATCACACCATGAGAACGCTGTTTATCAGAAACACATGACTCAGAACAAGGCCATAAAGATACAGTTAGCACAGATGTTAATACAGGAAATGCAGAGTTTCAGAAGGCAGGCAAGACAGCAAAGCGTGGTTTGATTTCTTGGTTGCATCTAACACCCGACCACCACCCCAAATGTGTGTCTGGCAACATATGACAAGCAGAGACAAAGGCTTGGTCGCAGTCTCTGCTTCTTTCAAACCCTGGGACCGGGAACAGACACATAGACGCTGGCTTCGTAGAGCAGAGTACGGCCGGCAGGCATGAATGGGGACGCGCTGAAGGTTAGAGGGCTTTTATGAATGAGCCGGCGTCACGCCACCGCAGCGCAAACATCCCCTCCGGTGCCCTTCGCCCTTCCACCCCCCCCCCAACAGATTTGCAAGGCAGGCATTCCCATCGAGCACAGCCCCGTGTAGACTGACAGAGACAGACGCTGACGATACGGCTAGGCTAACAGAGCTGTAAAAATGCAAACAGGAGCCAGTAAATTAAATGGTTTGGCAGGCCTGCTCGTATGTCTGTACATATGGGGTCTTTTTTTTTCCTGACAAGGCTGCAGGATTGAAAAAAAAGAACAGACTATATAACCCATATTTGTTTGTTTTAACTGGCGCTGTGCAGCCTACACAGTGTAAAGGTAGCACAATACATATTAATCTGCTGTTAAGCAAATTCTAAGCGTCAACCGCTTGAGTACAGGCCGATCGGTGCCACACACGAACGTATCTGTGGGCCTAAGCACTGAACAGCTCTGTATAAGCTACAGTTCGCAGAAGAAAAAGCACAATCCCCGCGTGTGCATGTCAAACACAACTTCGCCAGTTTCCAGTTTAGGAAAAACGGACCAGTCTCTCTTCTTTCTTTTTCTTTTCTTTTTTTTTTTTTTAAGGCTGAGTCGACGCTTACGATCGCTATTTTTTATGAATGGAGCGTGGTAGGCTATGCAAATGAGGGCGATTGAGAAAGAGATGGCGGATGAGGCATATCGGATATCTCACATCCTGTGAGACTTCCCCTTCGGTTAGAGACAAACACACAGATGTGACTAAAAAACAAAGCGAAAATGACCCTGCGATCGCCGCTCAGTGTTTTTTTTTTGTTTTGTTTTGTTTGTTTCTCCCGAGCTACGCACAAACAAAAGGTTCGCGAGCTCGCCGCCGCGCGTGTATTTATAAAAGGTGTAACTTCTGGGCGTGCTGGAGTTTCTAAGTTACGCTGCAACAGGGGCCTGCTCTCTCGCTTCAGATCCTTTCAGAAAATGTTTCCGACCCACCCACGCTTATTCCCCTCCTCCTCCTCCCACTCCCCTCTCCTTTCTCTCTTGCCTTCCCAAGCCTGGAGTCTACACCGAGGTGGGGGCCCTAAAAAACCCTCTTCGACAGCACTGTCAATGCATTGCTTCACAGCAGCATCAAACAGCAAATCCAACCAATTGAGCGTAATAATAATAATAATAAAAAGAATAATATTAATAAAAAGCATACACCATGAACTGATCTGCACAGAATGCACATTCCATCAAGTTGCTCCAATCACCTCTAACTTGTAGTCACGGAGGGAAGCAAGGGGGGAAAAGACAGAAAAGAGAGAGCGGCAGACATATAGAGAAATCTTTTGAGTCCCAGTACTTACTCGTTTGGGTGTGTTTCTTCTATCATTTTCTCGTTTCACCTCAGGTAATGTACCACGGCGGTTGCATACTTTTCACTTGTCATTCTTTCACCGTGGCTCCTCCGATTCTGTCTCCAATTCCGCATAAATCCCCCCTGCGCCTTTGTGCGAGTGTCGGCTCTTTGCTTGCCTTCGACTGGCTGCGCCTCCGTCTTCTTTACCCCTAAAATTTTCCTCTTTTATCCCCGGAGCCACCCTCTTTCTTCTGGATCGCGAATGCCCGCTTTACTATAACTTTAACACACCATCACCTAGCATGAACGGACAATTTTGTAGCTTAATCCAGCTCCGGTCTTCTATTACCCCCCCCTCCCTGCCCAAACACACACACACTCACTCACTCACACTCGCACGCACGCACGCACTCTCTCTCTCTCACACACACGGGCGCACAGGGCACACACTCCGTTTTTAAGTCCTAAGGCGCATGTTTTCACCGACGACTCCGGTTCCAGTTGTGCGTAAAAAGCGCGTCGTCGCTGCTGTTACCGAGGGGTGGCCCCGCTAGAGCCCCATCTCTCTCTACTCCATGTTGGATTGCAGGCGGCCGAGAAGCTCCAACGACGCCGGGGGAGGGAGGAGGGAGAGGAGAGGGGAGGGATAGCAGGAGGAGGGGCGGAAGCGGTGACGTAGTTTACATTTTAGCGGAGGGCCCACGACGGCTGCAAGCCAAAGGGTCTCTTGACAAACGCACTCTCTTGTCTTTACTTCTCCAGAATCCTTCATTTTAAACCTCAATTGTCACCTTTGTGCGCATATTAAATCCTTCACTGGGCACAGTGCAGATAGTTCACAGAAAGAAAGAAACCCCAACTACATTCCAGTGTTAACACCCTTCAATGCAATAAATCAGCCTTTATTATCATGATGATATTACTTATTTATTATTTATTTATAAGTTCTACACTTATAAATCTCGTTATTAAGCAATATAATAGCACCGAGTTGCTCACAAAAACCAGCACATATTGAATTTTAGGGGGGAAAAAAGAGGCAAAGTTCAGACTTCAGAGACTAACACAATGCCTGATGAATCAAAACAGATTAAAAGCGATTGCTGACTAATCTTGTTAACTTTTTAGCACCATATCAGCGAGAGGCTATCCGGTAATCTCTTATTGCCTTTGTGCAGTGAACTACTCTGCGGATCGAGGTCTTTAACACCTATTGATTTGCTAAGGTGTGTGTAAGTTAGATGATTAGCCTGTTTTGTTTGCTCTGAGTGCTGCCAGATTTGTGTTCCTGCCCCCAAACAGTTGCCAGCATTGTTTTCAGGTTCATGCCTAGGCAAAAAAAAAAAAAAAAAAAGAGAGAGAGAAAAGAAAAAGAAGTCTTGTTTATTACTGTGGTCAAGTAGCGCCCTCAGCTGGTATTTCCTACAGCTTACACATTTGGACTTAACTGGTTTTGACCAATAATAATAATAATGTCATTCTGAGAGTTCACAGGGGACAATGTCAGACCTTGAAGTAAAGCCAAGACATTCCCTCTAAGTTTTCACAGTCTGTGTTCATGCAGTTGATGAAAATATATGTTTCCAAGGATACATTAAGACACATTTTTCATAATATTTATTTATTAATTTATTTGTTTATGTTTACAGAGGGTAACTCAGTGAGCATTTGCCCTCATATCAGTAATCACTACATACTTTTACAGTAGGTTGCACATGTACTTAGTTTTGTCTTTAGAAACATACTTCTTGATGATGCATTCACAGGGGTTCTGGGGATATGTGGATTTTTCTCTTAAAAAAATAAAAGAAACACAGAAATGCTATAATAGCTATACCAGTATTCTCCAATACAGTGACGTCTCTGTCAGGGCCAATTTTTGACTGCTCGCAGAAGCAAGTTTTATTGTACGTAGTAAAACTATGACATGTGCAGCAAGCGAACTGATATTTGTACAAAACAAAGAATGTATGAATGGCTGCATGCACTGAATATAAACAGTCCATGTGTTCAACACTGACACGGTGTGGTTTGAATGTGTAACTTCAGAATGTAGTCATCCTCCACAGCAGGGGCGTCAAACATAAGGCCCGGGGGCAGTGAAGACTCCAATCTGGCCCACTTGATGGCTTTGGAAAATGTGAAGGATATAGATTTTCAGCTTTTAACTGTATTTTCACAACTTTTACAGCTTGACAAATACCTCCCCATTGGCATTCATGCTACACCAAAGTAATTAAATGGTAGATTTCTCTAATTTCAAACATTTACTTATTCATTTACGTATTCAATTTAAAATACTACTCTTCACATACAAAATTATCAATAATTTAGCTCAATCTACCTTAGTTACCTCAATGAACTTCTTAGGTTACACACTCCTGTCAGAGCACTTAGATATGCAACTTCTTCTGGAGCAACCTCGTTCTCGGCTGAAGTCTCTGGGCGACCGTGCGTTTGCTGTAGCTGCCCCAGTCTTATAGAACAATCTTCCTGTTGCTAGCCGGGCGTCTGACTCTATGCCATTGTTTAAATCATGATTAAAGACATATTTATTTAATCTTGCTTTTCCATCTAGCTAATATTTGGTGTGTGTTGACACATTTTTATCTATTATGCTTTGTTAACTACTTTTATGTATTATGATTGTCAAGGTTTTATATTTAATACGTGCCGGGTCCTTTCTCTTTCTCTTTTCCCTCTCCAATCTCCTTATTCCTATCTTATTTTGTCAAGCACCTTGGTATACCCTTGGTTTTTTAGTGTGCTTTATAAATAAAGTTTATTATCATTATTATTACTTCTTGCAATTTAAGCCCATAGAGTCACGCTGACAGATATTTTTAATTTATTACAGCAGCATTTCATATCATGTAGAAAAACAGAGACATACTTTTGAAATTGGGCTTCTTTTTCTGATATTAGATGTTTAATTGATTATAAGTTCAGTTAAATTTCTGTACACTGTGGCCCGCAATGTAAAATAAGTTTGACATCCCTAGCTATACAGCTAATAACATTTAGAAGGACGCAAAAAGATTAATATGCATATTTGTCAGATTGTCAGTTGCTGTAATGAAATATTATTTACTGTTTTAAAAATAGTCAAGATTTTCCTATATTAGAATGTAAAATGTTTTTGAATTATCCAAGACTATGTCCCCATGTTGCAGTTGTAATTAAGAATTGTCTTTGATCCCCTTAAAAGTACAACCAGTTGGTATAGTGTTTTATACTATGTCTGGTTTCTGTCAGAAGTTATGTTGTTTTTGTGTGCTTGTGCTGTCCTAATATTTGCTTTATATTCCGTATGTACTTCATGCAACAGAAATTTCCCCTTAGGGTGTTAAGGGGTCATTCATCAACAGCTCTCCAGTGTATATAAACAGTAAATGAGTTCTCTCACACACACACACACACACACACACACACACAGTCGGCATACCATTTATTTCAGTGGAGTAAACACTATGATTTTAGTCTCAGCTTTCTGTTTCTCAGCTCTGGGAAATGTATTATAGTTTCATTTTACAATAATTAACATACTTTTGAATGGCTGCATTCAACAGTTACTCCATTTAATAAAACTAGTCACATTTAATGAATCAGGTTGTATAGTCTTGTAGTTTGTAAGGTGCTATTTGATCAACTGGGACCTCCTAATGTGAAAGTTCACTCATTGTATTAATCCCAGTAGTGATACAATGTAGCCACACATTTGTGTGTGTGTGTGTGTGTGCACTAAAAGTCTGTTTTTTTCACAGATGATCTGTGCCTACCAGTCTGAGTTTGGCACTTGTCCGTCTGGTCACGATTTGTGTGACATGTGATTGAGTCATGAGTTATTTGGAAACCACTTGTGGTCTCAGATCAAATTTACACAAGTATGTTGTGAAAACTTGAAAACTTTCCAGTTCAATAAAATACTTTTTCACACCTAATTTTACTTCTTAGTTCAGTTTAATTAACTATTATGGCTTTACAAGTATCCAGGTATACAGTAAAAGATGTAAAAGCAAGGATTAGAAAAAAATCTACAGTATCAGCATCAGAAAACTTGTACTTGTAGTATTCATTATTCCTATAGTGCTTAATGTAAATGAGAAAGGGTGATTTTGATTGAGTCACAAGTTGTCTGGAAACCATTTGTGGTTCCATTTCCAACTTTCACAAGTATTGTGTAAAAACTCAAAAAAAAGTCCATATACATAAAAACCATCACTTTAGAAAAGGAGGAGACATACTGTGTATTACACTTAAATCAGTTTCTTTCATTTGAACAGTATTATACTGTGACACCTACAGTAAGAGAATGTAATAAGTCTATACAGTCTATTACTCGTAATCGCAGAGGAAGATGGAAAAAATATTAGGTAATTATGATAATTCTTCACCACTGTTCACAATAGACAACCTACTGAGGAAAAACTGACCAACCTAATGGACTTTACAATAGTGGAGGTGTCTTGTATCCTTTTTGGGTGGTTGACATTTTAAAATTTAAGCAAAATGAACTGGTGAGCATAAATGCAGGAGTTACATTGGTTTTATTTATAAATATCTAAAGTTCAGTCCAGTTTATTGTGCCTGTGTGGTGAATGGTAAATGGACTGGGTCTTATATAGCACTTTTCTACTCTAGCTGAGCATTGAAATGTGCTTAGATAGAGCACTACTGTGTGATAGAGATCTACTGCGTGGCTGTTGCTTCTGCTGCTGTTTGATGCTCCAGGTGTGTAATAAATTCTGAAGACAACCTTGTAGAAAGAGCAGGAAGCGGCAAACCAATAGCAGCTGTGTGAAACTATAGTGAGAGGTGTAAAATTTGTCATACATGAGAGGAGTGCAGATCTCTATCGAAGTTGGCATCAGTCCAGCTGATGGGGTTTCTGTATTGTAAAACTAAAAATTGTCTATAATTGATATTAATAATCGTTTAATTTGAGTTATGATTATTGACCAATTTTTCCAATTTTAATTCTTTAGTGTTGCGTGTTATCCTGTGAAGTACTTTGTAACACTGTTTTGAAAGGTGCTATATACATAAAATTATTATAGTACTTAAACTCCAATATAAACGGGAACACATACAGAAATATATTAGTTTAGTAGGAACAAGGGGAACATGCAAACTCCATAAACTGTTATAAAAATGTTACTTTGCCACAAAAAAAACCACCAAGCAAAAGCACTTGTGATCATAATTACATGCAACTGTTTTGGTCCTTCCCTGGGTTCATATGGATGCGTCCTCTTGTGTTTGCGGTGCAAAAAGGATGGCAAAGGGATACTGAACTTGCTCATAATCTGGTTTCCTCTTTATTTTGGCACAAAAATCATCATCATCATCTACAGTTTTTAATGCAACTGCAACATTCAGGTCTCCAGCTTAGGATTAGTTAATGAAAGACTAATGCAACATAGGTTCTTACATCACAATGTTTTCAAACTCTTCCTTTATAAATTCTACTTCAAACCAATTGTGTGATCATATAGTGGCAGTAATATTTCATACAATACCTGACAAATAAGAGACTTTTTTTTTTACTTTCTTTGACTAGCAACAACAAACCAATGTCTTTAATTTTGCTCATATAAAACACATGTATCGCCATTTTTTGTTATATGTAATGCAAATATTATTGCTGTTCTACAAAAACCTCATATCAGCATTTCGATAACTAAGACCATTATTTTCACTTTATACTTGTGACCATACATTTCTAAATGGTTATCAGGCTGTAAATAGCGGTCCATAAGAACCAACATAAGCCTTCTTTCCATGCAAATCCTTTTGTAAGAGCTAGAGCAAGTTTTTGTACAACATCAAGTACAACTTTTACTTAACAATGCCCACCTAGTATACAAATCACATTACACAGCTGTCATCAGCAATGTGTTACGCAACGGCAACTTTCAGGTCTGTAAACAAGCATACAAGAAACCTTTAGCCTCATACATAAGAAAAAAAACTTTTAGTTGTAACTTGAGAGAATCCTTCAGTAACTTAACTTTGACATTAGGAGAGATTATGGTAACAGGAGACACAGCATTGGAAAGCATAGCAGAGTCTATCATCCTGAGGAAGCACAAGGACTCAGTAGTTAAAGAGCCACCCTGTCACCTACAGCTGAGAAGTCTAAGTCTAAGCTGCGAAGCCACATGGTAACCGACTCAGCTGTTGTGGAGCCGCCACAATCAGCAGCGGCTGATCTGTTTCAGTCCAAATGTGAAGCTGCAAACTGGGAAGAGCAGCTGCCAGATACTAGAGAAATACTAGAGAATTTGGTATCAGGACATACAGTGTGTAAAAAGCCAGCAAAGTCTACCATCTTGAAGAAGGAAAAGGACTCAGCTGTTGTGGAACCGTCACAATTACTTGTGGTTGATCTGTTTAAGTCCAGCTGGGAAGTCACAGCTGGTTTAGAGGGGGTCCAGCAGCATAAACACTGTTACTTTTATACTTTAATCACAATATATTTATATTTTAATCGCAACAACTAAAGTGTCGCAAAAAATATGCTACATGCTTGAATTGACCTGTTCAGCATTACATGAACCAAATTTGAACTTATTTTTAACTTACATTTTAAAGTTAAAAATCATGAGAGTGAAGGGAGCTATTCAATTCAAACGGTGTATATCTGCAAATATTAACTTAATCTTTCTATATGCTAGAGCCGGAGTGTCCATACGTTTATTTTTAGTAAGAGTGCCATATTTATTAGTAGAAAATCACCCAGAACCCAACAATCCTTCTCATCTTTCTTTGAAGCATAAACATGATCTTTTTTTAAAAAAACAAACAAAAACATTTTATTTTCTATAACACAGTAGGTCTTTAAAATCTGACCTAGGGACATGATTGGCCCCCAGGCCGCACTTTGGACATGCCTGTGCTAGAGCACTGACAAAATGATTATTGTGCTGGTTAAACAATTAATTAAACTGAGCTTTCAATGAACTTACCACTGTAGCCTGTTAACCAGAAAACTAGTCTATGCTGGTCAGCTAACTAGCAGCCTTTACTTTAGCAATCCAAATCAGAGGCTAGCATTAACATTTGTTAGCATCAGTTAGGAAGGTCTGAGACTACAACTATAACTCTGCCTGAAGCCAATTTAAGTGTAAAGTACAGGTAACTGTAAAACAGAAGTTATTATTAAAGATCTTATATTTGAGAATATACCTTCCTGTTTAAAACACATTATATTATTTAAAAATATACATTATAATGCATACCACGGAAACATACGGTGAGTTTCTCCAGCTCCAGAATCCAAAATTAACCCTGTCAGGGCAATGGTTGCCCTCCATGGGGTTTTTGTTTCCACAATTCATTGTATAAGTTAAAACATATGGAAAAATAGCTGTAAATAACTCCATCCATTTTCTGCAACTCATCACGATTTGTTTGCAGCAGTCTGAGCTGAGAAGCCCAGCCACGTCCTCCAGTTCATCCAGGGACACCAAGATGTTCCCAGGCCACCCGGGGAGATCTGGGTCTGCCCCTGGGGTTCCGCTGAATAGGACTGCAATACCTGACTTAGCTGACTCAGCAGCATCCTGTAAATAACAAATATGTGAAATCTTTACAGCGCATCCAGTACAATACTGTGTATTGAGACTTTTTAATTTACTTTTTATTTTTTTTATTTGTTTACAGTGCAGAAAATTATCAGAACATTTGTGGCAAAAAATCTTGGTCAATAAAATCAGCACTGATAGGCAGAAGGAGAACATGCAAATGCCATAAATTAATATAAAGATGTTGTTGTGCCACAAAAAGCAAGCAAAACTATTTGTGATTTAAGCAGCTATTGCAGAATTATATGCAACTGTTACAGTCCTTCTGAGGGTTTATGGTACATTATGGTGCCGAAAGGATGGTACAGTGACACTGGACTTTCTCTTACTCTAGTTCCTTTTTATTCTTCTTCCTTCTTTATTATTCTAGCTATTTCTTCCTTTGTAGAAAGCAGAAATCAAATCCACACAGGCACATGGATAATATGCAAACTGATAGAAAAATGTTGTTGCTTTATAAAACGCAAGCAAAAGCAAATGTGATCATAGTCATAAGTATCTGTTTTTATTAGATCAGTGTATTACAGCGTATAATGGAAAAAATGTATCCCCTTGTTTTTAAATGTTCTTGGGGACTAGGGATCACAGTGTTGAAGCCTTGGTTACGGCCCTGCTGAAGTAGGCTACTTAGTTGGAAGTGGCTACAAGAAACGCGTTTACGTTTCTCCAATTATTGTTGCCATGGAATCAAAGATAGAGTTCTCTGACGTCAGAGCTTTTGGTTGTCATATGATCTGATTCAGTTCCACTTTCTGCTTTGATGTCTCATCAGAAAGGTTAGTTGTCTCACAGCCTCATACAAATTTACGCAAAACACAACAAAACAAAACAAAACAAAAAACGTTTAGTAGCCTAACTTGAAAGAAACGTTTTAGAACCTAACATTAACATTAAGAGAGAATATAATAACAGGAGATACAGCGTTGGAAAACACAGAGGAGTTTAACATCCTGAAAAAGCTCAAGGACTCAGGTATTATGGAACCACCACAGTCATCGGCGGCTGACACGTCTAAATCCTGCTGTGAAGCCGTAGATGGGGCAGACGGGGACCAGCACCCACAGGAAAATAAATTGTCGGGAGTTACCTCGTCGGAGGACGCAGCAGAGTTGATCATCACGGAGAGGCACAAGGACTCTGCTGTTATGGAGCCACCGCAGGCACTTGATGCTGATGAGCCAAAGTCCAACTGTGAAGCTGCAGCTGGGGCAGGTGGGGACCAGCAGCTGTCAGAGACCATAACACGTCCCGAAGGTTTGTTACAAGTAAAAGTAGGTCCGGAAAACAGAGCACAATCTGAAGTTCATGAATCGGTTACAGACGCACCTGCTGTAGAACTGGCATCATCATCAGCTGCGGCTGATAAATGTGTCTCCACCACATCAGACCAGAGCAAGCAGCAGCTGGTGTTTGTCTGCGATGTGACCTTCATGGTGCTCAAAGACTGTGGAGCTATAGGTCCCCACACCGATACCAAGCAGGAGTGGGAAGCTCCCGTTGGACGCCTGGCGGCCCAGACGATGAACGGACTCCGCATCTCGTCGAAATTCTGTCCTGACAAGAAACTCATTAAAAAAGTCTCCAAAGCGGTTTTAAAAGACCTGCAGAAGACATTCAGTCGCGAACAGCTTGAGTCTGTGCTATTAATGCAGGATCCAGCCATGGAAATTGCAATCGTCAAGTCAATAAAATCCCGCATGATAGAGATAGCTCCTCGCCATCAGAAAAGGAAAGAGTACCTGGGGATGCTTAAAAACACACTGAAAGTCTTCATTTTCTTATCATCCTTCTCGGTGGCTCTTGTCGTAATCGAGATCATTTTTTTCTGATGTCCATCTGCAGGAGAAGAAGGCCAGCAGCAAGAGTCTATAAAAGGTCCCCATACTTATGGGCTACCTTTCAAGAGTCTGGTTTGGAGTCTCAACCTCCTCCTGGCAATCATTAAATATAAAAACTATTCCAGATCAGTTTTTAAGTTTGCCAGTTATTTATTTTTCATAAATCATGCCTGTTTATTATTTTATATTTTTATACTTCTGTTGAATATTGTAATATTGTATTAACATGGTATCCATCTATTATATTCATTATAGTTGTATCAATAGAAGAAGTCCCTGCTTGATCAGTTAAAAAAACAAAACAGAGACTTTTAAAAAGCTTGAAAGTCTGGTATGACCACCTTTATTCTTCAACACAGCCTGGAGAGCGTTCTGGATATCTTAAGTAGTCATCAGGAATAATCCTTCAGCTTCTCAAAAGACATTTAAAGATCTTCTTTGGATGTGGGCTGCCTTTAGTAAGATTCTTTGTCTACATGATCTCACACTGCTTCAGTATTGCGGGGTCTGGGCTCTGGGGAGGCCAGTCCATAACTCTGCTCTGTTGTGTGTTTTTGCATCCAGGTATGTTTTTACTGCACTCGTGCAGTGTTTGGGATCATTGTCATCCGGAAAAATGAAGCTGTCGTGTATTATATGACTTCCAGATGGTATTGCTTGGTGGATAAAATTTTGATGATACTTTTCAGTGTTCATAATTTCATGAAATGCAGCCCCAAACCATGACAGAGCCTCCACTGTGCTTTAAGGTTGGCTGTACAACACTCACTGCTGTATCTCTCACTTGACTTTCTTTGTACATAGCCCTCACAATTTGACCAAAAATTTTACATTTGTTTTCATCACTTCATCAGACCTGGATTTTCAGCCCAGTTCCTGTGTAATTTGGGATACATTAGCTTTTTCTCACTGTTTTGCTTCCCTAAGAACTGTCTCTCGACAGGGACCCTGCCACTAAGAGCATTTCTGTGAGGCTTCAGTTAACAGTACCTGGATCAACTCAAAGGCCTGATGTATATTTCAGGTCTTTTTTCTGGTCTTTGATGAAATTTTTTTCCTATTTCTTAAGGACATACGTTTAGATACTGTTCATCTGCTGTAGTTTTTATAGGCCTGACATTCCAGTTTTCTTAATTCTTTTTAAGGACCTACTGCACACCTTGCTGAGATATGCCTTTTTTGGCCAATATCTTTTTGTGAATCCCTTTTTGTTGGTTCAAAGATACTATTTTATGCCTGTGAGACTGGTTATTTTTGGAAGATTCAACTAAACAAATGGGAACAAACTGCCTAAATATACCACTTAAAGTAGGTTCTTTGCTAAGTTGCCTGTTACACAACATAACACTGATTGATCTCTTAGGTTTGGAGCTGTTTTTTATCCTTGAGTGATTCATAGGTCAGTGATTAGTGAGTAAACAAAAAAGTTCCTCTGAAAATAGTCAGACACTAGTATTGGACTGAGAATGATTGAAAAAGCAGCCAATGTTCAAAGAAAAATTGAAGAATCTTCAGAAAGCCTCAAGAACTGTTGCTCAAGACCACCAGAACAAAACAATATCTGGCTTTTCATAAATATAATAACATCTGCTTCTGCACAGTACTGCATGTCCTTTACTTTATGGGGTGTCCACTGTGAATTGAAACATGAAAATTTAACTCCAACATTTTGCTGCATTTAGATCCAAACAGTAACTTGTTAACAAAACATCTAAATCATCTAAATAAGAAAAGTTAATTTTAAAAATAAATGCAAACTAGTAATCGAAGTATAACTACTAAATGATAAATGTGATACGTCGGGGTATCAAATCTTTAGCTAAAAGCAAATTTAAACTTCCGGTCAGTGGAAGTATCAAAATAAAAGCTTCCTGCAATGCTCGGCTCCTATGCAAAGTGTCAGTCAGGAACGCCGGGCTCTGTACCCCTGAGACTGTGCCATTATGTCCAAAGATCCGTTAAAAACACAGGAAGGAGTTACAACAACGTCTGCAACACGGCAGCACGACCATAACACCACAACAATACTCGGTAGGTTTTTTTTCACTGAGCAAACAGCGCACAGGTGAGCTTTTCTAAGTTGGGTACCTTGATTAACATGCATACGACGTAACTACAAGACCCATGCTTTTCTTCTGTGGTAGACGTTAGTCTTAGACCTCTTCATAAAGCACAATTTATTAATTTATTAACTATTTGAGTTCTACTGTACTAGGTCCTCCTGGGCTTTATAGTGATATCACATTTGTGGCGGTTTGACTACTAGCATCATGGACTTTAAAAGGAGGACATGAGTAGTTTCTAAATATTTATGCCATCAATAAGGAAGTGATATTTATACATTTTGCAGATATTGTGTTTCATTAGCTTAAAGTCAAATTGTTTCTTCACTATGAAATTCTTCATTTCAGTAGGATTTCAGAAATGTACAGTAGATTTAACACTTTCAAAACAGAAACTTTTATTCATTGTTACTTGCAGTGGACAGCAGGAGTTACTTAACTCAACATATTTCCACACTTGAAGCAGAGGGCAGAGTGGGGCAGAAGGGATTTCACTCAGAATTATAGTTCTTGGAGTCAGACTGTCAGGGGACGAGGTAGAGGAGGGCCTGACATTAGAAGGTTTAAGTTCATGGAAGGACTTGGCAGCTTTTGAGGAGCCTGAGCAGGGACACAGGACCTCTTACATCCATTATTGCTAAGAAGCAATGTGCAACCATTGCTTCTGAAGTCTTTTTGTCTTGTTGAAGGAGAAATAAAAATCATTTTCCATTGAATTCACACACACACGTACATAAATATAGAGTTATATAATCAGGTTGATAACTATTTATTTAGTTTATTCATATAATTAGTATTATATTTGCTGTATTTTTGAAGTACATTTCTCTGCACCTCTTCTTTATGAATTTATTTTCAAGCCTACTGAAATTGGGTTGAAACTGTTTTTAGGAAGAAAATGAAAACAAGACTACGCTAACCACAAACACCTGTGATTACCAAACAGTAAATAACCATGTTTGTAACAAAAATCTTAGACCACGCAAGCCAGAGGCAGGTGCTCTCTGAAGGCAGCCTTACAGCTGAAACCACTGTGGAGCTAAAAACATTGTTCAGCATATCAGTGGTCACAGCATGACTCAGATGCTCAAAGATCTTGATATATTGGGTCCTGGTTTTTGATATCTCTGATGAGGGTGAAAAGAATAAAGCCTTCAGGCTAGTGCCTGAAGAGCCCTTTTTTTAACAGAGTGCAACAAGGGTGCCTCAATCTACCAAGACCATGGAAGGCCTGTATAGAACGGCAGATGATTTCCTTTGCAGGTCATTGCCCTGTACTGCAGTTTGTACCAGGGAAACCAAACCACACAACCTCAGAGCCCTAGCAGTGTATTTTGGATGTTGTTTATTTGCCTCAACTATAAGGAACTGTCATCTTCCTGAAAGTCTGGCTGGTTGTCCTCCACCTCATCTCCTGACACCACTAAGGATGACCACTCCTTCCACAATTCTGAATAAATCCCTTTTGCTTGACTCATCTCTCTGTTATATCATGAGTGATGTGACCTAACAACCCAGCTTGAGTTGACTATAAGGTGTGCAGCATGCAGTTTAATCAGAGAGCTTGAGTATGTTTGATGGGATGAGTATGTTTTAATATTTATAAAATGAATTTTACCAGAAACCCACACCAAAGTCATTCGAATATCATTACACTACATTGCTTCATTACAGTTCTGATGGCCACTACAAGGCACAGACATTAAAAGATTACTCTTCTTCTTGAATTTATTACAAAATGTAACATCTTACAAGTGTCTGATTTAAAAGAAATGACCACTTCCCTGCTAAAAGGAAAATAAAATTCCAGCCACTGACCATTTCCTTGTTTTGGATTTTAGAATTTGATGCACTTCCCTTAAAAAAATTAATCATTAAATCAAAAGGTAAATGAGAGAAAAGAAAAATACATATAATTTCAAGACAATTTGATCCCAGGTTAAAATAACATTTTTAGTTTCCCATAGCTTGCTAGTGTATGGGTTCATAGTATTAGACGTGTTTTCTTTCCTGGCTTGGTGCTACTATTGAATGTAGCTGTCATTAATGTGGAAAGTAGTCTTTTAACAGGCCTGCACAGTGTGAGGAATATATGCCATGTGTCATAACATTCAGTACTGTCACAAGCGATGGCGGGGGCTCAAGCGCAGAGCAGGGTTCAGTTCCAAACACAGAGTTTATTTACATAATCACCAGGTGCAGAATATATACAGTGGGGGAAATTCGGGGTTCCTAGGGTCCAGGGGGAAATCCGGGAAGGGGAAGCTCTCACACTCGCTCTCTTCTTCACACTAAAACTTAACCACGTCCACACAGGTCCGGGAAAACTATACACGAGAGAGATCGGTTACGCAGAATCACAGACTAACACAAGAAAACTTCACTGAGGCTAGAGTGGCTCACTAACGTCTCACACAATCATCCAGCGATGAGACTGTCTGCGTCCCGGCTTTAAATGGCAAACACATAATGGCAGCGTGATGGCCAACAGGTGTGTGGGCCAAGGGCGTGAGCTCCGCCCAGGCGGAGTGGCGAGAGAAAGAGGGAGAGAGTAAACAAAAACACATGTAGCCTTGTGGGGCCGGCCGGGCAGACACGGGGACCATGACAGGTATGGTGATGATGACATATCTTTCTGTTTTAATTTAAAAAGCTACTGTTGTTGTGATTTGGTGCTATATGAGTAAAACTGAATTTAAATTAGTGCCCCAACCCTAAAATAGGCCTCACAGATTTCTTTTTTTAATAATATTCCAAAACAAAAAATAAATTGCACTCGCTTGACACTTTGAACTGCCTTTTCCTTTCAGAACTTTCTTAATTTGTGGCATAGATTCAACAAGGTGCTGAAAGTTCCTTAGAGATTTTGGTCCATATTGACATGATGGCATTATACGAATGTTGCACATCTCAACCTGACTGAAATCCTGTGGTGGGACCGTAAGACCGGGCTGCACATGAATAAGATAAGACAAGATAAGATAAACCTTTATTAGTCCCACACGTGGGAAATTTACGGAAGAGGATTAGGGCCACTGGAAAGAAAAAAAAAGAATTCTGACTTTAATCTCAGAATTCTGACTTTTTTCTCAGAATTCTGACTTTAATCTCAGAATTCTGACTTTTTTCTCAGAATTCTGACTTTATTCTCAGAATTCTGAGATTAAAGTCAGAATTCTGACTTTTTTCTCAGAATTCTGACTTTAATCTCAGAATTCTGACTTTTTTCTCAGAATTCTGAGAAAAAAGTCAGAATTCTGACTTTAATCTCAGAATTCTGAGAAAAAAGTCAGAATTCTGACTTTTTCCTTTCTGAGAAAAAAGTCTTTTTCTCAGAATTCTGACTTTAATCTCGGAATTTTGAGGTGGGCACCTGCAGGCATCCATCTTCAGTGACAGGGATGTGTCCAGGTGTGCAGGTGGAGACCTAATTCACTAAACATGGTGGATATAAGTGATTTTTTGCGTGGCCGAGGGGTCCCCGAAGATGCTGTTTTATTAATGGAAGAGCAGAAGGTGAGTGAAAAAAGAGAGATACTTTGGTGTCTCTTATTTTTACAGGAAAACAGTTACGGTACAGTTACGGTTAGCTGTTAGCATGCTTGTTAGCTTATAATGTTATATAGGAATGAACGTGTTTCACGATGTTACAGTATACTCGGTGAATTGACGTTTTAACTGTTGCAGGATCATCCCAGATGGGTTCGTTGCATTTTATTTTATTGTTCTACTATTTCACAGTTTTTCAAGGCAGTTAAGCGGAGCTGTGTTACAGATGCTAGCCGCCTGCCAATAACACTGGTATATTTGATATTGGCAGTAAGTTACACTTAGTACAGCGGAGGAGAGAAACTGTAATGAATGTTTATGTGGATATTTCACTCAGAAAAATGGGTGGCGTTCATACACAGCCACCGACACACAGCCCCGGTTGTTGTTCTGACGGTGGCCGACTGACGATCCCCTCACAACATGCTAACACAAACTAATGTTGTGCATGTAACTGTGTATACGTTAGTGGTACAGCGTCGGAAGAAATGAGCAAACTGTTAACTGTTTATAATGTCAGAATGACGTCATCGTTCTCCTGCACTGTGTAATGTATGTCAGCTCAAGAAGGAAATCATATCTTATACTCTGAGCTGCCCAGTGCACTTAACGCCTGCGTGTGGAAATGGTAGGCTGCACTACAGTTCACTACCGGTAAAAAATAAATTTAATACAGTATTTGGGTTTTTTTTTTTTTATAGAACAATAAAATAAAAAGTGCTGGCTGAGGAGCGCTGCCGCGTTGAACTTTGACCTCGGAGTGACGTGACGTTTGTTTGAACAACCAATAGAAGTGCAGAAAGTCGCAAATCAGGCATATTGTTCGCATAAACACAAAAATAAATAAATAAATAAATAAATAACGAAATAATCCCGATGTTGTGCCAAAGAGTGATTTGTAATGTTACTTTGTGTTCTATGTGTAATACCTTTGCTTAAATGACTAAATGGACTGTATTTATGACACTGTGTTATAGTCCTACATACATAAGTAACATTCATATGTACAGATAAAAATGTACAGAGATATGTACACAAGCGTGTACACAAAAGTCTACTGCTGATCGAGCTGCTCAGTGTTCGTACAGTTTCATGCAGAGGGCGTGGAGGTGTTGTCCATGGTGGATGTTAGCTTAGACAACATCCTCTCCTCCCCAGTCTGCTCAGTGGATTTTAGCGGACCGCTAAAGCTGGCCCTCCCGACCAGTTTGTTAAGTTTCCCCCTGTCCCTCTCTGCCATTCCACCACTCCAGCAGACCACAACATAAAAGACAGCAGACGCCACCACAGTGTCGTAGAACATCCTTAGAAGACGTACTACCTACATCATAACCAATCAAGTCCTGCCTTTTTTTAAATACAGATTAGGATTTACTATTTACTGAAAGGCTATGCATTAGTTTGCTTCTTTCATTATTGTGTTTTGCCCTGCATAAAATAGATAGCTTTCCTGATAACTACAGTCAGTACTCTCCTGCTGCCATTAGCGGTGACCTAAGAGGCTTAACCATAATATTGCTTTGCAGTGTAAATGTTGCAGAAAATGACTGTCTTTTCTTTCTTCTTGTGTGCAGATTGACTGTGACGTCATAGCACTGATGGATGACGCAACTTTGGCAAACTACATTCCCTCGTACGGAGACCGAATTGCCCTCTTCAATTTCTGCAAAAGCAAGCAACCACTGTCAAAAAGAAAACTAGGACTTCTGCAAAAACTTCACCTCTCGAAGTGAGAGAAACAGTCGCTGACATGTCAGATTTGGATGACTTTATAAGACTGTATTTCAGACTTTCCTTCAGTAACAAAGAAATACTTTCAATTTTAGCACATAGTCATCAGACAATTATAAGTGTTCGAACTCTAAAGAGAATTTGTAAAAGACTTGGGCTCTTTAGAAGGAAGAATCAATCAAACTTGGAGGAAGTGCTAGCCTTTGTCCAACAAGAGATCATGACAAATGGACAGATGCAAGGTTATCGTTGGCTACATCTTCGTGCAATTCAACATGGATTTGTGGTGTCACAAGATACTGTAAGATGCATAATCAAATTGGTAGACCCTCAAGGTGTGGAACTGAGACGAGCTCGACGGTTGAGAAGACGTCAGTACAGCTGCAGAGGGCCAAATGCTCTCTGGCACATGGATGGCTATGACAAGTTGAAACCATATGGTATTGCTATCAGTGGCTGCATAGATGGTTTTAGCCGCTATGTTGTATGGATGGAGGCTTATACCACAAACAATGACCCTAAATTGATTGCAAGTTATTTTCTGAAAACAGTTTCATGCATCAATGGATGTCCAGAGAGGTTACGTGCTGACCGAGGTACAGAAAATGGTTGTGTCGAACAAATGCAGATGTTTTTACGGAGAAACCACACAGACAGTTTTGCAGGTGAGAAAAGTTTCCTTTACGGAAGAAGTACAGCCAACCAACGTATAGAAGGATGGTGGGCTACCCTACGCAAACAGAGTGCACAATTTTGGATGAACTTATTTCAAAGTTTTCAGGATGATGGCCACTTCACAGGGGATTTTTTGGACAAAAGTCTTATCCAGTTCTGCTTTCTCAATCTTATTCAGGTAAAAGCATGTGCTCATGCTATGTAATGTCTTAGCTGCAAAAATAGAAAATATAAATATGGTTAGAACATTTTTTCTTTAAATAAAATATGAATTTTATTTCCATTTTAATATGTCTTGATGCATGCTCAATCAGCCAGGTAAGGAATGATTTTTGACAAAACATTTCTCACACTGAAAACAATACATCCACATGAACAGAATCAACTTTTTGGGATTCCATTTTAATACTTTGATGGAATTGTACTCATGTTATCAGTGGAACTAACTGCCCCTTTCTCAGTACAGGTGCATTGAGCATTAAAATTTTTTTATTGCCACATGGTTTTAATTATTATGGAGTCTGTTACCTAGCGGTCCTTTGGGCACAGTTTCAGAAAGCAATCTTATCATTTGGTTAATTCTCTATTGAAAATATATTGTAGAATCATTGCACACTGAGTATAAAGTGTTGGGCTATCTATTCAACAGTAGAATCATGTAGCACCATTCTGTGTCCATGTGCTTTTTAGTGACAGTGCTATTTTGTTTTTGCTGCTTGGTTTTACATTAATTAGAGGTCACTTTCTATGTCTGTTGATTAATGAGTTAATAAGCCTCAACTTTGGCTAAATCTACTGGTACATGGTCTGTTTCATACACTTGTATTGTGCTGTTTTTCATGTAGGATGAACTTGATGAAGTTGTGAACACATGGAACTCGCACAAAATCCGGCCAAGTGGTAGTGCAGCATCGGGTCGACCAGTAGTAATGTACTCATTTCCAGAGCTGCACAGTGCTGAGGACAGACTGAAACCTATTTCTATGGAGGATATCACTTTGTGTATGGAAGAGTGTAGCCCAAAAGGTCAATACCCCTGTGATGAAACAGTCTTTGAACTGTGTTGTCTGCTTATGGTAGAAAATGAATGGGATGCCCCAGGAGATCCACTTGGTGCTGCAGATCTGTATATTAGGTTAAGAGAAGAAATACTGCAAAGTATTTAAGAAACTTCAGTGTGTAAATGTACAAATAAATACAAAATATTTCTCTTTATCTTGATAACGTGATTTGATAGTAGGTGCCATGTCTTACAGGTACCTTTTATGCAGGTATTTCAGCACTGCATTAAATGAAAGACATCTTTTAGGTGTGACCGAACATGCCATTTTTCAGGTCATTCTGTCAGAATATTGCTGTTTATTACTGCTGTAATGTAAATTCAGAGTGCTGATAGGAGATCGACACCAACTAGTATCATTTTATGTTGATCATAGTAATAAATACAGTTTGGTTGGTATCTTTTCCCCCCAAGTAAGATTTATTTCTACATTCACACTACCAATAAACAGAACTGGTTATATATTGCTTGAAAAAGCTGAACATTGTGATATTATCAATCAGTTATGAAACACATGTTAATCCTTTTAAAAGGCCATACATTAAACTGCATTTACAAATGTTATATTTTTGATTGAATCATAAGTGTTGTAAATCTGCCTACCCGTCAATTGCAATATAAATTTCTGTGTTTTGTTGCCAGATATGTGCATAGTATATAAAATATAAACTGACCAGCTCCCTGTTCATTGTTTTCTGTATCAACCTTTATTCTTAATATTCATGGCTGGAAACCCAGGCACCAGCATGTGATATGCTAGGTGCCCAGGTTATCTGTGGTATGTTTCAGCAAACCATAGTAGCATTAACATTTCTAGGTCTTGACAACAGAACGTTTCTATAAACGTAACATTGTTAATATTTCAAGTGGTTATGCCTTTTGGGGAACTTTTAGTGCAATTATATTAAAGCAAAGCTATTATAATGATTTACACATATGAAGATCCATCACCTAATTATTATTTTATTTCACTTCTGTTAGTTGTAAGATATTTTAGCTGGTTTTCATGTAAAATGACCATGAGTCATTGCTATACTGATGCAGTGTGAGGTGTCGTATACAAGGCTCCTTTATGATATGAATCCTAAAATTATAAGAAACATACCAAAAATATTTTGACTTATATTTGTAGTATCCCTGCCCTGCAACAATGCAACAAAACAGTTCCTGCAAGTGGAACCAAGTTATTGTCCCATTAAGTGCAACATGTTTTACATTTATATTTGTGTATCTTTATGAAATGTTTGAAATTAAAAATAAATGGTATTCTTCCATGTTACTGAGCTCATGTGTGGCAGTCTCTTGAAATCTGGCATGTTCAAATAGATAAGGAGCTTGATGAACATATTCAAAACAACAATACAAATGTACTGTGTACAGTAACATTTTATTGGAAAAAGTTTACAAGAAACCTGTTCTTGCCAATGCCAATAACATGGCTAAAACTCATAACCGTATAAGCTGCCCTGTAACAAGAATGACTCAACTTTTAAAACAAACTTATAGATCTCATACAGTCTTGTTACGCATCAGTATACATCAGTGACTTACTGTAAAGATCATGAACACTGGCTATTGTGGTATCACATAAAAACAAGTGTGAATGGTTGAGAACATACATGCATACAAATAAAAATGCATAATTTCTGGCAGTAAAAAGACATTTTTTCAGGTGTTAAGATTAATACTTTATCTGAGAACATGACAATTTGGCATTACAAAAGGATGCCTGAATAATCACAGCACTTGACCACTGCACTGAACTGTACAGTGTTTATTTATGATCTTAGTAATCAATAACTGTCTTCAAAACAGACTGAATCCTTTAAGCAGCTTGAATCAGTTTGATGGATGAATAACAGGTATGCTTAGAAACAATATGACAATAAGAAAATACTGGAATTTTAAAAAATATTTTCACCAACTTTAAATAGAACCTTTGTAATCAACAACAAATGCCAAACTTTGATACCTTAACCTACCTTAACTAAAAATTGCATATACTGTAAAGCAAAATATTTTCAGACATGACAAATGCAAATGCAAAAGTATAAAATTGTACATATTCCTTTTACAATACAGTGTTGAATAACAGCATTACTTTTACATTATAACTATGTTCAGTTTTAGCCCTGACCTAATAAGAAAATACCATCTGAATGAATTAGTCTTACTACTAATTACTTAAAAAAGTATTTGACTGTGCTGAATTCTCACACCACACATGGTGCATTAAAGAAAGTTTAAGAGCAGTTTAATTATAGTTTATAGATCTTTAGTATTCTTTCTTCATGCTTTTGCTGAAGGTTTCTGTATTACAGCTGTAAAGCTTGGATTTGGTGAAGACAGCTCTGGATATGGTAGTAAACAGTGTACCTGTTTGTTTTGTTTTGTGACTGTATCATGTAAAACTCAAAATGATAAAAGAAACTGAAATATTAGCCAAAACTGGACTTCTAACAGAGATGGGAAACTTCTCTCTAATTAAAAAAAGTATACTGTATAAGTTCAAAATACATAAAAATACATATTCCTAACATCTCTTTACAGTTATGCTCTAGTGTGAATGAGCAGTTCAAATGTAGCGCATTGCTGTGAGAGTCTAAACAATGTCCATCACCCAGACATTACTTTCAAGAACTGCATTAAATTCAGAACGGAAATCTGGGAAGTTTTCATAGCTGTTAGCTAGCTGCAGAACATTCCCACACGTGTGTCCGACTGGTCTTCTTGTAAACTCTGTCATATCTTGAAATTCCACATAAATACTGTTTGTTACTATAAGGTCAGATCCGGTGCAGAAACGCATAAATTTCTGAAGTTTAATGTTATCCAACTCTCTGATGAATCTTTTGAGATGATTTTTCACTTCTTTTTGTTGTGGAGTCAAATCCACAGCAAATTTCAGGAGCTGGCACACTTTTTTGAAGTTGGTTGCAGTTCAGAGAATAACTTGGTCAGTGCCTCCGGACTGAGGGAGATATGGGGGTTGATGATCTCCCTCCAGCAGTCAATAACAAACATTGGTTTTTGGACAAGTTCTTTGTGTGCTATTTCATCAAGGATTGTAGGAAGAGTCTCAGCAGTGATTCTTTTTCTACAGCCATAGCTGTCAAGAACTTCCACAAGATCATCCAAGTCAACTGCAGAGAAATTTTTTACTGCTTCCATCAAAACATCACATTCTTGGCTGCTGACAAACTGTAGAAAGTGTGCTTTAAGATCACTGTAAACACCATTGAAAAGCACTTGCTCCAGAAAAGGGATTGCAAGTTTATTTGGAAAATACTGACATTCTTCATAACCTTTCAAGAGTATTCGCCCAACTGCCTTCCATTTTTCAGCAGGAAAATCATGGCGAATGAATGGCACTTTAACTGTTGCACCTAGGGTGCATCGCTCATAAAATTCATGCCAGAAGCATGTGAGTACATCTCTTAGTATTCCTGATCCAGTGCCTGGTTCTTCTGTGTTGTCTGGAAGTATGCGCTTCACATTCAGTGTTTTTCTCAAAATCTCTGCATCAGAGAAAGCAGTAATCATGTCACGTAAAGTGTCAGTATGACGTATGGTGATTGTTATTACGTTCTCTGAATTAGGTGGACTGAGGGGTACAAGAAAACCCTCATAGACTAATGTGTCTTCTGTATCTTCTTCAGCATCAAAAATTGGCCCAAAAGTTATTTCTGGATCATCTGAAATTTCTGAACCAGTGATGACTTCATCAAAATTACCCCTGACTTCCCCCACTTGCAATGGATTACTATCACTGCCACTGCTTTCTGAGACAAACACCACTTCAGATGTCTCGCTGGCATCTTCTTCAGGATCTTTTGGTTTTGTTGCGATGTAGAAGCGTAACATTGTCAGTCTCGCTGCCTCATACATATTGCCAATAGACTGGCAGGTATCATCAGTAAGGTGGTTCTGTTTAAAGTCCCAAACCTCAAACTCAAAATCTGTTTCACATCCCTTAGGAGATATGCCATCAGGAAAAAAAAGTTTCTTTCCTTCTTGAAGAATATCTTTTAATCCAGCATCAGTGGCCATTTGAATTTTTCTAGTGCCACCTCCCTGTTTCGCTCTCACCTGTTTGGCTACTTTTCCATCACTATGTATCCATCCTATCTCAACATTTCGTGTTGCTTTTTGCTTCTTTGTCTGTCTTATTCCTGCATCTGTATGTGAGGTGTTCTCCTTTGGACTTTCTTTTCTGGTTTTCATTTTCTCACGAAGTTTTTGCAGAAGTCCTAGTTTTCTTTTTGACAGTGGTTGCTTGCTTTTGCAGAAATTGAAGAGGGCAATTCGGTCTCCGTACGAGGGAATGTAGTTTGCCAAAGTTGCATCATCCATCAGTGCTATGACGTCACAGTCAATCTGCACACAAGAAGAAAGAAAAGACAGTCATTTTCTGCAACATTTACACTGCAAAGCAATATTATGGTTAAGCCTCTTAGGTCACCGCTAATGGCAGCAGGAGAGTACTGACTGTAGTTATCAGGAAAGCTATCTATTTTATGCAGGGCGAAACACAATAATGAAAGAAGCAAACTAATGCATAGCCTTTCAGTAAATAGTAAATCCTAATCTGTATTTAAAAAAAGGCAGGACTTGATTGGTTATGATGTAGGTAGTACGTCTTCTAAGGATGTTCTACGACACTGTGGTGGCGTCTGCTGTCTTTTATGTTGTGGTCTGCTGGAGTGGTGGAATGGCAGAGAGGGACAGGGGGAAACTTAACAAACTGGTCGGGAGGGCCAGCTTTAGCGGTCCGCTAAAATCCACTGAGCAGACTGGGGAGGAGAGGATGTTGTCTAAGCTAACATCCACCATGGACAACACCTCCACGCCCTCTGCATGAAACTGTACGAACACTGAGCAGCTCGATCAGCAGTAGACTTTTGTGTACACGCTTGTGTACATATCTCTGTACATTTTTATCTGTACATATGAATGTTACTTATGTATGTAGGACTATAACACAGTGTCATAAATACAGTCCATTTAGTCATTTAAGCAAAGGTATTACACATAGAACACAAAGTAACATTACAAATCACTCTTTGGCACAACATCGGGATTATTTCGTTATTTATTTATTTATTTATTTATTTTTGTGTTTATGCGAACAATATGCCTGATTTGCGACTTTCTGCACTTCTATTGGTTGTTCAAACAAACGTCACGTCACTCCGAGGTCAAAGTTCAACGCGGCAGCGCTCCTCAGCCAGCACTTTTTATTTTATTGTTCTATAAAAAAAAAAAAAACCCAAATACTGTATTAAATTTATTTTTTACCGGTAGTGAACTGTAGTGCAGCCTACCATTTCCACACGCAGGCGTTAAGTGCACTGGGCAGCTCAGAGTATAAGATATGATTTCCTTCTTGAGCTGACATACATTACACAGTGCAGGAGAACGATGACGTCATTCTGACATTATAAACAGTTAACAGTTTGCTCATTTCTTCCGACGCTGTACCACTAACGTATACACAGTTACATGCACAACATTAGTTTGTGTTAGCATGTTGTGAGGGGATCGTCAGTCGGCCACCGTCAGAACAACAACCGGGGCTGTGTGTCGGTGGCTGTGTATGAACGCCACCCATTTTTCTGAGTGAAATATCCACATAAACATTCATTACAGTTTCTCTCCTCCGCTGTACTAAGTGTAACTTACTGCCAATATCAAATATACCAGTGTTATTGGCAGGCGGCTAGCATCTGTAACACAGCTCCGCTTAACTGCCTTGAAAAACTGTGAAATAGTAGAACAATAAAATAAAATGCAACGAACCCATCTGGGATGATCCTGCAACAGTTAAAACGTCAATTCACCGAGTATACTGTAACATCGTGAAACACGTTCATTCCTATATAACATTATAAGCTAACAAGCATGCTAACAGCTAACCGTAACTGTACCGTAACTGTTTTCCTGTAAAAATAAGAGACACCAAAGTATCTCTCTTTTTTCACTCACCTTCTGCTCTTCCATTAATAAAACAGCATCTTCGGGGACCCCTCGGCCACGCAAAAAATCACTTATATCCACCATGTTTAGTGAATTAGGTCTCCACCTGCACACCTGGACACATCCCTGTCACTGAAGATGGATGCCTGCAGGTGCCCACCTCAAAATTCTGAGATTAAAGTCAGAATTCTGAGAAAAAAGTCAGAATTCTGACTTTTTTCTCAGAAAGGAAAAAGTCAGAATTCTGACTTTTTTCTCAGAATTCTGACTTTTTTCTCAGAATTCTGAGATTAAAGTCAGAATTCTGAGAAAAAAGTCAGAATTCTGACTTTAATCTCAGAATTCTGAGAATAAAGTCAGAATTCTGAGAAAAAAGTCAGAATTCTGAGATTAAAGTCAGAATTCTGAGAAAAAAGTCAGAATTCTGAGATTAAAGTCAGAATTCTTTTTTTTTCTTTCCAGTGGCCCTAATCCTCTTCCGTAGAAATTTTGGTGGTCACGGCAGAAAGTGCAAGTTAAGAGCAGTAAAAATTAAGAAAAAAACAAAAAAAACCCCCAATAGAATAAGATAAGATAGAATAACATGCTATACAAAACATTGTATTGTGTATATAGTATTTTATTTTATTCTAAGTACTATACACATAGAATAAAATACTGTACAAAATAGTATAAAATACTTTGTTATATTGCATGATGTGCATCTTCCCTTCCACCACATCTAGTTTTATTGGATTGAGAGCTGGTAACTGTGCAGGACAATTGAGTATGTTGTCCTTATTGTCATGTTCATGAAACTATAAGATTTGATTGGGGCTTCGTAATAGGGTGAGGTACCCTGCTGGAAGCGGCCAACAGAAGCATAGCCTCATTGCTGTGGTCATAAAGGGATGGACATGGACATTGAGGTGGGCTGTGACGTGTAAATGATGCTCAGCTGGTACTAAGGTGCCCAAAGTGTACAAAGAAAATATCCTTCACCCTATTACACCAGCACCAGCCTGAACTATTGATTCATGGTAGGATGGATCCATGCTTCATATTGTTATGGTCAAATTCAAAAAAACCCAGTGTTGCGGCAGAAATTGAGACTCATCCGACCAAGCAAGATTTTTCCAATTATCTGTTGAAAAATTTTGGTTAGCCTGTGCAATTGTCAGCCTCAGTTTCCTGTTCTTAGCTGACAGGAGTGCTGCTGGAAAGTCCGATTACATCAGCAGTTACTGAAATACTCAGATCAGTCCGTCTGTAAACAACAGCCATTCTTCCCCATTCTGATGCTCAGCTTGATCTTCAGCAGGTTGTCTTGATCATGTCTAAATTTCTAAATGCATCGAGTTGTTGCAGTGTGGCTGACTGATGAAATATTTCCATTAACAAACGGTTGAACAGTTGCACCTAACAAAGTGGCCAGTGTGTGTATTTCAAACATGATTTTATTGGACATGGTGAAATATTGACATGATGAGTCACTTACCTTTCTTATTCATTGCCTTTTATTAAGATAATTCTATCACAGTGATGATGATTATTTATTGGTCAGCACTAATCTTTGTTCTTCAATAGTTCTGTGATAGTGACTTGCATGATGTGTGTTCATGTTGTTATCCTGTTGTGCTATTTGATTTTAAACAATACCCTATCCTAAACTATGCAGTAATTCACTATGCTATATCCACAAAGTTTCTCTGTCCTCTATCCATGAACTTAGTGTTGGCATGCTACAGATAAGATTGGTCAGTTTCATTTATTTATTTATTTTTATTAGTGAACCTATAGGAACTGGTTGTCATTGATGTTTAGTTTGGAAAGATAACCTCGAATAAGTATTGCACTGGCATTTGCTTTGTGACCTGGCTTGGCTTGAGTTGGCGTGTTTTCCGGGTATTTTCAGAGCAGGCATTTTGACCTGTCACACCTTTCCTAACTTGCCATGACTAGGAAAAACTCATCCAAGCATTTATGCATTCTTCTCTTGAAAACTGAATTACTGCGGTGCTCTTTTTGCTAGACTCCTTAAAATAACTTTCAGTAGGCTGCAGCTTATTCAGAATTCTTCTGCAAGGTTATTAATGAAAGCCAATAATAGAGAATACATCAGTCTAGTCTTAGTAGAGCTACACTGGCTCCCACTATCCTATTCCTATTATTCAGTATTCTAGTGATCTTGAGCAATAATTCTCCAGTAGTAATTCTGAAGGTCTTTCGCATTTTTTATTGGACATTGACATTTTCAGAGGAATGTTTCTTTCTGATTGTCAAACCACTTAACACTTTGCCCCTTACGACTTGCTTGTTACTACTTCCTGTTGCAAAAGCACATTAGTTGTTCTCATTTCTTTAGTTGAATCTACAAACATTGCCAAAGTGATTCCTAATTAGGTTTTTGCTTAAATCTTTGCATAGTATATTTAACATCTTGAAAAAATTGGACAAGTGGAGGACACAAGAAATGACAGGCCTAAAAAAGCTATCTACAGCAGATGAACAGTGTCTGAAACTTAAGAAATAGGGGAAAATCCAGCAAAGACCTGACATGAGAGCTGAGAAATACATCTGGCATTTCAGTTCATCCATTTCAGTTCATCCATTTCAGTTCACTGAAGCCTCATCAGAAATGGTCTCAGTAGATGGGTGGCTGTAGAGAACCCATTTTTAAGAATGGGAAATAGGGAGAAAAGGCTGAGGTATACCAAATTACACAAGAAGTGGACAGAAAATATGTGGCAACAGGTTTTATGGAGTGATGGTTTAAATCGTCATCAGTATGTCAGGAGAAAGATACGATAGTGTGTATCTACAGCTATCTGTAAACATGGTGGGAGGTTCTGTCATGGTTTGGGCTTGTGTTTCAGTCAGTGGTGTTGGGAATCTTATCAAAAATGTTAAAGCTTGATCTTTTGATTATTTACAGTGTCTTGCAACAGCTGCATTGTTCACCACGACTATGACCAAAACCAAAACAGATTACCAGTGTCCCTGAATAGAAAAAATTGATGAAATCGTTTTTGCCTTATATATTTTATTTCAGTTTATATTTGCTGATTTTTTGAAGTGCATTTCTCTGCACCTCTTCTTTATGAATTTATTTTCAAGCCTACTGAAATTGGGTTGAAACAGTTTTTAGGAAGAAAATGAAAACAAGACTACGCTAACCACAAACACCTGTGATTACCTAACAGTAAATAACCATGTTTGTAACAAAAATCTTAGACCACGCAAGCCAGAGGCAGGTGCTCTCTGAAGGCAGGTGCTCTCTGAAGGCAGCCTTACAGCTGAAACCACTGTGGAGCTAAAAACATTGTTCAGCATATCAATGGTCACAGCATGACTCAGATGCTCAAAGATCTGATTTTTCAATGACTGACTGAGTCTATTTCTCTTTTTCCAACAAAAGGAATGAGAGGTGATCCAAGACAAAGTACTCTATTAGGGATACAAACTGTACTGATGAGTGGAAAAAACTCTGAGGAAGAACTTTTTAATCTGGAATTTAAATCACTTTTTCACTTAAGACCGTTGCACAGACATACCGACTAGGAAATTCAACCACATTGAATCTGGCAGATAGAGAGCATAGTTTTCTTCTTTAGTATCCTATTGGCCTACTGCTTTCAAATTTAATTAATTTAAAAACATATCTCTGGTTGTTTTACAGTATTTTATGTTATTTATTTTCATCTATGGATTACTTACTGGATTATAATTTATATGATTATCTGTTTTTAATGTGTTAAGACCTCAAGTAGTTAAGGTTAAAACAATCTTTACCTCCCACAGGCACCCATGTTTCCCAAACATCAACTTCTGTCATAAACCAGAAAGCCATTATTTATTTTTGATGAGTCAACAAGTCATTATTTAAATTAATTTCCTTTGATAACATGTGTTATCTTTCATTAACTAGATATCAAAGTGAGCCTTGATTGACATGGCTGGTCGGGTAAGACTTCCATGGTGTTTGAACTTGTGTTTAAACTTGCCAAAACAACAAGGCATGCTTGTTGTTTTGGCAGTAGGGAAAATATTTATAACAGACACTTGCTGTTTGTTGGCTTTTTTCCACTTTGACAGTTGACTGTCTTTGTTAACTCAGTTCAGTTAACTGTAATAATGGCCGCTCAAGGATATTTGTCTGGGTTTTTTTTGTTTTTTTTAAATGATTAAATATTTGTTTATCTCAGCTGCACAGCATTGCTCCTGGCTATATAAAGGTTTCTGAACTATTTCATATGGCATGACTACAGTTGATATATTCAGGTAAAAAAAAAAAAGAATTAAAATGAAATAACCAGTAAGGTAAAATACTTTTCAAACTGCCAAAAGAGATTGTAGATATGGTTATTCTTGTGTTTAACTGGCACTGGAAACTTAGTTTTTATACATTTTTATAGCTACTCAGGATCAGTCAGAGTAAAGATAAAGATGAAGAACCTGAAGGGTTATGCATCCTTACACCTGGTTAATACTCTCTTTACTAATATTAGGAAAACGTTCTCTCTGAAGACCCCTTTGTGCTTGTTGTTAATGAAACAATCCTGTGCAGGATCAGCTACAAGCCCCTTACTGTTAAAATGTTGACATGTTGATAATGCGATTGCTCTTTCATGGTGGGAGGCCATCAAAAGATGTATCAGTACAGCTGACATTGACAAGCTGAAACAACTTCCAGTGTATGTGGTTGAACATTTAAGAGCAGGAACCCAATTACCCTTAGGGTGTACTCTTTGGCACAGCAGCCACAAGGTGATCAGTACACTGCCCGAGCATGTTGAACCCCCAAACTCCAGTTCATTTGACTAGTGTGATATGCATGCCATGCTCAGGCGCAAGTAGACAAACCATGGTCCAGTTGGACTAGAGTATGGGATGCATACAATTTGATCGCTATCTGCTCTCCAACATGAAATGTCAACACTTCCTCAGTGACAGCTGCCTCTGCGAAACTGTGCGAGAGCGCTTTTCAGGAGAGTGTATGCATGTGAAGTAAAGAGAACATGCACAAGAGAAACGGAGGCGCTGAGACAAATGGATGCATACTTGGACCCGGCTCATTACGTGCAGTGTGAGTGCAGGTCAGAGGGGGGAGTGGGGAGGGAGGATAATCGTGCTCAGGCACAGTATGAGGCAACTGTGTCTAGTTTAAGTATGCTCTATTCTGCCTCCAGGTAATTCAAATAACTGCAAAGATTACACATCATCATTACAACCTATAACTTCATTTCAATGGGACTATATGTGCTGTGTTCAAAATGTAATAATGTTCCCCGTTACAACAATTCATGTTTTAAAATGATTTCAGTGGCCTTTCTTTTGATTTCAGTACAGTTGAGGTAAAACTGAGATGGTGAAAATTTGTTTGTAAAAAAAAGAAAAAAAAGAAAAGGAAAAAGCAGATAGATCAAATATTCTTTTATTTTTTCAGTGTTGGGAAACGTCCACATTTAATCTATTGTAGGAGCAGTGGGCAGTCAACCCTGGGGATCAACTTCAGGTGTAATCTAGTTCTTTGGTTAAAGGTGTAATTTTTATACTAAAGTAGTAGCCTAATCACATTTTTTTTAAAAAAAGCAACACTTTATTTTACATTTTGCTATAGAGTTGTGCCTTAAAATTCCTCACATACAGACAATTTTGAAAAATATGCCAAGTCTTTTAAGCACAGCTTCACTTCAGCTAGTGCATGGTTGTCAGTGTCAAAAATATCAAAGATTTTACTGCATAGGGAACTAGCTATACTATTTTGAAAAAAGTTAACAGCTGTCAAAAATAAATGGGAATAAAATGAGAACTTTTCCTGTTCTTATCTCCAAAAGTCTTTTTATGAACCTTCTCTACTGATTTAAGTTATACTAGTAATTACAAAGTATGTTTAAAGGGGTTCAGCTTGTCACTAATTCAAACCACACTACGCTCCCCCTCTCGTACAGACCCCCCCCTGAGTATCACAAAACATTCATCAGGCCTGACTCCATGACCCCTCTGCATCCCCGGCCTCCCCGGCCAATCAGAATCAAACCAGACAGCGTCTCTCTGTCTGTAACTTTTGTACACACACATAAAAGCCTTCTTTCCCTTCAAGACTGTTTATACCCCCAGAGCCACGTCCCCCTTAAAAAAAAAGAAAAAGAAAAAAAAAGAATCAACATTGGCACTGCCCTGCACATTAATGACCCCCAAACACCCATACACCCCTCCAACCACCCCGTTCTTCCCTCCACCCCCTTATCACAACACTCCATATCCAGGTGACAAATGAGGTTGCTCCAGTGTGTGGTATAAGGTCAAAGGTCGACCTAACAGTTTTTGAGGTTTAGGGGCAAATAGGAGTCATTGGGACTGGGGTTCCTATTATGGTCACAGTGCTGCAATGCTTCCCACCATAACACTACATCTCTCTTCCAGCAGAGGGAGACAGGCCTTCACATTCTGGCTCAGTGCTCTGAAATTCCATAGACTTTATGGAAGATGGTTTAAAGTGGGTCACTCTAATTTTCTAAAATGTATTAATTAAAAATTATATGTTTAATATATGTACTCTCACTGTATTTAAGAGAAAAACAGTAACACCATTTGCACTTTTAAATGGTGTAAATGGTGGAGCTCTTCTTCAGGAAAAAAAGGCTGCTAAATGCAAATGCCTAACGAAAAAAGTGCCAATGCACTAATCCCAGAAATATTGACTAACCCATCCAAATTACTGAATTCAGGTGTTCCAACACTTCCATGACCACAGGTTTATAAAATCAAATACCTAGCCATCAGACTGCTTCAACAAAAATTTTTGAAAGAAAAGGTTGTTATCTGGACTTCAGTGAATTCCAATGTGGTACTGTGACAGGATGCCACTTATGTAAGAAGTCCAATTGTGAAATTTCCTCACTACTAAATATTCCACCGTCAACCGTTACTGGTATTAAAACAAAGTGAAAGTGGTTGGGAACGACAGAAACTCATCCACGAAGTGGTAGGCCATTTAAAATCCCAGAGTGGAGTCAGTGGATGGTGAGGCGCATAGTGCGCACAGGCCTCCAGCTTTGCAGAGTTCATCACTACAAGCCTCCAAACTTCCTGTGGTCTTCAGATTAGCTCAAGAACAGTTCATAGAGAGCTTCATTGAATTGGTTTCCATGGCCGAGCAGCTACTTCCAAGCCTTATATCACCAAGCGTAATGCAAAGTTTCAGATGCAGTGGTGTAAAGCATGCCAACAATGCATTTGGAGGAACAATGGAGTGACAAATCACATTTCTCTGCCTGGCAGTCCAATGATTGTCTGTTTCTCTGTGTTAGCCCTGCAACAAACTGGTGACCTGAAGGCAGATGAGTGGATCAATAATGTATATAATAATAATGATGATAATTATAATATAATATGCTCGACATAATAATAATATGTTGAGCAGTAGTTTTTCTGTCTTATGAAGGTCTTATGGCATTAGTCTAAATTTGAAACTTGTGCTTTAGATTGTCATTAGCAGGTCAGAACAGGGGTACAATAGTGACACGACTCTGTCATGATTAGGTGCTGCATTTCAGCCAGAAGTGTTGGGGATCTTAGCAAAATTATGAAAGCAGAATAGTACCATCAGATTTTGATCCACCAAATAATGCTATTTGGAAAGCATCTAATTGGCAGCGGCTTCATTTTTCAGCTTGTTCCCAAACACACTGCCAATAAAGTAAAAGCATACCTGCATAGATGAACAAATGGAACACAGTCATGGATTGACGTCCTCAGAATCCAGACCTTTACATTACTGAAGCAGTGGAATCATCTTAAAGGAACACAAAACAAAAGGCAGCCAGCGTACAAAGAAGGGTGCTGGAAGGTCCTTCAAGAAGCTTGGAAAATTCCTAAAGGCAACTTAAATAGGGTGCTCAGCAACCTTGCTTTTATACAGGAATATAATCAGAATACAACCAGTTGAATCGACTCCCCTGTTGCAAAGAGGCACATTTTAGGTGTGCTGGACTCGTCAGTGCAGACTGAATTGAAAATCTGCCAGTCTATAGATTAGATGACGGTTTGCAATTTGCTTTGTCAGCCTGTCTGAGAATGATTGCAGTCGCGATTGTCTGGAGACATGTTGCTTCTCAGGAGGCAAACTATGCAATCGCCTTGCAATCAACAATGGTGACCCAGTGGTTGACCATGCAGCACACTCAACCTATGGGTGACCTGCTGCAACTTCTTGCAGTCGGTCGCTAAATACAAAAAATAAATAAATGCAATCACCTGGAAACCAACGATTTTTAACAAGTCACAATGACATTGCCATGCAGTTTTTAGACAAGTGTTACTGAGATCTCATTGACTAAAACTGTTCATTGTTCATTTCAAAAATTTTGCAAACATCTGTAGGCTCTGGCTGCTGAGATGTACAGATTTTATGCTTTTACTTGCCTTGCAAAATTTTGAATTGTACAGCAAGCTTCAAACAATTTGAGGACAGTCGTGAGGTTCAGGGAAAATGAGAGCTTTTTATTCCTCTGAGCATGTAACAGATGTCTGTTCTCATGAACTAGATATCCGAAGAGAGAATATTTTTCAATTTAGGCACAAACTGTTGCCTGAACTCATGAATGAACAGATTAGCATTGTCAAAGGTCAAGGTCACTTTGACCTCACAACATATGCTTTTGGCTCTAACTCAGAATTCAGATGTTTTTTATTAAAATACATTTCTAATAGGACTTTTCACAGCAGAAACACTTTCCTGACCATTTTTACATTTGGTCAGCTTTTTGATGAAACTAATCCTTGGTACCCACTGATTTATTCAAAGTTGTAGCTTGATTTTTATGCGAGTCTTTCCTTGTTTCTGTTTATTTGTACAGGAACAAGTATGTAACATGAACTATGCCAAAATCCACAGCATTCGTAGCCTAAGGTAATTTGGCATACCCATCCTTTGGTAGACTCTTAAAACATGAGCCAGTAAGAAACACAATCTGCTGTATTCAACAAATGCAAACATTAAGCCTGGACAGGCATGACTACTTGGCTCGTTTAGGTCATAATTTGAGGTTCTGGAGGTCAAAAATGATCAAGGATTTCAAAAATAATTGGCAGATTTATTGATTATAAAAACTTTATTTTTTCTTAATTTTATTTAAATCTCTTTCCCCAATACTGACCAAATTGTTCAGTTTTTGCTCTTGGACCAGGAGGTTAGAAAATGCTATATATCATTTTGGTGTGTGTGTGTGTACTTCTAAGGTCACCATTGGGGTCATCATTGTTTAGTCTGTGGGTTCTCTGGAGTGGCGACTACAAATTTCTGTTTGGACTGCTAATTTATAGGTAACTTCTCAACTTTGGACCTTTTGTAGTGATATCTAAACATACTCATACAATATAATATCAGAATATAGACACAGACACTCCATAAGGTAAATGAAAAGGTCACCAATATAATTGTGAGATTGTTTTACCTTGGTGTAATTATAACTTTAAAGAACTAAGATTTTGTTGGAATAAACTGGCATTATCACTCAACAACAGCTTTGACAAAGCAACAATTTTGATTAGACTTAACAAAGAAAGCTGAATTAGGTACAGACACCATTGTAGTCATGCACATATTTTCTCAAATTTGGGCTCAAAAAACCTTGCAGCACTATCAAAACACACATTGACTCTCACACAGCTTGGCCTCCGTGGCTCCAGCAGGCGCAGTAATGGTTCTGGGAGCCAGACTCTGTCTCTGTCGCCAGGCCTCGGCTCCAGCCCCTGCGTGTGCGACAGCAATTTCCTAAAGAATCCACAGCAAGCACAACACTTCTCCCTTTTATTTTAACAAAAACACCACTGAACCCCCACCACACAAACATGCACAGGCACACACACACAGAACACAGCCACTTCTGAGAAACACAGAGCAGTCACTTGCAATTATAGCTCATCTAATAGTATGATATACAGTCCTGTCAAATAGCCAGCAGGCCCACAGGGGAAGCAAAGGGTCATTTTTTTTTTTTTTGTTTGTTTGACCACACTAGACCAGCCTGTCTATCTCTGCCCTTGTGTAGCCATATGGACTGTTAGAAAGAAATGCACCATTACTAAATGCTCCTCTAAATTAAGACTTTTGCAGATTCGTTAATAGGCACATTCATAATATCAAAGTTGTCTGCAGTAATGTTAAACCATTTAACTGTTACTGATTGTTCATTTTAAAGGTCTAAATAATAGTTTTGAAAAATTATATACAGTTGTTGATTGCTTATCTACACCAATGCTATCGCATAGGATATCATGTTACACACATCAGAAGGCCCAGACATTTGCAATTATTCATGACAGATCTGACATAAACAGCTTATCATCTCTGTCTAAAGCCAGCTGTAAACAAATCCACTGGTGATCAACCAACCTGACTTAATCTCCCACTTAGATTTCCAAACAGGCCTTGTGCGACACACGGTGCTGCAGATGAAGACACACACGTAAATGCTTCACAGATCCTAAATCTGAGTCCGTCACCAGAGAACAAGCAGACGTTTATGAGATTAGACATTTGGCATCAGCTATCAAAGCGAGCAACAGCAGAAACAGTGTTCCTTAAAAGGGATCTATGTGTTTCTCCGCACGTGTGTGTATGTTGTGTGTTTAAGGCAGGGGCATGCGTGTGTGTGTGTGTGGCCCCCATCTAAACAAGCCCCAACAGCCCCTTTGTTGGCGAGTTGCTCCAGGAGAGCGTGTTGATGGAACTGCATTGATGTTCGGATTAGGGCACGCCTCCGTGATCAAGTGCTCAAACACTAGATAAGAGCGTCAGAAACACCCTTTAATCCTGGCTAACCCTTTTCTAAATAGGATGGGATCCTACCATGCTCACTGGAGGGGAGGAGGGGGTGAAGGAACAGCTCAAAGTTGAGCTTTAATCTGGTATGGACACTGTGTTTTATTCTAAATCCAAGAAGTCATCTTGTGTACATAATTGGAGATAACAGTCCACTAAAATCAATTCACAATATCCTTAAAAGAAAGACCAGGAATGGAAATGAGGTTGGAAAATTCATCTTGAAGATTATAGAATTATTGGTCGTTTGGAGTCGTCTTGTTGCCAGGCTAGTGAGTGTTTTCAAGCCCTTTTTAGATTTAGTCGGCCCTAAAAGTATTTTGTTACCTCAGGAGTCTGTGGTGACTTATGTAATGTGTTTTGGTGCCATGGAAGGAATAAATTCACAGCAGCCGAAAACGACTTAATGCGTCACCCAATATCATTAATACAGAAATGAACCTGGGAGAAAATTTGTCAAAACAGACAGGAATTACAGCTGCCACAGATGATGAGCTCTCTAAAAAATGCCAGCTGTCAGAGAAAATGGTTTTGACCGCTTCAGGAGCCTGGCAGGAGAAAGTGTAAACATGTGACTGATGGACAAGATGCACAAATGCGGGTTTTATGGATGTCCATATTTCATGTTTCACTTATGCGATAGTAAAGGCTTCAGTGGTTAAGACTCTGTTCTCCTTGTATCATTGGTATCTCAGCAACGCTTTCCAAACAAGTTCAGGACAAAAATGTTAAAATCTGTAGGAAACGGCAAAATCCAATATATTTATTTTGATCATTTGTGAAAGATGCTTAGTAGTTTTCTTGCCAAGAGTTGAATTTGAAGATTGATATGTTTACCACTGTTATGTTTGGTTCCTCTGCCAACCGGTTTGTAAGGACTTTCTGTTTTTGGTTGTTAATCAATAGATGTCTATCTATCCATGTCCTGGAGCTTGTCTCACTTGATGGACTTGTTCTTGGAATATCAACTGTAAAAGTGAGGATATAATGCCAACCACAGAGAATACTGAAGTTCTAATGTATAAAGAGCTATAGTGAAAGTTGTTCTTAAAAACAATGCAAACTGTCCACTGTACCTACTTTCTATGCTTTTAACGATGCTTAAAAAACCCCATTTTTATTTATTTTTCATCCTGCTTCTTCCTCTTTGTAGTAAACTACTGTCACACCCTTTCTTGCATAGTGTCATCCATGTTGGATGTTGTTGGCATAATCTTTATCTAATGTATCCAGTGCTGTTGTGACATGTAAATTGAGATACTTTATTATTTAAAAAAAAAAAAAACACACAAAAAACTGTGTTCACCCATGTAATCATCTGTGACCTTGGAGTAGCCCGAGAGGCTGACCTTCTAACCTGTAGCTGGGTCCTTGCTGGTAAATAGTTGAGGATTTCCAGTGTAAATGATATTGTGATTACAAAATTGCTGAATAGACTCTAGATTAGTGTTCAGACCAAAATCAGCCCTGCTTTATAACGATGCAAAAAGCTGTGATTGCAGGGCATTGAGATAAATGCGGAGTCTACTTGGAGCAACATTAACGCTTTAATGCCTTAAACTGGCATTGTTACTAATGGCCAGTGTGGTGGTGGGCGGGGGCAACTCCTGGTTTTAAAAAGTACTCCATTCAATACATGTTTGCTTTTTGTTTTTGTTTTTTTTGTCAATTATTGCCTCATGTAGGGTAAATAGATGATATCATGCTTCAAAGCTTCATAGTGCGAGTGCACAAACCAATGGATAAAGTCAATACTTTTCTAATTAATTTACAGCCTGATGTATTATTATATTATTATTATTGTTTTAAATTATTCATTTTTGCTGAACTTCTGCTCCACAAATGTACCGGCTCCTTTTAATTGTTATTTTGAAATAACAAGGTTCATCATGTTTTTTTTCAAACCATGGCATTTTTCAAGGTGCTTTAGATAAATGCAGCAGCAAAACACTCTGTGTGTGAGATATCAATACATCTATATATGTATAGATATCTACAGATGTAGGCATATATGAGAGAGATAGATGAAGATTTTTTTTTTGTGATAGTGAGAAATGGTGACAGACTCCGTTAGTGTTTTTATTTTCTTTAGGGGACAAAAAAAAGACAGTTGACGAAGAAAAGAAACCTATATCCATTCCCAAGTTAAGATCCCTCTTTGTCTCTCCTCGATTTTCATTTTCACCCTAGTTTGTCAGGATTGTGCCACAAAACTGTTGAAATTGGATGTTAAAATACCTTTGCTTTAGCAAGCTGTCAGCTTCAAGCTGACGTGTGAAAAGGTAATACAAGCTAGGCTTTTACTCTCACTGAGGAGCCCTCACCCGCTTTCCCCATGCCTCGTTGCTACACTACAATAACTGCACCAAATTCACACCATCCCTGTCCAAACCATCCTAATCCAAAGACGAGTAGAACCCAAGTCAAGTGATTTTGCACTTCATTAGAGAAGGAAAAATGCTAGCAATTTTCATTGATAACACTTAAATGAGGTGACTTGACATATGTGTTGAGTTCTCACGATGACAGGAAATCCACAGAACAGGGAATTAAAAATAATAAATGTGATAAATTTATTTCCCACTGGCATCACATCTGTTGATCTGCAGGGGTTTAGGAAGAGTAATAGTTTACTGTGTTACTTGGTACAGTAATCATACAGTACACATTTATAACATTAAATATTTTAAAGGATGAATTATTGGTGGGCAGTTTTATTAACTGGCACCTATTTTGATAAAGGGTTAATTCTTAAGGGATAAATTGCTAAACCTTTCTTGGTTCAGCATCTTTGGTGTTTTAGCTTCTTTTAGATGGATCTTCTGTTTAGATCTGCCAGGATACTTGAGTACTTTGGGGCCTAATTGAACATTTAGTGTAGTCACACAGGACTATAGACTAGTTGGCAACCATCTAGCAACCAGTAGTTTGGGAATAACATGTATTCGCACACAACTTTGAAAGTGGTTGCTCGTGAAACTGGTTGCAAAGAGGCTGCTGTACTGAAAACCTCCATGTGATTGCTTTGGTTGCTAGTAGATTGCCAAAGTTGCCCATAGATGCATGGAAGATGGTGACTTGTCCGTAAACACTCACTAATTACTTTGAGCCATTTGTTTGACACAAACTGGAATCCGAGGATGTTTGTTGTACCTTTTGAAATTTGTGTTCTAGCGTGTGTTTGCAGACAAGTCAACGTGTTGTATGGTCACTACTGGTGACTACGGCAGTCTGATTGCAACCAAAGTAATCACAGGAAGGGTTTTGGTGCAGCACGCAACAATTTCACCTGGAAACTGCCAGCAACCACTTGCTAACCATTTGGAGAATAAAGTTCTTGCCAGATGGTTACTGACCAGATATAGACCTGTGTATTAGACTTTAAATGAGTGGGTCAGTTAATGGTTGCTAGTTGCTGCTATTTTTTTTCTGACTCTTTAAATATTTTCATTAGCAGTTTTGTGTAATGGATATCATCATTTGGACTTCAAGAACATGTAAGGAGTTAAATATGCATGACCACTACCACAAAATAATCTGAGTTACATTTAGTTGGGTGAGGGTTAATTTTTTAATTTTTTTTTTTTGGTGGGGGTCAGCAGTGACTTTATGCTTACACAACTAGGGTTGTCACTGTTGCCTTTTTAAAAACTGAACAAAGAAACACAGATGGGGAATTTGAGACATCTCATCCTTGTTACCAAAAGAGATTGGCTGCAGTAGCCGTCATATGAGATCCTTCACTTGTGTCTGGGTGATACAATATATATATTCTTTTGCTGAGGAAATGTTGCATAAAGCATAATGGTTTTTGTAATCCTGTTTCCTAACATTTATGAACAAAATTTGATCAAAGGATGTTCAGTGGATGGGTTTCCACTAGAACACTAACTGACAAAGCATTTTTAAATAAAAATCTTTCGCTTTCTAAACTTGACTTGAAATGCTCAATTAGATTGACACGAGCTGCTGATAAGTAAACGACGAGCCATTACGTTTTAAACATGGCAACCCCTGAGCGCCCTTACAAACAAGGACTGTTAATTCCTGTGTCTAGATTAAAAACACCTGTTGGTAAACAAGACAATTATTCTGTTCAGTCCGATGGGGGAGCAGTGCGTTAATCATACATGCATCCTCCTGTGTTAAAAGGCAACCCGATATCCCCCCAATGAATTCTCACTGATTAACTTGATACTCCTGACTGTTTAAAATTCAGCCCACCGATGAACAAGAAACCGATCTCCTCTGTGTGTGCGTGCGTGCGTCTACACGTTTGTGTTATTTCCCCAAGATCTTGGAAAGTGTATGCATAAAATATCCCAGTCCCTGGCGTCAGCACAATTAGCCGTTAAATAAAATGCCTTCTCCTCGATGCTTTAGCAACATTTTAATTAGACGAACCAGCTGAATTGAGGGCCCCTTTTTAGTAAAATAAACAGCTCTGTTTGCCAAGAAAAAGCTCCCTGGAGGGAAAGGCACTAAGTGAGGTTGCTTGGGGCAGGAAATTGAGAGATAGCAGCAGTTTATCCAAGAAACTTAAAGATATTTGTTTCTTTGAAAAAGTGGAAAGATCTGAACACTTCCTCAAGGCATTAGCACTTTTAAGTACATGTGCCATGTTTGTACTTCTGTGTAACTGTAGCTTCTTTACATATCTGTCTCAGTGCAAATAATGCAAATGTGCTGAATGAACTTTTAAGGTTATTCTGTACTTATAGACACAAAGATTACATTGCAGGTTTGTGAGGAATAATCAAGTGTCAGCGTTAACCAAAAAAAAGAATCTAACAAATTTGATATGTTTAACATCAACAGCAGTATTAAAGCTTTACGGAAAGCTCTGAAAAAGTGATGTTTTTCTTTAATGTGATGTTCTAAGTTACTATTTTGTTTTATCTTTACCTTTTTTTTTTTTTACCATTTGAGTACAAAGACACTCTTGACTTTGATGCCTAATCATAAGTAAGGCTTTAATTGCCAAAGTTACTCGGAAATGCCTGAATTATAGGAGCTGAAATGCAGAGTATTTGTAATCATCACCTTAACAGAATAACTTTTGTGTATTATTGAATTTTCTTGAATAATTTAGAGATTGAGAGACTTCTGGAGTTAAGTATATAATAAAAATGGGTATGATGATAAACAGTTCCTCTTCTCAGCAGCCAATCAGTAAATAACAACGTGAGGACAGTGTATTTAAAATGATTGCTTTTTTTTGTTGCTTTTACTTAAGAGGAATACATCCAGTCTTGAACCTGTATAAGTCAAAAAGTTTATTTCAAAACGTGTGATATCCCAGAAACTGTCCACCTATTCTGGTTACACTTAAAAAAAAAAATCAGGGTCTTTCCTTCTCTTTGCATCACATTGTGTAATAGCTTTCTTGTACATAAGGAACCAAGGAAAATAATACAAAAAATTATCTTTGATTGTGCATTCTGGTAGAAAGAGGAGGTTGAAAGGTAACCCATATTCCTCTTTGTCTTCCTTGTCTCTTTATCTCACTGCCAAACTTTCCTCCCGGCCTGTATTTTAGCCAGTATATTGTCAAAAGTTTTTCCTTTTGTCCTCTGTCCACTCTCTCTTCCACATAAAACATTTCACATCGCTGTTCTCCATCTCCTTTCAACTCTTCTCCCTCCTCTGCTCCACAGAGACCATCATAATCCACATATTCTCCTGATGACTTGCAGTCTCCCTCTCTTGCATTCCCATGTCTCCCTTTTCCTTGAAGTGACGACCGGCATGCTGTCATACATGTTTTCACGTTGTCAGGCCATTTTCAAACACTGTCAATCGTTTAGTTCCACAGAGGATGTAAAGTTGGAAATACTCTATATTCGAGGTCAACAATCAAACAGTGCATAAATGGAATGACTGACAGTGTTGCAGGCTTTTCCTGGGTCATACATCATCATCTGCGGGTGCTGATAAGTTGCAGAAATACGGTGTATTTGTTTAAGTAATTGTTTTTGTCATGTATTGATCAGATGTCATGAGAGTGTGACTGTTTGCACATGTATGTTTACATCCAGTTAAAATGAATAGCGAAATAGGCAATTTGGGCATTTTCATCTACAGCCTGAACTAATAAATGTTCTACTACACACGCAGACAAAATTTGTTTTGGAAAATACTCTACCACAGCATATTGTGTAAATGAGAGCTAATTCGGGCTCAGCTGGCATTTAAAATAAACCTAATCTTAATTTCTACATATTTGCCAACACCCGTCTGGTTATGTGTCTTTAGATCAGCACACCAACTAGCTCTGAGAACTTTCAGCTTCATTCTGAATGTTTTATAAAATTTGATTGCCTTCTGCTCGTCAATGCAGAAATGTAAGCTTTTACTTTGTGCCACTGGGGGGCAGTATAATCCTAGCAGTCAGCCACTGTTGAACCAATAAGAACTCCCCCTGGTTGTCCTCAATTTTAATTTTGCCTTCTGAGGAATAAAGTGCAGTGGGGTAAAGTCATTCCTAATCACCTTTGTTATTTGTGAAATAAATGTTTGTCACCTTTTGTGGAGGATGTATTCAATGCAAATCAGTTAGCGGAGAATTGTAAGTAACATTAATTCTGCAAAATAAAAGTTATCGCAGTTGTTGAAGCTCTGTTGAATACATGGAACTGATAAAATCACTTTTACTGTGTAATAGCTGAAGTTCATTTTCTCTTTTTTGTCCCAGAAGATGCTTCTTGCGATGTTTTGATTCTTAAGTGTCAGGAAAGTAGAAAATTTGAAAAAAGACTAATGTTGCTACAAAAAGCAAAAAACCTAAACTGAATAATTAAAATGAGTTGCAAAATTAATATTTGTATCTCTGTTTATAATAAATAAATAAAATCTATATATTTTTCTGTCGTTTGTATTTTGTATTCACTGTTTTGAGGCTCCTGATTAAGCCAGTGTGATAAGACTTTTCCCTTTACTTTGCCTTCTTTTCTTCCTCTTGTTCCACTTCTGCTTTCTTAGTTCTCACTGCTCACTGTGTGTCGTGTAGCTGCAGCTATTTACAGTCACATAATACTAGCTAGATAAACTCTTTTGATGTGCCGCAATCTCAGATCTCCCTGTCTTTGATGGGAGTAGGTTTAGACATGGCAATCAAGACGTATTCACGTGGTGGGCATTGATTGATTCTTAGATTATCTTTCAATGCAAAGTTTAGATTTCTTTCCTTAAAAAGGTTAGCCCGGAACATGGTTCCAATCAGCCAAAATACTTTCCGTGATGGGGATTAGCTACACAGATGGAGACGAAGGAAAGTGAGATAAGTTAAGGGCTGCCCAGAGAAATAATTTTTGGCCATTTAGGGGCTTTTAAAGTGTCAGAGGATATTCTATCATCTTTTTTTTCTTTTTATTCCAGTTAATTCAACTTAATATTCTTTGAGCGATTTACTGACCACAGATAATAATGGTGCAGTCATCTGCTTTGGTGGCAGCCATGCTACACTCATGCTTACCATATTGATGATTCTGGAATACAAACAGAGGCCAAGACAATACTAAAGACGTATCGCGCCGCAAGTGAAGGTTCAGCATCCAGTGACAGATATTGTTTTTCAATACTGTGTTCTTGTGAGAGAGTGAGCGAGAGATAGCGGCGGTGTGTGATAGTTCGTCAGTCCAAACAGAGTCATAAAGCGCTGCATGGTTAAGCCTGATGAATTAATAACAGGGAGGCAGATGGGTCCCAGGGGCACTGTGGGAGCAGAGCAGCATGGAGAGCAGAGAGAACACACGTTGATATCACACTAGTGCACACGTACACACATGCACTTTTCTATGCCTGCGTGCATCCAGATAAACAGCCTGAAAATCATTTGCATCCATATAAAGACACATGTGCATGTGCCGAATGCCGACAGATATATGGACATATGAGAAGGTTAAATGAATCTAACATTTAATTCAAAACTTGATTGGCTGCTTGAGTGAATTTGTGCACAAGTAGAACAACGGCTCTTCTTCAGGAAGTGTTGATGATTAGTTGTTGTACATTAACGGCTAGCACTTCTGCAGACCTAATGAAGGCCAGCTGAGGTCACAACTTTGATGAATGAACCCACCAAAGAGCACTGGTTTAATAGGCAGGTGTGTATTTCACCTTAATTGTTTTGTGTTTTGCATCAAGCTCAGTTTTAGGTACTTATGAGCTTCTGTTACTGTGCTTGCGAGCCCTGTTTGTTTGCGAATGAATGAATGAAGCTGGTAAACTGAGGTAATGATCAGCATCTGAATCTTTTATCCCAGTTCTATTAAGCTGGGTGGGAGTATAATATATTTAAGATGCACATGTCTTATTAGACTTAATTAAGAAATTGGAACTCTTGTTTTCCTTTTGCTGGCTATCTGAGCACTGAACCTACCAGTATGGTGAAGCATTTTAACTCCCAAACACTAGCAATGAGTCAAAAACAAGCTTAAATTATTAATGTAAAGAAAAAGTATACAGAGTGTTGCACAGTGATGGTGGGAAAGGCATCTCGAATGCAAAAACAGAGACAAGCAGCAAGTGAAAACAAGTTGAAGACAAAGACCTGGCAAACACTGAGGAGACAGACATAGATCAAATGCACACAAGAGGATAAAAAGGTACAGGTGAACGTAATCAGACACTAACAAGGGTGGGGAAGAGAACAAAGGAGGGAAGTAAGAGCACAGAAAACCACGAGGATCTAACCTTCATAATAAAACAGGAAGTAAACTGAAAGCACGACGAAGACCAAACTCATACAGATAAAAGTGAAGTGGAATTACTGGCATCCCATTTGTTTCTCTTTGCACAGGTTAAAAATAAAGTATGAACGGCAAGTTCAGACAGTGGCTGCACTGGGGAGTTTATATTCGTTTTCACAAAGTTTCACTTTGCTAGAACAACATTCTGTGTGTGCATCTTATGACTTTTGTGTTTTCTTTGGCAAGGATTAGGCTAAAGGATGAATGACAGCACAAATACAAACACATGGAAGTTTGTTTCAGCCACTGAAAACCAAACCAAAAAAAATCTTTTTTTTTTTTGTCATCTGTAAGTCAAACTTTCAAGTTATTATAACAAAATTTTGACTTACTAACTCACATTTCTGAGAAAATAACTTGAAATTTTAAGATAATACCCTGAAATTTTTGTTTTTGTGGTGGAAACAAGCTTCCACCCTAACAAGAGTACATCAAGGGCTGGTTGTTCCACATATTTTTGAGACCACCTCTTGGTGACAACAAAATACAAGATCATTTACGACATGTAGATGATGTAGATCTATGTATGATTGACGTACGTTGGTGTCTTCAAAAGCAGATGGGAGGAACATAGGAGGGACATTAAAACCAAAAAAACAAACCCCAACCCCCCACCATATAGGGCTGTAAATAAAAGAAATAAACCCATGTAAAAAATGTCTGTAATTCTTAAACTGTGCATGCTCTCACCTCCTCTGCTCTCTGCTCAACTCTGTTTGTACCACTTTTTTATTCTTTAGATCCTTAGGCTTCCACTTTTGTATATCTTATAATGTTCTGTGTTCTTGCTTTTGCGCTGCAACCTCTCTTTCTTTGGGCATTTGGATACTTTTCTGTTGTGCAGCTTTCAATGTGCTGATGATGAGCTGTACAGGTCCTGATTGGCAGGTTTTAAATCTTTACTCTTGAATTAAAGCTGAAAGTCTGCATTTCAATTACTTTGATTGTAATTTTAACAGTCTGCTGTGAGGCATAACTACAAAAATTTTCATTGTTCCTAACAACGGCATTTGGTGATGATCACATCATCAAAAGTACCGCCATAGAACTCAACAGCAGCTCACTTGGAACATTCCAAAATATGGTGTAACCCAGGGGTGGGCAATCTCAGTCCACGAGGGCCGGTGTCCCTGCAGGTTTTAGATCTCACCTTGGGTCAACACACCTGAATCACACGATTAGTTCGTTACCAGGCCTCTGGAGAACTTCAGGACATGTTGAGGAGCTAATTTAGCCATTTAAATCAGCTGTGTTGGTTCGAGGACACATCTAAAACCTGCAGGGACACCGGCCCTCGTAGACTGAGATTGCCCACCCCTGGTGTAACCCGTACAATAGACTCCTTATTTTGTTTTAAGTCATCAGTGCACTGATGTGACGCAATGGCGGTTGTAGAGCACAAGCTGATGACGCACCAGAATGATGTGTCAGTGGAGACTGTGTTGAAATTTACGATCAGCAGACAGGTCAAGGTTGCCATGTAATCTTCTGTCTGATGGAGAGCAATAAGTGCATCAGATGTGCTGTAAGAGGGGAGTATTTTTTTTTTTTATATATGTGCATGAACGTACTGGAGAAAGAAATTAACTTTTTTATTTTTAAAATCTTCAGACGAATTGCAATAAAATCTAAGCTATTTTTGTGTTAGTGGTTTGTGTTAGCCTGTGCTCCTCTATACTTAAAAAAAAGTGAAAAAAATGTCTATTGCTTCAGGCTGTGCAATCTCTCAGATTCTGTTTCAACTTTACATTCTTAAAACACAATATCTGGGTTTATATCTGGTATTTGCTTGTACAATTCGTGGAACAGCATGGTTGAAAACCTCAAGACTGCAACATTGACTCTTTAATCATGATACTGTCACTATATCCACAATCAAAATGATTAAAATCTGTAGAGTAAGGTCTAAACATGATTATACTCCATGCTTGTTTAGCAATGACCCTGCTTTCGTTGTGATACATACTGCAGTACTGTAAATCCTGCCAGTGCAGATGTTCAAGCTGAGAAACAAAACTAGCAAGGTTCTCACTGAGTTTAAGACCTGCCTCACAATTTATAAGCAAGATCTGAAAAAAAAGAAACATTCACCAGAACACAACCAGCAGAAAGAATTACAATACAATAAAATCTAATCATTACAAACCAATGCAAGAATTATTAATTGTATAGTTGTATAGAACCTGAAATCATATCTATAAAGATGAGTTTCTAATGAATTGTAGTTAGAAGATTTAATGAGGGGAGAAATGTCAGTGCATGACATGGTTGTTGGGATCATCTGATTATTTCTGTAACTGCTGATCTACTGGGATTTTCCCCATACAATCATCTCTAGGGTTTATAGAGACTGGCCCAAAACAGTGATCTGTTATGCCAGTATGGCATTCTGAGAAAAGTTTCCAGGACATGTTGAATCTATTCCATGAAGAATTAAGGCAGTTCTGAAGGTAAAAGTGCAGCCTGGCCCTAGTGAGGTATGTCCAGTGAGTGTGAAGTCAACATTATATGCTTAACAGTTATTAAACCCCTTGTTTACCACTGATAAGTTAGTAGTCGCTGGAGATTATTTTGATTGCGTCTGTATTGTTGTTTATGCTTTATAGGAGGATAATATTTTACTCAAAGTCCTGTCACTTTATAGTTTGTATAGTTTACTATGAAAACTTGCTTTTTTAACTCAAGTTTAACACCAAAAAACTTTAATTTAACCTCTTTCTTCCGAAGACCTTTTCATGTCCCATTATAATAGAATATAATAGAATTTTTGAGGCTTCATAAAAATCCAGACATACTGTTATAGACATTAAAAACCCATATCAGTCAATACCCTGAGTAATATGTGCCCTTTCTTCCATAGTTCCTGGTGGATCAGATCATATCGAAATTTGTCCTTCACTTTTAAGTGCTTTTCACTGTACTCATTCTCAGTTTTCACTTGCTGTTTAAGAAAAGAGGATCTCAGCTCTGGCAAAAGCAACAAAGTAGTAATGACAAATTAATACGCTTCAAAACAAAACAAATTATCTACATTTCATTGAGCAGCAGTGAGTCACAACATTCTCACAACAAGTTACAAGTTAAAAGGCCGGTTGCTCTGTCTTTGGCTTCTTGGTCCGCCAAGTTGAATAATTGAAGTTATTTTCACTGACTGTCAGGCCAGGAGATGTGGAGCCGAGGCTCCATCACTGAGTCTCTCAGCTTCTTGTCTCTTGTTTTCTTAAGCTCTGACATGACATTGCTGCATGTGTCTGCATTTGTGTGTGTGTGGGTGATTTCTCAGATGAGTTATGAGTGTGGGAATGTCTCCACATATTCTTGGATAAATATAGGTAGGCAGTGAAATGCATAGAGATGAACAGTAGGCAAAGCAGCGAATAAGCTCTGGCACACAGACAGTTGGATGTACAGAGCAACCTGCCAGATGCATACACATCTGCAGGCACTCACACAAGCGGTGAAACTCTGCTGCACAAAGCCTGCATGTTTATGAGTATGTATTTGGGCAGTCAGGCCAATGGCAATCATGCATGTAGGCATTTGTGTGTATTGTTTACGTGCATGTGCCAGTTTCTGTGTGTGTGTGTGTGTGTGTGTGTGTGCTGGCTGCAAAAAAAGGAGAGCAGGAAGAGGAAGAGGCTAGATGGTTGGAGGGGGTGTTTATTTATTCATTACCCAGCGGCCTTGGCGGTTTCAAAGGGACATGGCAACACTTGTCCTGGGCCCTTTAGCGCTGCTCTGTTTGTGGCCTGCTTTGGCCCTGCCAAAGCCTTCAGCTCTCACCTCCTCTGCTTTCTGCTCAACTCTGTTTGTACCACTTTTTTATTCTTTAGATCCTTAGGCTTCCACTTTTGTTTATCTTATAATGTTCTGTGTTCTTGTTTTTGCGCTGCAACCTCTCTTTCTTTGGGCATTTAGATACTTTTCTGTTGTGCAGCTTTCAATGTGCTGATGATTCAATTCAATTCAATTCAATTCAATTTTATTTATATAGCGCCAAATCACAACAAAAGTCGCCTCAAGGCGCTTTATATTGTACAGTAGATAGCACAATAATAAATACAGAGAAAAGCCCAACAATCATATGACCCCCTATGAGCAAGCACTTTGGCGACAGTGGGAAGGAAAAACTCCCTTTTAACAGGAAGAAACCTCCGGCAGAACCAGGCTCAGGGAGGGGCGGCCATCTGCTGTGACCGGTTGGGGTGAAGAAGGAAAACAGGATAAAGACATGCTGTGGAAGAGAGACAGAGATTAATAACAGATATGATTCGATGCAGAGAGGTCTATTAACACATAGTGAGTGAGAAAGGTGAGTGGAAGGGAAAAACTCAATGCATCATGGGAATCCCCGGCAGCCTACGTCTATTGCAGCATAACTAAGGGAGGATTCAGGGTCACCTGGTCCAGCCCTAACTATATGCTTTAGCAAAAAGGAAAGTTTTAAGCCTAATCTTGAAAGTAGAGATAGTGTCTGTCTCCCGAATCCAAACTGGAAGCTGGTTCCACAGAAGAGGGGCCTGAAAACTGAAGGCTCTGCCTCCCATTCTACTTTTAAATACTCTAGGAACAACAAGTAAGCCTGCAGAGCGAGAGCGAAGTGCTCTAATGGGGTGATATGGTACTACAAGGTCATTAAGATAAGATGGGGCCTGATTATTTAAGACTTTGTATGTGAGGAGCAGGATTTTGAATTCAATTCTGGATTTAACAGGAAGCCAATGAAGGGAAGCCAAAACAGGAGAAATATGCTCTCTCTTTCTAGTCCCTGTCAGTACCCTTGCTGCAGCATTTTGGATCAGCTGAAGGCTTCTCAGCGAGTTTTTAGGACATCCTGATAATAAAGAATTACAGTAGTCCAGCCTGGAAGTAATAAATGCATGAACTAGTTTTTCAGCATCACTCTGAGACAGGATATTTCTAATTTTAGAGATGTTGCGCAAATGGAAGAAAGCAGTCTTACATATTTGTTTAATATGTGCATTGAAGGACATGTCCTGGTCAAAAATGACTCCAAGGTTCCTCACAGTGTTACTGGAGGCCGAGGTAATGCCATCCAGAGTAAGAATCTGCTTAGATACCATAGTTCTAAGATTTTCAGGGCCGAGTACAATAACCTCAGTTTTATGTACAGGTCCTGATTGGCAGGGTTTAAATGTTAGAGCTAGGCAGCTAGGTTCAGGGGGCGGCTGGCTATTGCCTAATATTAAACAAATGGATATAGAATGAATAGATTTTTAAATTCTCGGTAGCATAAAAGTAGTGGGATAAATGTCCTCTAAAATCCATACTTGGTGTGGCTGAAATGTTCATGATGGACTACAGCTGGTTTGAAACTGTTGAAAGAGGCAAATAAATGGTGTGAAGTACAACTAGATATTCAAACAGCAACTAATAAGCTTTTGTCCCACAGGACATTGAACTCACCAGTTTTTAATTCTCTATGGTTCTATAAATTTACAGCAGTTTCAGCCAGTTAGTTTCTTGTGCTTCCAAGTTTCATTTTTTCTTCCTTATCATTACCCAGCTCCGATTTAGAGAAGTCAACATGTAATTTTTGTAATTCAACTTAAAAGTGACGTTAACAGGAGAAAAAGACACCTCAGATAAGAAACTGATTCAAAGCATTAAGGAACAAACGCATGCTTGTTCTTTGCACAGACTAAAAGTGTTTTTGCAGGGACGCGTGCTCATTAGATGTCATGCTCGATCACGCTCATGCACTCAGACTTGTTTCTCTGTAAACAGTGTCATTGTGTGAACTTCTAGTTTGAGGTAAATTTCATAGACATATTTTTATTTTGGCGTAAGACAAATGTGTGTTTGTGTGTCTCCTGATAGTGTCAACTTCCAGCAAAGCCAATGACTAACTGCCTGAGATGCAAACTTTTTTATTTTTTTAGATCTGGTCACTTACAAACAAATACTATTCACAAGGATGGCAAAGCAAGAACGCATAAGTTAGATTGCAATAAATGATAATGTATAAGAGATGCTCATGAACACTGAATGAAGCAGAAATATTGCCATCAGACACAGTGTACAAACTCATAACAAAACGTAACTCGTGCTGTGCTCCTTACGTGACCTGAGTGGGCTAATCTCCTCCATTGTGGGGGACCATTGATTCTTGAACAAACCAACTGAGCCGGGCGCACATTTTTGCGTCTGACCCTTCCCTCTGTGCTTGGCCTGAGCACGTGTTCAAACCCCAACCCAATCAATGGCTATACTGAGGGATCAATTTCCTAAGCTTTTGGGGTGTCAAATGTGATATGGTGTCACTTTAGCCGGGTGGCGTAAAGAAGCCCAGCCGAATTGATGTTGTAGAGCTTTTATGTCTCTTTATTAGCTGAACTATTCAAATCAAGATTCAGATTAGTGTAAGGTCGCAGGAAAGAAAGGGATGTCAAAGGATTTGATATCTAATCGTTGTCAATTTTGAATTTGTTTATTAGTTTTTCCTGTTTGCATCGAAATATCAGCCACATATCTGATATTCATTCCTGACTGTGGTCAGACTATTGGCAAATAAAATGGCATTGTTCAATGTCAGTGTTGGATGTTGTGCTGTTGTGCCGCCTTCGTTTTGTACTGGCTGAATGTATTGTTAGTTGGTAAGATGTCAGTTTATTGTATGAATCATTATATGCAAAATGGCAAAAATTTAGATAATATTTCAAGCATATTTACCATGAAATTATTCATTTTTTTAAAAATGTGTTGTGATAAGATCGTGCCTTTGTAAAAACACCCCTGAAGAGTTGTACATTCAGTATTATATGGTCTTTATACAACTCCTAGTGTGCTGGGCCATCACGTCCATCATGATGTACATTGTTTCATGCTGTGCATTATTTATTTATTTATTGGGGCTAATGTCTTATATAGACTATTTAAATGTCCCTTTATACTTTGCTATGTTTGTTAACCAGTTTTCACTTTTTCTTTTAGACGTGGAGTGATTTACTCTATGAACAGTGTGGAGTAATCGTGTAAATGTAAATCCTGCTGAATTTTTGCAATCACTTTCCTGCCTTAGGAATGTGTATCTTTGTGTTGTTAAATCAGTATACAGCACAGAGAAAACAAGTTTAACCTAACTGCACACCAAGTGGTGCAACTGTGAAAAGTACAACACAATCTGAAAGTGGAGATTGTTTTCTTTAGTAAGAGTTGCACCTGAAATGTATTGGTTGCAGAGGTAAGACACAACTTTTACTTTGGCCAGTGTTCTCTGCGGTTTGTATCATACTTTTTTTTTTTTTTTTCTTTTTAGCTTTTTGTTTATAGCTTAGAGAGTAAATGACAAGTGACTGTGGACAGGTTGGCAGTGGCGCATCTTCCACTGAAGCAAAATTAGCAGAAGTTTTTTTGTAAAAGCACAGATACAAAAACTCTTTCAAAACTCTAATCTACAGCTCGTATTTCCCCAAAATGTTGAAAAATATGTTGCAGATCATTTCTTCAAGACAAAGGGGACAGAGAGAAGAAAAACAGCACAGGATGGAAAAATAGCCACTCTTAAAAGAGGAAATGGGGGAAAACACAAAGGTATAAAAATTTAATTGAAAAATAAAAACCATGTTATATCATAAAAACATTCTAAATGGGCTTAGTAGGGCTGTGTATGGTGGGAAGCCGCACAATGTACCTAAGGCACTGCAAAGTGTTAACATGAAAAACACATCAGAAAGGGGGGAGGGGGGAGGCCAGGCGGCCTGAAGTGTGTGTGTGTGCATGCATAGAAATGCAGACATGTGGCTGATATGTCCCACTTTGCAATTAGTCTGCATGCTATCGCTGCACGCTCATGAGGCTGGTCACAAGTTTGCATTTAAAGTATTAGGAATTGTTTTCGAGATGAAGTGAGATCAGTTCACAGAGTTTACACATGTGGTAACACCATAAAAAGAATTAAATTAGCATCTTCTGAACATTTTTAAGTTATAGCTATAGTGTTCTCACCTCTAGTTATGGTGGAGGGTGCGATCCAAGCTATGTGTGGAGCATTAGAGGTTTGAAGTGAGGTGTTGTTGTTTAACAGGAAAGATAAATTATGTGTAAATAATCCTGCAAGCCTTGTTTAAAAATCAGGTTAGGATCAAAGGGTGGTTGTCATTTCAAGCTGGTCTACATTACTTTTATTTCATGTGGTCTTGAAAAGAAAATCAGACTTGGGTGCAGACATAATTGCAAATAATTTATTGTATTAAGTTGATTATAGGATCAGTATCATAAAAATGGAACTGATATTAATAATTAAAAGGGTGGAGCAGTGGTTTGGTGATTGTCTCAAAACAACAATTTCCTGGGTTTGAACCCACCGGCCAGCTGAGCCCTTACTGTATGGAGAATGGGTGATTGCCCTTCATGGGTTCTCTTCAGGCTTCCTCCAAAGACAGTCCAAAGACATCCATGGTAGGTTAACTGGTGATTCTAAATTGGCCATAGGCTTGAGTGTAAGCATGAATGGTTGTGTGCCTCCCTGCATTAGCCCTTCAGTAGACTGATGATTTGTCTAAGGTTTACTCCGCTTCCTGCTCTATGACAGCTGGGATGGACTCCAGCCTCACTGCGACCCTGAATTGGATAACTGGAAAAAAAAATGGATAGATGGATGATGATTAATGTTCGAAAGGCTGAAGGTTACATTACTATACTGCAGAAAAATCAATTTCTTTCTTTTTTTTTAATGCATGACTGAATTTTTCACTATACTTTCTGATTAAATCTGATTAAATGCAATGTTTCTGTGCCAAACAACAGTTGTGCTGATGTGCTTCCCTTTTTGGTTAAGTTTGGAAGAAAACTGTTTCAGATGCAATTTTTAATTTCCTGCCTGGTAGAACGAACAAAGTTGAGACTTGTCAGGCCCATGACAAGTTTAATTGGAGAAAAAAATGCCTCAAGCAAAGCTTTAACATAAAGGTTTGTTTGTGAGGTGTGTATGTGTGTGTATGTGTGTGTCTTTTATTTTTTAATAATGGAGGAACAGGGCGTGTTTGTTTTTTGCATATCCCGGATTCCCAGATTCTTCCGCCACAGTGGAATGACTGAAGCAAAGTAAAGACGGAGCAAAACAGAGCAAAGAGAAAGGGAAAAACAGTGGAGGAATTAGTGAGTTAAATATCTCAGGGACTTTCCCATCTTTGTCTCCTTAGAGTGTTTACATCAAAACCAGCTAAGCATTAAAGAGTGCAGGAAGCCACAGAGGACTTGCAATCATACAGCAACACTGACAGGAATGCCCTAAAACTATTAGCTCTTCTCTCTCACACCATCACACTTGCGTGCACACAGACACACACACGCACACACATCCTTACACACTCTCTAACTCTGTTTGTTTCCCTCTTCTGTGTCTGCCTCACACATACATTTAAACTGCATAATAGAACGCTGGTAACCACAGGCAGATGTGTGCAGGACACATACTGTACTGCAAGTATGCAGATGCACACTCTAAAAGTCCTGAAAGGAAACAGTCTGTGGCCTTTTGAGAGTAACTAATGGGCTGTTCAACATTCACTACTGTCAATGCATTTAAGTAAAATATGTCAAACCAATATGAACTCCCGTGACCTCTCATTAAAAGCTTTGACCGCAGCTGTTTGGTCACCACTGAGGTCAAATGAAACCTCAACCCTGCATCTAAGCTCACATTACACTGCATCTCATTCAACCCATCACTGTTACAAGACCAAATAATATCTGAGGATCTGATCCACAACCTGTAGCTAATAGCCACCTCAGCCCGCTCGGCTCCAAGACTCCTAATGGAATGAATAGAGCTGTGGGCTTACTGCCTTTTTGGCCTGAGGCTGTAATCAATTTCCCCCTGTGAGAGGCGAGGCCATGGAGATCTCTGTTTGCAGGGTTAGATAAGAGGAAGCTGAGCAGGGACCTTTAGTTTGGCCTAATGTCAGGTTCACCATCAGATAAACACACTGATTTGATCTTGGTGCTGCAGGGAGGAGATGACTGCTGCTGCACTCAGTGGAATTCTTACTGTGAAAGTGTGTTTTGTCTCTCTGGGGTTTGTGTGTGAGAGTGCACAAATGTGCCTGTGTGATAAAGTGAGCTAGTGTAAAAATGTGTGTGCGATATTTATGAACCAACGTCACTAAAAGCTGTGCTGACACAATTATCTAATTCAGTGTTTAGCCAATTAGTATCAACATGAATCACTGATCCTTTGATAATGATCAGAAATCAAGTGTTAATGCTACACATTTATGGCTCAGTGCTTCTCCACTGTCAGTTTGGTGACTTTCTTTGACTTTTTAACTATTGATTGTCCAAGAAAACTGCTACAAGAAGCTTGCTAGTGGCACTATGATATCAGGTTTCAAAGCAGCAAGAGTTAAAGGGGCTTTTTTGCATCCAAAGTGGGGGTGTCTAAGTCAAAATTATGCCAACATATAAACTGTAAATTTTCCGTCCATTCTTTCTCTTCCATTTATCTTTATCAGCTTTTTTTGTGTGATAATTATGCAGATTAGTCAAGTTTATCTAGACTTTTTTTTACATGTTCAATCATAATTTATACACAGTAGAAAGTGAGTGCTTTGGTTCATTCTGAATCCTTTCACATATATTATATCATATATCAATTTTATTACGTACACAGGAATTCTGTTTAAGCATAGACTGTATATAAACATGCCATCTTGTCTTTTGAGACAGACCTGATGGTATTAGTTGGAAGCTGAAAGCTGAAATGATCAGCTAATGCTAACAAGCTAGGTTCATAAAATGTATGAATGCTCTGAAACCATACACACAAGGTGCATTTCAGCACAGCTATCAATACTGTACTTTGGCTTTCTCCCGGCAGCTTCTCATTTTGCCATTTCTCCTGGAAAACTTCTGGAATTTGCAAGACCCTTAAACGTTATTTTAAATAACAAAATTAATATGTTTTTTTTTTTCAACTTAGTGAAGTTGCCAGACTCTCTATATGACACAGTCTTGTATTTAATGTGTGGAGTCTTGACAAGAGATGTGTGTGGCTGATCTTTGCTCTTACACATGAGTAATTACCCTCTCTCTCTGCTGTTTTGGCATTTCAGCTGTCCTTAATGCAAAGAACAACACTTTAAATAGACAGAAGATTAAAAAATAGCAACTTGAGTCATGCTGAACAGGGACTATAAAAACTAGCCTTTTGGCTAATTCTGGCATATGTGTATGTTTAAATTTAAATGTGTGTTTTGAAAGCTATCAATTCAGGATTCTGCAATCAATAACTCATAATTTAAAAGTCGTACACAATGCAACAATGAATCCATCCAACTGTAGACAGTGAGTTGCATTGTAAGGTTAATTAGTGATTCTAAATTGGACATAGATGTGAGGAAAGTGTTTTGATCTGGACAAAATAATCTACAAGAGCTTTGTGTGGGTCAGTAAGACTAGAAAAGTGAAAGTAAATTATACTGTCCAATCGAAATGACATCACACATCAATGATATGATGAATAATAATGAATGAAAACCTCCTGGAATTTTATAATTTCACTTACTTAAGTTAGCTGAAGTGAAGAATAATAAGGAGCACCTAGTAATCCGTTAATACAAAATAATTTATGACCAGAAAAATCTGCTTTTAATTGAATTTTTTTTCTTGGTCAGGCTATAAAGACTTTTTTTCCCCTTTTCCTGTAAATGGACATTTTAACATAATAATCTAAGGACTGACTCGCCAACCTAAAGTGGCTATGGAAACAATAGCACTTATTTGCACCTTTTCTCTGTAGGTTGTCATTTTTCATATTAACATGTGGCAACTCTCACTCATTTATTTATAATTTATGACTTGATAACTTTGATAGTGCAAATGAAGCATGTTTTCAGGTGTTTTTATTGTGCAGCTTTTCATAAGTGCTACTAATTGTAAATCTTTTACTGAAGTTTCATGAGTGTCTTAAAGTGTAAACCATGGGTCATGCAAACTGGTAGTCTTTTCTTTAATACCCTTATCCATCTATCCCACCATCACCTTCCTGTTTAATTGCCAAAAACACTACAACCACTAAACCCCCAACCTGTTCACATTAGGTGATCTCTGTTTGTACTCGGATAACTCCTCTCTGGTGGCTTCTCAAAAGGAAGGCTGATGAGAGGGTATATTACGGCTGTTAAACAGTTGAGGAGGGCTGGGGGCTTCTGGGAGCCCAAAGAGACAAGAACCTTTATTGGAAATGTAATTTTTGTTTGTCTCCAATTACCTCCCTGCTCATTTGTTTTACAGACACTGTTGTTATAGTGAGGAGAGAGCTCACAGGATTCTCCCTAGGATTGCTCTTCTGAGAGGCTACAGTTTATTACAAATGGGAAAGCTTTCATTGCAGATTGCACCCGCGCTGCGTATAGATACGTGACCCATCTCAGGCGCACTGGGCTTGGCTTTATAGGGTTGAATTTACTCTCAAAGTGCTCAGACATAAAGTTGGTTATGTGTGTGTGTGGTTTGTGTAGGTTTGTGCACATACACACTTGAATTATATGAGTATTGTGTTTATAAATGAGTAACTATAGCAAGAGAGGAAATGTGGGTTTGCTGGCATGAAATTAAAGCAAGAAATGTCTGTTTTTATAGAACACCATGAAATATGTGTGTATATGCATCCATATGATGTAACAGTCAACTATTATGTTCACTGCACTGGCTTGAATTAAGTTTGCTTGAATTTCCATTCGAAGTGAATATAATATTTTCATGTTAGCCACGATATTTACAACTCCACATCAGTGCCTCATGCACCATTTCCAAAAAGGTATCAGCAGAACCGATGGCCTTGATTTCAAAATGTTAGATGTCCGGTGTGTATATGCACTTGATGTCCACTGCAACATGTTAAAAAAATAGTTTATGATAACAATAATTTATCTCATATTTACAGCGGATGTTTGATAAAGGAAAGTGTACTGTACTGTAGCTGACCCTACTCAGTTAAAGCGATAATCTTCACTTGTGGTGTCCCTCTTTATTACTCTTTTAATAAAGAATTTGTGTTAATATCAGAGACTGGATCAAAAAAATCTTAAAAAATAAAAAAAAACAGACAGCAAACAAGCCATATGGTGAGACATGGCTTGTTATTAGTGTTCAGTTCAATGGTCTGCATCACTGATATAGGCCTGTGTGTGTCCATGGAACTGGCAGCTTGTACAACTAGCTGCCAGCATCGTCAATGCTGAAAGGTTTATGCAGGTTTTTAGATCAGCATATGCTCCCATGCAGACATCTTTTTCAGGGAAGGTCTTGCATATTTCAGCAAGACAATGCTGAACTGAATACTGTATCTATTACAACAGCATTACTCTGTAGAAGAAGATTGAAGTGGCCTGCATGCAGCGCAGAGCTTTCTCCAATTGAAATCATCTTGCATTCCTTGAAAATATGACAAATAAGACCTAGGACTGTTGAGCAGCTAGAATCCTATATCAGATGAGAATAGGACAAAATTCCTATCTCAAAAGATTAGCAACTGGTTGCCTCATCTTCCAGTTTACAGACTGTTGACAAAAGAAGAGGTGATGCTACACAGTGGTAAACATTGCCCTGTTTTAAATAAACTGTCTGCTATCAACATGCTAGTGACTTAAAACATTTTTTACTTAAAAAAATCAGACATCAGCACCAGTTAAAATGGGCGGAATAAATCAAATACAGCGTCTTTATATAAATCACTGAATTATTTGTAACTTAAATATTCCACACAACACATTTTTTAAACATTTTAAAAATGTAAAGACAAAGGGGCAAAAAGCTAACTTCAAAACCTGTTAAAGAAATCTGATATAGGAGGTAAAGTAAAAACCAAAATCACCTCGTCTCTTCTTTTTTTTCAATAGTAGAAAGTAATTTCTGTTGTTACACTTTGCATCTCTAACTACATGTTGTTCAGCTAGTAATTACTAACCACTTTGTTATGAGTCAACATCCTTTAATAAGGTTACTGCCCCCTGACCTCCGCCCTTATGAAAGAACTGAGTAGTTGTAGCTACTTGTCTGCTCCGCACTGGGAGATGCCGTTATTGCTCATAGGATGACGATGGGCTGAGGGGGCTGGAGAGGGGCGGGTGGGGCCTGGGGAATAGGTAATTTGATTGGTGCAAAATTAGGGACTTCTCTGTGAAGGCATTATGGGAGAGTTCCTTGTGGGTCATTTTAGCTTCACTTCCTCCATATTTCTCAGCTTGATTAAAAATTGATCGGCAACGGCAATGTGAATATATTATTGGGGCCATTATTCACCCCTGACAGATAATTGGATGGTACACACAACTCTATTTTCTTTGGGGGCAATGCCATCGTTTGTGTGGCTCTGGTCTGTGTGCGTGTGTGTTAATATGCGCGCGTGTGTGTGTGTGAGCCGGGAAAAGAAGATGGAAGGAAAGAGTGAAGACTGGGTGGCTAGATGGTTTAACTGAAGCCTTTTTTCTTCTTTATTATAAGTCAATATATCACTCTCTCTCTCCTCTCTTCTTTCAAGCCATCACTCCATCCCATTCCAGCTCTCCTGTCACCGTCTATGGCCATATGTGATGGATATGTTATTGAAACATCATGCAAAGCATATAATCGTTTTTCTGGTAATCATTCACAACCTATTCTCATAAAAGTTTGGAATGTGGCCATGAAATACGTTGTTCGATAAAACTAACATGGATTTGGATTTGCTTTTTAGTTTGTGCTTATGCTCCATCTCAAATTCACTTATTACCAAAGATTGAATTTTGCTTTAAAAAGCACTAGAGCTGTGGAAAATATCTGTGAATAAGCCAGTCTGATAGCAGTTAGCTAGCATAGCCGTAGGCACAGATGGATATTGGAATGAGTAAAATGTAGTGTCTGCTCGGTGGCTAATGCTATTTGCTATTCGCCCAAGGCTTAGCTTGCTGCCATTTTCACGCCTTCTTAATGTCTTAAAGTGCATGAAGAAGAGATGGCATGCACAACATGGTATGGACCCGTGCACAGTCTTCTGTCGGGGTATGCTGTCAGCAGTGTTGTCCTTTTTTTTTTTCTTTTTTTTTTTGCAAGCTAAACTTAGATGTGGAAAAAAGTTCCGTGGACACTTCGGTGCTTTTCTATCACCGAAGTGAGTTTTTTAATTGTCTGCTCTGTCTTCATAGCTGTCAGTTTCTAATTACCTATCACTCTCCATCTACTATCTTCTCCTGTGTGGAAGGACATTTCCAAGGAATATTTTTCCTTAATACTAAGAACTACATGAACTACTTGTGAGCTCAGAAACTTGTACCAGATCTTAGTGAGATGGAAAAAAGCCACATTGGCAGATATTATATTTAATGTGACCTTTTCCTTGTGTTGAATGTTAAAGATGTTTTAGTGATGCTGAACGCTGTTCTCCAGGAAAAAATGTATTAGACTAGATGTTAGTGTCTCGCTTTAGGAGCAAGGAAATTTTTATGTCATGCTATTTAGGAATTGCAGTCTGGCTTATGTCTAAAAGAAAATTAGCAGCAGAGCAGTTTGGAGTGAGATTGAAAGAAAGACTCTTGTCGCTACATTGACACTTTTGCTTGTTCGATGTATCCGATGTCGCAGTCGTTACTGGCAGCTATTGCCATTTAACCTAAGTAAATCTTTTTCTACAGCGGCAGTTGAACAACCCCTTTCTCATGTACAAATCAAATTAGCCGCTATGATCTCACTGATGGAAAAGGCCTCTCAGGAAATGACATGTGTCTGTAACTGTATTTGCTGCCTTGCTTTAGTTAACTTCCCATTCTGTCTTTTCCTACTCTTCCTCCTGTTCCCTTTTAGCATCGAGTCTTTATTGCTCTCTCCCTCTTTTCTTCCACATGGTTCGTTCACTTCTCCTCCCCTCTCCTCTCATAACTTTAACGTAATGGCTCTTCTTCAGAATCACTCCCTAATTCTCTTTCTCTCTCCATCGTTACCACTCCCTCTTTCCTTGCTTGTGGGGGGAAAAACATTGCTCTCCCCTAACAAAGACGCTTCTCCTGAGTGGAAATTACTGGTGGAGATTAATAACGACATTAGGCAGTAATGATGCTGCATCGAATGAAATATTTATTAAAGATCCCTCTGCTAGCAATTAGCATGGCATGTAATCGTTCAGCACAAGAAATCAAGATGATTGTGCCGCAGTCCCCCATCCCCTTATCGCCCTCTTCTCAGACAACCCCCTGTGCAACCTCTCTTCGTGCAAACCCCCACACCTACCCACCCATCCCCTGCTGCCATCACCGCAAACATTTGCAGCCTCTTCCCCTGACATCTTCTCTCCATGACAACAGTAGCTCTGGGAGGTGGTGGAGTGCGTATGTGCATGATGAGAGGTGGTGGTTGTGGTCCTGGGCATCCAAGTCTTAATTACAGGCACTCTGCCTTAAGCTGGGGAGAATACTCCACTAGGAAATTACATTGTCAAGGATGTACACTTCAGGAATGGCTGTTGATCAGCTCAGGAGGACGCTGAAGTCAGACCGCAGGCGCGTCAAAGTGAGCCGGTGTTTCGTCTTCGTTCCAAATTTCTGCCAAGTTGTCCAAGGCGGGAATAAAGTGAGAGAAAACCTCTTTAATGGATGCTTGTCTTGTGTCTTGGAGTCCATTTACTTCCATTGCCTAAAGGGACAGGTTATCACAACTTGCACAGAAGTTTTTTGTTTTTTTGTTGTGTTTTTCTTTTGTTTTGTTTTTTTCACTTGGTATAACTTTTTGAAAAACACTGTACTTTGTTTATGCGGCATCCAAAACCTCAGCCCTTTTTGAAGACGATGTGCCATGTAATCAGTCACATTAAAATCATTCCTTCTTCATCTTGTGGTTCCCAGAGGTGATAAAATCACACACTGAATCTTTTCAAGGGTGCTCTGCCCTTGAGGATGCACACCCTTGTTTGTGTTCACACAAGCATGCCCTCATTTTCAAGTCGTCACCAGAGAAGGTCAATGGAGAGAAGGAGGCGTGAAGTGGACGCCGAAGAGGAAAAGCTGGAGGTTGGGTGAATGTGGGTGGGGGTGGGAGGTGTTTGTTGTTGTTACAGAGGAGGTCAGGGGTCAGATAATCAAAAGTGTCCGTTTATTGGCTACATCATCAAACCTCAAGGAGCTCATCAGTGCAGTCAGTCAGGCGTGTTGCTCTGTTAATCAGCTCTCAAACCAGTGTTTAGCCATGCCGATGCCATCCTCAGAATGACAAGAAAGAGACAGAATCAGTGAAAGACCCCGAGGGGCGGAAGAGAAGGAGGTGGGGGCAAGAATCGGAGAGCGGGCTAATGTAATAGTAGCTCACTGCACAAACCCTGACAAAGGGTGGCGGAGAGAGACGGATCAATTTGCAATATCGTGAGCTGCGGCCCTCGCAACAAAGGCAGGACATGAAAGCAAGCACATTAAGTGATGCTCTTGTATGAACTTTGGCAATCAATAAGCATCAGGGGCAGAGGGGGGAGGCTGATTGTGTGTGAGGGGGAGAGAGGGAAGAGAGGCGGAACAGAAGGAATGAAAGAGGGTGAAAGAGAGGGATGAGAGAGAACAATGGATGGGAGAGAAAAGGAGTGATGGCTAAAGATAACACTGATATCTAAAGACAGAGTTCTTTGTTTCACAAACTTTGTTGCTGTTCCTTACTCGTATTGTTAATTAGATGGTTATCTTTAGCCCTTTGATAGATTAGATAAGCCGTTAATTAATCTTTGAATCTAATTAACTGTCTTGCTATTAATAGGTTTGGCCACATTATTGTACCTTTGACTGTCAAAGCATTAAAATGAGGATTCGTAGCCACAGTTCAGGCTCAAGGCTCAAAGTGTCTGGCTTCCTTTAACTCTTATATCTTTCTAAAGTTTTTTGACAACAGTCTAAATCCTGTCATTCATAAATAAGTATTCAAAAAATCAGCTGAAACAAGTAGCAATGTACTGATATTTCATGCTGTGCAATCTTAACATGTTATTTTGCTATAGTCACATGTTAATTTGGCTGATGCTCCAATTACAAGTCATGATTTCTTAATATTATCTGTATTTCTTTATTTGTATTGTACTCTATAACAATACATTCACAGAGAGTACCCAGCAACGAATTACCATAGTGATACAGTATTTAAGAGCATGTAGAACCTCATCAACAGAATAACCGTAAAAGAAGGTACAATGAGAATCTTCCTTCCAGCATAATTTACTCTGATGTTTCAGCTGAATGCACATCTCTGTCTGGAGACAGCCAGTGCGTATATTTCCTTTGTCCTTTGTATTGACTTAGCTTGTACCCACAAGGATATATTTTTAGTTGCCATGTGGAGACAGAGTTTCCTATAACCTCACTACAAAAGTAATTTCCCTTTGGGACAATAAAATCTACCTTGACCTTGATCTTAAGAATGTGGATGATCGGAGAGGGGGGTTGCTGAAGGAGAGGAAGACAAGGTGGAGTTGAGCGAGGAAGAAAAATGTGAAGCATTTTTAGTCTTTAAAGGAAAAGCAGTGTCCTCAGTCTTCATCACTGGGAATTGTGCTGAAATCAGGGGTCAGGTAGCAAGGACACCTTGAAAGCTTTATTAATAGAGACGTCTGACTTTCATTGTTAATCTTGCCTGATTTAGAAAATCATGGTAAATTATCTTTAAAAAGTGACTTTTTTTTTAAGCTAGAAGTGAGATGAGTGTAATGTGCGCATGTGTCAGTGTCCTTACATTTACAGCACAGCACCATATATTTAGGAAAATGGGTGTCATTTGCTTAATTGTTCTGCAGTTCACTTTATGGGGCTTGACTAACAAATCGTAATGTTATTTAATGTCATTTATCCAAACTGTCTTTAGCTTAAAAGATCCTCTATGCTGAAACGTACTGCACAGTAGGAACAGAGAAAGACTTGTGTTGTGTTCAAAAGACATAGATGACAAAAGTTTGTGTTGAATATATAAATTATAAAAAAGGTAAAAATAAATAAAAATACCAGATTTGCAATTTGAGACCTGATGGTGGAAAATGAAGTTTTGTCAACTACCTTTGCAGAGCTGTTTAAGGAAAGGAGGAAATACAGGGTCACTGTCATTTCCCACCTCACATGTGTGGTTTCGTATCTCAGCCTGTTCAATGGACCTGCGTGTGTGTGTGTGTGTTTGCGTGTGTGTGTATGTGTATGTGTAACTGGACCTGGTCCTTAGCCATTGTGTTAGTGTGACAGAAGCCTTTGCCCACTCTTTGATGCCCCCTCTTGAGCTTTCCAGCATCCTCTATCAAGTGCCTGACTATTTGACAACACACACACACACACACACACACACACACACACACACACACACACACACACACACATGCACACACACACATGTGTGAGCATCTCCCTGCTGGGACCAGGGAGCTTCATTTGCATTACGATGGCAGGCAGATTAAGTACATTCCAGTGCACACTAAAGGGACTCAGAACAACGCACACATACAAAGTGTGTGTGTGTGTGTGTGTGTGTGTGTGTGTGTGTGTGTGTGCATATATACGAACACACACACACACACACACACAAACACACACTCACAGACACACTTGTCTTTGGGCCAGCAAGGCAGCCTTCGAATAAAACTGGTGCCCAGTACAGGGTACCAATCCCATTACTTGCCCCATCCTCTGTTGTCCCCTCCCTCTCGAGAACAAAGGACAGCGACATCGAATGGATCTAACCTTACCGATTCAGGGCGGGAGGAGGAAGAGAAGAGCTGAGGGATGGGTGGAGAGAGGAAAAAGATGAAAAGAAAGGAGGGTGTCAGGATGGGGCTGGTGTTGGAGAGGGAGAAATAACTCTGACAGGCAGCTAGAGGGACTAAGCTCATTTAGATAAATTGACATCCCCAGCTGAGATAAAACCAATGATGATTTGTACTGTATCTTCAGGGGATAAAAGCCATTCTGTTGGATTTCATAGGGCCCTGGCATCCAGGGATTTCACAGGCCCCGGTGCAGAGCATTTGTGTGGGTCTCAGCATGGAGAGACAGGCCACTGGAGAGGGGGAGAAGAGCGACTCCTGCTAGGAGAGGGAAGAAAATTCCCACCATTACTGGGAAATGTCAAACTAATCAAACATGAGGAGGTAAAGAAGGAACCACGAGTAGGGATGCCAAGGTCTCTCTCTGTTGCTTTCACTGTATTGTCTCTTCATTTTAATGCCAGCCTTCTTTCATGGTAAGAAAACTCAGGCTGAGTAATCTGCTGTAGACGTGGCGTTAAGGGCTTAAGATTAAGCCTTCCCATGTAGGAGTATCTACAGTAATCTTGGTAGATGGAGGCTGATGAGCCACTGTGGTAACCCCTGAAGACAGCGGTCCCCAACCTTTTTTGCACCACTGACCGGTTTATGTCTGACAATATTTTCACGGACCGGCCTTTAAGGTGTTGCAGATAAATACAACAAAATACAACCAGTACCTGTACCAAAAAAAGAAGATTTATTCATAATACACTGGAAAAGACCCAGGGAAACCGAGTTAACGATAAAAACGGTAAAAAAGATAACGATAAAAACCCTAAAAACCATGAATTTCACACCTGAGCCTCAACTCTCGTGGCCCAATACCAAACGACTCACGGACCGGTACTGGTCCGTGGCCTGGGTGTTGGGGACCGCTTCCTAAAGAAACCAGTGAAGAAAAAAAAACAGGATAATCTCGCTAAATATTAACTTTAACACTGAAAGAAGGTCCCTCTTCATCACCAAATATTACGTATAATATTTTGTGCATGTATGTAAGTTGCAAATATAACAGTAACATAAGGGTAACTACCAAAGTATCTCAAGTTCTGTTGCAAAGTAACTGCTATTGTGAAACAAGACTTTCATGACTAAATAACCAGCAATGAAACTAATATATTACTATTTTATACTTAAGAGCATAGGTCAATGCTAAAATTTATTGAGTGCTAGTAAGAGATTAAGATTTATTTCAAATCAAACAGTTGTGGGAAATATGAAGGCAGGCAGGTAGTTTTGGCCTGATTTTACAAAAATGTGGTGTTACAGTTCAATAACAACAGCAGCTGAGTTTGGTGTAAAATTCAGTAGCAACAAAGTTCTGATACAAGTCCCAATACATTAAATAAAAAGTAAATCATAATATCAATGATAAGATTTTCCCCTTTATTCAAAGTCCTCTTACATCCTTTACTTTGAAAAGGTCCTCGGGGTGTATTTGGTTTTGATGGCAATAGTGCTTTACTCATTAATAATAAATACAGTGCGATCCTTCTCTACATTAAAAACTTCTACATTTAGATTTAGATCCCCACCCCTCCACTCGCTCGCCATTCGTAGTTTCAGGTAAAGAGCCCTGGGCCTGAAAAATTAAAGAGATGGTAAAACCTCCCCTACAAATTAAAATGTAATTAATGTTGCTACCTTGGATGTACAGTATGAACCTCACTCAAAATATGGGTACACTATAAAGTGGTCCCTTCACAAACCTGCAAGTTAAGTAGAGGTCTGAAACCAGCACACTCCACCTTGCTTGGGGAAAAAAAATCAACTCCATTGCATTAGAGCAATTAGACCATCTTGGCCTAAATAATAAACTTAAAACCCCACAGTCTGTGTTCAATATTTCATCTTTTATTCAGGTACTAGGAGTGCTTCTATACTGAATACACTTTCTCCACAGCAAGGCTCTGTAATGCAGGTATTTTTCCTGGGAGGCTTTTAGGGGGGACTTAGGTAAAAGCTATTGGAAAGGCCCTTCCCTGCCCATTCCTGGGGCTGAATAATGAATCTTTTACCTGCAGCCAGCGCAAATGTTTCTTAAGCATATCCGGCTGGTCAAATGTGAAGGTGAGGTAATGGTAAACGTCAGTTTTTAAGAAAAGAAAACCCCATCCTGTGAGTAAATGCTCATTTGCACAGAAGGTAAATAAACCCACAATGATTTATTCTTAAGTAGGGAAGGACACAGTGACTTTTGAAAGAAACTGAATGGCCTCATACATGTTACCTCATGGTTTCATCAACTGTTTCCAAAACCAGTCTTGATAAATGACAGAACTGAATTGACAGGCTAGAAAAAAGGAAGACGGTGAAAAACAAGTGATAGGGTTGAGCTTACTTTAGACCTACAAGACGATGATCTGTATGCTGTTGCTCGCATATGGTAGCCGATTGCAATATTTTGATTGTCTGAAGGTTTCTGTCACAATGTGTGGGACTGCTGTAACCACTGGAATTGTTCAGGTTTAGGCTATGTCAGTTCTCAGTTTTTTGTAAACTGAGATTTTCCATTTTCGTTTAAAAAAATAAAAATAAAAAATCCTGTACACACGTGCAATTTTGAAAAAAATATCTCCGTCCACATTTAAACGCAAAAAATGCAACCTCATTTTGGTTGTTTGGCCTTCGATGTACAGACGAAGTAGCTCACAAAGAGCCAAAAATGAAGTCCTCAACATGTGAAAATTCTCTCGCCATTCTTCTGGAAGAACTGCTTCGCTTTCGGAGTTGTCCCACCAAGCGGTGGTCCGACCCGATCTCGTTGCGAGAGCGTCTGTGTTGAATGTAGAAGTCATGTCCGAAATTCACTGTGACACCTGTCTAACTGCATGTGTAAATGTAAGCGTGTAAAAACTACACATAGTAAGATTAACAGGAACAGTATTTTGTCTACATCCGCCATTGTAGAAATTAATCTCATGTAAACAAGAATGTGACGCACAGCGTGATGTCAGAAAAGGAGCACACCTTTGACGTTGCGTGACTAAATCTCTGTTTTCCTCGGCCACACGCAAAAACTGAGTTTTTAACAATCTCCACCCTGGCAGAAGTTTTTAAAAATCTCTGTTTTCAGTGATCCAAAATGGCGTTTACATGTGGACGAAAGGCCCCCCCCAAAAAACCCGTGTACGTGTGGATGTAGCCTTATAGGTACAGATGAGGTTTCTGGAAGATGACCAACCATTCAGCAGTGTCATTAAGGATTTAGGATAGAAATCAGCTTTGTGAAATTTGTTATAGAGTAAACCTCAAACTAGCACCCAACAAAAGAAAATCAACAAGCATTCAAAAAGGTGAAGGAAAATGAATCTAACAAAGACATCTTTTCACAGGAACAGTGACCAAGCTAACATGAAGCAGTATCTGGGGTTAGCGGTAATTAGCACTGGTGGGTGCCCCGTTAAATTGAATTTAACGACAACACAGCAGTCTTAGTGAGTGCGAACTAATCCAGGACTCTGGAGCATTATGGTTAATGGGCCTGAAAGAAAATGATGGGCTTTCAGAAGCAAAACCAATTAACACAGAGGGGAGATGTCTAGTGCTGAGCTTTCCAAATCTCATAAGAACTTCTGCCCTCGTATTATATAACTGGATTTCTGTTCATTTTGAATAATGAAGGAGGTAGGGAAGCATGACATAATATAGCTATCATAACTCTGAGTCCAATGAAAGAAAAGTGGAATATGTTTCACAGAACAGCAGCAGTGGAAGGCAGACAGTAATGCTTTACTTCTGCAGACTTGAGACCGAGTTTTTATCTAGAAAATTACTTAAAGAGAACCAGGGACCACACAGAGATTTCATATTACTTGAAACCTTTTGACAAATTCTCAGTCATGTGTTACAGATTGAAGATGACTAGAAGCCATGGATAACTAAACCAAGGACTGGTACTTACTTTAATACATTACATTGGTCATTTAAGTTAAGAACATATGTTCTGTTTAGAAATAGAAAAATTAGGTGAGCATACCTTTTAAGTATTATTTAAAGTATAACCTACTGGGAACCCCAAGCAGACCTGGTATTATTTCCTTTTGGTTTGACTCTAAATCTGATGTTTCACTTATTTTGAAACCTCTCACGGGCCTTTTTCTAGAAGTCCTTCTGTCCTACTCAGTCGGGGAATAGATTTTGAAGTTAACTCATGAATAGTAATGAATCACAACAGTACCTTTTTCAAGTCTGTTGTCTCTCTCATTCAAGTTTCTTTTCCGATCGCCCCAAGACTTGGCCTCAATTCCCTATCTGTCCTGAGGTTCTCTCTCCCACCTGCTGTGCAGAGAAGCATGCTGGGATTGAAAACACTATCCACACTGTCAGCAGAGTTGTGGTGTCTAACTATGCTCTAAATGGTGTTTTAGAGGTGTTTTTACCCTGACAAGAAGAAAGTCTGGTACAAATCTAAAATTCTTGTTGAGTTTTGGTGTTAAAATGCTGTCAAATCTATGAGGAGCATGTTGGAAATGTAAGTGGAAGAGTTGCAGAGCATATTGGCTGTCAACAGTTTCAGTAAAAAAAGAGCTATTGAATGTGTTTCTGAGAGTGAACTACACTGAGGAAATAAGCTTATGTGTGTGATAGAGTGTAGGAGGCTGAAGTCCGGTAAGACTTGGTGAATTTCCGTGGTATTAAGGCCTGTCTAAGCTATATATCAACGTAATTAAAGGCTGGTGTAATGACGCAGGGCCTCGGCAGCATGATTTCTGTCTGATCGCCACGCTGCTTCATTAAGACCACTCAAGCTAACGAGCTGTGGCTGTAATAAAGTCCTCCCCCCGGTCTGCCGGATTGATGAAGGAGCTACCTAAAGTGAGCTGAGCCAAGGCGCTAGATAGAATTAGTAAAGGAAAGGCTTCAGCTAAACTTACTTTGTGACTGTTACTATCCTGGTGATAGGGTCATGGTTCTTTTTGCATTAGACTGTTCAGTTTTTTGATTTAAATGTAAGTGAACTAAGCCACACCCATTCAAAACAGTTTCATAATTCAGGGTGTGACAGAGGAGGTTCAAGTGAGGCATCTAAGCACATTTGGCAGTGACCTACTTTAAAAGGGTGCTAACGGGATCACTTGATGTTTTCTGGTCTGTAACGCATGACATAGGGTAGAGCCGCGCATCCTCACTAGCTGTCGTTTTGTATATGTGTTGCACAGCTTGAATTGGTGTGAATTACAATTAATGCACCACATGAATAAGTGAAATGATCATTATTGTATAAAGCTTATTGAGCACTTATAGATAAATCTGTTACTATTAGAGGATTATTCGTTACTTCTTTAGTTTTTACTGTAAACCACCTTGGGTTAACAGTAATCTTACAGTCCTTATGTTTCTCAGTCCAATAAATCCACCTGTCCATCACTTTTTCAATGCTTCTACACTTTGGTTTGCGGTGGCAGTGCATTTAGCACAATAGCCCAGGCCCACATTTTCTCAGCCATGTCCATCTGCTCCTGGAGGATCCAGAGGTGTTCCCACACTGGTCAGAACATGTCATCCCCTTCAGCCTCTTCTGGAACTGCTCTAGAAACATAATAATTACAAACATTATAGTCCAGCAGCATAAAGCCGGGATTTTATTTTCTGTGTCTGTGAGTCCGCTAGGGTGTTTGAGTGATGAAAATTTTGTAATCAAATGGCAAGAATGAGGGTCTGTACATGAGTCTTTGTGCCTGCCTGTTTTTTGTGGACTCATCCGTGGAGAATTTACATCCTAATGTGTCAACTGTGCATGTGAATTGGGCAGGGGATTTCAGAAAAAGTACCCAGAAATAACTACTCATTCATCAGGTTTCCTGCCGTCTACAATGCATATAATGGGTATTATGCCTTAGCCTAAACATCTGGATATATTCAGACAACAATATTTTATCAATCAAAATAAATGTTTAATTAAAAAAGGCACATGTTAGCAATACCTATGTGTGACACAAAGGTCTACTAAACTTTAACATTTGAACCAAATTTAAGTTGGTTTAGCCTAGAAATGTATCAATTAGACGTCTTTTAGCACTCAGACAGAAATTAGCTCAACGATTAAGCTGGACTCAGGTCTTTTATAGTAGCTTCATAAAGCTAACCTTTCTCCTTTCACTTTTCATCAATGTTTAAAATAAAGTGGAAGTTTCAGCAGACCAGATTAATTCCAGAAATTGTCTGTGGATGTGTGGTACTTGTTGGGTAACCAAAACAGAAGTAGTGCGTTACGTCTGGTTTGATTATAGGGGGTTATTAGACGAAAGCGGAAGACAGCTTATATCAGATCATATATCAGATCATATGTCGGAATTCTTCAGTTATGTTAGCCTAATAAAAATGTCTAATTTCACACGGTGATTTAGCTTCCTGTATTTAATTTTTAATTCCTTGCTGACTCTCAGACTTGCATATCGAATTGTGAAGGATATTTTGTTATATATTTTCAGTAAAGGACAGGCCATTATATATGTACAGTCATTCATGTTATATAGTTTATTTTAAACTATACCTTCAACAGCTCTGGGCTTTGTGTTGTTTATATATCTGTGTGCAGGTGAAAGTCAGACTCCTGTGGAGATAAACCTGTCTTTTACTTCATTTACAAGTGCACCAAATCTTTTCCTTGTAGCTGCCAAAACAGAGTTTTTTTTCTGACTTTGCCTTTTAAGCCTGTTGTATTAGGCTTTGAGTGAATTAAGATCCTCTGTGAACATCGAAATAATTTATGCTTTACTTAACACACTGTATTTCCATCAGGAATGACTACACATAGTATTTCCATTTGGTTGCAGCAGCCTCAGATTCCCTTGGTTTTCCATTGGTTCATTGAAACGGTTGGCTATGATTAGTCACACAATAAGACATTAACCTGTAAATTAAAATTCCTCCATGCAATTTGATGGGTGATTTAATTCCAGCATTGTGCCACCCCTCCCTTCCCTGCATCCTTCCACCCACCCTCCCTCTGCCCATTTCTCCCTGTCCTCATCCTGCAGACATCTACCCCCACACTCTCTTGTTTCTCTCTCTCTTTCTCCATTCGCCGTGGGCTAATCCCATTATGAATTCTTTATATAGCCTTTTCCCTTAATGATCAGTGGGGCCTGCTCCAATCCTGATTACTATTGTACACTTAGCACTACATAAAGCAGGGGATTAATATGCCCCGCTAGGATCGTTGCTATGGATCCACTCGTTGCCTTCCGAGAGATGTTGCTGCTGCTTCAATTGGCCATAAATCGCTCTCCCCAGTGGTTTCCCACGTACCAGACAGGGCACAGAAGAATAGGGGGTGAATCTCTCCCTCTTGTGGTTTCTCTCTCTCTCGCTGGACCCAGACGAAAGTGATCTGCTCTATAATTCATGACCCAGCATTTTCTCTTTCTTCTTCGCTCAAATTTTTTCTCTCTTTCCCAAAGATGCTGCAGTAACGCTCTCCCTGAGTAGCCTTTGCCCAGTAGAAAGGTACCGAAGTGCGGGTGGGCATCATACATGAACATGAAAGAGGGGTTTTGAAGATGTAATGTATTCATAAAAGTGCTGTGTGATGTTTAACATGCATGGGGAGGGAGGATGGAGGGTATTAATTGGCTCGGTTGTGTTTCTTTGTTTCATTGAGGAAGTCTGTGCGCACTAACAAGCAACTGCAGTAAAAAAGTCCAATAATAACTTTTTTTCCAATGAGAAAATGGAAATGCCTGTAGAAGATGTGTAGACGGCTTTAATCACAAAAAGCCTGTTTAAAATGTATGATGTAGTATTTCGAAAAGGCAGATGGTTTGATCTCCAGACATGTGTTCGTTAGATAAAGGTTGCAAATGTTGACTCATATTCCTGAGAGTTTTACTTTCGTGTTGGCAGTTACAGTATTTTGTAAACCTATTTTTAGCCCCCACAGATGAAGTCATCCTGGAGTTAAACTCTTTGTAGGGGAGGAAACGGAGAAACCTGTGAAAGAAGGCAAACTACAAATGGGGAAAACTGAGCAAACTCTTCAAGCTTTTATAGTGTCCTGTTGGCTCCTGTAGTGTTTGAGGAAGACTTCTCTTTTTCATTTGGTGCTAACATATCCCTCCTCTTTCTTCTTTGAAAGTGAGCACTGAAACAAGAATGTAGTTTCAGGCAAGGCTTGGTGAGCTCAGGGGACACCTGCAGAGAAACAGCGAGAAAAACCTCCTTTTGATTCTTGTTTCTTCTTAGTTACAATCTACCCTGTGAGTGTCTTCAGCACAGATCAACAGCATCCTGCGGTTTTCCTTCTCCTGCACTTCGCTGTGAACCTGAGTGGTAAAAATTTGCAAAGCCCCTATGGCATTGGACTGATCTTTATTGTTCTGTGAGAAAGCAAATTGCATAATCTGGTTCCATTGTGTTCTTCCTCTACTTATGTACTTGTACTCATGGCTAAATGATGAAGTACATAATAATATAGAGATGTTGCAAAAACTGTAGTGTGCTTTTAAAATATGAAAGATAAAATGGTAAACAACCCTAAAGTTTCATGTCTGAGCTTTACACATATTCTCAAGTGCCTTACTACATGTTTCTAAAATACTGTAAAGCTAGTTTTTTTACTTCAAGGGTTCACACATGCTCCATATTTCTATTCTTGGTTCTTGGATTCTACTAGTGAAACCTGCCTGAAAATAAAACAGTACTACATATTTAAATGATAGTATGGATTGAAATCTGTGTGACTGTGGATGCAATTTAAGTACAGTAAACTAATTTTTTCTTAAGAAACCAGTTAGAGATGATCAGTGTTCCCATCGGTACATTGTGCAGCAATACTTAGGTAGAAAGTGGCGTTTAAATGATACTAAATCTGTTCTAAGATGCTCAAGCATTAGGAGAAAATGACCCAATTGTCCAGTTTTAATGAGCAGAATTGTAGCCTCAGTTTCTAGTCCTTAACTAACAGGAGTGTGGTCTTCTGCTGCTGTAGCCCATCTTGTTCAAGGTTAATTATGTTGTGCATTCAGAGATGCTTTTCTGCATACCTTGGCTGTATTATGTATGTTTGGCCTGGTCCCTTTTGAAAAAGACATTTTAATGTAAATGAGACTTTTTACCTAAAAAATAAATGAAGGATAATGAAAATAAGTGGTAATTTGAGTTACTGTTGCTTTCCTGTCTGTGAAACTATATACCACTGGCAAACTAGAATAATTCTGTACAGCTGTTGCATTTGCACAGTTTTTTAATTCTTTGTGATATAGTATGGAAGGCAGACATCTTGCTTTTTTGCTCAGGTTTCACCATAACTCTTTGTGTAGCAACTATAAGCCCTCTCCACCAAGACCACAATTCTCAGCATATCAGAATCTAAGTGGCCTAGAGGGAGCTCCTCTTAGAAAGTCTGTAGAAACTCTATGATGGAAAACTTTGGTCAATCACAGGTCATGTGTTTTACACCATGTGTGTGAGTAGTCATTTTTTCCCCCTCTATTTTGCCATTTCTTTTCAATCTTAACATTAATGTTCGCAAATTTGATATACCCCGTATTTTATGAGTCTTTCATATCTTTATTTCAGCCATGGATTTACCTTTGCTGGCAACTTCAGCTTCCCTGTCTTCCTCAAACTCTTGTTTTCCTTCTCTCACTGGTAAGATTGGCTTTCATGGTGCGGTGGAGTCACGGTGTGGGGGAATCATTGTAAGGTACATTAGCTTTTGAGCAATAGCCAAAGCAGCAGCTGTGTGTGAGACAGTCTGCCTGCGTGGCTCTGACATGCTGCACAAGTTCACATGTTTGAACAAGACAAATGCCAAAGATACAGTAAACGAGTGTGAATATCACTGTAACTATGTGCAAATATAAAGTGGTGTAAGAGATTTTGTGATGGCTTTGGATTGCAGAATTTGCTTGTCAGCCAGCAGCATGTGGACAGATTATTTTGTAGCTCTCGCTGTTTAGTTTTGTGTGAAGTGCACATTTCTTTTTTTCCATTTTGAAAGAACTTTTTTAGATGTTTGGATCATGATTAGCTGATACAGGATGTTGTCATTTTTGAATGATTACTGTTGTTCCTGGTCAGCCTTTTCCCTTAAGAAAATGAGAGGACTTTACATAACAGATATAATAACAGAATTTAGTTGCAGCTAGTGTGAGATTTGTGTGTGTATGAGGTTGTAAAGGTCTTGTAAACAACCATCAAATGGCTTGATATGTCAGATTTCAGGCACCGTGTTCACTTAAAGGAAATAAAAGCCCGGTATAGCTCCTTCTGCTTGCTCCTCATCACTGCAGAGTTGGTCTGAACAGTAAAGGTTATCTGCTAACGAGCTGAGCTAGCCTAGAGACAGCAACATTTTGAAGTTTTGAAAAGTCTTAATAAGTTAAATTCAAACTCTGTGAGCAAGAACTAGTTCATTATTTAACAACGTGGCTTGAAAAGGGTATGTTGCATAGATTTGAGCATCAGTAAATTCAAAGTGGGCAATGCTATTAATTTAATGTTATTTCTTAAGTTGTTTAAGTGTGTATTTTATACATTTAGCCAATGTTTTATTTAAACAAAGAGTTTGATCTGACCAGAAATACATGCATGCTCAATATTTAGCTTTGCTCAATTTTCCAAAATATCATATGGTATTTAAGCATTATATGTTAGGAAAATAAACATAGTAAATGCCCTGTTTGACTGAAAATATTCAGATAGTGGAGCAGCTTCAATTTGTGAAAACCACAAGAACTCAACATGAAGCTGATTTGGTTTCCTCTTCTATCCATTCAGTCTCCTTGCGTCCTTCTTCCTCACACCCTCACAGAATCTCCTTAATGTCAAACTTCATTGTCGTCTGTATGTGACAGTGTTGTAACTCCAGTGCTAGAGTGTTACACCTAGAGTTGTGGTTATACAGAATGTGTAACACCTCCTATCACGCACACAAATACACACTTACACACATATGCCATTCGGGCCAGGTTTACCACCTGTCCTGGCTATAGCTGCCTTTCCCCAGCCAAGGAAGCTCATGTCTGGGCATTCTGGGCAGCAGCCCAGCCTTTCACATCCAGGTCCAGGGCCAAGAGATGGGGGCCAACAGCTGGCGGTGTGCAGAAGGAGCCTGGAGGCTTCCACAGCAGATGAATCACCACGGATTAATATTTAACTCCAGACTCCTGCTTCCCTCTAGCATCTCTCCTTCCTCCCCCTTCTCCCCATACCACCTTCCTTCTCCCTCTATGCATCAGTCCATCCCACAGTCCTGCAGGTAAGTTGGCATATGCTCAACAGACGCCTTCTATAAATATGTGATGGGATACTCTTTTTCTAAGATAAAAGTATTTTTGTTGCAAAATTTTCCCAACACTAGCAACTTATTTCACAAAGATAAAAATGATGATAATTTTTTGTGATCTTATTGGACTTATAGTAGCTTATGTGCACCAATAGTATAAAAGCAAAATTTAAATGGAAAAACAAAAGGGAACAATACGATATAATATAATTAAATAAATCAAGTTTATATGTAGAAAACAGTTCATAAGAACTGGGAAAATCGAGCAGCACTTTTCAGTTCTGACCTGCATGAGGATTATTGTTTTATTGGTGACTTTTTTGTACAGAGCAAACTGAAAAGTTTGTGTTTCAGTATTTTTCTTTTTTACCTGAATGAAAATGTTTAAAGGTCTCCTGAGGTGAGCACAAGGCCAGATTTCTCACCTGTTTGCAGGCAGCAGCTTTATTTACTACTACACCATCACCAGCCTGGGGATCGTTGAATGCTCTGATATTAAGCAGGCACAGTTTTTCAGCAGGTACTAAAGGCGGGTCATGGCTGAAAGGGAATGCTTCTGTGCTGGTGTTGTAAGCCCGGTAGCCTTAGCTACAGCCAGAGCCAGGACTGTAATAGCATTCTCAGATGGGATCCGTTATGATGACTGCATGCCTGCCTCGCTCCTTCAGTTCTGATTTTGTGATTAAATCACCAGACTGCTTTTCTTCCAGTTTTTTTCTTTTACTTCAGACTCACTCTCTTTCCTCCTGTCTCTTACTCTTTCCATCATCCCCTTCTTTTCCATCTCTCCATCTTCCTTTACCATCTTGCCTACCTTCTTGTTTCTATTTATTTCTGTCTTTATATCTTTTCCTCTTCTCCCTTTCTCTACCTTCTTCTCTATGTGCATATATATATTTGTAAAGATATATCGGTCCCCCGTGGTTCCCCCTCATTCACATGCATGTTCTGTGAGCCTCAGCCATTGGAGTGTACATAAAACCCTGCTCTTTATGGCCAGACATAAAAGAGAAAGGAGGGAAAGAGAAAAGAGAGAGATTTTCTTCTGTTCCTTAAAGACGGGACGCTCTGATCTCACTTGTAACGGATTAACCTTTGAAGCACCCCCTTTTCATTTGGCTTTTTGTTTCTCTTTCGCTCTTGTAACTTCCGACACAAAGGCAATTTTGTCCTGACTAAAAAGGGCAATCTACTGTTATCTGGGGCATGTTGCGACGGTGAATGAAAAATTATTTTTTCCATCTCTTTCTGTCGCACTCTTTGCCTCTCTCTTGTCCCTTTATGCCTGGGTTCAAGGGGAGCACAGTGGTGCTTTGCTGAATAAGTAACCAACCAACGGGCCAGTGGAATTGTGGGAATTCATGGGAATCGCTATAGGGATGGGGGTTCTTGTAGCACGACTTCCTGTCTGTCTAATTCAGGAACACTCAGGGGTGCTTGAGCTTCCTCCGTGCTTTCCCTGACTAGGCTGCAGCGGAAAATTTTTGTCTTTGTATAGGATGGGGTTGAATACACCCACAGGGGCCAGTAAACTTCGGAGTCTCCATTGTCTTTTATGGTGACCAGGGTCCAAATATGAATATGCATATTCATAAGCAAGGGTTCAGTTTTCATGGTCCCCCTAAAACTCCTCCCTACCACTCTTTATTCATCTTTTCAGAAAGGCTGTCTGTCTCATTTTCAATTCCAAATGAGGCCTTCGGCATATGAAAGGTCACTGTGTTACACCCTTAAAGGTTTTACACTTGTAGAAATAGGGAAAAAAAAAACCCTATAATTACATAGTTTGCCTATGTGATTCTGTGATTAGTATTGGATGATTATTTCTGGAGACTGAAAATGTGTGGGTTGATGCCAAGAGGTGAGTCTCAGTGGGCTTTGCAAAGACAAAAGTACTTAACTGCTCGTTTTTTTTACAAGGTCAATATATTATTATTTCCTCTGAACTCGTTTCTGTAGTTAAATTGTGAGAGACCAAATCCCACGCTGTCTGGCACAGGGAGCCCTCGCTTTCTTGTCAGCATTCATATTCAGTGCAATCACGAACACCCTAATAGATCTTGATGTTGCTCACTGAATGTGGAATTGAACGCTGAGGATCGGTGCAAGCCTACGCTGTTCAGTGAAAATCAGAGGCAGTATTACTAATGGTAGTGAGCATATTCTCCGTCAAGTGATGAGACGTTGCTAAGTTGACCCTGCTAGCTTGAAGGGGTACAGTTACATGTGAAGACAAGATGTGTCAGTGCAGGCAAGCATAAGGAGCTACTGGATGATACAGGGCATGTAGGAGGCTGCTGGAGGAGGGGGGTACATCTTTATGATATCATTTAAACACTGGAAGCCACTTCCATGAATGCTTTCTTAAACATTTTAAGGTGCTCCTGCTCCTTTGTCCATGCATGGAAATTTTCTGATGTGCCATAAATACATAGTTTGATCTGCTTATAGTTGCTGAATGCATTCACGGATGTGGCGCTGTTCCTAACCTTTTACACTTTTTAAAAATGTTTTGTTATTAAACAAACACAATATTTATGCAATACTGGCATTTTTTAAAAGTTCCTGTCACATATATAGTTATTAATGAATATTTCAGTGGCAAAAGAAACTCAGATTGCCAGTTTTTGATCTATAGAAACTTATTTATGGAATTGCAGCCCAGAAGAACCACCTCTGAGTACTGAAAGCTGAAAGGTCGTGTTCCGCTCGGGTATTTTTGGAGCAGTCTTTTTCAAACTGAAGTTTCTTGTGGTAGTTACGTGTGCTGATACTGCACATATTTATTTACTTTTTTCCGCTTGACACTGAAGTGGAATGGAAAATCTTTGGAAGCAGCATTGTGACTGCCATGTTGTTGAAATACAGGATGCTCTTCTCTGCTTGTTTTTGATAGTTTGGTATCTCCCTTTAATGGGACCCAGACCACAGCTTGCTACCTTTTCACACCAGGACTTTTGTGGTATGCCTCATGAAGTCACTAAAGGCAGTTTCACACCTATAGTTTGTTTTATCTGATCGGAATCAGTTGATGAGTTGTGACCTCGTAGCTTTTTGCCATGGTTTGGTTTCTTTTCACACAGAATAAAATTAAAGCAATGTCCATGAGGCCCAAAATGTGTTACTACAAAATGCATGAGAACATTCAGTCAGCTTATTGGCCAGATGTGTCTGGGGTGGGTCTAATGCAAGTGAAAGCGTGCTACCGCAGTTTTGGAAGTCAGAGAGGTCTTACCCACTTTGCTGTGTCTGATCCCCAGCAAAGTGACAACAACCTGCATTTGTGGGCGGGGTCTAACATCATAGTGCGAGACTGGAAATCTGGACGCGATCATTACAAAGGCTGAGAGTCAAGGCCATTAGCTCTACTCCCCCTCTGGTGAGTTATGGGTCGTCTGTCACAGGGGCCCAGTGTCCGAGACCTGTCACTGTGAAAGATGAAGGGGTCCTTGCACTCTCCAATGAGCCGTCCGTGGAGATGCCCGCGACAAACGACCCATGAGCAGAGACACACCTTTCATCAGTGAGAGCGATGAGAGCAATGGGATAACTCTGGTGTGTGTGTGTTGTGCAGTGTGTGCATTAGAATTGACCCTTTAAATACCCTTCCCCCTTTTCCTTCAATCCATTTTTCTTTTTTTCCTTAACACAGAAAAGCCTTGGGAATGCCTAGCGCTGTTTCTTACTCCCTGCTGACAAAAATGTAATCAGGCACCTCTGTCTAGTTTAACAGTGTAGTATCATTGATTCATAGAGCTGGGGTACTCATTAAATCGTTTCTATACTCTAGGAACAAAAGAACAAGAATGATGTAGATAATTAAGTGTAATTTCATGGGACTTGCTTGACTCTGTAGACGAAGAATGCTCATTATAAATGCGTGGACAAAATAAGCGACGAGTCTGCTGTCAGACTATCTCAAGGAAGCACCCGTATATCAGATGATTCCACACATCACATTTTACTTAGAGTGCCCTTGGTCACAGGAATCAGGCAAAAAGAGGAAGTTTATTTATATAGCATCTTTAAAACACCACATTGATTCAAAGTGCTCTACAAGATAAAATTAAAACGGATGTGATAAAAAATGTATGAATTAAGAGTAGATTTAAAATGGTAATAAAACGAGCTGTTTTAGTAGTACAGGTGGAGTTAAAGAATGTAAAGATGCAAGTGTAAAGGTACATTGAGCTGATTAATTAACGGTGATGTGGAATAATGCAGTTTTAGCTTCTTTTTGAAAATGATAAAGTGGAAGCAGATCTAAACTCCATGGGCACTTGGTTCCAGTAGTGAGCAGGATAGTGGCTGAAAGCCATTTAACCCTGTTCAGTTTTAGATCTAGGCTCCAACTGGTGACTAGGGCCCGAAGGATTTTTTGAATTGTAAACTATTTAATTTTATATCTTACATCTCTTGCATGGAGATAAATTTGTAAGTTTGGAGAGATGTGCCCTCTATTCTTAGTTTTTGTGTGATTTTGGGCTGTCGCTGCATTTTGATCCAATTTTGACTGTTTAATAGTCTTTTTAGGAAGGAGGAGAGCAGTCCAGTGTAGTTAACCCTGCAGCAGATAAAGTTACAATCTGCTGTAGATCTTGCCTTGATATATAATCTCGGTTTCTAAAATGTCCAAAAGCTGATGTGTTACAGGCTTGATATAGCAAAGCTAAGGTTCTCATCCATAGTTGCACCAAGATTTATCATGCATTAAAAAAAAAAATCGGCCCAACAATTGATCCTTGCAGGGTTTCTGTACAGCATGGAAGTTTGCTGCACTGTGTGTCATGCAAAGAATGTGGAGGTCACTGGTGTAGACCTGAACCTTGATTATACAGTGCTGTGGACACAGCTGGATAGAAGAGCCAAGTAGTCCTTCTTGTTATACTTTCAAGTCTGCTTGAAGTCCGTGCAGTTGGTACATTGTCCAAGGAGTCACGAAAAATTGTGCATTGGACCCAAGCGGACTCACTCAAGACCCTAAGGGCAGAGCACAGATTTGTATCCGTGTTTACTTTTTTATTAAGTCTTTCCATAAACTCAGCTCCATGTGGGTGCATAATTTTAACAAGAGATTAGTTGCTGTACTTTAGTCAGAAAACTCAGGATTAAAATTAATTTATTAATTTAGAAGAATGTGTTAGTTGGGAATCTAGACTCCAATCTCATCAATCTCTGCAAAGATGCTACATGTAGAAATTGTTGATGAGTAAACATCCCCATCAAGAATACAGGTAGGGCTGTTGGAGGAGTTAAAACAGCAGGCAGCTGTGGGTTTGACACATTGACAAATTTGCACCTTGAATAAAGCACCAACTGGGAAGTGTGTTTGGTACATTGGGTAAGGAGAATGAGAAGACTTACATGTGTGCTATTTTGCAGTGGAGCTTGGTTTATTTACAAAAATCTTTCCCAAGCCGTAACCACACCGTGATTGACAACATTGTTACCATTTAAGATGATATCACTTTAGTGCTGTAAAACTTTTGCAAAGCTTATAAAGTTTATTTTATTCTGTTTAAATTTTATTCATCCTCTGCATGCATGACATACCGTACATAGAAAGCTTTTGTTATGCTCTTAGGCTTCAGTCACACAGGTCAACAAGCAGCAACCACAGTCAGTAAGGAAAAAAGTGTAATCCCACTCTGGTTGGCAAGCGGTCGCTGGCAGTTGTTAGGTGAAACATGCTGCAAACAGGTATATGGTACTGCATCAAAAATCTCCTCGTGATTGCTTTGTTTGCTAGCAGATTGCTGTGGTTGCTGGTAGTTTGCAACGAAGATGCTGACTTGTTTGAAGAGACTCGTCACTGATCACTTAAAAAAAGTGGTGAGTGTTTGCCTTCAAAGTAGAAGCTTCTCCTTTTGAAACACGTTAGTTGCAGCACCAAAATGTGGAAATACAAAAATCTGAAAAACTTTTATGCTGTTTTTTTTTTTAAACTGCATACCAAAACTTTAAACTGTTGTTTTAAACCTTAGTCACATTTTCCTTCAATACAAACAAAGAAATAATTTGGTCAATAATTTGTCATTTGGAATTTTGATGATGAAGGGTGTGGAGTGCTGTCCAATGTGCTAATCCAAACCCTTCGATGGCCCAACAGAACAGAGTAGTCCAAAGTCATCAATAAGGGCAATTTTTACTGATTTGTAGTGACCCCCTCCCTGTAGAGAAAAAGTGTAGCCAAACCAAAAGAACAGCAAAAGCCCCATCTCCCTACCCCTTGCCTAAGAACTAGACCTACTCGGTGTAGGGTTTATCAGTCCAGGTTTTCAGTTTGTCACCAGCCTGTTGGTCTGTTGCTTGGCCAGTTTTATTTGGTAGATGTTTTTTAATCTATTACCAGCTAGTTTAGGTAATTTGTTATGTTTTTTTTCTTCCGAATAAATGCGCGGCATTTACAGTGACACTTTAAATAATTTACCTTTGTTGTCTTCTGCCTGTTTATCTTTGCTCTAGACAATTGCGCTACTAGATAAATGATGACTGTGTTTCGCAACAAATCCTTGTTTATAAAAAACGTTTTAATCATTGCAAGGGATAATACGCTGCTTTCCATGGCAACCTTTTTGCATACAGGAAACAGAAGACCGCAGATGTATAGGAACATGATTCATAAAACGATTTTGTGCAGACTGTGGGTACACACAGCAATTATACCTTGACTGAAAGCAAACAGAATTTGCGGCACATGTAACCCCTGAAGGTCTGCACCGCACATGAATCACCAGAATGTCTGAATATAGAAATGATCCTGATTATTTACATACAACATAGTGTATCCGCATGTGTATAAATAAACATGCAGTTTCTTATTTCCTGTCTTAATACATGTTTTGAAGTAAGTAATAGCTATGTGTGTGCTCATGGGGGATGTGTGTGATGTAATAATTTATTTACATATTCCAGGTATAATTTTTCACCCTGTCAATGGGAGCAAAGTAAAAAATATTCCCCTGTGTGGTTTGAGGCTTCTTAGCATATGCAGCAGGAACTCCCAGCAAGAGGAAGTCTCTCTAACTAATGTGCTTATTTAGAAAAGATCAGCCAGTGTCCCCCCCTTCTAGTTTGGCAGGAGAATCTGCAGTTGCACTGGTTTCTATTAGGATTCACAGACTCTCTCCAAACCCGTTTCAGTTGGTCTCTCTCAAGTCTAGTCAAGTCCATCTCCTCCCTCAGTTTTTCTTTCTTTTCACATTGGCATACAACCTGATTTAAATCATTCTCGCATCCCTCCCTTTCTCGTACCTTCTGTCATTATCTCATCTTCTTTAATTGCCGCCCTAAAATTGGGACTACAAGTCCTCCCTTCCCATTCATCCTTTTCCTTTCCACCCCTCTTTCCAGTTTCCAACCACACTGTCCATCTTCTTTCAACCTTCATCCTCGCTCTGACTTACCCTGAATCACTTCTCATTCTTCATCCACCCCTCCTGTACCTCCTCTCCTTCCTCTGTAGTAGTACTGTTTGTAGCTGGTCCTGGAGTACGCTTCGGGCAGAAAAGTAGGCCAGGATTACTCTTGCTGGCTTGTCCCCAGTGAAGCATGTGCTGCATGTGTGTGCCTGCGTCTGTCTGTGAATTTGTATGTGTGTTTAGGCCTGAGAGAGAGTGGGCATACAGGCTGGTCAGCCAGCAGTTGGGGTAGAGCTGGGCATATGGAGCCTCGGTATTGGGCCAGCAGGTATTTTTCAGCGTCTGCTCTCTCCTTCTTTGTTTAATATTTCCCGGCTTCTTGGCGTCCTGGCCGCAAAATCCTGTTTGTGCTGCCAGCACAGAACTATAATCTCAGATGGAATATCATTTCTGTCGGATGAACTTAATGTATGTTTAGAACATCAATTTTTAAAGAGGTCATGTGAAAAAATGGCCATCTTTTCTGAATGGATTTACAAGAAGTCAGAATAATTCTGACAGGGCCCTGAAGTAGGCTCAGGAAAGGTAGCTAAATCTACAAACTGCAAACTTTCAATTTGAGAAACTGAATGTAAAAAAACAACAACAACAAAACCTTGAGAGTATTTCCTGTATTTACTTTATGGTGTCAGTATAGATACAGTAAAGAAGATTTTATTGTCTGTGCATTTTGGAGCTCTTTACACAGGTGGGTTTTCAAAAAAAAGAAGAATAGTTTGAAGGATATAAAATAGTTTTTATTAAATTGCAAACTGATTTAAGTTTTGATTTCAAACAGTTTCAGTACACCTCATATCTAAGGTAATGAGACGACTGCCTCATGTTTTGGCAACAGGCTGTATTCTATTACTACCCTATATGGTTTCAGCACACACACACACACACACACACACACACACACACACACACACACACACACACACACACACACACACACACACACACACACATGCAGGCGCACACAAATCCACACAGAACGAACCTCATTTTCAATCCCCATCGCCTTGAACTTAATTGTTCTCTTAATTAGGTTGCAGAGCAGTGCTTATGGCTGGAGGGAACACAAGCATGTACAGTAATTGTGTAAGCGTGTATATGCATACTAGTGTGTGCGTGAGAGCTAGTGTGTATCCATTATGCATACATGGAATGTGTGTATAGGTTTGTGCACATGCATTTCTTTCACCTCTGTGTATTTCACGGCGTGCCTGGAAGAAGTGGAGCTCTGATCTGTGAGCACTGGTAGCTCCACAGAGAGGAATACATGCCAAAAACCAAATTCCCCCGTATACTCTGACACTCACCACTTTCCCCCTTCTGAATATTATCTCTGCTGTACATAGTATCCACTCCACACTCTTTCTTTCAAATAGTGATTTCGGGTGATTTTCCCCCCTTATTTTGTCCACTCGGTAATAAAATGTTTTTTCTATTGTAATTGTTTTCATTGACCACCTCATTATTTTTTCCTCCTTGTCCTATTCCTTTTTCCATTAGATATGTTCAGATGTATTTTTTTAATTATAAATTTTTTTTATAAGTAGAAAACCTTTTCTTTAGACTTTCTGTAGAAGCCTAAAGGTTAGAAGCTGAATCAAAACAATCAGCATTGAAATTGATAGCCGTTTGAGCCTGGTGGCTTTAAACAGCTTACCCTTGGTAAGCTGTTTAAAGGCCTTGGTGAAAACTGTGTGTGGAAAAGAAGAAGCTCACCAAGACGGACTTGTAAGGTGAGCTTATAGGAGCACTACTTGGCTTGTTCCAAATAAAGTAATGTGAGATTGTTGTCCTGCGGGCTGACCACCTGTCAGGATTGGCACAGTGGTCAGGACTGGGTGGAAGGCAAAGGTGCAGTCTTGGGATGTGTACCGACATCTCACAGATGAGGAAACGGCCAAAGCAACTTGAACTCCATACACAGCACCATGCCTCCAACCAAACAACTGAATATGGATTAGGCCCTTTTCTTTGCATGAGAAAAGGGAATCGGGAAACCCTGCAAAGGGGGGGGTAGATGCTGGAAAGATAGATACCAACCTTAGCATACTGTCACCATGACCCAACTCAAATAAGAAGCAGAAAATGGATGAATAGATGAATGCCACATATGAGGATGTGTGACAGGTCTCTGTGCAGAAGCCAATTTAGAGAGAAGTGGGCACATCTTGAGTAATGGTTAGAAATTTAATAACTTTCATCTGGTATTCAGTGTTGCTGGAGACAGTGTAAAATACCTATTAGGGTGTAATGAAGCACGAGTTAGTGTTGTATCTTTTAGAGATATAATGATGTGATACTCATAGTCCATAGCAGTTGAATCCCCATAATGACACTGACGTTTTTAGGCCTGTATTTACCCTTCACATTGTTTCTCTTGTGGCTTTATATGCATCTTTCTTTTGCTGTACCCTTTAATATGTGATAAAGAATGAATCATACTTTGTTTGTTTTGACCCTTAATTATTAGGCCAAACTTTCCATTTTTACTTTCCAAGTGATAAAGCAAAAATCACTAATAAATACACTAAAAACAAATAATTTGGCAGAAGCAATCCTTTGTATTTTCCTTCATTGCCACATTGCAGGCAGTATTTTCACCAGTATAACTGAAACGTTATTACTACAGATAGTTGTCAGGCTTGATGCTCTGCTTGAAGGACAGTATGTTAGAAAATGGGCCAAGTGCATGCAAATATCATTCTGCTACTCTGCAGCTGCAAGCAGTGAAGCCTGATTTTATTTTATTTTTTTTTAAGTATACGTGGTACATACTACCCTGCTTTGAAACTTGTAACATTTTTCAAAGATGCACCAGGATTGCTGCTTTTGTTATGCAGGGCAAGTTTAGTTTGTTACTCCATCATAATTGCTTCTCAACAGTGCTCCTGCCTAACATCTATGTGGCCATATAAGCCTAGTACAAAGTCATTTCAGCACAGTAATTCAGCTCCCTGGTGGAAATATGATTAAAACTCAAAAACATGGCTCTGTCCAGGTGAAAGTGTTTAATGTTTAGTGGAATAGCTGCGCAGGTGAAAGTGTTTAGTGCTGGATAATGCAACCTCTCTTGGCCCCCCCGCTTTTCCAGCTGTTCATGATTATAGTTTCTCTCGTTCTCCTTTTCTCTTTGATTGCTTCCCTATGTATGTGAAGATTAGCCAGGAAAAGGACATTTTATATGGTATAAAGCACAATGTGCTCTATTAATCTGTTCACTCAAAAAAACCTTACGACGGTCATTGTTTTCTTTTTGTAATGGCTAATCAAAGAATACCCATTATTATACATCATTATCAAGTGTTTTAACTGTTTGTATCAGTAGTTATTCAAGCATGATGCTCCTAATCAGTAGTGCAGAAAATCAAAGTAATAAAAACCAGTGTGTGTTCTGAAAATTCAGATAATCTTAGAAAACAACAGTTAGTTATAAAATTTTACTCTCTTTGACTCATTCTTTAGTCTTCACATTACTTTTGGTTCCACGGTATCCACAAAGGGCGGAAGGTTGAGATGGGGGTTTCTCTGTAAGCATCCAATCTATATCTTTCTGCTGGCTAATTAACTGGTATTTTATCCAGGGCCTGAGCTGCACTGATGGGGGATAAGCTAGCCTTTGACGGGGTAAGGCAAGCGTAGCGGCTCCTAATCAGGGGGTCTGCAAGTGGGGCGGAAAACACCTGTTCTGGGTACAGGTGTACACCCAGCACATGGCTGCACTCTTTTGCCCTGAGTCCCATTCCCTCCCTCCAGCCCTCTCGCTCTCCTTCTCCTTTTTCATCGTCGCTGACTCACATTCCTGCACTCTGTTTGACTTGGTTTTCTGTGTACAAATTTTTCTTCCAGACACATCAGCTAACCCTGTTATTGCCTCAAAATTGTGCACAATGTGTCCTTTTGTGTCTTCAACATGACCCACCATATTTACAGCAATAGTGAGATGGGTCTGTCCCGCCCGACTTGTAAATAGGGGCATTTTAATGCACTGAGTAAACATAATTTTGAGTGTGTGTTTTTAGGGGCTAGACCTAAAAAAGCAACAAAACCGAGCAAAGCTCCAAAAACATCTCATGAAAAGCTGTCTCCAGTAGCTCTTCTGCTGTTTTGGGATTTCATTGTGCAATGGTTCACTGGGTGAAGGCACAGACACCAAAGGAAAGTGTGCGTCTTACCTTAAAACAGCAGTATCTGACATCCTTATGAGAAGCCATTGGCTTAGGTAATCAGTAAAACAACGTTCCAAATAAGGTTACTGTTGCCTTATTTGGTGATTTATGATATTTATGATATTTATTTATGATCTCAGATTGTACAAAAGATAGTCTTTTTTTTTTTTTCAAAAAGAGCAGAAACAAAACTCAGAATTAGAGGAGAGTCGGTATAATAATCTCTGTAGCTCAAAGATTCTCAAATGTTGAAAGTAAACAGTCTTTTAAATGTTACTATCCAGAACAGGTTAAACTGACTGAAAAGATAAAAATCATGACAAACAATACAATTATGATATTATTTATAGAGCACTCTAAATGTGCAGGCTTAAAGGTTTTCTTCTGGAGGACATAATGCAAGATACATTAAAAACAGATAAATGCAGAGAAAATTGATTAAATAAAGACCAAAACAAATCAGACTTTTAATGTTGGTCAGAAACGGTTCTCTTTCAAGCTGATGTGTAATATATCAACTTAAAAGAATAGAAATGTGTACTTTGTTTTACAAGCTCTGTATTTTTTATTATTATTTATTTTTATTGTTCTGATGTTGAGACATATTTTCTCATTGAAGGTGTACACTTGCAGGTCTACATCATCTCTTCCACCCCGAATTTCCTTCCTCTTTTCTTTTGTCTTCATTGGAAACAGCCTGCATCTTGCTTTTCACTGAAGGAAGCAGTGCATGGATAATATGGTTACGCCGTTACTGATGCATAAAGCTGCGTGTCTGGTTCTTGTCAAGACCTTGCCACCAAAGTCAATTTGCCCGTACCCTGGCAGAATGTAATATTTCTTTAATCAGATCAACACGGAAATTACGTCCGTAGACTGTATTGATACGAGAGGAAATAATTAAACTCGGGGCTCCAGGAATAATTTCACCCTCTGAGCATTACTGTAAACCCCATAAAAAAACAAATCCACCCTCTCCTCCCTCCTTTGCAGGATGAGATAAAGAGGAAACCAGGAGCGTAGATAGACGGATGAGATTTCATTGACTCAGCCTCTGTTTTCCTTCCAGCCTTTCAGCAGGTTCCTCTCACCCAGTCATCCACTTCTGCAACACTGTCATCCAGTACGGTGTCCAGAACTAAACATCGTGCACATAAGACACTGTCGCCTTACCAAAATGTTTGGTCTGTGATGTCTGGTCATTTTTTTTGTGGCAAAAGGTGCAGAGAGATTTTCCGTACCATCCTTCTAGGGGTGCCACGATAACCGTACGCTGACTATAGCAATAATATAATAATATATAAATTTGAGTGTTAATTGTTGTCTATTGAATAGAAATTCAACATGCAGACCTTTTTTTTTCTTCTGTGATGATTTTGGGGTTTTTTTAAAGTAAAGCTGATTTTTCTTCTCTTGCTGCAGCACCATTTATACCTTAACTTAAGAAAGACATGAATTAATTTAAAGTTAATTGTTTCTAGTCAAGCTCTGCATTGGTGACCTTTTAAGCGTGCACCAACCCTTCTGTCCTCCTCACCCTTTGTCAATTCTCATAGGCCCCAGCTCCGTGTCACAACCCTGAATTGGATGAATTTTCTTCTTTCCCCTGAATGCATGAACACATCCGTGGCTCAATTGTCATTTGTCCTCAAGCATGATTTTTCTCTGGATAAAACATGTCAAGAACCAGTTTTATGGTATGTTGCGCAAGTGACATTGTGTATGTGTAGGCACAGTTTAATGCAGTGGGCATATTTCATACCACATGAGATCGATGTCTACAAACTGTATATCATATCTTCCTATGCTTTGCCCCCCACTTTCTTCAGTGATGTTAAAGCAAAAAAAAAAAAAAGTGTTAAAGAGCAACTAAAGTTGTGTTTTTGTTTTTGTTTTTTTAACTGATACGATGGTATAACTTTTATCTAATGTCTGAAAAATGTGAAGGTTTTTCCCAACTCTTCACATATGGGCCTTTGGTGCCACAATTGAACGCACTGGTTATTTTCTCACAAGCAATTTTTCAACGTGGAAAATGAATGCTATGTTTATTTTAACCCAGCCATGGTCTTTTTCTAAACCCAGCTAATTAGTTTGGGTCTCACCGCTGAAACAAACAGTGAGTAAATGCAAAAGTAACCAAACAAAATAGAATCTCCCATCGACACACATGCTGTCGGCACATTGTTGATAGTACGGTCCAAAGTTAGAGCAGGTTGTTGACTGATCAGAAGGTTGATGGTTTGAACTCAATTCAGAATCTGTGTCTCGGTGAATGAATGTGGCTTATAGTTAGCAGTTTGAGTGCTTCGTTAAAAGAAAAGTGCCACTTAACTACGAGTGTTGTGATATTGTGATTTATGCCACTGCCACTACCAGCTGCCTCCATATATGAACTCCTTTTGTCTCTTTCCGTGTAAGACTGTTTCCTCTTGGTAATATTGCTAATATTATCATTATAACGGATCACAGAGAACACAGTTCGGTGACCCAAGTGGCAGGTACAACAAATCAAACTTCTTCTGTATTTTTCTTTTTATTTTAAGATTTACATTCGGCTTTTAAGGCTTTATCATATTGATGCAGTGCAGAACAAACAAGCAGAGAGGGCATTGAAAAACTAATGGCATCACAATTGTGGGCTGCCTTTAAGGAAGCTGTTACTAAGAACTGCATGATCATGGTTTCTGAACTGAGTGCTTTTATACCCCCCCTTTAGATACACACACACACACACACACACACACACACACACACACACACACACACACACACACACACACACAGGTCATTAAAACTTCGTATATTTAACCTTATTCGCAGGGTACTTGATGGTATTCTTTTAAACAGGAAAAAAAAGCTTTACCCATTCACTGTCCCCACAGCATCTAATTGGTTTGGTTACGACCTGTTTGCGCTGTGTCAAGGTGACTGTGGCTACAGTGGCGCTCAGCTGCATTTGATACAGCTTGTTAGTAAATGAAGATTAAGTGCTAGCAGGAATAAAACACAATACACCTTGATCACGCTCTCAAGTGGAGGATTAATTTACCGTTCTCTTGAATGAGCAATCCTCACAGTCCATAATTATTTAAGTTCCATTTTGGGTTAATTATAGTCATTAGCATTATGTGTTCATAGTGAGAGGCTAATTTTGAGAGAAGTGGCTTGAGATTTAACAAAAAAAGAAAGGAGGGGAAAAAAAGACCCACACGAGCCTCGGAAATGAACAGATCATTTGGTTTTGAGGGGCAGAAATTGATAGACAACAGCAGGGAAACAGCTGAGGAGGGAACAATTATTCTAATGATGTGACAAACGCAGATGCTGCAAATTAGATTTAGTTTAGCTTAGGTGCTCGCGTACTAGTTAATATTGGGAGGCTGAATTTTTTAATGGTGGAATAATGTGAGCATTTCTCTGTCTGTACAAAGCTACTGCTCAGTAAATGATTTACACTGTTCCTAAAAGTCAGAGTTTGAAGAGTAAGACGCATTAGTTTGAATTATTTGAAGACATATAAAACTGCTTTGATCAGAGACTCGTATCGTGATGTGATTATAATTCCAGTTACGCAACTTTTTTTACCAAAGAAAACATCCACTGTTTGGGGTCGCCTGATATGGAAAAAGTTTGGCAAACTTCCTGCCAGAAGATGAAATAGAGCATGTGCAGTGCAGTGACAGAAAGGTTGCAAGGGACAGGATGATGAAGGCTTGTTTGGCTCTCCTCGCTTCTCCTCAGTAGAGCAGCCCAGCGTGAGGAAAAGCTTGTTAAAACCCTAATAGTAGCTATCAAAGGCTATTGATTATCTTTCCCGCCCTGTTTGGGTGACAAAGTGAGCATTAGCTGAAGCCATACAGAGCTTCTTACGGCAAGTTTCCTTAGTGGCCGCCCAGTCCCATTGGATTGTCCTGTGTAGAGACCACATGTGTGTACATGCATGGCATACATGCGCACACACACAACACACTCGTGTCTCCTTTTTCAAAGCCAACGCAGCGCTATACTTTCACTCTCCTGCCACCAGATAATCCATTTAACAGCCCGGGATCAAACACTGAGCCCTCTGGCTGTGTGCTGCGGTGACTACTGTAAACCATGCATGCGTGCACACACACACGCACACATGCACTATATCAACTTTAGAGACACAGTAGTAAGCTGTCATAAAGCTTCATAAGGAAGGAAATTTCTTGCAGTGCAGTTTGTGGTGTTTAGTTGTTCTTTTTCGTTTTTTGCTCTGTGCATTAGGAATGCTGTCCTAAGATGACACAGAATGAACACTCGACTAATACAGTGAACAATGAACACACTCTTCCTGGCCAGTAATGTACCGACCAGCTGCATTGCTAATGAGTTCCTACTCCCGTTCTTCCTATTTAAGTGCATTTCTCCTCCAGTGCTTTCAGAATACTTAAAATAAAAATGCAGTTAAGAATGGTACAAACATCGGGAGATGTTACATAAGGCAAGTTATACATAAGGCATTATAACAACCAAATTAATGGATGTCTGTTGAAATATTCACATGATTAACCTCCAGATTTAAGGAGGACTACATGAAAATTCAGAAATTCCAAAATGGTATGTTTGTGTCTTTTTCGCTTGGCTGATCGGAATCTAGTTTGCCGACTTGAAGATGCCAGCCTGCTTTGAAAACACTTTCTGTTTTCGGCTTTGTGCATGAAGGACAATCGAAAACAGGCAAAAACTTTAATGTAGCATATAGTGAAGTGTGGAGATTTTATCACAAGGCTCCATTCACTGCAATATAGGAAAGCTGTTTGGGACTAGACTCTGTTGGCTAATAATTACTGGTAAGCTTCCTGTGCATTCAGAGATGCTCTTCTACATACCTTTTTTGTAATTATTGGTTATTTGAGATACTGTTGCCTTCCTGTAAGCTCAAAGGAGTCTATCCATTCTTTTCTGCTTTCTAGCATCAACACAGATAATAATTACTGGTGTTGATCTTTTAACCTGAATGCCAGATGGGACCATTTATTTTGACAGGTATTCAGGTGTGTTGTCAGTTAGAAAAAAGTTCTGCTTAACTGACTTCCATAAGTCTAAAATTTACCCATCAGCCATAATACAACCACTTACAGCTGAGGACACACCCATCCATTTTCTTCCACTTATCCAGTACAGGAGCCAAGCCATCCTGGACAGGTTGCCAGTCTGTCACAGGGGTAATATGTACTCACGTTCATACTTAAGGCCAATTTAGATCTTAACTGAAGTCCACTGACTGCATGTCTTTGCACTGTGGGAGGAAGTCCACACAGAAAGGCCCTGACCAGATGGTGGATTCGAACCCAGGACCTTCTTGCTGTGGGGCAACATTGTGTCACCCTGCTGAGACACTAACATTAATCATCTTATTATAGAAAAACTGAAAAAAGGAACAGCTTGAAAACTGAGAGCCCAAGGTGTTAAACTAGCATTCAAAGTCTCCAGACTCCAGTGAAATTGAACATATATGTGTACAGTAGTAAGGTTTTAAAAAAGCCTTGTCTGCATAAGTCTTGTTAGGGAGGTCTGTGGATTTCAGTTTAAAACTGTCTTAAATAATAATCCATTTAATCCACTGAATTCACTGAAAGAAAAATTAACTGCAGGCTTCTTATACTCAAAACTGTGTTTTTGAACGTGCAGTATTCTTTTTATGAGTTGCAAATTTTCCATGTTTCTGGTGTGTGTGTTTGAGCGTGTGTGTGTAAACATTTGGCTATGTGTGTTTTTAATCATTACTCAAAATGGCACATATTTGCTTCTATGCAGACCAGAGGTCTGTTTTTGATTGACCACAAATTTTGCCACATTTCTCTAATGTCTCAGCTCAAAATTGCACAATTCAAACAGGCATTAGGTCACTTCAGTTACCACATCCAAATGTCGTATTTATAAAGCCAACCAAATATATGCAGCAAGTACTTTTCACTCCCTAAAATCCTGGTGTGACTGTAACAGATTTTGTTTTGTTTTGTTTCTTGTTCGGCTGCATGTTTCCTTGGTACAAATCAGCTGGAAAAAAAAAACTAACAAAAAACCCTCATCTTCAATCTTCAGTCCATAAATCCTGTTTATCCTGGTAACATAATATGACCTAAATGTTTATGTTCTTACTGTACATATGTGTTGGTAAGATGCCATGATCTGTATAGAATGGGCATCGCCCAACTCATTCTAGCGTGACACTGCAGATGTATTTAGTAGCTTAGTAAGAGGATATTCAATTTATTCATGATGCAAACCACAGGGTTGATGTGTATGTAGTGTGTATGAATGTGTGCAAGCGCATAGAGAATGTGGAGTGAACCATGAAATGAAAACACCCTATAACCATTTCCCTGCATCTCTCAATTAGGACATCATCTATGCAGAGGAAGCATTCAAGAGTGGCTTCTTCTTTATTTACAATTACACAGCGCATTGCAGACAAATGGGGTGCTGAGGGGGAAAAACTTGTGCGAGCCACTCTGCAAAAGATCTAAGGAATAGACAGGCAGACATGTGCTGTATAACTTGGTGCAAAATCATATGCAACTTGAGGGTTTGAGACTTGTCATGCTTAATAGTTAATACCAACTGCTAGAGGTGTGCACAGCCTGTATACACAGCACAATTCCAAAAGCAGACCCTCTGAAACTTTGTCAGCTCATCGGAGTCCATGCAGAATCACTCTGGGATTCATGCCTTATTGAACACTAGCCTTTCCTATGCCCACCATCCATTTCGGTCCCTGGCCACTATATTTTTGTCCCTGGCAGTTTTCTGCAGATGGTGGTTTCAGGAAAACTAAATACTGTACTTGTGACTCATTTTTGATTATATTTTAGATATCAATAGAAATACTTTTTTGAATTTCAAATAAAGTTTCTCAGCTTGAAATCTCAGCTTGTACTTCTGACTCCTGATACACTTACTAGTAATTTGATTAGGTACAACCTACTAGTACTGAAATGGACCTTCCAAACTGCCTTGATTCTTCTTCATGGCATAGTTTTCAGAAGGTCCTGAAAACATTCTTCAGAGAGATACGTGAATCTCCCATTCCATCGGATCACAAAGGTGCTCTATTGGATTGAGATCTGTGACTGTGAAGACCATATGAGTACAGTGAACTCATTGTAATGTTAAAAAAACTGGTTTTAGATTTGATTTGGTATTTGTGATATTGTGTGCTATCCAGCTGGAAGCAACCACCAGATGATTGGTACACTGTGGTCATAAAAAGATGGACATGGGCAGGGATACAACTGATACAAGGCAGGATGGCGCCGTGCTTTCATATTGTTGTTTACACCCTACCATCTGACCCTAGCAGACACTGAAACTCATCAGACCAGAGTTTTTTTTCCCATCTTCTATTGTCCAACTTTGGTGAGCTGTGTGAATTGTAGCCTCAGTTTCCTATATTTAGCTAATGTGGGTGGCACCCAGTGTGGTCTTCTACCTCTGTAGCTAATCTGCTTCAAGGTTCAACATGTTGTGCATTCAGAGATGCTCTCCTTTATACCTTTTTTGTAATGAGTAGTTATTGGAGTTACTGTTGGCTTACTATTGGCTCTAAACAGTCTGGCTAATCTTCTCTAACCTCTGGTATCAACAAGGCTTTGTTACCCAGAGAACTCCCGCTCACTGGATATTTTTTCTTTTCTTTTTCTCTTTAAACTCTAGAGATGGTTTTGTGGGAAAATCCAAACAGATCAGCAAGCTCTCAAATGCTTAAACCAGCAACCATGCAACATTCAACGTCAATTAATCACCTTTGTTCCTCATTGTGATGCTCAGTTTAGACTTGACTATGTCTGCATGGCTAAATGCACTGAGTTGCTGCCATGTTATTGGCTGAATAGATGTTTGCATAAACATAGTGGTGAAACGCATGTACCTAAAAAAAAAAGTGAATTGTGGATGTAAAATAATCAAGATTGATGGATCAAAGTTTAAAATGATTTTACTCATAAGTACCATTTTAGAAAATAAGTGCTTATAGGAGTTTGGCCAACAGTCATTACTGAGGAAAAAGGGTAAACAGGATAGTTGACACCAAACTTTCAAGTATATTAACCTTAAAGTAAGGTTAGCACTCAAACAATAGTTGATTTAACTGTTTGCAATCTTCTTTCATTTATTTTTTGGCATAAGATATGGTTGAAAAATTCAGCAAACGCATAAGCAGACAGACTCCCAAAAGACAGTTTTAGACTCAGAACTATCCAGGGATTAACAAAAGTACAGGCCCATACTGGCCCTTCATCATCCATTAGGCAGCGTGGGAGTGCCGCTGTAAACATCGGCAAGTCCAGGTGTTGACGCGCTCCATAAATTCCTCCTAAGAATGTAGCAGTGCATTCAGGCCTTGTTAGAAATGCAGGGCCACTCTATTCCTCTGATATTTTATACATGAAGCGAGCCATTTACAGTCTGATGAGCAAGTCTGGCTTATTAATGATATGGCCGTGCTCTTAGGGTGTCGGGCGCCAAGCAAATACTCATGTAAAATTAAACACGATTTGTTTACATAGCCGTGCAAATCGGACCACTCTGGGGCTTTGTTGCAAAGCCAGATCAGGGCTGCAAGCAGCGATTTCAATTAGTTGCGAGACACTTTCTGGAGCTCACACGTGGTTTTGGGAAATGCTTGAAACCCCTTTTTAAAAACATTAAATGTTCTAGAAATCAGATACCTGTTTGAGTATTTTTTTTGGCTCATACATCTGCTAAGGGATATTCAGCTTGAATGATGTCACAAGTCTAGTAAAGTCAAGACAAGACTAGAAGGCTGAATTATTTAATGATGGCTCCACTTTTGTGGAATTATTTTAAGTATTATAATTGCAGCTGGGTTAGCCTTGGCCTGCTAGAGAAGAGCATGGGGCCCTGTGGGGAGCGATCAGCATCAGTCAGTGGTATCAGGTTACCACGAGCACAGTAAAATACTCCCCTAATGATGGCCAAATTGAAGGAAAAGCATTGACCTGAGCTGAGACCAAACCTAACAACGCATTTCTGTGCATATTGTAGCTTGTATGGTCCTCACGTGGCCTCGCAAGGTGCAGATAGAAAACACACCTTAGTCGCTGACGTAATGGTATAGTCTTCCCTAATTATAGTTGGATGTTAAGTGTGACTGTGTATGTTTGTGCACTCTGACTTTGTGTTGAAAGCAGGCATGCGTGTTTTCATTGAAAATTGCAGAATAGATATTTGTCTGTTTTTTATATGTGATGTGGGTCCAGCAAAGCGTCAGAGTGACAACATGCTGCATTAAGTTTCTTACTGAGATGAGCTTGACAAGAGATTATTTTGTCATCAGGTGCAATAAAGAGCATTGGTTGGCATGAGCTTAAGAGTCCAACATTACAGCTGCATTCCCATCTCATGCTGCTACATGTGAATAGAAAACACTGAATGTTAGGCCAAAAAAGATCTCAAATGTCACTGAAGCACTTAATTAACCAAGTCTGGCCTTGAATCAAGACAAAAATATTCAGTGTTGTTGAAACCAAGGCTGAAACCACCATGTTTATTCTGCAGAAGTCATTAAGTTTCGTCTTCATTGCCCAAATAAGAAAGCTTTTTTCTTCCCCACCAGTCAAGCTTTATTAGAGACATGAAGAGGTGATGGTTTGAGACAAATGAGAAAGGCTACAAAGAAAGCATCCATGTTTGTGTCAAGCAGCTTAATTTCTTAGTGTTTTTTTCATGATTTTCTCTTTATTTTAAGGTCATTTCCCCTTGCCCTCCCATTTTCTGGGATTTTCTGGGAAACTCTTAACTTTATTATGAATAAATTAAATTTGAAATCACTTTTTTTGTTTTGTTTTGTCAGATGTTACCCAATTTAGCAGAAATTCTGTTGAACTACAGGCTGAATTTCAACACATCTGGCCACCGAAAACCTGACTCGAGGGCTGTGGGTATACCTGCTATTTGATCGATTGGAAGGAAGTATGAGATGCTGGACCGAAAACCTCCTGGTGATTGGCTTGGTCACCCGCAGTGTACACAGAAGATGCTGACTCCTCTGCAAACACTTGCCAACTACTCTGTGAGCGGTAGTGAAACTGTGAAAAATGGGAAATGGAGCGCCTTCATCTTCACAGTAAAAGATGGGCCATTTGTGAGGCACAACTTACACTCTGAAGGTGAACACTCCCCATCTCCAGTTTGCATTGCAGTTTTTTACTACTACTACATCTATTTTATGGGCAACTGCGATAAGCTGCTTGGGGCCAGAGTGATCACAAGGCGGTGCAGCGCACTCTGTGCAGCTGATTTCACCTAGCAACTGCCAGCAACCTCCAACACCCACCCGCAGACCTGAACTGGATGTTGTCTACATTCAAAACTGGTCTCTAGGCTGTGTGACTGAGGCCTTAGTGGACATAAAAACAGAAACAATGCATAGTTCAACTGTAATAAAATAGACCACAGGATCCAAACCTCATCTTCCGTGCCACATGATCACTGAACATCCTGCCCTGTGCATCTGTTAGGTTATACTGTGAAACTTTATTTAAAAGAAAGAAAATGATAAAAAAAACATATTTACTTTCATTCTTGGTGGCAGATCAACATCTGTTGTGTGAAATATGCTTTTGCTTGACCAATTTCATCTTTAGTTAACAATTTTCAACACTTTATCCTTGTGTTTATGGAGTTTTTTGCAATCCATACAACCATCCATTCGCTTCCGCTTATCCTTTTTCAGGGTCGCGGGGGGCGCTGGAGCCTATCCCAGCTGTCATAGGGCGAGAGGCAGGGTACACCCTGTACAGGTCGCCAGTCTGTCGCAGGGCTAACACACAGGGACAGACAACCATTCACACTCACATTCACTCCCGCATTCACACCTATGGGCAATTTGGATTTTTCAATTAACCTATCCCCACAAAGTTAGGGATAAAAAAACATGTTTTTGGACTGTGGGAGGAAGCCGGAGTACCCGGGGAGAACCCACGCAAACACGGGGAGAACATGCAAACTCCAATAGTTTTTTGCAATAGTGATTTAAATTTGGTCAGTTTAATTGTAAGCCATATTTTAGATAAGTAAATTGTATATAAACTTTTGTATGTATTTCAACCTTTTATCCATTATGTTTAGCTAACAGTTTAATTTGTTTCTCCATATTAGTAAAAGTTTTATTTACTATGTAGTTAAAATAGCTGAAATGGTTGGTTAACTGGCTACGTTAGCATTCTATCGTTTTCAATAATTATAGAATACTAATTTCATTTTAACCAATAATTTCTTCTGTTTCTGCTACTTATCAGTTATTAAAAGTAATTGATAAGCAGAAATAAATAATTACTATTTTCCTGCTTAAACCTGTTCAACTCCAATCATATTTTTATTATATTTTTATTTCTGATATTTTTTCACTTAGTTGAGATAATATTTCCTTGTATCCTCTCATTACTGGAGAAGTACCGCCTGTGGTAGGTCTGCAAGTACCCCTTATTGGGAATCCCTGACATGGACCACTGAACTCTCACAAACTTTTAAATTTGAAAGAGTTATTCCCAGAGGCTCCATTTTTAAATAAGAAACTGACCTACCTGATTACAAATGGGTTAAAAATACATTCATCTAGATCCAGTAGCAGAGCAACTGCTTATTTCTCAAACTTCTGTGATGAGTTTGTCATCTTACTCAAGGACAATTATGCAGTCTGGGGAAATTATGCCTACATTGTACTCTTGAGAAGATAATTGCTAAGCTGAAGCCTATGTATCACATGAGGATGGAGCCTCATCCCACAAATTAAATGCACGGAGATCCCTAACAGCCTATGTATGTTTTCTGTACAGCATGTAAGTTCCTGTTTTACTGCATATTTCCCTTGATGATAACAAACGAAAAACAAAATTATTGTGTTAATTGAGCTGTTGTCAAGAGATGAATAATTATACATGCCAATTCCTTATGGGAAAACAACTGTGAAAATTAACTTTAAGAGAAAATGTAATTTTCGTAATTTTTCTATTTTGCTTTTTTCCCCTTCATTGTAATGTACATTTCCTTGAATTTTAAACCTGATAATTATGGGAATAGACTTGTTAGATATATAAATAAGCTCTTCAACCCTAATGAATTTCTCAAGTATGAAATCACACTCCCGTTGCAGGTGTGAAAGCAGGTTGTGATTTAGGTTGATGGACGACTAATCAGGAAATCAATTAGGCCTTGACCCAGAAACCGAGACAAAAGGAGAGAATTATTCTCTTCATTTCTTTCCTCTGGCTCTTGGACCCTCTGGTGTCTTTGATTGGACAAGGAAAATCCTCTGGGCTTGTCTTAACGGGCTACGTGATGGGAAGGTGGGTAGTAGATGGCTAACAGATTTCTACTTATGAGTTAAAGAAGAAAGTGATTCAGTTTTACTCTGAAAGCATATTATCTTTGGTCACAAGGGTCTCTCAGTTCTTATCTTTATTTCCTGTAAATGTCACAGTGACTTCATCGAATTATTATTATTTTTCTTAATCTGTTTGTTTTTTTTAAACCTGTCCTGTCCAGCAGTTGTTGCAAGGAGATGGATGCTTTGTAGTGCCAAACATATTTGCTTTCCCAAGAGGAGCACAGTAGACCCTCTGTAGGTTCCTCTTGTTAATGTTTTTATTTTATTTGTTTATTTACTTTATTTTATTATTCATATTATTGTCTTGTGGATGTTATGCTGGAGCAGATAGGGGGGTAATGGCCAGATTGACAAAAGATAAGAGAAGAAAGCAGAGAAATGGAAAAAGAAAAGGGGGAGGAAAAAAGTGAAAAGAATGGGGGTGGGGGACAAGTCAAGGTGAAGTAAACACACACGGTGGGTCTCCAACTGCTGCATCTGCAACAAAGCATATTCAAATGATACACAGCACTAAAAAGACAAAACAGAGGGGGGTACACAGACAAATATACAATTTTGCTGTGTGTGTGTGTCTGAGAGAGAGAGAGGATGCGAGTGTCTGTCATTCTGTTTGTCATTGAACGTACTTTTAAAATGAGGGTGAAAAACTGAAATAATGCAAACCCCTGAAAGTCAGAGGTGGACAGGGGAACACCTGGTGGTCAATGGCACCCAAGAGAGCTGAAGATCCGAGGCCACAAGTCCCGATGACAACCATGTATCCACCCTGGCTGAGGGATAGGGGAAGCCCCAAACGGAGCCCTCAGACGGAGTTCCAACAGCCAAGGGTGGGGGGTGTCAGTGGACCAGAGGCAGTGGGCAGCCCCCCCAGCACATGATTGCAGGCCAGCAATCATGCCAAAATGCCTAGTCAGGCACCCTGGAGCTGGGGGGAGCAGCAGTGAGGGGAACCCTTAGTAACAATGTCCCAAAGGGATCAAGGCCCAGCGAGCCCCAGACACAGGCCTAGCAACACGTACATACATTCATCAAACTTTTGATAAACGCCCGCTTCTCTGCCAGGTACCTTTGGCTGTGTGTGTGTGTGTTGGGGATGAGTGGACAAAAAAACAACTGGATGGGCTACAATACACACATATGTGCAACACATACACGCACATACTCATCTATCAGTCTTACCTCTCAGGGGTCAGACATAAAGGCATGCCTTTTCAGCAGCATCCACTTAGCTCAGAGAGGCAAGGCTGACTTATTATCCGTGTACCTTTGTCCATCATATTCACTTTGTATTAGAGTCAAACAGAACAACTGCGTCTTTATGTAGGCAGAGTTAAAAGTCTTGCAGAGGATTCTGTGAGACTGATAAAAGAGAGAAGAGGGGAGGAGTGTTTAAGACCAGCATTAACAATAATTTGTTTTAAACAAACAGTTCATTGGCTGATACAAACATCTATATTTTAAAACTGATTTTTTTTTTTATAATATATGAATTTTTATAAATGGTAGCCATGTCAAGCAGGTTAAATGGTTTGGAGACAAAGTCAGAGAGGTAAGGCTGAGATGGCTCTGACATGTGCAGAGGAAGGATAGCTGATATATTGGACAAAGGAGCTGCCAGGCAGCAGGAAAAGACGAACACCACAGAGAAGATTCATTGATGTAGTGAAGGAGGACTTGCATAGTGTTTGTGTGACAGAGGAGGATGTTAGGGATACAGTGAGATGGAGACAGATGAACTGCTGTGGCAACCTCTGAAATAAGCAGCCGAAAGAAGAAGAGAATTATTAACCATATTATATAAGCAGTGGGACATTCTATGGTTGAAACTACCACTGGTTGTTGCTTATTGGTCAGTATTAAAGTGATAACTGATATAGTTGTGGGAATTCTTCTGGGATTCTGGCTTTGCTGCCAGGTGTTTCACTTATATGGCCATAATTGACCCAACAATGAATCCAGTTGATTCGTTTGCAAAGTTTGAAAGATAATGAGAGCACAGTTTCTTGACATTTTACCATATTTTGCACCAAGAAGCATCGTCCTGCAAGTCGAATGAAATAAATAGATCACGTCATTAAAATAGTCTGAAGTGAAAGAACTGAGCCAATTATATTGTAATTTTTCTGACATAGGCATTACTGATTGCTTGACATAACACGCTGACAAAAGGCGATTATGCCAAAGAGCTGTTTTAACACATTTGTCTGAGTTGTAGCAATAATGTTTTCGCTGTAGTGAAAGTACACTGAGTGAATATGAAAAAAGTTGGACACATTTGTGAAATTGCACTAATGCTTCTTAAGGCATCTCAGGCCGTTCTTTGTTCTTTATAAATGTGTCCAAATTATATAAACGATATTTTATAATAAAATGAAAAATTATGATGTTTCTTTTAGAATTTTAATTATAGCAGTGGTTTTACTGGGCTGGTCCACTTGAGGTCAAATCGCAGTGATGTACAGGTACTGCATACATGTTATATGTGGGCATTATACTAAAATGATAGAGATTGCCTGTGACTACTTTCCAAATAAGAGAGACATTTTCTTTTATAACCTCCTAGTTAGCAGGACAATTTTCACTTTGTCATCTCTTCTAAAATCATGTTAAGTACCTTGCAGCATTTTTCAGATTCAGGTCTTAGTCACTCAGGCCCAGACTTGGCGAACACTGGCAACCTGTGGTCACTAGGCGAAAAATGCTTCTTCCCCAACCAGTTGGCCGGTGGTTGCTGGAGGTTGTCATCACCAGGTGAAATCCGTCACAAAGATGGTGCTGCACCAAAAATCTCCTTGTGATTGCTTTGGTTGGTAGCAGGTTGCCACGGTCACCTGCAGTTTGCATGGAAAACGCCAACTTGTTAGCAAGCACTTGCTATTTAGTCTTCAACCTGGAAACGGAGAACATTTACTACCAAAGTAAAAGCTGCACATTGTCTCAGCGATAAACTCATTTCAAAAGGCACAAATTGCTTTTAAAGTGAATGTTGTTCTTTTCTGGTTTGGTTCATACAGTTTCCATACAGTTCAGAGAGTAAATGGTGTGTGTTTTCAGACAAGTTAGCGTAGGGTTAGATGGGCACTAATCGGTTTCTTGACCTTATCAATTTTTTCGGTTATTGTATGATTTACCAAAGTTAGTAATGACTTTTGACCACATATAAACAGATCAGCAGATCAGCAGATCATCATTAGCGATCTAGGTTGCACCTGGACTGTTTCAGGTAAGAAAGACAAAGCTGATGATAGGTTGTGTCTTTTCCAAACTCAGCCGTGAGTATATTTTAACTGTTGGAGTCCTTCACCTTCCCCTGTGTCTGTGTATCCACTAAGGTGCTGTGTATCAGACAGGTTTTTAATTTTGTGAACACCTCATGCCAACATTTTAATGCACAATGTGGGTGTCTTACTGGCTCAGTCACATAAGATTTGTCCAATGTAAATACAGCAGTTTTTGGCTCTACGCCCTTTTTTTTCCAAAGTAATTTCTGTCTGTCTCTTCACTGCGAACATGTGGTGGATGTGCCAGAAACATGTTTTGCCATCAATGGATTTCACTTCTTTGGAACAGAGTTAATCCCTCAACCTGGAATAATTGATTTTTGTTTTCTTTGGTAAATAGACTCTTAATGTATCTGAAGAAGAAACTGAATAAAGTGCTCATTAAAGTTCAAGTATGTTTAAGTGATGACTCACCATTAACTTTTGGAAAAGGGAATTGTGTTCTGTCACATTTGTGCGTCACTTTGTGTGGGTGTGTTCTCTATAAGTGCTGATATAAGTGCACATCTACTTGGTAAAGAAATGCAGTAAATAGAACACAAGAAATGTGCTAAGTTGCTCAACCCACTGTGCATTTGATTAGATTTATCAAAACTTGTTATGCTGTTGAAGGGGACATTGGCTTACACCTGAAAAACAACACATTCATCACACATTGCACTTGTCAGAGACACTTCAGATATATTATCGCTTCCAAACGAGAATTCCCCCGGCCCCTGTAAGTAAACCTTCCAAATCCACAGGTCTCATCCCTATTTTCCACCCAAAAACGAGCATTAGAAGGATTGCTCTGCTATTGTTGCTTCCCTTGGGAGCAAATCTATTTCTGCAGAGATGGAAATTGTCGGTCCCCACAAAGCTGCTGACACACTCTCAATGGAGGTGTCAATTCTCGAGGCCTCGCCATTGTGGACTGGATAATTTAATTGGAGAGGCACGACGGTGTGTCCCCGGTCAGGGTATTCAAATGTTATATCACCGCCTGTCCCAATGCTGGCTCCTCTCCTGGTGAGGAGATTCAAGATTTGATCCTCCACCCCTCCTCCTGCTCCTCCAGATCCCTCCCTCTCTTCTCCAAGCAGGTGGGGGCAGTGTAATGCATGCCCAAGCTCCTGAGAGGATCCTTTGTTTGGGGGGAAACACAGCCTTGTGGCCTCAAAGTCTCAGAGCGACTGATGTGGAGAGGTGCAGAGGAGGAGGGTGAACCTGTACAGCGATTACCTGGGAGTCGTTTTGGGGCAGGCACAAAATTAGTCAGCAGATAATGAAGCTGTCTTTGATTGCAGGAGAGAGTGAGGGTTGGAGGGGGTTGAGCGTGGGGTCTCCTGTACAGGAGGCCTCCACAGGGCATGAGAAGCATGTCTTTGGAGGAACGCCTGCTGTCAACGAATGCTCTGTTTCTCTGAGATCCTGGCATAGTTTAGGGTTGAAAGATGCACAAAGGTTGGAGAGGAGCACATGCAAACACATTCCTTTGTACTTCGGCTCCAGGTGAATGAGATTAAGAGACAAGTGTGTGTTTTCCCAAATATGTCTGTGTAACCAAAGTCCAACATCAATACACACAAGTTTGCTTTTACTTTTTTCTGCTTAGCAATTAGGCATTTTTGACAACCTCCTTAATTTGTGAGTTTGATCTGTTCTTAGCGTTTTTTTTTCTCTGACATATGGCGGCACATGATCCATCCCAAACATGGCGAAACATATAACATCTTTTTCTCTCTTTTTTCTTTTTTTTGGTGCAAACTGTCTACCAATTTCCATCTTCATCCTTTTTTGCGTGTATGTGTCTGTTTGTTGCACTGCACAGTTGTCACGACAACCTGCACAGTTGGCTCATGGCTGCCCTCCAAGCGCAGACAAAGCTGTCGTCGAATGAACCAGGCGTGTGTCCACGGGACCTGAGGGGTGCCGCCACCGCTAACAAAACACACAAAGCCCCTCGCCCCTGGCACTGGCCCTCACCCCGTCTACCCGCTATCCTGCCCCTCCCACACATCGCCGCCTGCTGCTTTGTGCCTGCTCCAAGCAGAGGAAGTTCCTCTCATCCCCTTTTAGAGGTAGTCCTGCCACCCATGCCCCTCTCTCACAAAGGCAGAGCTGAATGCACACACACACACGCGCGCACACACACATACACACACATTCTTTTAGGTAACACAGTTTATGTTTTTGCGTCTTTACCATATTAGAACCCATCTTTCGTTTTTGTGCATACACATAAAACTCTCTTATAGGCTCACACGTCTTCGACCGGCCATTCCACATGGAACTTTGTGGTAGATATGTAAGTTATTTTTGCATTGCAAATGAGGAATACAAATCTTTCACTGTTCTGTGAGGTCTCATTTATATTAAAGGGACTTTTCATCCCATATCAGATTTACATATTTTCTCTGGTCAGTAGTCTGGTTTGTTTATCCATCAAGATTGTTATGATGCAAGTTGTCCAGTTTAGGAAATATCTGCTCAATGCTTTACATTAATTATAACTAAATGGCACACATCTTTTGGTATCAAATTACCAAAATCCATTTGAAAAAGTCATCAGCAATATCGCTTTCCAGAAATCAGGGTTTGGCACAAACGTTTGTGTAGGATGATTTTTTCTTTTTTACTCTCTAATGCACGCAGATGTCTAATATTAGATTATCTGAGTGGCCATTAATGTTTATATACAGCCTTGTTGTCACTAGCACAAGCCTCTTGTCATGGATAGATGTATGCTGTCATCTGCAGCATGATACACCTCTGAAGTGTAATGGTTCCTATTCCAAACTGTTCACATTAAAGTTTGTGGATTCTATAAGGAAAATGGCATTAGTTCAATTAAATTCAAGAGAAGGCAGAAATCTCAACAGTTGATGTCTGCAAAACTGGGAAACTCGCACTAAAACAATGAAGATTAAATAAAAAGCACTAAATAAATGTGTAAAATCTCGAATAAGGGGTGAACTGCCCCAAAAAAGGATTTGTCAAAATTCCAGCAGTATAGACTCAGAGGCCCTAAATTGTATTTTTTGTTGTCCTCACTACTCATAAACAGATTTTTTATTGCCTATAATACAAGTAGTTTTATTTTTGTGCTATCCTGATTTTGTAAATGTAGCCAGTTTGTAACATAAGCTTTCTGGTAATAATGGTATCTTTGCACAGGATAACCTCAATGATATCATTAGACCCTTTTTTTAGGCCTGTCAGATCCCTCTTCTAGTCCCACAGAAAGCTTTTTTACAGCTGTCGTTGCAGTCTTAGCAGTACTCATGACTAGTAAACTGATCTTGATGTGTAAAATCTGAGGAGTTTTCCTTTAATCTTCAGCGAGTGCGGATCCCTTACTCACATCAGCGGGACTTACAAGTGAGGAAACTGTTCCACATCCAAGGACACATTAGATCTGTCAAGTCAGCTGCATTTAAAATGTAAAGAGTGTAGACAGGCTGTGTCAAGTGGTGAGTATATGTTCTTTGGTATGTCAGTCACTCTATAGTACGCGATGTGACACTGAGCTCACACATTTGTCACAACAGTGACCCGTCAACCCATAAGCATACCTGTATTTAACTCAGAATGACAGATCATTCAGGACTCTATGTTAGGCCAACTTTGGTTGTGACCACTCAGAGAAAGCAAAACCAGTTTCCTTAAAGGCTGGTTTGGACTTTTGCAGTGAATCTTTGTAGTGCCTACTATGTAAAATATGTAAATGGCTGACACAGTTACCAGCATTCATGCTTTTGCGTGGTGTTTTATGTGTTAAATGTGTTGTGGTCGTGTCCTGGTGTCGTATATGTGGTGCCAGCCACGATAGAAACAAATACAATGCCTGGACTTTGTTTCCCTTCTGGGTCCCCACTCTTTGTTATGGTTAGTTCCCCTCACTCCCAGCGGGAGACATATTTGTCCCTCAAGTTTTTCCACTTCTTTGTACATTACCTCACATCCTTTCCGATAGTTTGGGCAGTCTTGCTTCAGGAATTCGTTGACATCTGTGAGTCCTTAAATTGATGCTGTTTATTTATCGCTTACCTATAAAACCCAAAACTGCGGACATGAAGTAGCCAGGAATGCACAGGAGTAACTGACAGTACTAAAACACCCCAGTGACAATAGTTGTAGGCTTTGTTGACATGGGAGGTGCACGTCAGGTTATGTCGTACGATTTCAGACAGTTTTGCAGTTATGAAGTTATGTAGTTAGTTATCTTGAGTGTAGCACAGAAGCTTAAATCCCCTGTAAGAATCCTTTTATGTTCTTGATTTACTTTGTGATTAGGGTGTGAATACCTTGTAAAGCTTACAGTGCATAAATGAACCAAGCAAACCTTGGTAAAAACGTAAGTATCTTAGAAGAGCATTTAGCTGATCTTAAACAAAAAACAAGTTTGATTGACAGAATTGAGTCTCGGTGTCAGTCAGTTTGTTATTTGAATTTTGCAAGTTAAATCTACACGAACAACAAAATAATAATTTATGCATGTTTTTGTGGCATTAAAAAAATCAAGTGAATTTAGTTTTATTTGTGCTTTATTTTAAGGAAAAGTCCCTACGCTATTACAGAGAAAATCCCAACAGTCAGACAGTATTGACGCTTCGAAACGGGACTTCATAAAGCAGTGGTGACATCATGCTAGAGATGTCCCTTGTTTATGTGCAGTCTATTTTCTGTCTTATCAAACTGCATCCACATACTCTTATTGAAACAGATGAATTTAGTTTTTAATAATTAAAATGAGGAACACTGTTGGAATCAGCATAAATTCAGCTGTGACCTTCACTGAAGTGTTTTAAAGTTGCGCTGAAGTTTACACAACATCAGCAGCATGAGGCGACTTCGTCTTAAAACTTGATCTCTTTAATGAAGGTTATCCAATAATTATCTCACCAGTGATGTCATGAAGCTGGATGAAAGGGAGTGGAATACAGTTTGGACTCAGAACAGGGTCTCCAACGTCTTAATGAATATGACCTCTGAGTCCTTCCTGCGAATCCCTGAGCTCTCATCCCCCCTCTCCAAAAAAAGACCTACAGTGTTTAATGATTCCAAGGACTCTGGGGTGAACTCCAAGTCTAATCAATGAACCCCATCTATGGGGAGCCAGTATCCCCGAGACACTGTTGCAAAGACAGTCATGCATGGCAACCCAGGTTCACCATGGTGATGAAACCCTATTAGAACAAACCCTATTAGAACAGTCCCCCCCCCAGTGTGGAGTGTCTGGTTGAACTGGCAACACAGTCATTATGTAACCTCTGCTCATGCCTGTTCTCTCTGGAGAGAACAGCAGAGATCAAATATATAGCCTATTTGTTTTGATACTTCATATCTCGTGGATTGCTTTAATGATAAGTGCCAGTGAAGTAACAACTGGAAAACTGAGAGACAGAGTTGAGAGTGATAAAGAATAGAGTGTTAAATATAGTGAGGTGAATTGCCCAAAAAGGAAACTAGTCTTAATTTAGCTTAAGGAGGAACTGTTATGCTTTTTTTCCAGCTTCATATTATTTATTCTTGCACTCTTTTAGTGCAGCTTTGTGTGATTCACAGTTGAGGTTGCAGTTTTGAATTGAAGGTCACTGGGGTTTCGTAGCTTATTAACAGAGCTGTGTGCTGGAGATGAATATATCAATGATATCAACTCACAAGGGAGTCCTCGTACATACATTCACTGTAGTATTTGAAACTTTTGACATCTTTAGTTGTGCTGAAACACTGAGGTAAGGATGGTTTGACTATAGAGGTGCCTGTCTGAGTAGTTGTGACATTTCAGTTTAGGGAAAACATGCAACTGAATTCCGGTTGCTTTTCTCTCACACTGCTTTCTTTGTGCTCTCTGATAATCTCTCAAAAGGCCCCAATATCTTTGATAACTTTGTTGCAAGAAATGTGCTATTAAAAAACTGTTTTATGTACCTGCCTGCTTGCCTCTTCCAGTGGAGTTCCCCCTTCTACTTTTCTGTTTTTTGTTGTTGTTTTTTTTAAATCCAAAACATCTGAAAGCCTTCTAAGTAAGGTTTAAAAAAAGGAGGGAAGAACATTTTCCAGTGCTCCTCTCATTGATGAAATGTTTCCTCTTCCTCTTCAATTATTCAAGCCGTTTTCATTGGAGAACTCCCAGTGGCACCCGGTGAGATTTGCATCCTGATTTATTTGTCATATATCCTTTATATCTCTAAATTCTTTATACCTCTCCAGTGGCTCCATGCATCTTTCATGGGCTCCTCGGCAGTGTTTGCAGGCTAGATCCAAACACATTTTACACGTCACGCTGCAGCTGCAGCTGCAGATCACATATTTCACCTTGGGTGTGTAGTGTGAATGAAAAATTTATTGTCTAGCGTCGTTAATTTTTTTTCCTCCGCTCACACCACCAAGTTTTTGGCATTGTCAGTGTCACAAGTTGCCACCTCACAAGCTGCGTTCCCTGTTTTCCCTGTCCCTTATTCTTCTGTTTCCCACTGAACTCTGAAACTTGCAAGAGAAGCATCTCTCTGACCTGGAAAGGCTGTTTTGGTGAGAATGAGTGACTGACACAATTAGGTGAATATGGAAATGATGTGTTTATGCGACCCACAGGGCAAGTTAAGTCGAGACAAATTTATTTATGAAATGCTTTTAACAAAACAAGATCACCGTCGAGGAGTTTTGAGAAACTAAAAACTTGATTCACAAAAATTAAGCAATTGTGACAATATTTTCAGTCACATTGGCAGCTGTTTGACTTGTCACCTCTTTCACTTTTTCTTAAGAAGGGAATAAAACTATATATATAGACAAGAGAGCTTACCAGCTAGACTTTTTTGGCCAGAAAATATCCCCGTTTTATTTATGCCATTGACAAAATAATGGCTAAAAAAAAAGTCCCTGAGGGGGGCTAAGTTTGTGATACAGTTTAATATGACAATGCTTTGAACTGGCGTCACACCGGCTTTACCCCCACACCACAGAGCACAGGGATAAAGATAAACATGTTTGTAATGGTGTAGATTTAATTCTGTCTTTGGCCTGCATTGCAATTACTCTCACCCACGCAGGATGGTATAAGGAAAAAGCATTCCCAACTGATTAATTCCCCGACAATTATTCCCCTGTCTCCTTCCGTCTGTCTCTGTTGACATGCTGCCACTCCAAGCCGTTCCACTGATTTTTATTTCCCTAACGCAGGCACAATCTAAAGCACTGCATATGTGGTGCGCAGGGTGGGGAAATACTCCGGCTTTTTCCTCTGGAACGGAGTGCCGCTCACAGAGACAGATTGTCATACTGGAATGGGCCACCTAGCCTTACAATCTCCATCTGCTTGGGCAAACCGTGGATGAGCGGGGGAATGAAAGAGGGATGGAGAAACGGGGGGAGAGAGAGGAAAGGAGGCAGAATGATGGAGTGGCTATTAAATATACAGCAGGCAGTGAAGAGCATGTGGGATGTTGTTGGGAGACTTCTGAATCGTAGTAGCTACTGAGCGCTTGTTTTCTTTCATTTTTGGTACAGTTTTGTTGTTTTCTTCCATTTCTTCCTTTACTTATAATTTTTTGCTGGCTCTTTCCTTTACTAGTACCAGGTTTCTTTGTTTTTTGTCATCTTTTGCCCTCATTTGTGATTTCACTTCCATTTTCATGCTGTTGCTCTTTCTGTTCATTATTGTTGCTTTTTACCTTTTTTCTTTTCATTCATCTGTTCCTCATCTCCAGTTATTTATAATTATGCTATCACATTCTTTATCATATGTTTATATATTTATCATTTTTTTCACTTTATATTTTAATAATAATACTATTCTTCTCCTGCCTTTATGTTGGCTTTACCTCAGTTCCTTTTCCCCTTCTCTTTTATGGTCTTTTTTTTCCTTTTGCAATTATTTCCCATCTACTCTTTCTCCTTTACTCTCCTGGCATGCTCATTGGGATGTATGGCCATCTTTGTAACATAAATCAGTGATGAATCCCGCCACAGGGTTTAAATGGAGATGTTTTATTAGAATAAGTCCTTGAGTCCTTGGCGGCAGGAGCCAGTTCATGTGAATTGAGTTGAGTTGAGGCTAACCTCGATGTTAATTCAACCTTTTATGAAACGGCTCTCGCGGTGGTTGGTTTGGGTGCCGGTTTGGGTGCCGTCTTGGGCTTCGTGACAGCTCGCTAACACAGCTCCGCTGAGGTGTCTCTGCCACATTTTCTTCCCGTTTGCCATCTAATTCACACTTCCCTGAGGTACACTCCACAAAAATTGGATGGTAAAACATTGTGAAAACATCCTTAAATGACAGTCGAACCATGGCAGCGGATGGGTGGGGCAAGTGAAAGGGTATGTGGGTCATGTATCTGTGTCCAGATCACTTGGCAGATTTTTTTCTTCCCCCTCTTTTTCTTTCATTCCAGCAGATTTCTTCATCAGGTTGTAAGGAGGCCAGCCTTCTGTCTTGAAACACAGTACGTGCTGTGTAGTGCGGGTGGGTTTGGGGAGGATGTGGGTGGGTTTGGGGACGGCAGTGAAGCAGCCTGACTGGAAAACCATGTTCAGATATTTTTAATTCATGGGATACCACCTGGCTAATGGTGTTCTTGGATCCGCCAGTTCCCCGCAAGCCCAGAACAGAACTTGTTTCAAATAATCTGGTCTCCACCAAATGCACCGAAATTATTCATGCAGCCTGCATTATGAGCCGTTGATCATAATATTGGAATAAAAAAACAGTTCAGAAATGTCAGATAGCATTAGAATGCACTGATGGCAACCCAAACAGCTCATGTAAATTACATGGGAGAAGATGGACAGATATTCCTCTCTTAAGATTTTATAAAATAAAATATCCTCTGCATACAGAAATTTAGTCAATTAAAGGCACACAAATGGTATGTATATATATAAGTATGTATATTTTACATAGCATTTTTATTAATAATATTATTATTGTTATTATTATTATTATTTTTACCTCAAGATTATTTGAATAAGACATTTTAAAAAAAGAAAAATAATTTTCTTCTGTCAAACATTAAGAGATTCTGTAGTCTCATGGTTACTGTTAAAAACATATTGCTGTATCCTAAATCCTCCCTCAGTGGGTCATAACAACATTGTGATGTCAACATTACAGGAAACGTTAACATAGTCATACTGAACTTACAGTAACCAGCAGGCCACTGATTGTTATCCTGCCCATTGATTTCCTCTGTGGCCCTAAGTACTGACGGCTTCAGCTTAAGATAGCATGAGACCATAAAAGAGAGATTGACCAAACACAACATCATATGATTTTATGAAATATTGATAAGAGTGGTCTCCACTCCCATCAGGCCTTATGGACAAATAAATGGACAACTGACCAGCGCTGGCTGGACTTGAGCAGCTTGTATAATGAATCGAGGAGCATAAGAGCTAAACAAAGTACAGGAAAACAGCAACTGAAAGCTTTTCTGGAGCAGATTTTTCAGATATATTTCATCTTTTGGCATTATTATTTAGGTATTATTGTCTTTTATGGTTGTTTATTGTGTCATACTAGTTTTTCCATGGCTTTCCAGTTTATTAGTGTAATGGATAAAAAATACAATATAATAAGTCCCATATGTCTATCTCACAATAAATAATGCATACAGTACATGGTACAGTAATTAGATTTTCTTCTTTTCTTTTGAATCAGTCAGTTAAATTAATAAAAATAATTATAAATACATGTAGAAGGAAAATGGTAAACTAATACATGTCCTATATTAATTAATGAAATTCTAATGTTTGATCCGGGATGTTTTAAATTGATATTCTGCAGAATGCTGGGAGCAAACTCAGTTTGTAATGTTTTGGATAGCAGGATGAAGGAGATATTGGGGTGTGAAGTTACTGCAGGGAAGTTTCATAGATTTGAGTTGCCCATATGTAAACACATGAAGTCTTGGACACTGTTGACATTTTGTCCATATTGATATTTTGCCCACAACTTCTTTTAATATTTTTGTTCAATTAGGAGACACTGATGCACACTACTCGACAGAGATGCCTTATCAGAGATCTTTATCTTGATTTGTGCTGCAGAGTGTAAAATCTCAGTAATGAAAGCTAGACTTATCAGTCTAAACAATGTTATGTCTGTCAAAGAGATTATCGTCACTGTTATCTGCATTTTATCTAAAGATATAACAGTTGTTTTAAAAGTATAGTACATTTTTTATTTATTTTTATTTTATTTTTGGCGGGGGGGGGGGGGGGGCAATGAACGCTGCAGTAATTCTGTAATTTTGATAAATTTATATTGCATTATTTGGAAAGATTTTGAATATGTTTTAAAAACCCAGAGGATATGAGATCTGCACATGCTAGAAAATGACTGTCAGTCAAAGTAAAAACAACTATTTTATTTCTTCAACATCAAAACAGAGATTTTTTTTGTTTTTCGAGCTTTTCAAAGAACGTGATTCATTAGTTGCACATATTCTTTTTTTTCAACCGACAGATAGGGAAAAGCAGTTTTTAACAAGCCTTTAGTTGTTGAGGGGAATAAGTGTAAGCAGTCTTCCATCAACTGCACACATTCCTCTGATGAGACGATAGTGGCTAAGATGTTTATGCAAAGATGCAACCTCACGCTTTCAACTCTCCCAGTCACATGGACGACAACTTGGATGCCATATTAGACGTGAGGCAACAAACTTGATACGGGTATTTACCAACAAAGCTCTATTCTCACTTGTCGTGGTGCAGAGTAAGAGGATTAGTTTCCCGTTTTCTTTTTTCTTCTTTTGCTGTCAGGATTTAAGAAACTACAACTTTTGAATTTAATTGTAGTTCTGTTGTTTTAAACACACAAGACTCTGGCTTTATGCTATAATAAAAGGGGTGAATTTGATAGCATAAATATATTGTATTTGTACATAAACACTTATTTTAGGCATTTAGTGATGGCTGACATTTTCCTTAAGTGAAAGCGCTGTTTTTCTCAGGGCAGAAAAATACACTACATAAATGAGGCAAAAGTTGTTCGACTGATCAAGGAAATCAAAAATTCCAAAGTAATGTTACTCTGCGCTTTCACCTTTTTTTCACTTTTTTGCTTTCTGATCATTATAGAAGTTTATCATTTTTATTTTTATCCCATAGGTTGTATTTGAATACTTCTTTTTAAATGCATCATCTCATAATTGCCTCTTTAAAGAAAGTTTTTGGCTTCCATCAAACACTTTATCATCAGTTTATTATTTAAAAACTTATGTAAACATAGCAGAGAGAAAAGACAAATGAAGGTTGAAGATGAAGAGGAACAAGAGTGAAGAGGAAGAGAAGATGAGGTGGGGTGGGGTGGGCTAGGAAGGAAAAGAGGGGGTTGTGGCAGATTTTTTACCTGAAGGCAAGAGAAGGCAGAGGAACCCGCAGGTTCAGCAGGGAGCAGCCGTGCCCGCCACAATTCCAGGAAGGCCCTCTCCACTATGATCCATTATTCAGCACCAAGCACAATTAGCCTCTGTCAAGCTATTTTTACATGCTCCGATAAGATAGATTCAATGTACAAAAGAATGTGCAACATCTCCCTCCTGCTCCTCCTCTTGCACATCACCACTTATTTATTTATTTGGCACGTTAATGCGTTAGAATGGTATCGATGTAGCTTTTATCCCTTAAGTTATTCATCAGGGCTTTGAAAGAGTTTGTTTAGAGCTGTTTAGTGCGGCATCATCGGCAAAGCTGGAGGGATGAGCTATGCTAAATTGGCTCATCTATCTCGATGTTATGATATGTGGGTATAATTTGTGTGTTTGAATGCAGATGGTTGGCATTCAAAAATGAATTGACCTCAAGGACCTTAACAAGCACTTAGCATCAAAGGAATAACATTAATACAGCCACACTAAGTGCCGCTGCCAATTACCAGGGGAGGCTGACTAGGGTTGAGATGGGTTCAAGTCAAATATCTATGTATGATCTGCTGATGATATCACTGGCATTTAAAATTTAACAGCACAGAGTATCATGTTTACTGACAAACTAACCTTTTAAACTAAAACTTTGAGGTTCAGTGTCCGAGACTTAGATTAAGTCTAGTTGTAGACCAAATATGTCCAGGAACCACGGTGTAAATTTCCCATCAGATTTCATACTTTTAAAGGAATTCTTCAATGTTTTGAAAATATACTATTTCAGTCAAGATCGCTGTTTGGATCTGCATTAATTTATATTTGGTGTTATGGTTCAGTTCTTGGGCCTCCCCATGCTTACATGCACAAACACAGAATGCCTAATGGGGGGAGGGCACACCACACTGCTGTTTTATGGCCATGTAAGTAAGAGCCTGAGGTGGAATGAGGAGCAGCAAAAGCCCAGCACAGAGCAGGCATCTGTACAAACAAATATGATATTAAGGCTTAAAACGGTTTTATAGTTTCCATATCTGCAAGTCCACTAGGGTCCGCTTGGGTCCCAGTGACGTAAATGTTGTCATTGGACAGTGAGCATAGGGGTCGACACCCACATGATTGCCTGTTTTTCTGCGACCACACAGACTCGTGTGCAGAGATTTTCCATTAGAATGCATTACGCATCCAGGCAGACCATGGAAGGGGATTCAGGCGGACTCCAAAGAAGTATACCGGGAATCACTACTTGGCTGTCAGGTCTTCAGCTGACCATTGCCATGCCCACGACCGGCTGGTGAGTAGTTGTTGGAAGTTGCTGCCAGTCGTTGTGACTGCTGCTGAAGCCCCGGTCACACGCCTGGAGACAAGTTATGACCCCTGTCAACCACAGGAACTGAAAGTGAAACTATGGAAAGCTAATGCAAAGCAGAAACGTTAGACCACTTGCCTTCAAAATAAAGGTTGCACCTTTTGAATTTTTTTTTTTTTTTTGCAGTAGCAGCAGTAGGACAAGTTCTACTTATGGTTTCTAGTTTAATTTTCTTCAATGCAAACATTAAATTTGTTGTCAACTAAAGCATCAGATATGCAAAGAGGTTGCTGCACAAAAAACCCCAAAACTCTTTATGACTGATTTTACCTAGCAACAATCAGCAATTTCCAATTGGTCGGGAACACATTTTTTTTCCCTTAGCAACCAGGAGGTCGCTGACTGGTCTCTATGCCTATGTGGACTAAATCAGACTCAATATAAAACGAGAAGCTGAGGTGGACATGGGTTCTGAAGTGGCTTGCAGGCTTTGGATATTGTAAGCAGGCTAAAGCAACTTAAATTGTGACCCCAAGATGAGATTAGCAAACTGCATAAGTAGATGATGAGCTATCAGGCAAGTTATTAGCTGATGTGGCATCAGTTGATCTGCCAGGGAAGCAGCTGAGGTTGACTTCATGGTCTGCCTGAAATACCTCTGTGCTTGACAGAGAAAGATTGCCACTCTAGTTTTTCTCTATTGTGTTTTGAAGAAATGGTAAACTCCAGTTCAGAGCAAAAAGCCATCCCTCTTTCTCTTCTCTTGAAAACTTGATGCTGCTGTCCATTGAGTTGTTCTGTTAAGACTTAGCATTTCTTGAGAGTGCTCAGGATCACTGTGTAAGTATGTTAAATCATAGCATTTCTGCAGCCCAACCAATTCACAGGCGGTGTGAGGATAATTTTTCACATAAGCATACCTTAGAAGTAGTAGTTAGTAGCGATTGCTGCATGGTGTCATTATTCATGAGATGTGCTGCAATAGAGAATAAATGTATGATAAGGTTAGGATGAAGAGTAGAAAGTGCCCGAGCTCTCTCCACATTTCAGAGCTTTATGTGCATATTCCAGACTTATATGTACAACATAATTCAGTCCAAATTGGCTCTCCTGCCATTTTCGAAGAGGGAAAAGGAAATGTTTTGGCTGCAAGACTCTTTTGCCAAATGACACTGGCTCTTTGTTACATTTCCATCCCAATTTTGTCTAAATTTACCTCATCACTTCCTCTGAAAACTTTGTATTTGGTCACGGCTTAGGGCCTCGGGGAGTTTTTCTTCTCCTGCTTGAAGTGAGATGAGGATTAACTTTGCTGGTGTCACACACTTTTTATCGCTACATCATTTTATCATAATAAACTTTAATTTGATGAGATTCAGTTAGGAAGCTTGAAGATGAGATGCAGTCTGGAAGCTTCTCTATCTATGATCTGCTCTGATATCTTCGATGTCTAGGAATACATTTCCTGCATATTTACAGCACATTTACTGCATAAAAAACTGCTTTATGATTTACTTAAGGAAGAGGGATTAGTTTCAATCACATGACACAGTTAAATATACTGTACAGGTAAGGACCTTGGACTAGGGTTTTAAACTGAGCTAATCCAAACATATGTTCACTAAATCATTTCATTTTCTAGAGAAACAGGACTTTGGTGACTCAAATTGAAATAATAGAGCAGAGTTTTTTTCTGGGGTCATTCAAGAAATCAAAGAATTCAGGTCTGCACCCATATTTTTTCTGCAAATGCAAATTAACCTTATATGGTATTTTTTTCTCATATCAGCTCCTGATTATAATTGCTATGTATGAATGCATGTAATATACAGTACATTCACCCATGTAACACTAATACCAGGACCCGTCTTGTGAAGCCAGCGTCCTGTGCGGCACTGCTTTAAAGATGAAAAGGTATTGCCTGGTCTATGGATTATTAACAATCTTTTAAGTTCACATACTGCCCCAGTACCATGAATCTAAATATGCAACATGATTAGCTCTCATTAACATGAGGTATTCCTTAACAAGGTTGTTAGCACATCCCGGCCAAGAGCCTGGACCCCTCTTTGCAGGTGCTGTCATTGCATCGGATCAGGCAGGTAATTAGTCTTCTTAAATGCGGGTGTATGTAGGGTTTTTTTGTGCGTGTGTGTGTCTGTGTGTGTAGAGGTATTAATGGGGTTCATTAGCCCTAACCCCCACTTATCCACTCCTTTACCCAACCCCAGTTGATCTTTACAAGACCTGCCTTCCTTTTTATTCTTCTGTTCCTCCTCTCTCTTATCTCCAGCAGTGTTGCCCCTGACCCCCTTCAGCCCATTTATTCCCCACAGTAGTAGGATGGGTGGGGTTAGAGGTGTGAGTGGAGGTGGACGGGTGCATACAACGGGGGCGGCTGATCAAAGCCCTGGGGATCCCCAGGGAGGACATTTTCAGAGGCAGGAGGGAATTTAAACAGTGGTTTAAGCCAGGAAATCAGAGCTGAGGTAAGAGGCGAGGGGGTTATTGTGGCTGTTTGTAAGCCAGGAGAGGGGCAGCCCTGTCCTTAATCCCCTTAATGAGGGAGGGGATCTAACCAAGGCTGCTTTCACCTGGAAAGGGTCTTAATGTGGTTTGCATGGTGATAACCTTTGAAAGCTATTGGTTTTTTTAAAGAGGGAATAAGAAGTGTGCAAAGTGAGAAATCTCTGGATTTGTAAGAGCAGCGTGAAGTGTATTAAGGATGACAGAAGCATCAGAAACAACAAAGTGGTCTCCAGAGGCTGACAATATCCTGTGTGTGTGCAGTAGTGTGTGAGGATGCATGTGTGCCTGTCTTCTGAGCTGAGCCTCTTTTTGAAAGTGTTTGTGCACGTTGCAGGATGGGATGTGTGTGCACAGTTTATATGTGTGTGTGGGGGTATTTTTGGACTGTTGTGCATCTGTGTGTGTGTGTGTTCTGTCATGTCAGTGACATGACAGGCGCGAACGCTGATTCAGTCTGGCGGTGGTAGCATCTGAAAGCGCCAGGGAACCTACCGGGAGCAAATGATATTCATTGGTCTTAAACGGTCGGGTTGGCCGGCCGGCCTTGTTGCAACCACCGGTGTCATGTTACATTATGACCTGAAGATGACGGGGGACGACGCTGCTCCATAGAGAGGAGAGAGAGAGAGGAAGAGGAGGAGGTACAGGAAGGGCAGGGTGAGGAGTGGCAGTTGCACAGCTGAGGTCATTTAAAGTAATAATCCAAAACTTGTAAGTTTTTAGTGACACATTGTTGAAGAATTGTCTGCAGAAATTTGAATACTCTCCATCTGTATTTTCTATTCATTTTTGCCTGTTCAGTTGTCTTAATTTTGTTTGTTTTGAAATGTTATTCTAGTTTATATTTTTTCTTCTTTTTGAATTATTTATCACATGTGAAACAAAGTAATTTTTTATCGTACAGTGAGAACATTGCAGTGAAGCAGAAGCAAAACAGTTTTCACACTGACCCTTCAGTATGCTTTTGATTCAATTAGCTGAGAAAAAAAACATAAATAAAAACTTTGTGGGTAAGTAATGCGTCAACAGGGGGTGCTGCACAGCTGCTTAATCCTTTGAGAAAATTTAAGCTGTTACTTTAATAGTTTTTTTTTCTCTCAATGGAAATGTTTTTGATTTATTCTATTTTTACATCATCTGCATCTTTATCTGTGTGTGGCTTTTTCGTGCTCTCTCTCTGAGTTCATGCCTATCCAAAAAAATGGCTTGAGCGATTTTCAAGTGTCTGGAGTCCTCTGCAGTTCTTAATGAGCCTAGCCATAGCTTTACACTTACAGATTAAAGAATAAAGGATAAAAGAGCCAATGTCTTTTGATTACCCATTTATTAGGCTGCTAAAAGCAGTGTGTGCACAGAGACACTGCCAACATCTGTTTGAAAAGCTGCAAACTTCCTGCTTTATTTCTGTTTTGTGTTAATTAGCACTTCTCTCTCAGAGCCACACACAAAAGAAGATACTTGCAAACTGAGAAAAATGCCTGTAGCTGCTCCACAGAGAACCCACTTTTACACCTAAAGTGTGTTTGAGCTTTGATACTTTAATGAGCTTATTTTAGTGATGAACATGTAGAAAATGTTCCTGGAAATTCAAAGTGTAGTTTTTGTTACAGTTTAAAGTATTAAGTGCATAAACACTGTTCTTGGTTTATTTTAAAGGGATATGTGTGGATAAAGCAATCAGCACAGAGTATGGAAAGGAAAAAACAAACAAACAAACAAATAAGTGAGTGTCATTGTTCCAAAGAAAGAAAAGAAACTGTACAGTTTGGTTGGAAACTAAACAAAAAAGCATCTGTGCCATAGAAGAAAAATATTTATAAAGACAAAACAATGGTGTCAAGCTAAAACAAAGGCAGCATTTATTGGTTTGTGGCACTGAATGGCAGAGGTTTGATTGTGCACAGAGGGGTTGGGCGGTGGGGGGAACAGCTGTGTGGCTTTATAAAGACGAGACACTGAGATCCTCCATTGTCAGTCCATACCTTGGCATGGATCGGTTTTGACAAAGCACCATTATTCGCCGTCACCTTGCTCGCATGGTCAGATAATGAGGATGTTTTCACAGGCAAACGGAGAAAACAGACTGCGAGAGTCACCACATAAAACAATGTCATTGTGGCGTTTCTGTTGTAGGGAGGCAGAATGAATGGATTTGTCTGAACATTTTGTGTGGTGATAGCTTTTTTTTCTGTGGGTTGTTTGTGTCTCTGCCAGTGTTGACAGGCTCAGTTTCATTCCCGGCCTTGGCTCGACTTTCTGCCAAAGCTTCTGCTGGAGTCTATTAAAATGTTGCACTGCAAGACCTATCGCCCGCGACCATCAGTAGACATTTCTGGACTTTGCGGGATATAGAAAACCAAGTGGGATTTCTGGGAGACGGAGAAGAAATATGTGTTATACTGGAAAATGAAAGTTTTAATCTGCATAGGAAAAAATTGATTGTAGCTTTAAAGTGTATTGTGAGTACATAATGGAGGAGATAATTCAGTTTTTATGGGCACCCTGGACAACTTTGCATGTTTGCAGCTCCAAATGGCAATAAGAGAGGGTTTGAAAAAATCTGAAATCCTGTAATGTGCTGCTCTGCTGGCATTCAGCAACACTCACTGATGCCAAAGTAAAACAAAGGGGAAGAAAGGCATTAGATAAAAAAATGTAGCTGTTTATAGATGAGATTATACTTTTAAATTGTTTGCTTTGGAGATTTTGATTTGTAAATTATTGCCTGATAGGATTATGGCACTGATGCAACCGGACACATGGGAATAAGACAAACGGTGAGGATATATGTAGTTGACCATTGAGTGTTACTACATGAATATATATGTATAATGCTATACCATTGTTCTGTATAGCTTTGCTTCACTCTGGCAGATTTGACCTCCATTTCGACCTCCAAATCAGTCAGGTGTATGAGCTAGTGCTACGGTTAGCACCCCAGTATTCCGCTCACACAGTCTGTGCACGTCTAGCACTAGCCGTTAACCCGAGCATCTCCTCGGCACTGCAGCTGCGCCAACATCTGTGCTCACTGTCGTCTTGATCCGCCCCATTCCCTCCAATAACCTGCCCTCCCTCTGATGGGTATGAATAAAGGAGGGAACAATCTGGATACTCTGTTGCACAACATGCCTCTGGGACTGAACAAATATCAATAATAGATTTACCAGCATTCAACTTTTGCTTAGTTTGTTTTTGTATCACATTTCCTGAGTGGTCCCACACTACTGATACTAAATGGTTTATCATTGTTATTATTTAAATCTCTTCTTGAGCCTTTTTCAAGCTACATAGAGTCAAATTAACCTTCTACAATCGAGATGTGTTTAAGGTAACGTAGGCGTTTGTGTTTGAAAGAAGAGTGTACAAAAAACGTTTGCTCCCTTCTCAGGAGGCTGTGATGACGAGTGGCTAGTGGTTTGGGCTTGAAATCCAATGTGAATTAAAGTTTGCATCTTCATGTTTTCTTAGCATGGCGAAGGAAAGTATTCATTTACTAGGCCGTAAGTTGGTTTCTTCCAAATATTGCTCCTAAAAATAAAAGAAGCAGAGTAATAGCAGAAAAAACTGATATTCTTTGAACAGGTTAAATTTCTTGTATATTTGCTGTTAAGATGTACTTATAATGTGATGTCTGAAAACGTTACTGTGAATAAATATATGCAAATAGATCACTGTTATTATTGTTGCAGCCACTATTTTGTCAAATGATTGAACACAAGCAAACATCTTGTCTACGTTTTCATTGAAGTGCTAGTGAAGCTAATCCTTAGCTTGCTTATTTTACAGACTGTATTTTGTGTTACTAAACCAGAAATTTCAAGCAAGTGGTGGACCTGAATGAGGGCCTGTGGATACCACACACTCACAGAGCAGACGCTGTGAGCAGGATTTGAACCTGTGCGGGGAAATTCCGTCGGATTTTGAGTCTAACACCTTAGCTACTCCATCACAGCTCCCTGATGTGGCCAAGAAACCCCCAGAAGGACCATATGCTGGTCACAGATTATCAAACATTTTCTGCACATTCCTCTTCCTTGTAATCTTCGTAATGCATACCCTGCTTTACTTTCATTTTAATTCCATAAATTATACAGTAAACATCGTATTGTATAAACTAGGGCTTGACAGTAATTAATGGGAAAAGAAAGCATTTAGTCAAGTCATACATAAAGTGAGAAGTATAATTTTCACATACAGTTACAGTCTTTCTGGTGGCCATGAAATACAATTCAGGATTAAAGCACTGGCGTCATGTCACTTTGTATTAAAGCTTAGCGTGAATTTTTCGGAAATACTGTGTCCTTGAGATATGCTTCCCTTGTATGGAAAGAAACATGTAAATGGTCTGCACACCACTGTATTTTCTGTTAATAAATGATTGCTCATAGGGTGTTAAATGGTTGTTGGGTTTTCTCTGTTTATTCTGTATTATTATTGGGTCTTTAGCTCACAATATAAAGCGCCTTGAGGCAACTGTTGTTGTGATTTGACTTTATAAATAAAATTGAATTGAATCCCATTATGTATTCTCTACCATTACTGTTGTGGCACTCATTTGTCAGTGGCACAAAGGATGATTTATAGGTACCTAAAAGCTTTTAGTCAGAACCACTTAAGCCAAAGAGGATTGTTATACCATCTCCAGTCATTTATATTTGGAGGCATCGCTTGTTTTTAGAAACCGTGAGCGCCTTCCTGACATATGTGGAAAGGTCGAGGCAGGGCGACCACTTCTTCCTGCCCTTATAGGATGAGCAGCAGCCAAACACTAGAAAGCAGGCATCACTGGCAAAGAAACGGCATGGTAATGACAAACTGGAGTGTAGGTGGGTTGCAAAGAGGCATTAGAGCAGAAGAAGAAGCGAACACAAGCCTGAATATAAGACACATTGCTTGTGTTATTTGATAAACTAGCATTAGATACATAGAACTTAAAAAAGCACCACTTTTAGCGTTGAACGTTTATACACTTGCAAAGAACTATAATCACTGCTTTCAAAAGTACGTTGATGTAGGTGCAGGAATTATTTAAAAGCATGTGACTGAACTGCTCATGAGCTTTGATTATGACATTGAATAAATGCAGCTGCTGTTAAATCCTATTTGCAGATCTTTTATTTTGTTCTTAGAAGCCAAGAAAAGCACAGTCTCACCCTGCATGATACCACGCTTGGTAAGGTAATATACTGAAAAATCCTTTCCAGTTGCATCTTGGCACTGCACAAACAGGCATGTAGGCGGGACCATGTTAATATGGTGTGAGACTGCTAATGGCTTTATGATTGGATAATTAGAGGAAGGTGGGTAATTAGGAGAGTAGTCTGTGCTTGGCTTCTCTGCTGGAGTGAGTAGGAACAGGAAGACTCCATGCTGGCTGTTGAGGGGTGTTTATGTGTGTGAGCGGGGAAGTGTGTGTTTTTGGATGTCATTGCTACTGGCTAGTAGTATAAATCCTTGCTGTGCCAGTTTAAGATTCCAGACTTTAAAACAGGGTAGCACTGAGTTCAAGAAAAGTGGTTCTTACTGCATATAATGCAAAGCTGGGTGATGCAAAGCCTTTAAAGGGTGAATGCATGACTGAAAATCTTAATGTTCTTAGAAGTTTAGTTCATATAGGAGACGAAAAGACTCTTATTTTCCGTTGTTTTTTAATCACATGTCCAGTGTCCACTGTTTAGCTCTTGTTTTAATCACTTAGTATTACGAATACATAATATTATGCTAATTAGCATATTCTAAGGACTTAACTAATGCTTCTTATTAGGACCTGAGACCCAAACCAGAGAAAACATTCATAAAAAGATAAAATAAAATAATAGAAAAAAAAATAAATTTATAAATATGATTTAAGTCTTTATGTTTTAGAGATCTCAAGTCATACGTTTGTATGAAACACTTCAAAAAGCTTCAGCTGTGTTACTTTTGGCTTTTACTTTACTTTGTATTAAAACATAGTCACATGATGACCTAAATCAATGATCACTCTCCAGAATAAAATAAATGCTTTTTTTTCTTGCTCCTCCTTTTTATGAGAATATGAGTCAGGAAATTCTCAAAATCTGGCAGAATTTTATGTTTTCACTCCTTTTAGACCCTTTTAGTTTACCGGTCCACCCTGCTGCTTTAAGAGTGTGTTTTTAATCCTTGAGAAAATGACTGTGAAGCTAACGACTTCTCCCTCCACCCGTCCACCATCTCCAGACATCATTAAAGCTCGGCTATAGCCCCAGGCTGCGCATGAACCCCTTCTTCAAACTGTACACTTTATCCATAATTCAGCTATCTATCCTGAATTATTCAAGCAAATAGTGGGGAAAATAATGGAGTTCACTGAATCTTACTTACACATAAAACTGTTTTAATGTTGATTTGAATTTTTGAGGCTTTCTGATGCGGCAAGTGAGGGGGGCTTAAGTAGCACATGTGGCCTGCTTTGCCTCAGCCCTGATCAGGGCAGGGGAGGATGGGTTGGCTCATAAACACATTAGCACAAGCTCAGAGTGGTAAATGGATGCACATGAGTGTATAAATAGCATGTATAGCTTTAAAGATGCAAAAAAACACAACAAAACAGGTTTAAATGAAGACAAACGTCACAAAAATCCAACCTTTTTGTGCCTGAATAAAAAAGTTGATCACAAATTTCTTGTTTCTTCAATGTGCTTACAAGTAAAGTTTTTTCTTCCCTAACCTGTACCAGTTGACACCACAACTTTACTGTATACCTAAATATTCAGTGAATGTGATGACTGATGGCGTGACACAGTGAGGTTCCCTTGCTCTCTACCCCTGTGTAGCCTTTCCACATGTTTTAAGGAGAGAAAGTGATAAATGAGCAGCAGCCTCCACTTGATATCTTATCAGAAAATGGCTGAATTAACATTAGTTGCTTGCTTACCATACCATAAGCCTTCGTGTTAAATCATTTACTCCCTTTGGAGTGGGTAAGGCCATGCAACTTTTATCGCGGGAAAAGAATCAGAATTCCCCCGGATAGGAGAAGGGTGGCTCATGCATAAATAAAGCATACAGTACATGCGAGCACTATAACCTTGCTCAGGGGTTTCGCTGGAAGCACAGAGCACATTACTTAGAGGTTTTATACTGTATCATATAGAGGCTGTAAGGCTATGCTTTATAACTGGGCCTTTAGAATAGCGGGGCTGAGTTGGAGGAGAATGCATTTAAAGCAAACTCAGAAACACGGGACGCACAACAGCATATGTCTGCATACCTTAACTTTTTTTTAGCTTTTGAAAACTATGATTTTTTTTTATATGTGGATATAAACACAATACTGATTTGTTCTCTATCTAACTGCATAACAGAATATTTTACTAACCTTACAGTAGTAGTAATTTAAAAGTTTCAGTGGGTATTCAGTGTTGCTGATTACAGTTCACATAAAACACTTTTAGTACAAAGTCCTGCATTGTTTCATTGTTTTTGTTTTCTATCTTTGTTGGTGCAGTTTTGGTGCTTCTTAGGATGTTAGTCATGGCTGTAGATCAGTGGAGCAGTACATTTATTATAAATCTGTATTATGTCACCTATGTGATTGTGTGTGCCTAAGAACAAATAAAACAAGGGCTCATTGAAATATTGCTCCATTACGCTCCTAGTGGACAAAAAATCCACAGGGCCCCTTTGAACCAAGTGTTTCCCTGGATTAAACATTACACTGATTTGGAGCTGGCAATAAGTGAAAAACAACCACAGGGGTGTGATGAATACATTTACTGCTGTAGCACCTTCATGTTACAGTCTTGTATGTGACTGAAATGATAACACAGGAACATTGGAAGCAATAATGCATCCAAATTTCATCGCTTTGTTTACTGCATGCTGTTCTTGTCTGCCAATTTTCAAAATAAACAACAAAAATTATTTATGAAAGTATATCATAAATATACTACAGCCATGAAGTAAATCAGTAACACAATAATAACGTTGAATTTTTAAATATTATTTAAACACTGGGTCTTCTGATGTTCTATAGTTTAATATTTTATAAGATTTTAAGTATAGCTTATAAAAGAATTGTTTTTGTAATGCTAATGGAATGCTAATACTCTCTTAATCATCTATTCCTTCACTACGCCTTCAACATTTGGCAGTTGTCACTCAAAGATGAGATGTGAACTTGGCTACTATTATGAAAAATCAAGCGCACATAAAGAAAGATGTCCCGATTTTGTTTGACTGCAGTCCAAAACCAGTTTTCATGGGGATCCATATGTGAATGAAGAACTACACTCTAGGAGCTCTACCTTTCTCCTGCATACCATTTAGCCCAGTCTCTCTAACTTGCTGTGTATGGATGTAGAGGAGAGAAACAAGGGACAGGGTCACAAGAGGAATGGAGACGTGGATGTGGGAGGAGCGAGGGATAGAATGACTGGGGTGTAAAGAGCAGCAGAGAGAAGTGAGCAGTAGATCACAGCAAGGTGGAGAGGAATGAGACCCAGACGTGAGAACTAATTTGACACATTTGCCCAGAATTCCAGCACCGTCTGCCACTATCAACACATTTACCCTCTTTGTCTTGTTATCGAGGGAGATGAGGCCTCTGAGGTCTAGCATAGGTCTGGCAGATCAAAGAAGGCACTTTTCCAATGGAGGCAGTCATCCAAATGCACAATCCCTTTCTCTCTATTCATAGAGGAGAAAGAGAGATACAGCTAAAGAAAAGTGAGACTGACAGTCATTTTCCTGTACTAGGTAGGGGGTAACATGTGAGTACCTTGTATTTCACCATATTGGAAGCATATGAGGTTTTGCTTGGTTTTTCCCCCCTTCCATCTGTTTAGATCACACCAAGTCGTTATCTGACTTACTTTTCTGTCTCTGAATTATTGTCTATTGCAGTGTTCAAACAACTTCCAAACTTCAATCTTTAGTGGGGGCTTTCTTTAATTTCCTTCCTTTCGCTATTATCATAATTTCTCCATTAAGAAACCCTCTTCGGAAAGATAATCAGTGATGGTGCTCAACACATACAAGCCTCTGATAGGATGCCACATGTGGATGTGTTTTTGTTTGAAGGTGATCCAACTTTTTCTTTGGATACCGTCCTCCTGACCCTCATATGGTCAGCTTCCTGCTACAAAATTTGCCATACATGCCGAAAAGCTGTCTTTCTTGAAGTGTCAGCTCAACTTAAAACAAGCTGACCAGTATTTATGAAGGCACCATAGGCAGGGAGGCAGCAGATGATGAATGCATGCAGTTTCTACTGGTATTTGTACAGTTGCTTTCAAACATTGCTGGAGTAAGGCTTCTGTGAAGATACAAGGCCAAACCAAGAGAGGCATTGTAGGTAACTGTAGCTCTCAGTGTTCCCAGAATTGAACCTACACTCTAAGACCATGCATGTGGGCACGAGAAATAACTCTGAGATGTGCCAAAAGGTTTACAGAAAGTCTGAATAAAACTCCGCATATTAGGCGCCAAGTTTTTCTCTCCTGGTCTTTGAACTCAAAATTATGTTCTAGTACTAGGCCAGAAATTTGGTTTGTGTGTGTGTGTTGCCTTTCATAAGCAGTTATTCGTTATTTTTCATGTCTCAAACTAGTATAAATTTCAAGCTTTTATGTTGCTAAGTCTTAACTCAAGTGCAACTGACTGGCTCCTTTAATACTTACCAGCCACTCATGATTCACTAATCATTTCAGAAGTCCAAAAACAGTTTTTTTCTGTAAATACATATAAATATTAAAAGAAAGAGCAGAAAATGTTCAATTTTATTTTTTTTATTTTTTTACACAGGGGACTGGACGATGTTAATCCTGGATGCTAGCCACTGTGTTCATTTATTTTTTCACCTAGTCTCCACTTTACAGCAAAATTTTAATTTATGTGAGTCAAGTTAGAGCCATGTTCTAAGCGGATACTTGGTAAGAATGCAATGTTCACCATTAAGAAAATAAAAAAGTGCTATTCAACAGTTGGTGAGAAATTTTCATCAGAGGTTAAAGCTAGTTCCAACACTTGCAACACCATAGTCAGGTAAAATCATCATCTTGGAACTGTGTGATAGATGTATAACATTTCATGCTGATCTATCTGAATTTAAAAAAAAAAAAAATATATATATATATATGTATCCTCCGAGACCCAAGCTGTTATTTCAAATCTATTTTTAATTTGTCCTGCCTCATTGGGATTAGTTGGGCATAAAAATTAAGCTTCATTGTGGATCGGAAAGGAGTATAATACGTTTATTTTATATAACATACAGTATAACACAATAAAGTCAACCATTTTTAAGCAAACTATATAAAAAATTAATTGGGCAAAATGAAATATAAGGTTCAAAAAAGCCAAAATGTAATGTTCACATAATCAAACATGAGGACCTAGGCTCTCAGAGTGTCTGGAGTGTCTGAGAAGCTGTATTTTCTAATAACAACAATTTAAAATCTTATCTGCATACTAGTCATTTTGTGGGAACTTTCCCCTTGTATTATCCTTAAGGAACTTAAAAACATTGTATTACAACCCTTTCCAAAAATATCTGCCCTGTGATTGAATTCCATGACTGATTGCATCAGACTAAAACTGGAGGGTTTTGTTACTTCAGCTCCATGTTCTCACTAGCTGAACTGCCTATTAGCAACCTTTGTCTCCCCTAATGAGATATTCTCTGCAAAATGTTAATTACTAAACACAGGGCCGAGTGGCTTCCAGTACTGACCCCATTCTGATTGAACTTAATAACAATTACTGTAGTTCCCTGCAAAAGTGGGTTAAGAGAAAATGAGGCTGTACGGTGACAAGCAACTTAACTATTGAAACAAAGGAAAAACCATGGTCCAATTTCATTTAAGAAAGACTTTAGAGCCAAAGTTTTCTCAGTTCAGCGTTATCTGACAATCATAATGATGCAGAAATTGTGTAAAACACACAGCTATGCATTTTATTTTTGTAGCCTGTGTAATGATTGTTTACACAAGCTTGATCTTTCTTTTTTTTCTTGGATTGCTTGATTGTGTGTTTTTAGCTTAGTGCATATGGCTATATTCTGTATTTGTACTGAATCCATGAATCCAGCGCTGTGTGCTTTTTAATGGCACAGACCTTCTCTGTTGGCTCAGCTATGAATAACAGTAATTGTTCAACCCACTCCCTGTCTGTTCTCTTTGTGCCCCTGCCAGCTGGCATCTGGAGGCCACCGACAATAATATTCACCCTCTGCCACGTCACCATGCCCCCTCCCCCACATACACACACTCACACACACACACACACAGTATCACATGCCACTTTACTCTATCTACATGAATGGTCACATGACCCTCCAGCTGTGTACACACACAATTCCTCTGTCATCATAGAAATTTAGGCTGCACTTGGTTTTGGTCACACCTGCAATCATATGCACAAAGAACAAACAAATATATTTAATGTAAAGTGTGTACATCCTGCATGCATTGTGGGAACGAAGAGGTCTACTAAGGCTAGTGTGTCACGCTGTACAATATGCATATATTGACCTGTAAATACATAAAAGGTTGCTTAACATTGTTGCGTACAAATCCTGATTTCTGTTGCCATAGACAACTTCACTCGCACATGCCTGCGTGTGCTATCACAGGCGCACACACATACACATACAAAGCTCTCTGATACTCTCAACCCCCAGTCCAGCTTTTTCCAAATGATCTCATCAGATTAGCCCCAGATTGCTACCTATTACAGCCCCGCTACTTATTTAGCAATTTAGCTAGGGGGAAAATTGCCCCCGCTTGATGGCTAATTTTCAGAGGTGACATTTTACCACATTGGGCTGCAGTGCTCAGGGTGCACTGTTGTTGGATAGACAGGGGGTCCAGTTGTAGAGGAGCCATTAGGGCTAAATGATCCCCTCTGACTTGATTTACTGACGGGAGTCTTCACATTGTAAGTAGTGTGGACAGAGCACACTGGAAGGTGAGGGACATGAATGGTGGTGCTGTTGTTGCTTGGACCAAATGTGTTCAAACTTAATGCATCTCAGTCTTGTCTTGGTCATGTGATACAGGTTCTGGTATGTCTACAGGTCTAAATGTTTTTGGTTCCCTCCATTTTTTTAAAAAATTGCTTTTTTTCGTGATCAAAGCTGCAGGATAGCACAATTAGCAGAACATAGTTTAAAATCTAACTATTCTATTTTTAAAAAAATATTTAGTTAATTAAAGTTTTCTGCGAAAGTGTAAAGTTTAGGAGTTTTTTTCTCTTTGAGCTGGTGTCTCAGGTTCTATGCTTCCTAAAGCCAACAAATAGGCTTACTAGCCCAATTTCGGCCAGTCAGACACATCTTAAACAACAACTAAGTCTCTATAGGTATAGTATACAGTGGCATAGAGGGGCCAGAATATATATTGTAAGGTCAAAACCCTAAAATAGCGGAGAGAATACCCCAACAATCAAACAACCCCTTAGAGCAAGTACAATTTGTTCACCCTGCTGTATGTATTTCATTACAATCACTTCTATGTTTGGTAACCTAAGCTTTTGTTGCGGAACTAAAACTGAGATGATTTCTTACTGTAACTAAAAAAAACCAAAAAAAACAACAACAACCAAACAATGTAATTTTAGAAGAAACTGCAGTTAAGATGGATTGGTTACTATGTGGATCAGCTTAATAAGTTTATTTGTAGCACTGAAAAATAATTGGATTGTAGCATCTCTATTCTGAAATTTGTGTGACAATGGGGTAGTCAGTAACAAATTCAAATATTTATTAAACAGTGACCGATAAAATTCAAGCTGGGTGCTATGTATGTATGTACTGATACATTGTTGTCTATTTGCAACATATTATCCATATTACAGATAACACAGCCATGACAGAGAAAACACCTAAACTATGAAATTTGAACTTATAACCACAAATGCTGCTATAACATTGGAGTAAAGGCCATTTGTCAAGTTTAAGTCATTTTTATTTGTAAACACCAGTAACGTGGATTGGTGTCTAAATATGTGATATTAATTTTTAAAGCAAAGCAAAAGAGGCCTTAAAAGGCCTGTGGAGGCCTATTGTATATGAGCCAAATTATTTCAATCTGAAATAAAATTGTTTTTCTGCACACATAACTGACATGCTACCTAATTTAGTTTTCATTTGTAATTTTGCCATCTTAATGATTAGTTTCAGGAATCACTTTTTCATTAATTATTATTATTTCATCCATATTTATAAAAAATATATAGATTTCTAACTCATATACATTAAAAAAATGTGCTGTAGCAATAATTTATTGTAACTCCAATTTTTACTGAACATGTAAGGCCCAAAATCTTTCATTTCTGTTCCTGACAGTGGTAAAATGGTAACATCAAGACTTCCCGCTTTAGTGGTTTTGGTCTGCTGCCACCCACACTGAGAATGCATTTCCCCCTGATACTGTAAGGTGCACTGGCTAATAGCATCTGCTGCACCAAATGGGATCTGTTATGCTGATGTGAAAGTGCATCAATAATCCCTGGTGAGTTATGAACTGACCATGATTATTGCCGAGAGACTGCAGGAAATCCGTTTGAGGCTGTAAAATATAAAACCATGACATTGTAAATATGCAGCCCATTAAAAACAGCCAGCTGACATTGCCAAAAATAACCCTAACACACTGTCCAAGGCAGAAATATGGATTATCGCCTCATGCAATACAATTCTCTTTATATCTTTCATGATCTGTAAAACTCCCTCTGCTCTCATTTATAATGAATGGAAAAACCTTATGTACAGCGTGTTTTATGCTATGCTGATGATGTCCATGGAGGGTGGCTTTACTGCTGTGTGTGTTTTTGTGTGTTGCTGAGTGTTTGTCCCTACTGCCTTTGAGACTTTGTGTCAGTTGAATCATAGGTAGATAAAGACTGAAGTAAATTTAAGGCAGAATAGTTATTATCAAGAGGGGCTACTATAATTTTATTTAATATGTCCACAGGTAATTGCACAAAAAAGCGTGAATCCTGCATGACTTTGGCCATATTAATATGTTAAAGTCACTGTGAAAATGAGAAAACTCTGCATTTTTCTACATTTTACCATGTGAAACCAGCGAACGGAGCTACACAGTCAGTTTTAAGGTCTCGGGTTGTTTAGTAATGTAAAATTGCACTTCACCTCACCGCATCTGCAGCGTTTGTCCAGGTTAGATGTCTTTTGCACACAGGGTCACACCCCATCAGTGATTGATTGTTCCGGACTGCATTTCTACAACACTTCAAACTACTGTAAGTCATCAAAAATAGGATTTGTAACATGTTCATGTTATTTTATCCTTGAGTACTCCTTTTGCATGTTTCCTTAATAATTTTGGTTTGAAAGCTCATTCCTGGCCTTGAATACAGCAGCTGAGAAGACATGTTTACTGCATGGTATGAAGCATAAAAATCTAATTTATTTTTTCTGGTTCAGAAAAGATAAACAAAGAAAACAAAAAGACAAATGTAATCTGTCTTTTTGTTTATTTATTTCTTATACAGTGCAGAGGTTAGAGGGTAATTTGTTAATTATGTGATGTTCTCACATATCACAAGTGGATCAGACTAAAAGCAATGAGAGACAGAAAAGCAGGCACAGAAGTATCCTTTTTGCACACTGATTAGCTGCATTGAGGCATTAGTAGAAGCAAAACAGTGGCATTATGGCCCTAATGATGACCAATTTGAAGACCCCTGAGGACCTCAGCTGTGTCCAGGACCAGACGTATTGCCCCATGATGAGCTTAACCAAGCCTATTTATCCATGCACTTTCTTCCCAGTCTGTAACAGCCAGCCACACGCAAACACATATGCATAATGGAGAAATAATGGAATCGTCTAATAATTTGTTTGGGCCAGGGAGGAAAGTAAAGGGATGGCGAGCTGGAGGCTGGGTTTCTAAATGACATGCCCCTGTGGCCTAACACGATTAGAATTTAAACTATGAAACCGTGGAGCCCTTCTTCAGGGGTCGAGATGAAATATTGAGATTGCTGCAATGGATTTTGCGCTCTTCCCAGCTTCCCGCGACATTCCCTCACCCTGACACTTGTCTGCCAATCAAAGTGATGGACAGCTAACACGGCGGGAACAAAGATGAGGTCCACTGAGCCAGTTTGTTTTAGTCGGTTTGGTGGCGAAGGAGATTGAGTGACACCTTGGTGCTTGGACGCGCTCTGCTTTACTGAAGTGATGTCCCGTAGTTTATTTTTGTGGTTTAAATCATCAAATCAAATCATTCTATTCAATATTATTCCACTCTAAATTGTTTCCATCACACACATGTCCTTCTCACAACTGTAACTTCACTTTTTAAGAAAACTTTATCTGGACGAGCTGGAGGGAAAGGCAGTGGAGGATAGACTCAGTTAGTTTCTCACTCTCGCTCTGTCTCGCTTGCTCTCGTGGTGCAGTACGAACCACAGAAACTGTGTTTGGCACAGAAGCAGAAGCTCATGATTATTTGAATATTTTCTCCCTCATGAATAATACAAAATATTGCTTGCTGGACGGGGATCTCTCTCTCTCTCTTTCTTTTTTTTCACTCTCTATCCCCGTGTTTGCATGAAAGTGTGCATACATGTGCACCTGTGCATAAGCAAGCAAGTATTTTGTGCATTGCAGTCTTTCCCTGCTTTTGCACCTGTGAGTTTGTTTTGTGCACATCCTTATGTTTTATTGTGTTTGTACGTGTTTAGAGAGAAAAAGTGTGCAGGGGTTAAAAGGTTGCCAGTCTCCTTCCTCCAGGGTTCCAGACTGCCAATGAACATATGTTTATCTCTGTGATCTCTTAGCCCACCAGCCATATATGCTCGCAGTGTGTGTCCCCACAGACTCTGCTTGTGCCAGGAGAGCAAACATGTTGATGTGGAGTCTGAGCAAAGATGAGGGAGCTGCATCCAAAAAGGAACCGTGGCAGCTACTTGATGTAGCGAGGTTTAAACTTTTAGTCTGCTGTTGTTTTACAACACCCTTTCTATTCACCAAGGGTGGTCTGATTTAAAGTTGTGGTTTCTGTTCAATCCTGATCTGATTATAGATCAAGTGGATTATATAAATCAAAAAAAAGAAAAGAGAGAGAGAGGGAAACTGGTTTCATCACGGAAACCTAACTTTTGTCTTCTTCCAAGTGTTTTGATTGCAACATGGGGAAACACTAACTTAAAATTGTATTTCAGACTTTAAACTGAGGTTAATGGTGTAAGAGTCTGCTGAATAAGATAACAGCTACACCCTGACTGTGACACGTGTCCTTGGGCATAAATAGTGCAGTCTTTATCATGTGCCATGTCTTTGCCACAGTCAGCTGGGTTTTGGCATCTATGTTGCGTAAAAGTTCAGGCTGTGTTTTGGACTTTTTAAAAAAAACATTTACTCACAGAAAAATCAAGAAGGGTTATGAAAATGTTATTAATGCAGGTCCTGTTTTCGTGTTACGTGTCATTCACGTTACACATAACTAATATATTTAAGTAATGCAAGCAATGCTGCAGTGTAAAAAAGGTTAAGGATAATATCGGCAAATTGAACAATTTCAGTTACAGCTACTCTAATCAATATATGTTAAACAATCAGAGTTGTGTTGTCAGTCTCACTGATTTTACTTTTAATCTATACACTTTTACTTTTTGCTCTTAACAACTTTATGATTTTGGTGAAAAAAAAAACCTTGAGTGAATCAAAGAGCACATGGAAATATTTAGCAACTATTTTGTGAACACATGGCAACATTTATTAGCTAAAAAGGCCAATATATCCTTCAGATGTTGTCCAGAAAACATCTTAAATTAGAGTGAATGGATTGTGTTGAAACTTCAGTAAATGGTTAAAAAAAGGGGAAACAACAATACTAAATAGCAGCAAAACTAAGCACTCAGAAAGTTGTATTTATATACTAAAAATGTGGGCTGTGGTTGTGTGCTTGCACCACTGAAAGTCCACAAGCTGATTATCATAACTAGCGGGATTTTACATAAAAAATATCTTTTGATAGATCAAGCTTAGTTTTTCTCCCCCCGGACTCATGTTACTCTGTAAAAACAACAGCAGGACAATAACTGCTGATTAACATTTACTGTTACACAAAGGGCTGGAAATGTACAGTAAATGCCAGTATTTTTTAATTCAGTCAGCAGTACTTGACAAAGGTTAAATGGTAAACTTATTTTAAACCCTTTGTGAATATTTTGCCAGAAGAGGGGGTCGGGATCATTGCAGTTGAGCATGACTTGCTGAAATGTGGTCAAAAAATAAACCACCTTAAAAAAGAAAATGAAACCTCAAGGACAGCCTGAACTTTAGCTCCAGTGATTATTTTCTTTTGAGTATGACTCAGTTTATGTCAGTTTATTTTCCAGTTTTCAAGTGTTTAATCAGTGTAGTTATTGTACTCGAGTTTACCGGCCCCATAGGAACTCTGATTAGAATCAGATAAGTCTCGTTTTTTTCCCAGAAGTTCTTCCAAACCCAGGCTCCTGGAAACTTTAGAGAACACTTTGATAGAGACATCCAGCTCGCTTTCAGTGGAAGTCATGTCACATTTGTGCTAACCTGCCCTCAATTCGCCCAGGAAAATAAAAGAGAGAGAGAATGAAGAGAGAAAAGAGGAAGCACATGAGGGAGGGACGGCCAGAAGACAAGAAAAGAGCCATTTCTTATTCATCTGATTCTAATTTGGATGTAAATTGCAGGCTGATGTCACTGCAGAGATGCATGTTGCTGGGTAATCACAGAGGAATCCAGGAGAATGATGCCAGAAAAAAAAGTACTGCTAGACAGGTGCACAACAGAGCTGCTCAATAGAGCTGTCGCTTTATCTTCATGATCTAGCTTGCACACGATAGAACACAGGCGACAGTGCATATGGTGGCACTCTAACACGCTGTCATACAGTACAAGCCTCTAGTTCAGTCTGAAACTTTGAGCATTGAGGCCCGAGCAGCTGTTAACTGCCAACAGCTAACTCTCTTTTCTTTCTTCTTCTCCCTTCCCCTCACTCTCTTTTGCAGTCTCTTCCATTCAAATGAGTCCACATCCTCATTCTTGTTGAACTCATTCACTTGTTTTATTTTCTCTGTTTCTTTTTTCTTTTACACTTCACTGCCACACCTCCACCCATCTCTGGGCAATGTGCCACCATCCCAGTTCCAGCCATCACATCTGCTCATGATAAGTTTAATTTCACTCAATTGCTGTTCATTAACGAATAATGATCCACAGTCTATTTGCTACACCAGGGCAAAAAATTTGACATGAAATAGCTTGCCTCTTGTAAACATGTGTGATATTGCTTTCTTGTTGACACATACACTCGAACAAAAATTCCTTACTCCTACTTGATGATGTCAGAGGTTGATTGTGGGTTTTGGTCGGGGGCAGCTTATAGCTAAGTGACTGCAAGAGCGCCTAATAATCCCTCTGTTCCAGATGGGCCCCGCTGGGGCCAAATGAAAGATGTAATGGGATCCCTCTGTATGCCTGCCTTCCTTACAGGGTTAGAGATTAACACTAGTGTCAAATTCGGCTCTGTCTACCACAGCTACGTCTCTTTATCACTCTCTCTTACAAACCTGAACATTTCACAGGTTTGAGACAAATATCTGCTAACATGACTGGACATTTTTTTACCATCGAACTTTCTTAATTTATAAATTCTACTTTAATGTGAAACTTATCAAAATTGAGTTTTGAGCATTATCTGTATTTGTACAGTGTATATATATATACCAATAACTCACATATACACAGAGAAGTATCCCATGTGATGTTAACTTGTCTGTCATTTTGGATGTGTCACAATGTAGTCGTGAAGTGACTAGACCACTCGCAAAGGCCTACAGGCTGGTTCAAGACCATCTGGCAACCACCAGTCATGAGCGGAAAATATGACCATTTCCTGACCAGTTGGTAAATCGTTGTTTTTCTTTAATTTAGTGTTAAAGTCCCACTAACAAAGGCCTAGAGACCTATCAGTCTTCACTGGAAGCCACAAGGGAGAAATATGTATTCCCAACCGGTTAGTGAAAACCTTCTTTCAATTGCTTTGGCCGCTAACAGATTGGCATGGTTGCCAGTTGGTAATTTGCACAGTAGCTTGCATGGAAGACACTGACTTGTTTGTAACCACTTGGCAACAAGGGGCAACAAGTGCAACACAAGTGGGAAATGGAGAATTTTGCCTTTAAAGTAAAGGTTGAGCCTTTTGAAAAGTGGTTGCTGCAGCACTGAGGCACAACTTTTACTCTGAAGAATAATGTTCTCTGTCTCCTGTCTTCCATGCAAACTACAAGAGATTACAGCAATTAGCTATAGTGACCAAGGCAACCGTAAGGAGGATGTTGGTGCAGCACCCTCTTTGCAACCACTTTCATCTAGAGACTGCCAGAAACCTCCAGGAACCACTTTTCAGCCAGTCAGGAAATATAAATTTTTCCCTTGCCACCAGTGGTTGCATCACATCCAATATTGTGGACTCGAACAATGCGCGGATGATGTCATATGAGAACCCTGTATGGGCTTTGCTCCTGTGTCTTACTTATTTTTCCAAGTCTGCTTTTTGTGCCAGAGAACAAAGGGCCTACAACATAATTTCCTTTAGGCTGATGATGTCTGTGGGGGGAAAAAAAGAGCAACAAATGAAAGAAAAGGTGCTGGATGACGGCAGCTGATTCTTTGTCAAACTGGCACAAGGTAAAAGTAAATAAACAGGACTGGCTGGCATTACAATCAAAATGTCTACTAGCCAGAGCATGTGTGAGGCCCTCCGTTTCCATATTTTAGGTGCCACTAGTTTTAGTGAATAAAAATGTAGACATGCACAGAAGCAGGAATGAGTAGGAGTAAAAAAATACAGTGTTACAAGGCTGCCAAAACTCACTGCCAGTAGTCCTAGAGCCACTAAAACAGCCAGCTTTGACCAGTTTCGGTGGCAACAGTGACAGAGTGAGGAGGGGATATTGCTTCCAAGTAGAAACCCAGTTTGCTTCAGTTTGGCAAACCTCTGCGCCTTTACAGTTTGAGCATGAGTGTGCGTGTGCACAGAGTCTCCAGTGCTGGAGAGGCTTCAGAGAAAAGAGAAAGTGTGTGCTTGTGTAGCAGAGCATTGCCACAGTAGTCTGGCAAACAGAACTTGCATACGTGCACATATGGGCTTAGTGGTGGGAAAACTCCTAACACATGAGCACGCAAAAACACACAGGCGCGCGCACACACATAGTCAGGAGTCAGCTGTCTACTCCCGCTTCTCAGCTCATTAAACCAAATCCCAGGGACTGGACTGAAGAATTTAAATGAGAACTCCCCTGCCCCCCTCCTTTGAAGTTTTGCCCCTTTCAGCTCACCGTAGCTGGAGCTGCACTTGTAGCCTCTAACAGGTATAACACGCCCACTTTCTCAGTACTCAGTGCTTCTTCATTAAGTACTCCGTGCTGCCTCTACTACACCTTTGGGCATCACACTGGCTGTTTGAGCTGACACTGATGGCCCTTTTTGCTTGGACTCTGACCTTGGGGAGTTTAAAACCCTGAAATCGTATATGTGTAAATCCGACAAAAATCCCCCATCCAACACTCCCACCCAGCCCTTGTTTGTCTGTGCCTTGTAGCTCCAGGTCCCCACGGAAACTGGATAACAGCAATGTTTAGAGAAGCTTGGGATTCATTTGGGATAACAGAGCTTGCCTGACAGGCCCAGGGACTCTTGCAACAGTAACCAGAGAGAGACGGGTGAAAGAGTGCAGATTAGAGACTTTCAATGAGGACTTTAGGTAACTGTTTTGCCAAAGAGTTCTCTTATCCTCTCATTTACCTAACCGCCACTTTTGGTTGAAAACACAAGACAGTAGTGTTTGATTATGCCTACTGTGTTAATGTCAGTGGCTGTGCATACACCAATTTAAGTTTGTAAAAGTGTTAGTTAAAGGAAAGTTGTGTGCACTAACCTTTTTTTTGCAATAAGAAGGATATAGAAATAAAACACAAGTTTCATCTGAAAGTTTTTGCCAACAAGTTTTCAAGCTGCTTCTATATAATTCTGACCATTGTAAAGTTAAAAGCAGGCAATAAAAAAAAGGCAAAAACATGCTAATGTTTATTCATTTCTTAAATTTCTCATTTTTGCTTTTTATTAAAACTAACTGAAACTTAACTACATTTAGTTAAAGAACACCATCTCAAAAAGCCACAGAGTTGGATAATTGTGTTAAAGAATACAAAATCTGCTTCTCTCACCACTCTTCATTTGTCACCAACTTCATAAGACACCCGTTCCCCGCTCTCTCACCCATGACCTCTGACCCCAACCTTGATTTGTCCTTTTTAACTATTTGCCAACTTTTTGGGGAAGAGGCCATCTCTGGCTGTTTCTCTATGGAACTATCCTATCCTCCCACCCCCCCTTAGCTAGGCATCATCCAGTGGCCCTTGCTCTCTGTATCAGCTTTTTGTCGGGGATTTGCCTCCTCAATCCCACAAATCAACAGAGGATAGATGCCTATTGTGCGTAATCAAAGCACTTCCTCCTGGGGTAATCCCTCAATTTGAGCAGGAAGAAAAGCCCAGTGAAGGGGGGATGTTCTGGATCAATCCTATGAAGGGCCCATATTATACACTCTTATTTCACCAAAGAGACACAGCCAGGCACCATTCTTAACCCCCTTTCCCTCCAACCGCCTCCAACTGCTCTCCTTTCTGTTTGTGTTTATCTTTATTTTACTCCCCTTCTCTCTTTATTAATCTGTTTTTCCTTCAGTGTTATTGTCAGCGAGTGTCCTGGCATGTTGGCTGGTTAGCACGTGGCAGCTCTTTTATCTCTGCTTGTTTACCCAAGGAACATTGAGGATGATTGACTTGTCGCTGGCGAAAGCTTTTTTGTACATTGGATGTAGGATGACAGAAGCATTAGCCTAAATGTTTCAGTCAGCCTGTACACAAATGCCTAGCCAGCTTTCATCTACTAGGTAACAATGTAAATACATTTGGCTGGTTAGCTTCAGTGTGAACTTATGATATGTCATTTTGGTCATTCATGCTCAGGTAAGAAGAAGCTCTCATGGGATTGATTCCATTTTTGTGCGTATTTACTACCTTTTCCCAGTACCACAATCAACAACAATCTCACCGTGACTCAAATGCCGATAGAGGATTTCGACTTAATTATATCTGTCAGTCAAATTTATTGGCATCATTGGTAGAAAGGTATGGTAGAAAGCCTGGAATATTTACTAAAAATGCAAGGCTAAACAATAAGACTATATATGAAAAAAGTGGATGTAGCTTGGGTGTATAGAGCAATTCAGTTATGTTATTTGTAAAAGTGCTACATAAAAAACACCAGCTTATGCTTGAAACCACATTCATTTGCATAAATAAAGGCGAAAGGTATTCAGCTTTTGCTTCCTGTTTGCTGTTATTTTGGTTCAGCACTCAGTGTGTCCTGCTTGTACAGAGTCCATGGTTATTGCTAATTGGAGGATGGACATAGCTTTTGTGTCTGAAAACTGAAGTTAGCATGGAAGTGCCTTAAAGTTATTCTTTTTAATGACCAGCAGGGGGTGACTGCTCTCACTGCAAAAAGATTAGATATATTGATATATTGAAAATATTTAGGAAACTTTCTTGTTTACACTTTGATCACATTATTGGTACAGCTGCTAGTTTTTCATTATATTAAGTAACATCCATCCATCCAGCCAGCCAGCCTCATTTGGTCTTCGAAACTAAGCAAGGCTGGGCCTAGCTAGAACTTGGGTGGAAGACTGCCTGTGAATACCAGGTGCTGTAAGAAATGAAGTTAATTTTGTAAATTATTGTCATTATAAGAGTCAGAAAGGAGGCTTTGGTTGATATGGTGCTACTGTAATTGGCACTGGCACCTCACAGCAAGAGGGTTCGAACCTGCTGGTTGACTGGTGCCTCTGTGTGGAGTTTGCATGTTCTCTTTGAGCTTGCGTGAGTTCTCTCTAAGTATTCTTGCTTCCTCCTACAGTCTTAAAACATGCATGTAAGGCACATTGGGGGTTCCAGTGGTTGTTGGTCTCTGTGTGCCGTCCAATAAACTGGTGTCCAGTGCAGAGTATCCTGCCTTTTTCCCAGTGACCGCTTGGATAGGCTTGAGCTTCTCTGATTTGGATAAGTAGTTAAGAAAATGGATTGATAAAAGAAGACAGATTATACAGAGAACAATCACTGGCTAATGACTTGTCAGTCACAAGTGATTAGCCAATGAATGTGCGGTTTCCCTCAGTTCACAGTCAGATCCTCAACGGCCTCATTGCGTCTGTTTTGAAATCGGCAAACTGCTCAGCTTAAGTCTTCATAATGGGACTTCACTAACCACAGTCGACATGTGATTCTTTTATATTGTCTATGAAGGGCATTGGCGTTATGGACAGGCCTCGTGGGTCCAGGTCTACTTAATAAGGTCACTGTGCCCCTTCAGCTAAAATCTAATGATAAACTTGAACTATAAGTTTCACTAATTCATACAATTTAGCAATGAGAAACTTAAACACCCATTTTGCCAGTAAGTTATTGTAGTGCAAGCTTAATGTAAGTATTCAGTTTACAGTAGTTTAGTGCTTCTGCAGCAACTGTGGTAACCAGTATGACAGAGCAGATCAGGTCAGCAGGTCAGGCTTTGGGACGTACCCGTCATGTCTCTTTGAAACTAAACTCATCAGCTCGTGGAGCTAAAGCGTAATCCTACTCAAGAATTGCAAAACAAATGGAAAGGCATTGAGAATATTGTGCGCTCACGGTCAGCTGTCCTGTTGAGTGCAGAGTCCATTGATCCACCTTTGCACCTAGAGAAAAATTATTTCACCTTTGTCTCCTGCTTTGCATCTGCAATGTATAACTGATATTTTTGCACTTTTATAACTGTGGCTACATGTCTCTGTCAGTGTACTGTGCATGTATGGTTGAAATTATGCATAGCGTATATGAGTGCAAGCACATTTTATTTTTAACGTAAATAGCAAAGTGACTTGAGCTGAATGTCCCCTTGTCAGAGTTGGTCACCTGTCCATTTCATATAGTCTCTCTGACCCTGTTTAGTACTGGATAACACCAGCTATCCATTGCTGGATGATCATTACCCTGGTTTGTCTTTTTTGTCAGATGACCTGTGCTGTATAACCAGAGCCCCTCTGCTTTACCACCTGCACTTTACCAATGAACCAACCCCATTTAAAAGACCAAGAAAGATGTATTTAAGGTTAAGAGACATTTCAATAAACCTTGGTTAACTGGTAAGTACTGTGTGAATAGAAAGTGTGAAAATTTGGTTGTAAACAACAAGCATCACTACTGTTGGTCTCACTCTGGGGATTTATTTTAACAAGTTGCCTTAAGTGGAAACTTTTTACTGGAATGAAATGTTTCATACTGTACTGTGACACTTCCTGATATTGCTGCCAGCACCTCTTTAGTAAATGCCAAAAAACCCCCACCTCTTATTGTTAGATTAGACTCTGCGACCTTGTCGTGGTCTCGGGTTTTCTCAATTAGTTGCTATGTCTAGGCACCAACAGATGTTTCTGCTGTGTCTGTTAGATCTTTAAGTAGATATTGTGTTTAGTCTTACAGGCAGCTGCTGTTGGTTTCTGTGCTCATGCCTCTCTTGAATCCTTTCATTCAAATGGACTAACTGGGATAAATAGACACAAATGTATCCTAACACTTCACCACTTTTTTTTTTGATGTCTCAGCTTATAAATGCCTCAGATGCTTGTATAATGACAAAATATTTGAATGTCTTTGATGATCTGCAGATTTATTGATGCAGCGTAACCCAAACTCAGTTTTCCTACATGAGAGTGGAATCAATAGGTGTCATTAAACAAACCTAACAAAACACGACCTTTACTTGAGTTCTGAGGTTACAAAGGAAGTCAAAATAGATGACTGGATTAAGTGAGAGCTGACATCCCCGGAGACTCATTAGAATAGGAGAGGAATAAGGACAGAGAGAGAAATCAGGACCGATCCCAGCTGGACTGACTTCCCTTTATGTCTGACCTCATCACCAGGAAAAACTTAAAAGACATCCATCTGGTCAGGTACACACGCAAGACACCAGAGGAAGTTGTGCTCTGTACAGCCAAATCATATGTGTAAAAGAAACTCTACTGCATGTTTACATTTTAGGTGATTTAATTGGCTTGACTTGGCAGTTGTACTGTTTAAATACAAAAAATTTACAATTCAAATATTGAGTCCAAGATATTATCGGTTAATGGAAATTTTTAGTTTGCTTAGAAAATATAAGAACAATTCAACCTCACAATTAGACTGTGGTGTCTTTCTATGCATCTGATGATCCCCAAGTACTGAAGGTATTTTATCAATATTATAATACAGAGAAAAGCGAAGGTGGAACTGAACATGTTCATTTTTATTTTATTAAAAATTCAAAGTATTTGATTCATTCTTATAGAGTTAAACTCAAAAACTTTTTTCCAGAATTTTCCCTGTTTTCAGAATTATCACTGACTTTGGAAGCCTTGTTCACAGACATTGTTGCCTTAGCTTCTCATTTATTGTTGCAAATATGTATAATATTGTTTAATAATTTATTATATTGTGTATACTATATATGAGTAGTTTTACACATTGTATAAGATGAATTACCATTTGTACTTAAAATAAATCTCCTCTTACATAATGTGACAGTATATGGTTTAAATATTGTGAGCTGAGGTAAAAGTAGGCGAGCAAACTGCTGCACTGTTTGTTTTGATTTAAAGTCTGTATGATCTTGGACATCTTTAATAGTCTTTGCTTCCTATACATTTACATTTCAAAAGACTGTTTTTAGCAACCTGAGAGTCCATCCTGCAAAAGTCCATAAAGTCTCACTTTGTTTCAGTCCAGCCTGGTGCACTGGTCCAGCGTGAGATGGCAGCAATGTGTGGCCCAGATTGTGATGATGTGATGGATGATGTGAGTAATTCTCATTAACTGGGAAATGGCACATTAACATTTATTACTTCTGAAAGAGGTATGATTACCTGCATTTGCATTGGTTGAGCACAGCCCTGTGTGCAGGCGCTTTTAATTCCCAGATTACGCTATCCTCATATATATATGCCTTGTGAAACAGAACACACGACTTCTTTATTTTCCTGCTTGCTGACATTTCCAGTAACTGCAGTAAATTTTTAGTCCAACTTTTCTTTTCACTATAACTTGGAAATGCGTTTTTTTTCTCTTTTTTTCCCCCTGTGTCGGCAACAGGATCAGACTTAAACCACCTTCTACTTTCCCGCTGTCTGCCTCTAAACACCATCCTCTCCTGTAGTAAGTATGGCTCTGCTCTCTGGGGTCTACAAGTGTCCCAATCCCTTCCTCTGGCCTCGGTTTCTAACCTAGATCAAATGTTAGGCTTTAAAAAGCTAAAGTTTGATGTGGATGAGCAACTGCCTATGAAACACTTTAATCCGCAATGCTGTAATGTATTTAATTTCACACCCTCTGATGGTGTTGCCCCTTCTTAGGATTACCCAAGGGAGGAAGGGGTGGGGGTGGGGCACAGGGGCATGGCGAGAGAGGAGGGGGCAGTCACTGAAGCTCTTCGTAAGAGAAAGCAAGACTTAAGAAAGACAGAAGGAAAGAGAGAAAAGGCAGTCAAGAGCTGTTCAAGTAAGGGAAGAGAGTGATGGCAAAGAAGAGAAAAGGATATGAGAAAAAGAGAAAAATGCCACATATACACAGGGGAAAGAGTAAGAGTCATAAAGACAGGAGTGAAAAGTGAGGTAAAAAAGCGTTTCTAAAACCAGAGAGAAAATCTTGGCTTCACAGAGAAAAAAGGAGAATGCCACTTTACAATTTGGAATGCTTGTATTCAAATAAGAGGTCGGAGCTTTGGAGCCCAAAGAATGCAGCTATATCTGCATTGTCACATCCCCCTTGCTTGGATAAGGGGAAAAGACACCCTGGCAAATCCCATTGTAGAGCTTGGGAGCTTCATAAAAGTTAAGGAGCGATGGATATAGTCTTGGCCCCCTTATGAGATGAGGATCTATCTGGCCTGGCTTCGGAAGCCCTAGACGCATACGCAGGGATATTGGAGGCAATAATTCCCCGGGACGGGAGCACACACAGGCTCCTTTATATCGCCCCCTAATATCCAATTTACGGGCTCAGGCCCTCCGCCAGAGCAGCCCCCGAGAACTTAGAATGCACAAACGCCAGCGTGAGATGGAATTAGGGCCAAGTTCTCTTTTCTTCTGTTTGCCAAAAGTTTGAGGCTTACAGAAATATGAAACTGTTTTTTTCTCTCCCTCAGTCTCTGTCCCTTACTCCCTTCCCTTTCCTTTCCTCTCCCCTCAAACCCCCGCCCTATCCGTTAACCAAATTCATCCATTAAATAGACAAGGAACTGAAAGCAACAAATAATTTGGGCCGGGGATGGAAAATGACTTGATTTTGTGTGGTTTTGGATAATACGGAGCGAGACTTCCAACTCAGTGTGTAGGAAATGGTGTAAACAAGTATCGCTGATTGGAAATGATATATACTGTAGTCATTAAATATATTTGGCTTTCTTTGAAATGTGTTTCTTCAAGGGTATTGTTGCAATGCCAAATTCCCAAGAAAAAAAATGTTTTTAATAATTTAGAAGAAAAATACATGGGGGAAGGAAGTCTATCATGCTTAGATGAGTGGGGATTTATTTAGGTTTTGGGTGGAAAAAGTAAAAGTTAGAAAGTGTATACATGCTTAAGAGGCGTGATATTCCTCCTCTGCTGATCTCCTTATCCTCTCCTTAGCCTCCCTAAGCAGCATGTGGTGCATGCACACACACAGGCACACAGACAGTGACTTTCCCTCTGCTATTGCTGGATGAATCTCCTGTGAACCTTGCCAGCCTCCCTTGCCTGTGGATGTATTTACTCATAACAAGGGCTTAGGCCAATAAGAATATATGGTGATTTATACTGTGACCAGCAGGGGATTGTGTTGCCCTGATGCTTTAAGTATTTTACACTTTGCTAAACTCTCTGACACCTCCAGGGATAAAATCCCCCATTTGTACCAGCCCCATCTCCGCCTCAAAGAAACTCTGCACTAAGCGACAACAAAACAAAGTGGGATCAAACCTCGTCATAGCAACGCAAGTCAGAGGAGATAATAATGTATTTGCTCCATTATATCTTAACATAAGAAAAAAACAACACTGTTCTACAACTAATGAGCATAACGTGATGAAAGAGTCTACAGCCTTTGGCCCAAGATGATCATTGTTTACGTTCAAGTGACAAAGCCCTCTAGTGGCCACATTAATTATGACTCTGATTCACTAGCAGCAACGGAAGAAGTCAGTTGGTCTTAATATTGAGATAAGTCTTCAGATGGAGGAGGTCTGGGAGGAGGATCAATAAAGCATCAGAAAACCAAGAGGACTGCTGTTTGTTTGGTTGAGAGCAATGATGAAGTAGTTACTGTACCCAAGTCCAAGCTAAGCCTTAATCACAGCAGTGTCCAGGACTAAAGTGTCCAAAATGGTACTTTGAAATGTTGTTATATAATTATGTGACCTTCTGTGTTTTCATTGAGGAATTAGATGTTAAAATAATGTCAACTAAGTCAAGGAAAAATGTAAATGGTTGCATTTTCCCACCGCAAAACCGTAAACATGCATTGCTTTCTTCTTTTTCTGTGTTTTTTATCTTTATTAGTTCAATTCACAGCAGAGACTAGGTGAATGGGTTGGATGGCACAAAGTATTGACAGTCCAAAGACTTCTTGATAAACATGCCAAAAAAGTTTAATGGAACTGAACAATTAAGGCTTGAGTCACACAGGCCTAGAGACCTGACCACAACCACCTGATAAACACTAGCTGCTAGGGGAAAAAGTTAGTGATGTTAGTGCTAGTGTTAGTGCTGAAGGTTGCTGGCAATCACTAGTGTGAAAGTGATTGTAAAGAGGTATACGGTAGTGAACAGAAATCATATTTGTGATTGCTTTGGTTGCTAGCAGTTGCCAGTACATTGGAAGACGTGGATGACACTGACTTGTCTGTGGACGCTGCAGGCACAGGTAGTGAAACTAAAAAGTGCGACACAAACTAAGAATAGTAAGAAAAGTTTTGACTTTGGAAGTTTGTTGGTTGCAGCAAAGAAACATATTTTTCTTTGAACTTGAAGGTTCTCCGTTTCCAGTTTGCGTTACATTTTTTAAGTTTCACTAACATTTGGAAAGTAAATAGTGAGTCTTTGCAGACAGTCGACATCTTCCATACAAACTACGGGCTGTCGTGGTAATCTGCTAGCAGTAAAGTCTGTTTATTGAGTTCTATGACAGCTTGTTTTACTACAGGGGTTCACTCCGATGAACAGGTTATTAAATCAATATTCCAGAGACTTTTACTCTACGTAATCAGGAATGTAGTAGGAAGAAGGTTCATTATTTAATTGAGTTTAATATAATAGATGTAATAGATTTTATTTAATAGATAATGCAATATGAGTGTTTTACACCGGTTCAAAGAGCATAAAATAGCAACAGGCTAATCAGACATGGTTTGATTACTGTGCAGTTTGCATGGCCACCTCACCACAGCACAATGTATCTCTTCTGCAACCCCAAACAACGCTCATCTTTCTATTGTATACTGAAACTTGGCGTGACGGTTGGGAATGGAAAGTAGGAATCGCTTGAAGGCAAAGCAACAATGCTGTACATTAAACAGATTCAGGTTAGGAACGCCCAATAAAATAAGCTGTTAGCACTGTGGTTAGGTTTATTGTAATGCTAGGTTGTTTTCCTTGCCAGTGCGGAATGCCAGCATGATGTTTCTCAGGTGTGAACACACGTGCACATGGTAAGTGAAGTGTGCAGGCACGAAGCGGTGGTTTGCAGATGATTGGCTTCTTCGCTACATAAAGAGCCAAGATTGCGCTTCCTACAGCCACAATTAAATGCAACGTGTTGACATGTAGCTTTTGTCACGCACTTGGCTTTGTTAGACTTTATTTATTTGCAGGTTTGCGCTGCCACTTCTTTCTAATCTTGTTTCTCTTGTTTATGTAGGACATGAAGGTTATTGTTATATTATTTTTTGTTGATTTTAGTTTTGCTTCTCGCTTCTTTAGCCTGGCTTTTGCACACCCCGAGGCAACTTTGTGCTGGAAAGATTTGTAAACATGTAAATTAAACAAATAAAATCTGAATAAGTTGTCTGTGAAACTGTTATACTGTGAAATTTATTGACTTAACAATAGATGGCAACATTATTGATTTAAAGCCTTAACAGTAACGTTTTTGCATTGTTGCTTTTTTTTTAAACTAAAAAAGTAAAAAAAAAAAAAAAGTTAAATGTTAGAAAGCAAATTGTAAAACTCTCAAGGTAGTTTGGAACAAATTGTGATTACTGAGCCTACATTTATTGAGATGCAGGTACTAGTTACTTAAAATAGTTTACACCATTTTAATGACCTCTCATTCTATCGCAGCTCAGCCACTTTCAATTAAATTTATAACATGTGATTAGATACCTTTTTTTTAACATTTGATCGTATTAGAGAACTAACATATGTATATAAAGGATGAGTCATTTAGAGTCCTCCTCTCACCATGGTTATTAAATTCCAGCTGTGTGCCATGTCTCTTTTCTGACTTGAAGGAAAAAGCACTCCTGCAAAAAATATACTCATGCATCCTCGATTATACTTCACCCCCACCTCTGTTTGACCTCCAGATGCATTTTAGGAGCCGAGACATCCTTCAGCATGGCATGTTGAGATTGATTTCCAGGTCACAGCCAAGAGGACGGAAGAGACGAGGAAGCACAAATAAGCAATATGAGAAAAGCCTTTTGTGCTTTCAAAAATGATGAATAAGAACAGGCTGATGCCATCTAAAATACAGTGGCAGAATTTTTAATTCAGTCCTAATTGTGAATCCTTATTATGAATTTAAATGAATTTATTCGTATTTGCTTCTAAGATGCTAGATCTCTCGAGTTCTGAACCTCATTGGATTAAAGAATCTTTAAATATTATATTAAATCCATCATCTTACACCGCACTTAACTTTGACAACCAAAGACAAGCGGTTGCAACTTTTGCAAACTTTTCACACAGAGTTGAAACCAAAAAGCAACCTTAGAAAACCCCTCGTACAAGCTATTCGACTCCATCAAAATCTGTCTTTGTCATAAATTATCAAGTCATTGTGGCCAAATTCTCTAAATGCTATCGCATTTGAGAACCCAATGCTAATATTATCCATCTACCTTCCCCGAAAGGTCAAGTAGAGTGTGCCCAAGTCATAAAAATTCCCCATCTCATTATTTGAGCATTTTTCTGGCTAGTGGCAGGGGTGCAGTGCAGTGGAAATGGAATGATATATTGGCGTTGGTCAATAGTCGATCTATAATGACTGTGTTGTTGGGCTTTCACTTTAGAATAATTTATATCCTTCCTGATCAATAACTAATCTTGGGCATAGTCAGCACTGAAATAAAGAGGAGAATGATGATGGCAGGGGGAGAGGCTCTGCTGGAATGTGTGGGAATGTGATGCCCCACCACCCCCCACCCCTCACACCCACCTGCAGTACATGCATGCGCGTGCACACACACACACACACACACACACACACACACACACACACACACACACACAGGTCTCTTCTCTACCAAGTAGTTCATCACAAACCATATAAAGTATGGGTGGAAGTGTACTTTTTGGAAGTAAATGATTGATTTTGTGTAATTTATATATGTGTGTGTGTGTGTGTGAGAGAGAGAGAGGCAGAGAGAGATGGGGAGAGTAATTTTACTTAAACAACTATCTTTGTGAGAACTACTTTAAGTTTTAGAGCACTGTGGTGCAGTTCCCATCTCTTTCTCACAGTCCGTCAGAGGGCTGTTTGATGAAGAATACTTGGCCTTAGCACTAGTGTTGGGGTTAGCCACTTAGTTGTGATGCTTAGGGTTACAGTATTATGTTTCAGTATTATGTCCTCACAAATATATCTACACAAGCATGCATGTGTATGTGCTCAAACATCTACATTTCTGTTAGTGTTTTGAACATGAGTGTGTACTTGTCCGAGCATGTCTGTGTTTGTGTGCCTTTAACATTTATGTGTGTACTTGTGCGCGTGTGTGTTGGCCTGTGGAGCTGAGGGGGCTGAACCCTCTGCCCTCAGATTAGCCCCTGGTTGATAGGATTAGGCTCTAATGACTGGGACTTGGAAGACAAAGGGAGTTTCTGCAAAGAGGCTTAGATATGGAAGAATTAACAGCAACCTTGCATTGCTCTTTCTTTCTCTTTTGCTTTTCTCCTGCCTTGTTCCCTCCTTCTCTCTTCTTCTGTCTTCATGACCTTTCCTCTCATTGTCTCTTGCATACTCTTTGTCTCTGGATGTCTTATAACACACTGATGCTTTCCATAACTGCTTCCAGACAAATGCATCCACTCACGCACCTTTGTGCGTTTAGAATACACAAATGCTCACCATTTTTTCAACTTGCATAAACATTCCCTTTAGAGTGGGGACACTTTGTCTTTATATTTTAGCTTAAATGATTGTTTAGATGTCAGTAGATATCTGTGGGGTTTATTGGTATTGTATCTATATAAACTTCAACTTATACATTAACAGTTCGCATAAGTTTTACATTGTCAGACTTCACCATTCAAGCTCATAATGTGATATATCAGGCTATTATTATAACTTTCATTGTGATGCTAAATTCTTCAATTTCTGTGTGTGACTTTTCTAAAAAACAATCTTCTGTATCTTCTAGTTTGAGGTCTGAACATTTTATTTTCACAAATAATAATAATAAAAACAGAAAATGACTGTGTTTTAAGTCCTTGGAGACAGAATTCTTCACATTTACTCCAGAAAAACTACCAAGAATTTGAGCTCTCACTGGGAAAATCAAACATCTTGAAACTCTTTGATACGATTCAGTGCCGTCAAATCACCGTCAATACCAAACAGTGCTACAGTGTCAATGGGTCTGGGTTTTTCTATAGTCAGCCTTATTAGTGCTAAATGGTCTGATGCGCCAAGACCCTGCTCAGGTTCTAATTGCCCCGGTCTCAGATGCTCTTTTAGAGGGAGCGCCAGCCGAAACGCAACACAACAACAGCAAAAGAGAGGGATTTAGGAGATTTTCTGCCAGCTTACGTAAGAAGAGAGGAGAGCAGCTTCTTTTGGTCGGAGCAGAGTTTATGTGAGCAAAGATAAACCCATTGGTGGATGAAACCATTAGAAGAGTATTGCTCAATAAGCCTTGGTATTTTAATTTGGAGCAGAGCGTGTGTGTGTGTTGTGTTTGAAAAAGTATTGTGTGGGATGCAGTGCAAGGCCATGCTAGCAGTGTCTGCGAAAAGGAAAAACAATGAGGGGAGAATGATGAAGAACCTCAGAATAAAGCAGGGCGGGGTGGATGTCAAGGTCTGTTTGGGAAGTCATGTATGGCGGTATGAGTGCGAAGGCTGAGTGTTGGTTTACTGAGCCCCAGCTGGGCTCTAATCCGACTGACTTTCATAAACCTGACTGGGCAGAGCAGCCACAAGCATTGGCATTAGCACGAAAGAAGCACTGTGAGGCTGTGTACAAGCCAATCTTCTGTCATTACTAATCCTGTTACTCAGCTGTTTATTTAGTATCCTTAGTTTCTTGCCAAAGTCATCATCTCAACTTCATCAGAGAGAAAATAAAGAAAGCTCTATCTGAACACGTGGTAAAGTTTTATCAGGATATAAGTGACCTACTAGCATTTAAAAATAATGTGAAGATGGTTAATTTTGCACTTTTAATTACTCTGCAGTAGCTTTTACTTATCTCGTTTAAAGTAAAACTGTCCCAAATATTCCTGGAAAGTAATAAAATGGACACAATTAGTGAGTAATTAGCAGATTGACTTGGCCTGATATGTTAATACGTCACAATGATTCTCAGTTCAAAGTCTGGATGTGGAGGTGGGATCAGCGAGGCAGCCTCAGCGCACATGTCAGAACTCCTCCTCAAAGCCAAATCAACTGCATTTACAGTATAATAACAGTGACATCATGCAGTTTTCCTAACTATCCCCTGAGTTATGTTGAGTCCAATTTGCCCTAAAATGCTTGCATACGTATGTATACACAGTCACATATATGAACTTGTGCGCACACACACACACACACACACATGCTTACTTCTCTACTGTGCTGTACACCCACAGTCTGTTAGCTTTTATCTTGTGCTGGGCAGTAGATGAGGACCATATGCAGCCTCAGTGCAATTATAGTGTGGTGAATTGGTAGGACAACAAGAGGGCGTTTTAACGGAGCAGTAAATGCAGGTAAGGGCCTGTATTAAGCCAGATCAGGTTCCACTGATGTTGTCAGCCTGAGACAGGCTCTCAGACAGCCTGTGAGTGTGTTTGTAGGTGAGTCCGAGCGAGTGTGTTTGCATGCAGGCATGTTTTATGTGCACGTTTTGATTGAAATGTAGGTATTATTATATCAGAGGAAACCGTTACCTGTGTTTCTTTGAGGAGCAGTTTTGGGTACCGGCAATGTGACTTTCTTCATAAGTATGTGACACACACATATGTAATTTACCTGTCTAAATGGCTGAAGGAAATTGCATGTGATCCATAATGGTTATGGGGATATGACCCCACCAGGCTTTTTTTTTTCTAGTGTCTGATAGGTGAAAGGTCAATCTCTAAATTGTTTGTCTGCAGCCTTGTAATGCTGACTCCCAAGGGAGGCTCGGCTTAACCCACACTGATCCTAAATCACCATTGTATTTAGATTTTTTCTAAAGTTAAGAAAAATAAGGGTATTACAGTAAAACGTAAATCAAATCAATAATTAATATTAATGTTTGCTAATTAGGTTTGTGTAACAAATGTCCAGTGGTAGAGGTAATTCATGGAAAGCAGAGATACCACAGTGCAAGTAAAAGTTCTGTATTCAAAAATTGTTATCATTAAACATTAAGAATAAAAATCTAAATATCCTGAAGAATCTGAAAATGTTAATTGTGATGAATGCATAATTTCATAAAAATGTAATCTAGTAAAATTTGCTTGTGTATTGAAGGATTATTGCTATTAAAAATTAACCTTAAATAGTAATTTAAAGTGCACTACTGTTAATATTTTGATCAAATGTGTTACGACATAAACCTGCAAAGAATCCAAAGCTGCCTGATTAATGTAAAAAACTGTATAAAGTACAACAAAGGAGTAATTATGTCCAAATCTGCTTACTTTTTCATCACTGTAGATTGAATTACCTACTTTTTTTTGCCACGTCTTCCTAATACTTTGAACACGCTCATCTGATACTAAAAATGAGCTGCAATCAACTGCCAAGAGCATTTTGTCAATATTGTACGGAAGCTACAGATGTATGCACCATTACCTGCAAACTCTGTATCAGTCTATTGATTCTGGACTATTTAGGAGTTTAATCCACATTTATGTTCATACGTTGGTTATTTTTCAGAATTTGGTGAAAATAAAAGGAACACAAATGCCAGCTGCAGTGGAAGTTCTGGTGGTTTGGTGGTGAGGAGGGAAGCCAGGCACAGTGTAATCACTGCTCACATGTCAATCCAGACTGATCAGCTCTGTCACTGCTTTTGGATGGAAACAGTTTTTTCTTCCCTGTGCGGAAAGCAGAAGCGGTCAGCCGCAGCTGCCCTTTTCCTGTCTTTGTTGTTAAATGACAGAAATATTTAGAATCTATTTTCCATTTTAGTTATGTTTATTTAAAAATGGATCATCCGAAATGAAATTTCTTCTGCTGAATGAAACTCACGTCCATCACAGCTTTTTTTTGTTTTGTTTTTTTTAAGGCTCAAACTGATTTCAAAACATTTTAAAATGTAGGACTTGCAGTATTTTAAAAATAAATTATGCATGTCAGAGAAAACAGACATAAATTTTCAGTGACTAAAACATGTATTCCCAGCCGTAACTTCAGAAGATTTTTTTTATTTGATTTTGCTGAGGAGAAACCACATTTCTTTTTTCATTTGTTTAACCAATGTATCCATATGGTACTCATGTCCATTTCCATAAAAGTTATAAAACCAAGATGCTTTTGCAAACTCAACTTCAGAGATTGACACTTAAACCGCACTATGATATGTCTGTACACAGCTATGGATATGTATCTTGTCTAATGTGTCTTCTTTTGTACCCATATGTGATCACTAATAGAAAATAAAAGTACGGGGAAAAATGAGCTGCAATGATTGCAACTGAGTTCTTATATTAGCATATAAGTGTCAATGGACACTTGCAGATAAGTGTTTCAGTAGAAATCACTGCAAACCATTACATTCCTGGGGACAGTTTAACTGTCATAAAAAATAGTTTTAAAGAAAACCAAACATTGCACAGCAAAGATTAATGATTAATTCTCACCCGAGAGGTGATGCTATATGAGCCTTTTTAGAACAGAGGCTTCGTAATTCACAGGTTCTGTCTGCATTTAGAAATTCAAGGACAAAGCAAGAAAAGTGAGAGGGAAGACTAATTATTGGAGGCAGGTGTGGTATAATGTGTCATAAACAAATGAGGAAAAAGAGAGTGATGGAACAAAGGGTACAAAGATAGAAATGTCAAACATTAGCATGTGCCAAGTCATCTGTTGTTGTCTTTTGATGGTTATGACACTTGTGATAATTAACAAAAGCTTAGTGGAAGGCATTTACAACAAATCACGCTACCTTGATTCTTTGACAGTTTTCATGTGGGTTTAGAACAACTTTTCCCAGAAAACAAGTTTGTCTCATTCTTTGAAAAGCCTTGGTGGATTTTCTCTTTTTAAATTGCCTCCATTTACTGCGAAGCCACAGTTAGTGCACAGTAGAGCAAGCTTTCACCATATCGCTGACATTTGTTGTTATGACATGAATTTACGCTTTGAAAGCTTCTTTATTAGGATCCTTAGAGTCATACAGTATACAAGGGATCTTAGATGAGATGATCTGACCGCTGACCTCCTCTTGAACTTCAGTAGAGATAACTTTGTTTAGAAGAGATGGCAGTAGGTTCACTAGAAACCGCTGCAGTCAATCAGTATGTTTAGTAATCTGATTCGCTGCTGCAGGGATGAACGAATGCCCTGCTGCTGAACTGGAGTGCACATGTCTGACCTGTTATGCCAAATATTTGCTCTACATTTCATTTCAACATTTTCCTAACAAATGTGAAATTATTTTGAAGTCCAAGTCATAACGATCATTGGCATATTGACAATATGTCTTGTAAGCTAGTGGCTCTCAAACTGTGGGGTGGGCCCTCTTTTGGGGGCACAGGGCCACTGCAGGGTGCTATTGATGACCTGGGGTAGTTATGGAGTAAAACTGAGTTGAATGAATAGAACTTTTGTAAGGAAATTACAATGTATCTATATTTAACTAAAGTTAACAATTATGTTGTGTGGGCCATAAACTTTTTTCACTGCTGGAAAGGTGTTACGCCAGAACCTGAAGGCATCACAGTCTGAGGAAATCCACAAAAAACAAATTTGATATTTATATACAGCCTGCTGTAAATTGATGTTGTATCTAGTTGTTGCATATGTCTCTCCATGTTTTATCTTAATTAAAACTGTGATAAGGAAAACATCAAATGCTTTAAAATGTAAAGGATGACAAAATAAAATTCAAGATTTATTCATATTTATGTGATGTTGGTTTAAGTATTGTTCTGATTTGACATTTTTACATTGTATATGAAAAGTTTTTTCTTGCTGTATTTTTTATTTCGCAATTGCAATAAAAAAAAAGTAAAGGGATCTCTCAGAATTAATTCTGAAACACTTTGCAAAACACTTTCTTAAGAAATGAATTGATTTGCTATTAACTGGGTGGCCAAGTGAAAGAGGTAAGTGGAATGCTGCAGCTTTTATCACCTTCATTGACATACCATATGAGTACTTCACAGTGGTTTTGTGGTGAATGTTACAGCTGCATTTTGTAGTGACCATGTGTTTACTGCTGCCTGGGAGATAAAGAACAGCCACAAGCCAACACTGGCCGTGGTTAGGGTTTTTCTATTCTAGCAGCCACTGTGGCAAGAAACTGGCTATCATCTGGAGGAATGGCTGTACAAGAAAAGATTTTTAAAAAGTACAATTTGGCTGGAAAGCCTGAGGAAAACATCTGTATATTTGCTGTAATGCTGTTTAATACTGATACCTATTTAGATTAAATTGATTACCCAACTGTTTCCTTTACTATACGCTGCATTTTATGCTATGGACACAATACTGTTTTATACAATTTAAAACAAAATATGTCAAGGGGACTTGAATTTCCCTTGATATGTGTATTATATTAATTAAATATCTCATAAAACATACAAAAACAAACATGACTTCTAAAATTTCTGAAACGGTCCCTTTTAACCGATTTCCATATGAGAGTAAACTAGCTTGCAATCAACTTTAAACATATCAAGCTCGGACTGAATACTATATTTTGATTTTAAAAACACTTTATATACAGTAGCTTCCTTATAGCTGATGTTGGCTGTTTCTCTACTGGGGTTTCCTGGTTTATTACCACTAGGCTATGCTGTGCTCCCAGGCCTCTCTCTGCTCCGGCCTAAACTCACACCCATCCAGAAAAAGATGAGTCTTCACACCTCTTCTGCAGCCTTGCCTCACTCCTCCCTTCCTATCACTCTGTTTTTCCCCCTCCTGGTTTTATAGCTTAGCTCCAACACCCAGCTTTTCCACTCGCCCTCTTCTCATCGTCATCCTTCATTTCTCTGCTTTGCCGCTCTCCTTTCTTCTCACTTTCCCTCCCTCCCTCTCTTTCTCCCTCTCTTAGGTGCTGATCAATTCACAGTCTCCCTGGGAGGTGTGAGAAAAGCCCCCCCTCATCCTCACCCATCCACCCGCAGCCACCCTTACCCCTCCAACCCTGAATGGATCACCCTTCAGATCATTCATCCCTGGATTTTTTTTTTTTCTTTTGGGTTACAGGGAGTGGGGAGTTCAAGTGATGATGATGATGACGATGATACTCTTTTCCTCCTGCTCTTCAGTTTCTCCTGTCCTCCTTTTTCACTTCATCATGTCTCTTCCTCTCTCTGCAAAAGTGTCTGCGACACCATTAGCACACCTGAAATAATAGTGCCGGTGACAAATGCTGCTGGAAGGGCTGGTTGAGAGAGACGCTGAGAGGGAAAGACAGAAAGAGGGAGAGAGTTAAGGAGGTGTGTCTGTGTGTGATAGAGCGGTGAGCTCTCTATCTGCCTGTGGTGTTAATTCAGATTCTGCAGCCCTTCAGAGTAAAAGTGGAGAAGCTGACCCGGTGACCAATGGCACAATGTGAAAATTGACGGGCAGCATTAGACACAGCTTTTATTACAGGAATCTGTTCTCTCTGTGTTTGCGCACTTGAACGCACATGTTTAGGGGTTTATATGCCATATGTAAGAGTGCATCTATTTTCACACACTTCTCACTGTATAGGGAAACAGCTGTTTATCACATTATGTATCCATAAGTGTTATGCAGTGTGAGTGTGAGATCCAAGGTGCTCTTGTGTCAGTTCTTGATCAGTCATTTGCAGTTGTTTATCATTAATCCACATGCTAATATTAATTATGCATTGCCATCAACATAATTCATAGAGAAAGCAGTAGCAGTTCACTTAGTTTTGAACCTGGATGAAGCTTTGAATAGCTTTCTACATTTTGAAAATTAGAATTTTACACCTAGTAACATCTTGATATAGGGGGTTTATTAAAAAACACAGCTGAGTGATTTGTGCATCACATTTTATCTAAGGTTTGAATACTGAAAGTGTTGATTTGTTGTGTTTAAGACTTTATTTGAAAAGTGTTTCTCAGGTTAAAATGTTACCTGTGACACTTTGACAATAAATGGGTAGATCTGGTTCATGTAATATCAACATTTCTAACCCACCTTAAAATAAAACAACCGCTTTGTAATCAGTGACAACGCACCAAAATCCTTCTCACACCATTATATATTTTATTAACATATTAAATTATTCACATAAATAAAGACAAGAAATATGACAAGCCACTTCTTTATAGAGTCAAACAATTTTATTCTGCCTTTAGTCCAACGTGTGGACCATAAAGTGCTCATAGTGCAACAGAAGAACGCGTGAAATTTAATAGAGCCTTTACTCTGCGCGACTTTAGTATGTTATTTGAATGATCTGGTCAGGAATCTTCCCGTCCTTCTGAATCACATGTAATTTCCAACAACTCCGGTAGAAGGCGCAAATGATTAAGCATTAATGTGTGTGAGAGGCGAGAGCAGCTCAGATTAACATTTGGGCCAAAGCGCAGGATCCAGCAGGAGTGAATACTCCCTGAGCTGATTTCATGGTTTGAAATTAATATTGCGAATCGTTTAAATACTGTGATTATACCAAAGTCAAGCTTATATCATTACCTAAGCCAAAGTATTTACCAAGATGTTTGGGCACCTTAATTATACTGCAAACATATTAGTGTCACTCTAGAAAGAAAAGCACCAAGCATTCACATAAATCACAGCCCAAACACGCTTACAATGATTAAAACGAACTGTAGACCATATAAAAACAAATGCTGCACTTTCATATATGATCAGTATTTTTATAAACGATGTTGGATAATGTGTGTATAATAAATGTGCCTTTTTATAATGAGTCATACGTGCATGTTACATCATATTATTTCTTGTTGCACTAACGTTTTAATCAGATATAAGCAAAATAAATGATTTACTTGTTTAAAAAAATGAGTGCCTTTTTCTGACTGAATAGTTTCTAACTGGAGCTCACAGAACCTAAATGCGCCATAAGTAATCCTGTTGGGTTTTCTGACAGGCGATAATAAACTAGTAGTTTCATAAAATTAGATAAACTGTGAAAACTTTGCAGCAGGTCTGTCTGTGTTCTGAAGCAGTGACACAAAGCAGAGAGGCTCAATGGCCTTTTTGCAGATCCCAACATGTTTAGGCGCAAAGCTGCGGAGCTGCAAAAAGTTTGACCTCAGTTTGACTCCGCAGGCTGCCAGTTGCTCCTTGTTTTTTCAAACAGCTACAGACAAGCAGTGATACAAGGGATCACCAAGAGCCGAGCGATGATTCATCTCTCTGACCTGGAGGGGTTTAGTTTGTTATTTATTAGGCTAAGATTCAAATTAGTCATTTTTTCTCTCTTTACATATTTAAATAAAAAGCGAAAAATAATCGCGATTAACTTGACATAGTTTGGAATAAACACTTTGGATACTCCTTCTCTGTATTTTGAGTTTTAACCGAATTAAGTATAGCGTGTGTTTGTAGTGCATAAGGTGTGCAGTTTCTCTTTGTGTTCACTCTGCACGAGTCAAGACGCAGAGGCCGTTTAATAACGCTTTCATTTGTTTCCGCAGTCAAACATGCTGTCAATTTGCATTCAGCGGTTTGAAAGTAATACCTGCTGATTTTATTGAAACGACTCAAAGCATTATCGTCATCGCAAAGCGGATTAAACAGAAGTGACGGTATTTGCCCCCCTGCTCTCTTTCAGGATACCAAAATGCGCTGACCCTTACGAAGGAACAACTACGAGAGAGAAAGTGGAGCTCCAGTTTGCTTTTATGGATGCTAATTGACGTAGCTTAATTGCTTTATAATGCTATAGTTTTTTTTAAGTGAACAAGTGCTAATGTAACCCCCTTTCATGTTGATTTAGCCTTACTTCTTCCCAATGACTCGCGAAAATTCAGTGTAGGTGAGCTGCATTATAATCTTTTCTATTCCAATAAACATAAATTTAGCTGAAAGCTGATTTTAACCGCAACATCCTCTTTAATTAGTAATAACTGAACGTGAATATTTATGTGGCATTCTTACAGCTAATTATTTGCTTTGCCGTAAAATGAAGAAGAAAACTGCGAAAATGAGAACTTCTACTCACCATTAAATAAATAAATCAGCAAAGTGGACGAAAACAAGTCAGCACAGTTTATTATTTGATCCCGTGTTCTGTGCGTAAAAGTCCGTGCCTTCTGGCTTCCCTGTGTCCGTGCCTCGAAGCCTCAGCGGCCAGACTGCGGGAGCCTTTGATAGTCATTTCATGCCTGTAAAACTGTCCCATCGGATCCTAACGCTCGGGTTTTACCACAGGAATCACCGCTGAATGTGTGAAGCCGCATTATCGTATTATGACACCGTTTCTGGCATCGGGGCAGATGATCGATGACTGGACGCGCTGCACGGGGAAAAAAGAAGAGGGGGAATAAACTTAAAGCAGGCTGTCACAGACCAGCAACACCTTAACACCTCATGAGCATAATCAGGAGATAAAATGGATCTTTTAGACACTCTCCATTCATGTGTGATGGGCTGAAAAATAAATGAAAAAGTTGTGTCCGTCATCGTCATGTGACAAAGAGTGACAAAATCTGCAAATATCCTTTTGTAACTTCAAGGGAAAAAAACTAATAGCTTATCTCTTAAAACTAATCATGTCCGCCTTAATCCGTTTTTATTATATTTCTTCATATGCCACGGAATATCTCATTAATATTTATGTAGAAATAGGTAATCAAAGTTCATTTTTAATTAAAAAATATCAGCTAAATTAAATAAGATTTGTAGTTCTTCTCCTCCCGGTGAGGAATCATATATAATAAGATAAAATAGAAAATTCAAACAATTTGGTTAATTTATAACCAGACATTATTCAGTGGTATCATTACTTTTCTGAAATTCTTCAAGAATCCAAGTTCCCTTTCATATATTAAAGCTCATAAATATTTGACCAAACTTTTATAATCTCTGTACGGCAAATCGTGAAACTCAAGTGAACGCTTCATTATAAAAAAGACAAAAGTTAAATTAATAAGGACTCCGAGAGGAGAGACATTATCATATCTTAGGAGTAGTTCTGTTTGGTTAGGGAAAGTTAAGTGAAAGTGTAAGTGCGTTTAGAGGGACGTAATTAAGTTGGAGATGTGAAAATTTGTGTGTGTTTGGTAGGGGGGTAAATGGAAAGGTAGAGAGGAAGGGGGGTGTCTTGGTCAGATATTTTGAGTTTTGGCTAAATTACGCACTGTATAAGCTGACAGAAGCGTAAAGTGTGTGTTATGTATCCGCGGCCGACGTTTTGTTTTGCACCTCCTCGCCAATGTGGCCTAAAACCGATCAATCAGCTCGGGATCGATCATGTGGGGAGCCAATAGGGGGCTCCCATCTCTTTGCCTCCCTGCCATTGGACAGCCCGGGCTGACTGGAGCGACCCATTCGGCACTACTGTGGGGGAGAAAGGTGGACAACGTTTACTGTTATTTAGACATAAAAGATGCTTTGACGACGACTTTAATGTTTTATATACTTATTTTAGTATCCACTTTTCTCATGACGACTCTCATCAACATCCGGACTAATTAAGCTGCTTTTGGTTGAAAAGCAACTAACTTAAAATAAGTATAAATGTTCCAAATGACGTGTTTAAAGTTGCTTTTATTGTTCTTTCTATTTAGACTGCACAATTTCTCCAAGGTTTTTATATGCTGTTTGCTTCCAGTCTTTCAGTTATAAAGTCAAACACGGGAAACAAATCGACCGCACAGAAGTCGAGCTGCAAGGCCGAAAACCTGCAAAACTGGATGTTTGGCTGCAGTGGATTTCATGCATAAAGAATGATGACAGCCTCTCAGAGGCTTCGGTTGACTGCAACATTACTGGGATGAGCTCGACTTATTTTATTCTAGAGCTCATTTTCTTTCATTATAAAAATATTATTAACTTACAGGCTCTTAATAACGTACCTGACAACAGCTCACTTCAGAGTAGAAAGTTGGTTCAGTAACTCGTTTACAAACTATAAGAAGAGAAGTGGGTGCTGGACGTGTCAGTTCCGAATTCACATGTTTTCCAGACTGCAGAATAAAGTCAGTTTGTGAGGATGAGACATGAAGTCGAAGTCATAGATGAATATTCTGTGTTAAGTGTTGTTCCAGCTCGCAGTGCGGCTGGCTGGCTGGCTGGGCTCACAGGGTCCTCCCACCCCCCCTCCTCTCCGCACGACTTGCTGCAGCCCGGTGCGTTGTGTAAGAGACGCGACCTGTTATGGCCACCACTACTTCCGGGTTTCGGCAGTCTGGTCCAGATCCTCCGCTCCTCCTCAGCTCAACACACACATCCATTGTACACAAACGGGCAGGCGGCTCACGCATACACACGCACTCACACACATGCAGACGCATACACGCGCACAGCATCGATCGTGGCTCCTTTAAGAAAGCCTAAGCCAGAATTATCACCCCACCTCCTCTTGATCTCCTCTAGACGCTTTTGCATAAGAAAATCAAGCCGGGAGCCGAGAGTGATCAAAGAAAACGAGGGGAGAGCTGCTTCATTTTTTAACTGTGATTGTGACCATTAACATTTAGGTGGTGCCGATCCCGTGGAGACGCACGTCGGACCATCATTCATCCGGTACTTTTGACAAGCCCTCGCGTTTTGACTGACAGGCGGAGTGGCAAAAAGCCATGAGAGTCGCCAGTTTTGTTTGAGGGGCTTTTTTATTTTCATCCTGGTTTTGGAAAAGGAGCCCGGTGCTGCCTGCCCGAGGATAGCCGAGGACCTATTTGCCGCGCCTGGGCTAAACTTGCACAGAAAGCGGGAGCTGGCTTCATCGTTCCGTGGAAAAAAAAGAAAAGGCAAACGGGATTTTGGCTGAAACATCTTCTCATTTATTTGGATTTTCTTTCTTTATTTCGTCTCCACCCTGGCCGCAGAGGGGATTTACCTAAAGTGAAAGGACGACCAGGGAGTGAGGAGGGTTATGGCGCAACGGGTACGTAGGGCAATCCCCCCTAAAAAAGTTTCTCCAAGTCTGCTGCGCTTGAATGCTATGCTGCGCTGTAACGTGGCTTAATGACACACATACCCACACGGACACACATTCGCGGCGAAAGTTTCTGTCGTCTTCCTGACACACGGAGAGACGGTTTCATGTTTGGCGTGTTTTTGGCCCGGTATTACGCACGGTCGCTCTCGTTTGTCCCACAAACCGGCCCACTGAGAGACACTGGGAGCGTGATCATATCTCACATCGGCTGTGTTTTTTAGATTAGTTATGACAGGCCAGTTACTGGAAGCAAAATGGGGGAGGGCATGGAGGCAAAACAAATCTCTACTTTTCTCTGTTGACTGCTCCATCAAGCTTACTTATCGAGTATTTACGATCAAAATAAAAATTCCGTCGGTTGTTCGTCAATCGACGGCACGTCGTAGAATGCGTTTAAAATTGCAAAAAATTAAGCCTCGAGCAAGTAAGGCACTTTTTCCCTAATAACGAGGTGATGACAAACGCTCTGATTCGCACAATCCAGGGACTTCTTTAAAGCAGCAGCTGAATCTTCACACGGATAATAAACAGCGTAAAAGCGGGGATGTTAGGGACACTGGACACATTTAGCTGCAGAATTTGGCACTGGGGCTACACCACGCTGGGGTTTGCACCTCTTTGCCTTTAGGGTCGACATGCTCAGCCTTAAGTGATAATGCATTTTACTCTTCCACCGGCACTTGTTTGTCACGTCTAAAAGAACGTCATTAATATTTCAAGCATATTTTCTTGTATATAAAAAAAAGCAAACCTCAAATAAGTTGCTCATTTCGACCTTTATCAGACCAGAAGCAACATTTCTGAGTAGTTACAAACCAAAAACGTAAAGGCTGGGTGGTAATTCACTCAAAAGCGACGCATGAAAAAAGTTTGAATATTCAGTTTCGGTTAACAACATATGAAAAACACAGCACGCGACTTGTGTTGTGTTTTTTAGTTTTGTTTGCACTAATCATAGCGTGCTTGATAAGTAAGAACATGCTGCACAGTTATGAGCCTTTAAAATGAGAAACGCCGCAATTAACAACTTTAAGACTTTTGTTGTTGTACACGGTGACAACACAGGACTCCGGGTTTATGGTGTTAAAGCCCAACAACCGCCTGGTTAATGGCGATAATAATAACCGAGCCGTGTTGCTACAGTTTTTGTACTCCCAGTAATTTCGAACATATTGAATAATTCATATGTGTTTTTCCTCCGGGCTTCAAGGGTCACTGGGAATGAGTCGAGAACAAAAACTAGCTTGCACTTCAGAATTATCAGTGCAGTTTTCTTACTGGAGACGACTCAGTTTTAGACTCAAGTCTTTAAAACTTTCCCTGATTATAAAATCAAAAACACAGACGTGAATTTGTCTCGCTTTTGCCTTACATTTCTTTTTTTCTCCCCTCCTCAATTTTTAAGAACATTTATTTTTAAAAGGGCAGCTAAGCGTAAGTGTATCTGAAAATTTTGGATTTTTTTAAAAAAAACAACACGTTCTTAATTTTGTAAAATTAATTAAATTATTTCTCCAGCTTGGCCGAACTTTTTCTTAGAAGAAAAAACAACAACACTACAAGTGTCACTTCTCCTGCTACTCACTTTTACACCTCGCTGTTTTTACACTAAAGTTTTAATCAGTCTAATATAGTCTTGTACATCTATATTCACTGTTGACCCGGGTGTTTGTTGTGTGCAGTACGAAGACTTGCCCCACTACGGGATGGACGGTGTGGGCATCCCGACCACCATGTACGGAGACCCGCACGGCGCCCGGTCCATGCAGGCGGTTCACCTCAACCACGGTCCCCAGATGCACACTCACCAGTACCCGCACACCGCCCACACCAACACCATGCCTCCTAGTATGGGCTCCTCCGTTAACGACGCTCTCAAGAGAGATAAAGACGCTATATACGGGTAGGTGCACGCCTTCGTTCCGTGGGGAAACTCACTCTGTGGCGGGCAGGCGTGTATCCAGGCCTGGAGGGGCCAGCTGGGGTGGGCAAGTGGGTGCAAAATCAGCCTCGTACTAAAGAAAACACAGGCTCGATGCCAGGGACAGCAATCTGTCCCGGCGAAGAGTTTAAGACACACTGGAACCCAAACTGATGCAGAGGCGCTGGGGAGGAGAGAGGCTTAGCGGGCTTCTCCTGTTCTTTTATTTTTTTGGCATAATTTGGAGTGTTGTACTTTTCAGTCCAGTCATGTCTGTTGCGTGTTTCTATTGGGTGAAAGATATAGCAATATTTTTTGTACTTGGAAGACTCGCCAATCTCCCGTTGTTCACATTATTTTTTGACTTTAATATTTCTGAAACAAGCTCACCTATACGCAGAGCCCTTTTTCCACCTCCAAGTTTTCCCGCTTATATTTCATTTAAAGCTTTGCCGTTTATTATAAGTAAAAAAAGTACAAATAAAAATACATTCTGCTTTTTAACATTTTGAATTAATTGTATTAATTTGCAAAGCTTCAGCAAATTAAAAAATGTTTAAAGAAAATCATTTATTAATTTACGTGAGTTTATTAAAATCTAAGAAGAGCGTTTTCAGGCCAGTTGCAGTTTTACCACCTTTTGCCACAGTGGCACAACTTCAGGTAGCGCGTTCACCTCTGCATTACCAGGCTGCACATATTTATTCTAAGGACTTGAACAATAAATAATAAATGTGTGCACATTTAACCGTCGAGTTTTTTTTTCTTTCTTTTTCTTTGCCAAACAAACACACGCCTGTGATGCAAACGGAGACCTGTGCAAGAAATTGTTTGACAGACTCTAAAGCTTTTATGCTATTAGGCGCGCCTAGATTTAATCACAAAAGTCTGTCCGCTGTTTGAAGCCTTTCTCCGAGCCTCTGCATAATATAATAGCATGGGCTGCAGCAGCAGCAGTCCCCATGGGTGAGTTGTTGAAGAGTACCATGGCTGGCTAAATCTAGCCTGGAGTAGTCTTGACCCCGGCGCTGTTCTCTCTGGTGACATTTGCTATTGTGTGTGTTCCCAGGCACCCCCTGTTCCCCTTGCTTGCACTGATTTTTGAGAAATGTGAATTAGCGACTTGCACCCCCAGAGAGCCCGGGGTGGCGGGAGGAGACGTTTGTTCATCGGAATCTTTCAATGAAGACATAGCAGTGTTTGCAAAACAGGTCAGGAAACTTTGACTCTTCTTAATCTGCATGCTCGAGCAGCGTGAGCTCTCACCTGACAGTCCGAAATGTGCAATTCTGGCTTTTGTGCTTACACTTAATTCTGCACTGAAATGAATTAAAGAGACATCTACCATTCAAATTAACGCAATTTTTACAATGTTCTAATTTCATATTGTGCACTGTCTTTGCGAAGAAGTAACAAGTGTTCCGTTTAATGCGTGTATGTGAATTTAATATTACATTATATGTTAAAAATATCCGTGTGACGTTTTATATTCATATATTTTATAAAGAAATGTTTTGGGTTTTAGATTCGGGCAGAAAAACCTTTATTTTCATCGAATCCAGAATTGGATAATCTGGTAAGCTCTATATTTTATTATTGCACAAATGACATTTTCTGCATTTTCATACTGCATTTTTGAATATACCAGCTGTTGTTTGGATGTGGCGGGCTTTTCATCTGTGTCAGGCAGCCACGTGGTGCTGAAAAGTTAAAGCAGGATTGCAGCTGATGTTCCCTTTTTTTGGGCTGTTTGATATCATGATGGCCCCCGGTTGTATCTGCAGATGAAGGGCTGCTGTCAGACAGCTGTCACACACCTTTGAACCCTGCCTGGAAACTTATTCTATTCAGTCTTTCCACTTTGTTCAGTTTGATACTTTAAATGTAATGTTAGAGTAACGCTTCCCCTCGACTAGTTGGTGACTAATAGATCTCTGACTCTGAGGCTTATTGCAGCTTCAGTCTGTACTGTACGCCTGCTCTCCATATTGCAATAACATCCAAGTTTAATATCAGTTCCACATAAAATCCATTCATATGAATATTTTCCTCATCTACAGTTACTTGTATTGAGAAAAACGCGTCTGTTTAATATCAAGAGATGTGAACAGCTCATTTTTTATTGTTATTTTAATTTTTCAGATGATTCAAGCCATTCAAGTTTTACGATTTCATCTTCTGGAGCTGGAGAAGGTAATATTCTCTCGCCATTTCTGTCCAGTGTGCCACTTCAGACCTATGGGCTGTATTTGCATAAATGTATTTTTGCTAGTCGGTTATAATTAGCGTCAAAATCAATCATGGGGCCATTTCTCTTCCGCGTTTAATCACGACGCAAGCTGTTACAACTGGAACAGATATCTCTGTGCCCAGTCTCTCCCATGTTTTAATGAAGTTTAATGCTGGCAGAAATTGCGTGCAAGGTGAAACATATAGGCGAATTTTGCGGGTTTTTAAAAATGATTCTTTGTGGAGGGCAAAAGGCCCCAGGCAGCCATCTGTGGATAGAGGCAGTAGTGGGTGTAAAACTCTGATTTGTCTTCGTTTCAGATGGACTGCGATAGCCTCTAAAGTCAACTTTAGCCTAAACTTTGACATTCTCAAACATAATCAAAGCTGTTAAAAAGTTTCCGTTTTTAAACTTAATCTCCGTGCATGCACTTCTTTGCCCACAGATCTTGCTTCTCTACGGAAAGCTATATATTCTGGACATATAAACTCAGTAGCCTAAATAAAGTTTGAAGTAGTATTTTTTGCGCATGCGTTTGCCCTTTTTCTGTTTGTTTGTTTCTCAAGCAGTCGGATGCGTCACATTGGCAGTGATAATATAATAAGTTGATGAAATTAAACAGTTTACCTTAAATGTCAGTCAAGCGGGTCACCCTCCTCTAATGGCCACTACCCAGGGCACTGATGATGAATTTAACACGGGTGTTGAGTGCGTTGTAGCCTCAGAGCCCTCTTGTCACTGTCAATTTTCGACGATATCTCTATTTTGAGAGGAGAAAAAAAATGAAGTTGACTATTCCACTCAGGACAGTCCACTGCCACACAAGGCGCGGGAACCTTATCCTGAATCCAAAGTGATCTTTCAGGTTTTACAGACGAAAGAAAATCAACAATTTGTAAGTTAATATAAATCCGTAAACATAAGTTTAAAAAAAGTTTAATGATTTGTCAGAAAACAACGATTGATTTCCAGTGATAAGTTATTACTTCGTATATAACGTTTAAATACAGATTCACAAATGTAATTTTTAGCTGTGTCAAAGTGCACAAAAAGTCTTCGGGGCACTTTTGCGCGTCGAATCGGTGTCGTGGTTGCGCATGGCACTGTCGTGTAGTTTGGGTGAGTGTGTAACACCTCTGCCTTCTTTCTCCCTTTAGGTGCACGAGCTGTGTGATAATTTCTGTCACCGGTACATCAGCTGCTTGAAAGGCAAGATGCCCATCGACTTGGTCATAGACGACAGGGAGGGCGGTTCCAAATCAGACAGCGAGGAAATCACGAGATCGGTGGCTCTTGATCAGGTACATCTTTCCATCTGCGCGCGTGTGTGTGTGCGCGCGCGTGTGTGTGTTCTCCCTGCTGGCCATTTAGCTATTCTGGGTCACTACTGTGCTGCGCTGCTATTTGCATATGATTAAAGACGGTTTCCATTCCATCCATCGGAATGAAAAAAGAAAAGAAAAATCGGAATAATGTTGCTATTATTGGCCCATTAAGACTTGAACCCGGAACCGACCTGGGAAGATTAGCTTGAAAAAGCATCGCCATAAACTTGACCTGTTCCATGTCGATTTTAATTTAGTTCCTCTCTCCATTTCTCCCGCTCTTCTCTCTTTCTCTTTTTGAACCTAAAACCTTATCAGCTCCTCTCTGTTTTGCAGCCCAGAAGAGAGCAGCAGCAGCATGGGCTGCACACTGTGGTTTAGATGCCTTGGTTTCTCCACTGTAGCTAGAGTTCACGGTTCATTTCGCGTCTTGTCAGTATTTTTCCTTAGACATGAGTGCACACTGCTTATCGAGACCCCTCCTCTCCCCCTCTTTTGTTTCGCTCAGAGCGCACAGATTCAGCGCCAATAAGACGGTTTATTTTCGAAAGCTATAGAAGCAGGGGGCATTAAAGGTAGATTAAGAAGTGTTTCCTTTTGTGCAGATATCAGAGATAACCACAGCCTTCATTATGTGCTTCACTGACTGTTTGCACTCCGGGGACATTGTAGTGTGCGCACAGGCATGACCCTAATGGTCCTTACACTGCCGTTAAATAATGATAACAGCAACCGATCATTATAACTATGCAAATCTGGACTTGCGGCCATTAATAGCTCACGCCCTTTATGCAGGAAAGCGAGCTGCATGCACGTTTCGATAAGTTATACCAGAGTTTTAAGAAATTACTTCGGAGTGTGGCGGCAATAACCTATAGACAGCACGGGGGAGGGGGAATCAAGTGTCCAAATTAAAGGGATTAGTTGGATAGTCCGACATAAAAAGTAATGAAGCGATTAGGCTAAATAATTTAAATCCGCGGACTTCCATATGGTTGAGTGGCTGGTCTGAGAAGAGAGAGAGACAGCCACAGGCTTTTATGTTCTGTGCTGAATGGGAGGACTGGGAGCCGATTGGGGCCCAACTGGGAAGAGCCTCACTCTGCTGCGCATGCACTCCTCCATCCCTGGCCCTTATGTCTGATTATGGAAATGAGAAAGATCACCCAGAAGATAATACTTCATTTAATCCAGGAACAGAATTAAATAACACAGACACCACTTGTGCTTTTAAGTGTCTCTTTAAACAGCCTGTTGTATTCTCTCAGGGATTCAGTTGTCAAATTTTTTTTATAGATAGGTCAGAACATGGAATGAAGCCTTATGGTATATAGATATTGAAATAGTGTGTTAAAACCCTTGGGATTCTAGGTATATGAAGAAAATGATGTTGTGCTTGCGGCACTGATGCAGATCTTTAATTGACTGTAAGATGAAGACGTGGCCTATTTTAATATAATGACGGTTGCCTACATATAGCCAATTCAGGCCAAAACCATACAAGCTTATGTTTACGCTGACAGAATCGTATAAATGACCTACAGGCACAGTTTGTATTAAAACACAGAGCAAACTTTTTTGACAGATTTGTAATACTGAGGGATGGGCTGATGTTCTGGTAGGATGGCCTAATGTGGAGACTGTCCACAAGAGCAGTCTGTGTGTAAATGAGCATATCCAAACAGGCAGAGGGTGCATGCCTCTCACCGCTGAATACTTACATTGTCAATCCAATGGCACTGCACTTCATGACTTACTTGTGGCAGAATATATATATTTTTTAAATTTTTATGGGCTATTTTTGTGTGGCATCTTATCTGCAGTTGTTAGGCGGTGACATCCTTAACGAATTTGCATTGTGTGTGCATTATCTCTTTCCATATGTATTTTTAATATATGCCCTCGGGCATAAAGTTGAAGTGGACTGGAAAAAAATGCTGAGAATTTGCACAAAAGAACAATGTTAACAAGATGGAGAAAGCAGGCTCATTTATTCATAAACCAATTTATTCCAGTGAGGCGACTGTAGCAGAGGAAAAAAATGTCAGAGGAAAAAACTACTTTGAATTTATTAAACTCAACAATTCAACAACGCTGACTTTCTTGCTGCATTATGTACCCTTGCGTCATAACAGTGATTTTTCGGAATATTCTTTACATGTCTTTACATTTTTTTTTCCTTTTTTTGTTTTCGGGCCTGCCTATGTGAGGAAATATGAAAGGACACTGAGCGCCTCTTTCAAAAGAAAGCCGAGCATAGCTGAGAGGTGAAAAAGTCAGAGGCTCTGCACTGGCTTGTGAATGCAGCCCAGCCAGTTTGGGCATACCCTCCTATGTTTGTGTGTGTCTTTCGGCGTGGGTGTGTGTGCGCGCACAAGCTCTGTGCATGCATCTGTCTGCAAGTGTATGCATATATGTGTGTGTATTTGTGCGTGTGCTGCTGTGTGCGTGTGTGTGTGTGTGTGTGTGTGTGTTCAGACTGGCTTGATAAATGCAGCACCCCCCTCAGGTGCTATGTGAGTGGAGTGACTGGTTAGCACCAGTTGGACTTTCTTAACTCTTTCCTTGCCGGTCTCTGGAGCGCTTTCCACCACATTCACGTTGATTTCCTTCCTTTGAGCTGCATGCTTTTGCCCCATTAGATCTACTTTGAGCTAATCAGTATGCAGACATAAAAAACACAAGAAGTTAATTTTGTGAAGGCCTTTAATGTGATCGCAAATATTGCCGCGTCTGTCTCAATCTTCTTCTTGCTGTGAAAATATGGCAAGAGTTACTCTGCTGATTGTGTCCCTATTTGCCTGGTGCACACGTTCACCTCAGTCTAAAGAAGTGGGGAGGTATTTCCACGCTGCTGTACGTCATTTACACATTTGCCTTTAATTGCACAGAGCGTATGGGGAGGGGTGCAGCAATTTGCTAATGAACTCTGAGGGCCCAGGCTCTCTGCTGTAGAGGAGAACAGTACTAATAGTGATGAGGACTCACTACAAATCTCAAGAGCTCCTCTACTTGATTGAGCTATGCAGGCTGAAGTGGGACTAGAAATAATTGAAATTTCCTTTTAAAAATATTTACTGCCTGACTTTTTCTTTGATTATGAATGCTGAGTCTTTTCCTGAGAAGTTGAAATAATGTGAAAATAAGGTGAAATTGGCTGCAATCTGAAATAGCATCTACAGTAGGGACCCGTTGCTGTCGTGCTTCTATCCTGCACAATCTTTTCTAAACAAACCCGGCTTGTTTGAGCTTTGTGTTGTGGTCACTGTGTAAGAATTTGCTCCTGATAGCGCTATCGCGGTATCTTTTTCCCAACAATTGGCACTGTTATGCCATACAAGTACGGGTTTCCAGGTCAGTGAGACCCAGCAGTGTTGGTTTAGGTAACTCTGGCGGTCAAAGAGTGACCCCTGCTCCCTCCCCACTCCTAGCTCAATGGAAACCATGACTGCCAGGGTCAGCCACTATTTTCCTAATCAGTACACCGCTATCGCTAATCTATCCGCTTCTCGTTGAAGTATGGATCGAGTTTCACCCGACTTAACAGGCGCACACACTCGCTCTGTTTTTTTCATCCCCCTCTCTCTCCTACAGTGGCACACTGCTGTTCTTAATACAAACTTTTGAATCATTGTAGTGATTGTTGGTAATAGCAGCTTTTGTAGTTGAATAGAAGAGAGGTTTGACCCCCACTCACCCCTTCTCTCCTCTACTCCCCCTTTGCCTAAACTCCCCCTTTTCTTCCATTCGGTAGTGAATGCAGGGCGGCTGTTGGGGATTCAACAAGTGATACAAAGAGGTGACCACGTGACTTGTGTGTTTCTTAGCCTCTTTATAATTGTGGTGGAATAGCAAGTAGGGGTGATTATGATTGAGCAACTCGAGACTGAAGTAACTTCAAAGAACTAGAATGTCAGGAGCCTCTCTCATGCCTTCATAATTTTTTTTGTCACACATCTAAAGTGCTCATGTTTTGTTTTTTTATTTTGGTGTTATGGCCTTTTTTTGTTAAAGTTGATTTATGAGTTGTTTTTAAAACTAGTGCTTAGCGCAGCCTCACTGTGTCACAGACACCCTATGATAGTCAGAATTTCCCAGTTACAAATAAAGTTTTTGGTTTGTGTCTGCTGTTACTTATGATGGGCGGCCATGTCTGTCCCTGAGGCCTGCTGTGGTTTCTTTGGCTAAGTAAACAATAACCTGGCTTAACACATGTGTACTTAGCTAATGGAAAGTTCCTCTCCCCCTTAACCCCCTGCAAGCCTCTGACAATGGCCACCATCACAAACAACCCGTCTCCAAGGAATCCACCGAGAACATCCCAGCGCAGTGGCTCCAAGTCAGGCTAGGCTAACGAAGAAACCACAGCAAAACGTGCCGTTAACTAATAATGCCCACCTTTCCATTGCTTTGTTTGGGGTTCGATGGCGTGGAGAGGGGAAAGCACTTGAGCTAATGTTTTTGTTTGGATTTCAGCTCATAGAGGGTAACCAGGGAGTCTATAGTAAGAGCTGCGGTAGAAGAGGCCACAGAGGAAGGGAAATCAGTTTGTCAGTTTCCACGAGTGTCATCTAAATGGACTTTGAAAGCTCTGGTAATTATCTTAAACATGTAATTATCTTTGGTTGTCTCTATGAGGTTAACCCACCGGTTTTAAAAAGCCGTTTGAAGAGTACCTGACGGCTATTGAGTGTAGCATACTTTACTTACTCAAGAGACCAAATCCAGTTTTCTCCCTCACCCCCTTTAGCAATTATAAGGTTATTTCTTCTTTCTTTGTCTATTGTGAAGAGTTAGGGAGGAAGGGGGAGTGTTGAACAGAATGGGAGGGAGTGAGGGGTCTTTTCTCTCTCTACACCCCCCCCCCCCCCCCCCTCTTTTTTTTTTTCCACACGCATACCATTATCAGCCCCTCTTTTCATTTTGGAAGCACTAATATTGCAACAAGGGGAGGAGAGGGGTGGAGAGAGCACAGAAAACCGAAGTAGTCGGGCAAGCACTTGCCTGGCAGGTTATCAGAGAGGCAGATCCTGCTTTATCTAGTTACAGTGAAAAGCAAAGTAAACAAGAGTTTACAATAGCTGGCCTTTCAGCCCCTTTCACTTACAGCTTTCCCACCAGCATTCAGCTGAGTGGCAGAATGTGTCTGGAGTTATTGCATGCCATCTTGCTGCTGCAACATATGGCATTCTCGCCAGTTTCAACTTGAGAAAGCAGTGCTGTTGCAAAGGTCAAAAATGGTGTTAAAGAAAACTACCACAGAGAGTAGATGCACCAAAGAATTCTGGGGGATGGAGTAGCTCAACTGTCATCTTTGATTCAGATGTACCACCAGTGAAGAGTGTATGTGTGGGGGGTTATTTGGATATTTATGTCTGTGCCTGTAAGTATGCACATATGATTATTTCCGCACGCTCACTGGCACAGAGTGAAAAGTAAATATCCATATCATCACAAAAGATATTTCAGAGTGAAGAAAGGGAGAAGCGTAGGTGGGGGGGCAAAGCACAACAACCTTAACCATTTTCTTTATTATTGCAAATGAATTGGCAAGGCAACATTTCTTGCATGAGTGCTTGTATGATATGGGGCCTGGCACAGCCAGAAAGGGAAGCCCCTCTTGCATCTAAGACGCGGCACAATGAGAATGCATTGGATTGGAATGCCTCACCGATCATAGCGGAATCAGAATTTCCAGCAAGGAAAATCTTTTCATGGCGAATTAGGGTGGTGTAGGGAAGAAAAATGGTAATGAAAAAAAAGGTATGCATGGCTCAAAAACAGGGTTCCCACAGCTTGGCGCCACCGTTTTAAGAACTTTACCTAAAGATAGGCAGAATAGAATGTGGAAAATTGAATTTACTAAACAATTAAGCAGTGAATTAATGTGCATCCTGCACAGGAGACGGCGGGTAAAGGAGAGGTAGTGAGAGACTATGGCGGCTCATTAAGGGACAGAATAAATCAAGTGTGCTGCTATGTGTGCAGAAGGACAAGTTTCTCCTTCTCTCCACTACCTCAAGCTTTCTATTTATGCATCTATTCATCTTGAAAATTTACATACCCCATATTTTGAAGGTGAAGATCTTTATTGTGTGCCGTAGTCTTGCTGGCACAGGGTGTGCATTGTTTTGTTTCCCTGTGTCTTGCGGTCAAGGTGTGTGCTTTTGTTAAATAGAGGCTGTGGGTATGGCGGCGATGCGATGTGTTTGTATAAGGTAGATGAAAAGCGTGTTTGTGAGTGTGTGTGTGTGTGTGTGTGTGTGTGTGTGTGTGCACAAACCAAGTGATCAAAAAAATGTACTTGTGACTGGGTGTGTGTGCAAATTTACTGCATGACCTGTGCGCACTGCTACGAGTGTTTGTTGGTCTTGTGGTTTCAGCCGTGTGTGCATTAATTGCGTGTTAGATCAGTGCTAGGCCTTTTCCATCCAAGCGCGGCCTGCGATTATAAATAAACTCCTCATCCCCGCGGAGATGCCACCAGGTCCTGTCTCAGCCCCGCCCCGTTTCCCGTGGGGCCTCAGTGGCCACCTCCCAGCAGGCAAAGCGCTCTTTTGTTCAATTACAGCTAATGCAGTAGTTTGCCATTTCCCCCTCCACTTTCTAATTATATTTTCAAATGGAATTTGTTATAGAATTAAAACAAAAAGAACATGGGGGGGAAAAATATCCTTTTAGCAAGCTGAGGCTCTTGGGTTTTTAATACTTGCCGTTCGACATCCCTGGGGTACTGTACTATTCTTTTTCATTGCGCTCTGAATAAACAAGTTCTGCTCATATTTTAAATGCTTCACTTTTGAAAAAATTGGCAAAAGCCAGAGTTAACTTTTTGCTCGCTGAGCATGTGGTCTGGATTACCTCACTTCTGATGTTCTCTGGAGTTAACTTGGTCATGCACGGGTGTTTCATTTTTCAATGTTCCACGGTCAGCAAAAAAGAATTTGTAAGAGGTGGAGAAGGGATCCTTTTGGTATCTTATCCCTGTTAAAATCAGCGTTTATCTAACCAGTCGCCATCCTAGTCATGCCTTTGTGCAGTGACTCCCCTCTTTATTGCAAAGCCTCAAAGCCTAATTTGGAAAACAACAATTATATTGTCCATGTAAGCACTGGAATATAATTTCATAGCCCAGGAACATCAAAAGAGCTCTAACAGACCCCAAATGTGTTGAATTTGCTGACTTTTCTTTTCTTTTCTGTTATTCTATTCCTTCTATATTTTGTTTAAAACAAACCTGAGTCATGAATTAGTGTCTGCCTTTTTATAATGCTAAACTCAACTCGAAACCCTCTTGCTGCGGCAGAGCCAATTGTAGTATCCCAATTGAAACCAGTTGTTCCCCAGTGTGCTCCTCTCGTCTCCTTCCTTGCTTCCTCCGTGTGGGTTTCTATCAGTCATTTCGTCGCAAAGCCCTAAAAGCGTGATGCAAACACCACATTGCCCCTTGATATCTCCTTCATTTGATTTCACCGAGCAAAGATAGGCTCATGCGGGCGGTAGAGGAGGCTCGATAAGTGTTTGTCTGCGTGTGTTTTGTTTGTTGCGTTGTTTTTTTGTGATAGCAAACTGTGTGTGATAACACATTAGATTCCATTTCCTTCTATTCTGAAGTCTCTTTCTCTCCTGTCCTCAGCGCTAATGTTGCTTTTCAGAGGCACTCAGAGATAAGAAGTAACATCTGGTTTAGTTTCAATAGTACGCAGCAGCTTTGTATGGGGCAGGGTGAGATTTCTATGTGTTTTCTTCGCAGGCTGTATGCACAGTATATGTCTGTTTGTAAGCATCGAACCTGTATATATAGGAGAAAACTTGACTCCTCTATTTTTTTGTCTGCCTGCATCTGTGGACACTATTTTGTGTGTGTGCGCGTGTGTGTGTGTCTTTGGTTTTTACTCCTTTCTGGGCCATTAGCTCTCTACCATCCAGTGTGCAGCTGACACTCATCTGGCCTAAGACACACACACACAAATAACTATATATAAATAAAACCCTGTCTCCTGAGTCTCTCTGTCTAGTCAGCTGCTTGTGTTTTGATGACACAAACTAGTAAGAGTAAAATGAATCTCAGTCTGCTGTCAGTCAAGTTTATCTATTTAAAAAAACCCTTATAGAAAAAGGAATGCGTTTTTATACTTTTGCGATGCTTAGACTTTTTCATTTCTTTAAAATCAGCCTTAGTTTGGTTTGTCATGCAATATTTTTGTTTCTTTTTTTTTTTGCTCAACTGTGGGAAAACTTTAGCTTATTTGATTATGTCTCAGTCTTGGCTCTGCTGCCTCAGATGAAGTTTAATTCAACATTAGTGGGACTGGTCATCCATTTTTTCCCCCCTTTCCCTTTTGGACAAAAGAGAGGAATTATACTTATGTAGCAATACTTTGAGTTATTTACCTCGTGCTCTCTCTCTCCCTCCTTCTCCACTCTGCTCGGATGACATCACTCCCTGGCGCTTGCTGAAGCCTATCTTAAGTTGTAGCTGTTTTGTATTTTCATCTGCTAGTGGTTTGAGCCAAATGGAGGCAGCCGCAGATTGCATGCCTCAGAAAGCTGGGAACTAATACAACATGTTCACTTTCTATTTGTCTGAGCTTTTCTCTTTATCAAGCCCCAATAATCCTTATTCCATAAGACTGTTGCAGGGCCTCACACACACTGGATGACTGGGCTGAGAGTTGGCAGAGATTGATTTCATTTGGGTTTCACTGGCTCTCTTGGACGTAATGGACATTACATGTAGACCAGAGTTTTCAAAAGACGATAATGAAATTTGGTTAAAAATCACAATAACACTTAAGTCAGTGAAAGTTGAGCATTAGATTAGCTGATTAACCATTTCGATTTTGTCTCTCTTTTTCTCAGACGTCCTGGAACAGAGATCATGACGACACGGCGTCCACGCGCTCTGGAGGCACGCCGGGACCATCCAGCGGGGGACACACATCACACAGTGGTGACAACAGCAGCGAACAAGGTAAGAGATCATGTGACAGAGGACAGGGGCACCGTTTCTGTGTTGACCAAGATGCAGAGTATATTATACAACATCCATCAGAGAAAACTTTATTATGTGTGAGGACAAAGTGAGAGAGGGCGATTCAGAGTATTTGGAGAGGGAATTGGTTTTTGCAACAGAACTCACAGAGGGGTCAGAGGTCACGGTCAAGTATGTGAAAGCTCTTCTGGGATCTGGTAGGGACTTTTCATTTTGCATAGGAACACATAAGCAGTGTAGACATATTTTGGTAGATAGTCTTTACCTGAGTGCAGCAACTTTTTTGTTTTTGTTTTACGCTCCTTTCTTTGGGAATTCATGCACTTGAAACTGTTTAGATCCTCAACAGAGAGTGTAAAATCCTCCACATTAATAACTTGTTAAAATAACTTATACTATGAAGCTTGAGACCTTTATTAGAGGTTGCTTACATTTACAACAGTCTTTGCATTCATGCCGCTTCTATTCTGAACTAATCTGGAAGAATATTGCATGTAAAACATTCAGTCTGATCATAATTTAATCCTATTTTTTTGTTGTTATGGTGCATACACTTCCAATACATACTCTCCCTTCCACTGGACAAATCTGCCAGAGTTTGATGTCTACATGCAATCAGAAAATATGCGTGTGCCTCTGAGTGTGTTAAAGAGGCAGTGAGAGAGAGGCAGCAGTGGGAAAATGGTGGTGGTGGGGAGGCGCTGCAAACAAACTGTAGTCAAAAAAGCAACTTCATATATTATTGAAGGCGATGTCAAGGCGAGCAGTTTGCAGGGTTGCCAGTGCCAGGAGGCAGAGCCTGGGTGGGAGCAGAGAGCGCCGCCATGCCTTCCACTCCAACGAGCAGCCATTTATATAGTCAACACACACACACATATACTCTGTCTCTCTTTGTCTCAGTCTGTCTCACACTTGGTCTCGTTGTCTCTCCTTTTTTTTTTCGCACACATTTTCTGTCTTGTATACTATATGTGCTTGACTCTCCCTTTTCAGTAATGCTCAGGACTGAGAGGTCAGACAAGAGTTGAGATAAAATTGAAATAATATGGAGGAGGAGACCAAACTGATAAAATAAGAGTGAATTACAGTAAAACAGGGGAAGACAAAGAGATATTGTGGAAATGTGTGTGGACTCTGCCTGTGATGAGTAATGGTCTGGGGCAACCAGGCGAGATCTGATTGGTTGCTCTAATGAGTGTGCTCTGTGCAGAGTTTGGGCTCCTGCTTCTGTGACCTTTGCCCTCTATTGACCAAACTGACACTTCATTTTTCACATCTTTCCAATTATAGACCCACTCCTTATGTCTGCCCACCTCCTCCGACTCTCTCGCATCACCCTCTAGCTCTTCATATCTCTGTTTCCCCAACTCCTTTGCCGAGCTGTTGCAGATTTTTGTTTGTTATTAAAGTAATTACAGAGTATAATTCAGGGTGTTTTGTGTGTGTGTGTGTATGTGCTTCAGCAAAATGAATGAGGTGCTTTGATTCGTCCAAGTGTTGCAAGATGGCAGCTAAACATCATGCATGTATATGTGTATGAGGGCATAAACATGTTTGCTAATGTTTTATTTACTCTATTTAACCAGGATGTGCAATAAGACACATCAAACTGTGTAAAACTCCATCAAAGTTTGGTGGAGAGGCTCTTGGAAAAAGTGGAGGCTGTTGCAGCATGTGATTCTAGTTTTAGCCCATTGGCCTTTCAAAAATGGAAACTTCTTCCCTCAGACAAAAACTCCAGAGGTTGATGGTGCAAAGTGCTATTATGATATATAGTTTTTGAAGTAAAGTGATGTTGCACCGCCATGTGAATAAATGCATGTAAAATTGCATAGCTAATTCCCTTCTAATTGGAAAGAACTATGACTGTGCCAATGTTTCTAATGTGTTTAGTTGGTTTTTGGTTTTATTTTCCTTGTTACAACTTGTCAGACTTGTTTTTGCTTCTTTGAAGGGAAAGCACTCCTATATGTCCTTTCAGGAATACTTATTGATGGTTTGAGATCTGAGGCACAATCAAGTTCTACTGTTTAGCCGGAGAACTCGTAGGGATGATAATGTGTCCGCATTCATTTGGACATGTTGTGCATTTTTGCTTAATTTGTATTTTTTAAATCCAGGTAACGTTTAACCAGCTCTTATAATATCTTTTCAAAGCTGACAACTATCCTGCTATGTGCCCGTATATCTAAGTCCACATGTATGTAGCACACACACAGTGGTGAGCATTAGGATGCAGTGACAACAGTAAATACTGGAGGACATCTTGGACCAGTTTCAGGTTTATATGGGTTAAGAGCTATCAGTGCCACGTCATATTGGCTCTGGCAAATTCTGTGTCAGTCACTTGGTAATCCCAGTAAGCTGGTTATTTATCTGTTTGGCACTTTACTCACTCTCTCTCCCCAACAGCTTCACCCCCCCCTCTCTCTTTCATCTCAACATCCTCCCTCTCTTCTCCAGTTTTCCCTTGTCTCCCACCTACTCTCCTGTCTCTCTTTCATTTTACTGTCAGTCGGTTTCTCTCTCCCTCCTTGTGTATCCTTGTGTTTTTCTCTCTCTCCTCCCTCTTTTTTCTTCCTTGCCTCCCACTCGCTCTAAAACACCACCTTTGTTTATCCTTCTTCTTTCCCGTTCTCTCACCTCTCTTTGTTCCTTTTGCGCTCTAATTCTTCCCCATCATCCCCTCTTACATTTTTCACAGCTCTGTTTTCCCTCTATGTTGTACATTTTGCCATGCTTTTTGCTTATCTTTCCTTCTGTTGCTATTTCTTTCTCCGCGAATAATACAATTTTTCAGATTTTTACACTCATTTATTCTGTCTGCCCCATTTCTCAATTTTCACTTTATTTCCTCTTCCTTCTGCACCTTTCTTTAACCTTTTTCTTCCTTTTCTCTTTGATCACTTCTTTGTTTCTGTTATTTCTGATCCCTTTCCTTTACCTTTTCCTCCTTTCTACCTTTTACAGATTGCTTTCTCACTGACCTTTCTCTCTCATGTCTCTTTCTTCCCCACTGCCTGTAGAGCTGCACAGCTAATGGCCATCTTTCTCTTCTTTGCTCATTCCCTCCATTTTCATTTCATCTATCCTTCAACTCACCTCCTCTACTCCAGTTCTTCCAAGTACATCAATCCATGTCCTCACACTTTCTATACCTCCTTTAGCACTCAATCTTTGTATAATTCCTTGTCTCTGGTCTTCTTATCGTCTACCCCACGTTCATCTCTTCTTAATCCTCCGCCTATAGTGGAGCAAAAGAGCGATGCTGTCTGGTTGAGGGCCTTTAACTAGTGAACTCTCCTCTCTCTTTTTTTTCTGAGGCTATTCCTGTGACAAACACATGCTTCATTCTTTCCTCTTTTCTTAAGGGTTCACTGGCCACTGGTATAAAAATTTCTCTCTATCAGGAAGTGTACTCGCATTCCCAGATCCAACAGTGTAAGGCTCATGAGAAGGGATTTGCATTATATAAAGTTGGTGTTCACCATGTGAATCTTGTTGAATTCATTTGTGGGAAAAAATTTTTTCAAGGCAAATTAAATGATAATTATATAATGTACTTTTAATAATAAGCTAGTTAATAATAACTCTTAAACCAGCAGATGTTTTGCAGTACTCTGTGCCACAGTGACAATGTGAAAAAAACAACCCTTTTTTATTTTTGCGTGTGGTGACAATGCTCACATGCTGCGTTCTTAGTTATGGTGTTTATGCTTTGACCACAATGCCGATGGTATTTTTTAGCACTAAATTCCATTGGCAGTTTAAAAAAAAAAAAAAATGGAGGGAGGATCACATTTGCTTCACATATGTCATTAAAATCAGTCCTGGGTGTCTCCTTTCTCCCTAAAGAGCAGACAAAGAAGAAAGCCTCTTATTTTTCTCCTCCCTTTCTCTGGGATGTCTTTGTAAACATCCAGCAAGCATCGACAAGTAGAGTCGGAGAGCGACCCTGTAGTTAATTAGTCCCGCTCTATTAGCCCAGCTGTTTGCTCGCTAGTTCCTACCAACAGGCTCCTTTGTTTAATACCCAGAAGCCCTCTGGAGAAGCTTTTCTGCAGCCTTGGATCTTGCTTTTCTGTGAAAAGTATAATGCTCGAAGGGCAGAGGAAAACCTAGCAGATCATATATGCCTGCGATGGAGGGGTGTCCCTCATGGACATGAGCGGGCCTTCTCATTTTCTCCCAGTATAAAATACTCCTCTTTGCCTGTGTGAATTTGTGAGGACACCCCTTGGCTTCTCCGAGGGTCTGGCGTGCAAAGGAAACAGAATAACATTCAGGCACTGAATTGGGCAGCTGCAGCGATGTGGTATGTGAGTTCAGCAGAGGAGCGGAGCAAAGTGTTTGCTCTGTTTTTGAAAGCTACAGGGTTTCCTTCTCTGCTTGTCAGAAACATCCAGGGAGTGAGGCGATGACTGGTGATATTAGATATGTATCACCAATTACCCAGACCGTTTGTAAAGAGTACAGTGTGCCGCGCCAAGACAAATAGCTCCCTGTAAGGCTATGTGTTGGTGTCTGCATGCATTTCAAGTGTCTGAGTAGTCGTCTGAGATTTCAGCATGTTGTGTGATGCCTAGCTCTTTTTTTTTTTTTTTTTTTTTTCAATTGGCTTGTATATTTGGAATAATTTAATTTATGCTCATATTTTTCTGTGTAACTAACCGAAAGTCTGTAAAACCAAGTCTAAAATGTTTTCATAGTCCAATAAACCAGTTCATCTATTTTGCACACGCTGATGTTTAAACTAATGTTTCTAGTTTTCACTTTAAAATTCCTGTATGCTTATTGTACATTATGATTAGATAGATGTCATCTTTGTGAAGTCTGCGAGCACTAATGAAGGCAACATTTGCCCAGTCCCAGCTGGGTTTAGCCTGGTGAAGGATGTGGCATTTGGCCTACCACTTCTTGAGGATGTGGCTCTAAAAACATTTGGATAGTCAACTTTGCTGGTTTGATATGTATTTGAATGAATAGATCATCCTTGCATTCACTGTTAATCACTGCGTATAACCTCCAGTGGCCGCAAATTCCCATTGATCAATGTGGAATATTCCTGTTGTTGTGATCCATTCATTTATCCATTTATTCACCCTCCAATCTCTGTGCCCTCCAACAAGGTCAGGCCACACAGGAGCTGCTGCTTTCCGTTGTCTCATTGGGCAGTCTTCAGTCCTGGGGTGGGCAAACAGGGACATAGACAGAGGTGCCAGGCAATCAGCAGCCTGCTCTCCTCGTCCAATCATTCAGCTTCACGTGGCGCCCTCAAAGTCACTGATTAATTGGTCCGATTGTCCAGTAGACTGGAAGAGAGAACTCTGTGTGTCTGTGTGAAATAATCCCCTCCCCAACTTTCTTTTCTCTTCCAGGAGTTCATAAATGCACTTTTCTTTTCAATTTTTTGTTGCAATAATGAGCTAAAGACTTATAACTGAGGGAATCAGATGCACTTTAATAAATAAGTCCCGGAAGGCAGTTACAGTGTATTTACAACACAGTCGCACAGTGAAAACTTTAATAGTCAGTGCTTTTATTCATTGATGCAAAATTTGTAGATTCTTTATAAACGAGTATTAAAGAACTTATAGACATACCTTAAAAAAACTGTATTTCATTTTGTGAATGCATATATTGTCTAGACATTGTCTAGACGTTATCGAGGAAGATCCCAGGTCCGGTAATTGTCTTACTGGTGTCCAGCTTTACCGGTAATCTTTTTAAATGTGAGGCTCTGTGGGTAGATAAAAGGTTTGTGGCTCCCTTGATTAGACTGCAGTCCGTATTACTGGAGGTGTGTAAGTACAGTAGCTGGCAGACACAAACAGGATTCAGTCTTTGATATCTTCAGAGCGTGAACACAGGGAAAAGAGGAGAAGATGAAAGTGGAAGAAATAGACGGCGAGAAACAGAAACGGAGCAAAACGAGAGAGTGCGATGAGGAGGAAGGGAGAGACTCTCAGGGTGAATGCTGGGAAACCATCTCGATGCTTTGTTGTGTGAAAAAGAGGGGCAGAACAGTTACCCCTGATTAGTGTGTTAAATGATGCCGAGTGCTGTTTGGGAGTCTATTGAGAAAAATACGCCACTGCTAGCAAATAAAATCTTCAGTCAGTCCAGAGGTGAAAAAGTTTTGGCCGTGCCATCTTAAGCTTGGTCTTTGTCCCTTAGGGGGTCAAAGTAAAGTGTGCAAGCATGTGCTAACGCGCCCAAAAGAGTTTCATATCTACAGGGTCACATGAGCTTAAAGTTTCTGTTTAATAACATTAATGTATGAAAGACTTATATAAAGGGTAATTGCATCGCAGAACACAATGGGGAAACATCCTTCAACAACTGAGTGTTGCTGGTAGCTATGTTTATTCAGTCTAAACTGGATTACTGCATCATAAACATTATTATCTGTGGTTACCTGGGAAAAGGGATGTTTGGCCTCTTGGTGTTCAATCACAACCTTCCTCTCTCAGATTCACAGAGATCTTTACAGCCTCGCTCTATCTCAGCGGCTGATGCGTCGGCCAACATGTTATGACTCGCCTTGCAGAAAATGATAGCCCTTGATGGCTTTTTATTGCCTCATAGGCAATAAGAAAACTCGGAGTGGCCGGAGTTTTCCCCCCCTCAAAAAGAGGAAATTGTATCAGGTTCCCACAGTGAGAGGCCAGTTTGCTTTTAGGATTAGGGCTGGTGTCACACAGCCGCTGAGTTTGTGAGGAAGCAAGGGTCTGAGGTATAGGTAAACAAAGTCGTCTCCTCCCCTCTGCATCGTTTCACACGTGAAATGATCATCTACTTTGTCAGTCAGCTTCGCTATCTTTGTTTTATTGGCACAAATGTGTCTTGTGTATAATAAAGTAATAGTTATAAAACCTTTTTGATAAGACGTCAAAACCTTTTTGACTCCTTGACTCTGGGAATTCTGTGCTGTGTGTTGCTGAGCATGGGTTTCATATTTGTACATATTGATTTTTTTTTCTACCACTGCTTCTGTCTTATTTAATGGAGACTTAACTTAAAGAAACATTTTTCTTTTGCATTCGCTCTGCCTGAATCTCAGCCTGTCTGTCGGTTACATATGACCATGTTTGCATGACCAAAGAAATGCAAAGTCTAGAAGCCATCGCACAAATACATATTCATAAGTGACTTGCATGCACACCAACTAGCTTCTCTTTCCCTTCACTCCATTGGCTGTTATGTGCCTTCACTCAGTCTTAGTGCTAGTTCAGGATGTGTTCTGCTTAAGTCTTTAAAATGACATGAGACAAAAAGTGCTCACTTAATGCATTGCTTTTGATTATTTTAAAGTTGCCTGTGTTGCATTTTATCTCTCTCATTTCACAGACAAATGCACTTAGGTCAGATCATGTAGTTTGCTGTCGTTTCATGAGAGAAAAGGGTTCTACTTCATTTGTTCCACAGAGGGAGTGCAAGCGGGAGGGAAATGTATCTTTAGCTCCCATGTTATAATTGTGGCACACTAATGATGTAGACACATTCTCACTGTCTGTTTACAGGAAACGCTCTTCTTTAATTTGTGACTGGCGTGAATGCCAAATGCTTATATCTAATTACTGGTATTTGCTAAAAGATACTATTTACTCACCCCTCTTTGCCTTGTATGTGTCTCTTGTGTGTCAGGGTGGGGAGATTATGATAAGAAAAGTTAAATATATAAAAGAGGAAGGATATTTTTCTGTGGGTAGGAAATTAAATTCATATAAGAGAGAGATTTTTCACACATGCCTCAAGTTTTCAGACTTAAATAGTTTTGAATCAGCACCCATAAATCCAAGATTTTGTTTGAAAAGTGTCAATTGAGAACTCCTTTTGGGTTTATTTTTTGCAAAGCACCATAATTTGCACAATTGTAGTATCACTGTTCCTTAAAAAAGATGCCACTTTGGTTAAATTGCTATCTTTCTTTCCTCTCGCTATCTGTCTATATATAGAAAATGTATATATATATATCCCCTTTCATGTTTGATTTGCAAACCTAAACCAGTGGAAATGTGGCAATGCACTTGTCATGCAAATGAATGGGGGGAAAAGTTAAAGCATGCTCATGCACGTGTGTCTGTGTGTTTCTGTGCATGTGTAGGGGAAACTAGTAAATCTAAATGGTGACAGAATGTCTTTACGTTGTGCATTCCTTACAGTTTTCAGTTCAGATCAAAATTGCATTAAATCATACAGAGACCCACAAACACAGCAGATTCAGGACCAAACGCACACCAACAAGCTCTTAGGAGCAAGAGCATGCCTCGGTTCTTAATCGTGGTTCACAGAGAGTCTGACAGTAAAATCACAGCAACTCATCGCTTATGTGTCACAACACATTATATCTGGCCCAGAAAACGACCTTAAACTCTCTCTGCTTCTGTCTTTGCATTCCTCTCACTGCTAACTCTTTCTCCCTCCTCTTCCTACTCCTCCCACACCTCTTCTTCACTTGAAAAAGAGCTGAGCTCAGGGCCCAGGAGGCCTCTGATCAGATAGACGTTAACTTTTCAGGGAAACCCTGATAGCAGACTGGAAGACCACAAAATTTAGTCATCTCTGCCAGTAGACGCCAGGAGTCAATAGCCAACTGAGTTTTTTTGAGCATTTTATTTTTGCAAGTATTGGAGGAAAAGCTACAAGTAACATCTCCTTTTTAAAATTTTGTTTTAGGTATGTCAGAGACGTAGTTTGAGCATTCACTTGTGCAGAATTATAGAAAGGGAGAGAAGGAAAAAAGCAAGGAGAGGCAACGCAAAGCAAAAGGTTATTAACGCTTTGTTCAAGGGCGAATCATTGTTTAACTCCTTGGCACACACAAAAACACAGTAATGGGCAACACACACATGAACAGAGCACATTATTTATTTAAGCTTTTGATAAAGAGATTAGCCCCGTCATCCTATGCTCTTAAGCTAGCCAAGGGGTCCATGTTCAGGAAATCCTGGCTTTCCTGACACACAGGCTTATGAGGGAATCTTGATCAAGTAACGTTTATATGATAACAATGCATTTCATGTGGGTATGTTTAGTATGATTTAGTCTTTGAATTTGGGGTGATTAGTCGAAATAGTATTAGGAGCTAAAAGGGAGTGGTGAAAGAGGGGCAGAGAGGGGAACAGGAAGTTGGCTAGAGAGCGAAAAAGAAGGCAGAGGATGCAAAGTACTTGTGCCAACTGAGCATTTTGTTTTCCTTTATTATTAGCCCCATCACAGTGGTTAGAGTCCAGCTTAAAGCTACAAACAGTGAAGTGCTAATTTTAGCCTCCAAAGAGGATAAGGATAACTAGCTTGCTGCCAGTATGCCATATGTTCCCCTGCCGAATACATTGTGTCAGGAATATTTTCACCCCACACCCACACACCATTTCCCTAAAACACATTTCTAAACAAACACACATGCATATTCGATGTTTCAGCATTTATGAAGTTTGGAGCTTCGCTTTTAAAAGACTTAACAAACGATCAAAACACTTTAACATAGACAAGTTGTTTTAATTACAGTTGATATCTTTGTAAGAATAGATGGCATCAATCAGCTTTCTTTTCCCCCCCATTAGCATAGCTTCCTGCTGCAAGGTAACATGTGGCCTCCACTGTAATCTTCTGCAACTTGGCTTATATACTCACTTGCAAATATGAGGCCTGTAGAAGAATAAAAATGAGCCTCTCTCCATCAACACACATGCATATGTTCACATGTAAATGCAACTCTCTATTATTCCCTCGCTCTCTGCCTCAAATTGAAATAATTCAATTTATGGACAGTTCCAGACCTCCCTGGCTAAGACCATTATGCATGAAGCTCACCCCCCTCTTTTCTAACAAAAGAAGGGGAGAATTTACCAGCCGGCTCTCCCAACAACACCCACACAAAGCCAATTTCATGCCAGGGAAACACCAGTGAAGCGCCATTTGTGGTCACAACCTGCTTCCCCGTGGAGGTTCTTTATTATTAGATATAGGTCGATGCTACTTTAATTTCTGTTGAGGCTCATTTTGTAACCTTCATATGACACATGCAATGGTTCTATCAAACCTGTATCTACACAGACTTTCATCAATTTGAAAGTGGAAGAGTGACTGCAATAACATATTGTATAGTCACAGATTTGATTGCTGCAGCAAACTGTGTCTTTTTGCCACAGTATTTCCTGCTGTAGTTATATTGAACACCTACAATTCAAATTATTTGTTCAACTTTTGGCGATAATTGTGTTTAAGAGCATAAAGGTGTGAAATACCATGGCTGAGGTGTCACGCTGTGAGTCCAGGTAATCTGGCATGTGGGAAGCTGGAAGTATAGAATGAGAGAGCTAGGCCAAAGCTTGACCCAAGGCTGACCTACACCAAACATGCTGCCCCCAGAGACCTCCTCCCCTTGGTCCCTTTGACATGTATACCTGCTATAGGGATTTGAGTGAGAGATAAAGACCTCAGCAAGCTTTTCTAAGAGTTTAGAGACAGAGGGAGGAAAGAGAAGGCTAGATAACAAATACTTGTAGAGCAGCACAAGAGCAGCAGGGTGGGCTGAAGGGAAACTTGGGGGTTTACTTAGTGTGTTTGCAAAGCAACACAAAGCATCCCACTTGTGGTACACACACTTGTGAACACATACATTTAGAGGTAACCCAATCGTCCCTTCCTACTCCAAACTGGTGAAACTCAAAGAGATGAGCAGGAGTTGGGGCAAAGATTCTCAGTCGTGATAACCTTTAGAGAAAAAGCATGAATGGCGGTGTTAAACACACAAACTGCCAATATATTGTACACATTAGCTCCCAAGGGCTCTCCCAGGTCTTTGTTCCTCTGAGATTCTCTTTAGCAACAAAGAGGTCATACTTTTACAGGAAGTCACCCCCAGAGAGAGCTGCCTCTTTCAGGAAATGACTTGGTGGGACTGTGCGGCGAGAGTGCCAGCATCCACGGGGGGCATATCACTCCTGTCCACATGGGCCCATGCTCCACAGGAAGTAGGCTGCTGTAAACCCACTCACTTCCTCTTCCTCTGTCCCTGTCCCAGAAGTCTTATCAGGGCTGTGTATGGGTCGGCTGATAGGACTACAAATCCCCCACATCTCCATAGCACCACATCCTTTCCCTATCAAGGACATGACAAGAAGTAGGAAGTGGGGATGTAACATTCCTTCATAGAGAGAATCTGCAACGCATATTTTTTTTATTTTTATTTATTTATTTATTTATGTAGGAGTGTTTAAGAGGGCATCCTATCATTAAAAAAATTCATACACTCAATCTCTCCTACTCCTTTTGCCCTGTTTACTCATAAAAAAATAAGCTAAAATCCTAAATAGATCCTAAATAATTTAAATAGAGTAGGTTGTAGCTCAGATAATAAGTTATCCTGTTTTCAAAACCACCCCTTCAGTAACCTGAGCTTGTGGGCGAAGAGCATATTATACTCCCTCATAATACTGAAACCGTCTGTTATTCCCAAAAAAAAAAAAAAACCCTCCCTGGAAGCTAATGCGCTATTATTAGCACTTACCACCGCAGGGTTAGCGTGCCTGTATTATCTAACTACATGCAGTTTGGCTGGTGCTGATAGGTTAGCATGAGTGGGAAAATCCATGTGTATTAAAAGCATTTATCAGAGGCTGTGTCATTCAGATAGTTACCATGTGGAAAAATGCAGACGCAAACAAGTGCTAAACACGGAAGTCTGAATAAATAAACTGAGAAGCTTCAGTTTGGTTAGTAGAACTATACCCTGATCATAAAGACAAGATTAAAGACAAAACAAGCTAGTTGTTGGTGCTGAAATGATATATTTCCAGACTGATGGCTTGAAGTTAAACAAGTTAGCCCCGCAGTAAGATATAATTTTGCAAAATGTAGCGTTTTTATAAAATATAATTTGAAAGGATGTATTTTCTGTAAAGTCATGTTGGCTAAAAATTACACCTTGATACTACAGCTTAGTAGAGAGCTCTTGAAAGAAAGATGTAGTTACTGTCACTTTAAGTTTATTGAAAGTATGTTTTGATGGTTTAATAGCAGACTTTAGTGAGTATAGGTTTTCTCCTGCTGAATATATATACATTTACTGAGTTTAAGTCCACAACAAAGTCCAATGGGATGTTTTTCCTTGAGATTAGCTAAAGGTTCCTTCTCTTTGTCCCGCACATACATTGAAGGACTTTGGAACGCCCTTCAGCACATCAGCTGACTTTTGGAAAGGACTGCCGTGCCATTGTGCTGTTAAGTGCTCTTAGCTTTTGTTATAGTCCTTGTCCTCTCTACAATCCCTTCCCCCCTTCCCCTCCTCTCTCATAGTCCATTTGACTCTCCCCTTTTCTCTCTAGCTGTTCACTGTGAGCTGAGTTTGACTGAAGCTCGGTGAGTCGAAGGTGTCAAAAGCCACGTGAGAGGCAGTGAAACAATTGAAAGTGAGTGTTAAGAGTGAGAAAGAAGCAAAAGAGGCAAAATTTCAGGAATGTTACCCTTTTGTGTGTTTGTGTGTGGGTTTTTGAGGACTTCTCTTCCCCGACTTGAATGCGGACCCCCCTTACAAGTGCCCCCATTTGAACTGAGTCTGGCCTTCTATCTCTAGGTTAGGAAAAAAAAAAAAGAGAAAACTTCAGCACAAAGGCAAGAAGGGAAAAATCAATAGTTACACAGCAAAAGTGCTCGACATGAAAGGGTGAATTCATCGCCCTACACTTTCATTTTAGCTTGTACCGTCTGTCTCTTTCTCACTCATTCTTTCTTCCTCGACTGATCTGGAAGTGGGAATAAAAAGCAGTCGGTGTGTGCGTATACGTGTGTTCCTGTGCGTGGAGGCATACTGCAGTTTAATGTCGTGTCGCTGCCCTGTGCTTGAGGCAGTTTCCAGCGTGTCGGGCAGCCTGTGGTGATGACCCTTTACGGGAAAATGGCACAGAGAGAGCAGTCACATTTACACTGACATTTTTGCCATCACCTATGGCTATGTCAACAGGCCTGATCCCTCCTTCCCCCCCAATAGCCAAGAGTGGATGGGTCTCAGCCATAACACACAGAAGCACAGGAACACTTTCACAAAGAGTATGACCATTAACAAAGGTCTAATATTCAGGATGTTAGAAAAGGTTTATCATTTGGCCTATAAAACGCCACAAAACTGCGAGAAATACCCAACACAGTTGCCTAATTTGAAATCCACATTGTTTTTGTGCACCGACCAAACCTCGTCGGTCTGTCCAACTTTACATTTTCAATTCCATCAGTACACATGGTAACATGAAACACGTGAGAAGGCGAGTATGAATGGAAACTTACATTCCGTATGATTACTAATAATGCAACACTCCAGTAAAAAGGCACACGAACCTCCACAGATTTGAGGTTTAAACAGTTTTAATTAACTGATTACTCTGATAACTGCTCTGTGCTGCTTTATTCGTTGTTGTTAAACAGATTCCCTGTCTCTGACTTACTGATACCCTCCTCATCGGATCACCGCAGTCGAAATAATTGCAGCAAACTTGGCTCGGAATCTCACAACAATAAGTCTCTAGTGTGTTTTAATTACAAATCACCCTTGTAAATGAATCACTAGTTACTGTCATTATTGAATCTGTCAGTGCTGATCCACAAAACTGTCATCATTCAAAGTAACTGGCTTTGTTATTGCAAAGCACTCATTATTTACTGTAATTACTTCAATGGAAATGTCTTTAATTGCAGGAAGCAATTACTTAGCCACCTCCCGTTTATTTACCTGGAAAGCCTGTTTTTTTTTAAGTTTGTAATAATGGCAACTTTTTTTTGTCTGCCTAATCTAATAAGGCCTTATATGAATGTTCTGTACAGATTAATACAAGCTTCAGAGTGCTATGATCGAGATTCAATTACTGGACTTTAAAGCAAAGACCCCAAAACAGTAGTCTCTCTGGCAAAAGCAGAAGGGAAGTCTAGACTAGCCATATTGTTTTGTCGACAGCGCATGTCATTATCCGCAGAATAGTCATGGGGATTTCTCTCCGTCTCTCCTCCTCCTCGGGAATAAAAGGGAGGCAAAGCAGCATTGGTCACAGAGAGTGTTTTGTACTGAAGTGTGTGTGTGTGTGTGTGTGTGTGTGAGTGTGTGTGTGTGTGTGTGTGTGTGTGTGTTGGTTTAGAATACTTCAGTGGTCATTATTGGAAAGATGCCTCATGATAGATCATAGGAAATGGGTGCATGTGAGTATGTTCAAGTATGTGTGCGGTAAAGGGAGAGATGCTTTTGAAAATGTGCCCCTAATTGCGTCGCAAGGAATTCCTGCATGTTCAGAATATCTGGAGGTGGGAGGGGCCCTTCAGAGCCATGCAAAGGGAACCCCCCACTGCCAGCAAGCCCCCCTGTACTCCCCCTTCCTCACGTCTAGAGCTTATGAATGGCCTGAATACAATAAACGCCACTTTTTTTCTTTTTCTCCCTCCCTCTTGCAAGCCCTTCTTTACCCCTCTGAGGATTTCTGGGAATGTAACGTATGTGTATTTGTGTGAGTGTCTTGTGTGTGAGTGCTAGAGAGAAAACGAGTGAGGGCACTATTGTGAATGTACATCAAGAGTGTCTGCACTTTGTGTGTGTGTGTGTGTGTTTCATGTTTGGAGTTTGTGTATGTATGTATGAATTTCTCATCTGCCCAGTATGAAATGTGTGGATCCCATGTGGAACAGGATATCAGGTCCCTGAGGCCTGGGCCTTGCCTGGGCAACCAACCCAGGGTCATGTGAGCTTTCTGGGGTGTGAAACTCTAGGACGGGCCTATGAGAGATCAGCTTCAGGTCACTCACACTCTCAGCAAAATACACTCTCTCCTGCAAGCAATAGCCCTTAGACTAAATGCAGTGTCATAAACTCAAAAACCTGTCTCCACTCCTTTTCTTCTCAGTCCATCCACAGCCTATAAAACCTAGCAAAAACATCACACAGTATGTTCCAAAAACGTTTCGCCATCTGTGAATCATTCCTCGCACAGGATCCCACTCATGACATCTGGCACAAAGCTAATATTCATAACCCTTACTTCTCATCTCAACGGTGCTTCTACGAAGGAAAAATAAATTATTAGAAAGCTAAATGTCATAATTATCTTGCATTGCGCTAGAAGCGACACGTCTGACAGTACTGCTATTCGCAGATGAATGACTGGTAAGTCTGTGGCTGTTAATTTGCCAGGCAGCAGAAAAGTGGCTGACACCTCTGAATGGCACGTGTGCCCGTGCACAGGGGGCAGCTAGTACCAGTGTCTGTCCTATGCTGAGAGATGGTTTATAATCAGATCATAACAGATTAGCCTAGATACTGCTTGATAATGTCACGGTATGCCTTGAGACAGATGTAGAGGAGCGATAAAGACACAAGAGAGGGAAGTAAAGAAACTGAGAAGTGGAAGCTTAATTTCTACCCACAAGTTGAAGCGGTACACTTTTGATTTGCATAGGAAGACAAAAAAAAGCAAAAAATGAAGGAAAAATAACAATGCCTCAGTCTTACACCGAGCAAATACTGTGCAGATATCCTCCATCCAAACTCCACAGTCCAGCGGACAGAGAGAAAGAAGAAGAAGGGTAATGAAGTAGGAAGGGAGGGAATGCAATAATGAAACAGAGTGGCAGAAAGACTTAAATAAAAACCATTGAAGCTGAATAAAACAGACTTTAAGTCAGTTTAGCTAGTGCTAACAAAGCTAGTGAAAATGCACAAAGAAACCTAACCTAATTTTTACGTCATTATCTGTTTGCTTGCAGTGTGTGTGTGTGTGTGTGAGTGTGAGTGTGAGTGTGTGCATGCTCGTGTGTATTTGTGTATACAGCGTGTGAGGGGACTGATAAAATATTCCTTCCCTCGGTTGGCCCCGGGGCATTTCAACTGCCCCTGGCTCCTTCCAGTCAGTGGCCTGCTCCTAATTGCCACACACACACGCACACATAGAGACAGACAGACAGACACACACACACACCAGGAAACACACATGAATAAAGAAAGGCAAAGATAGACACACACATACAGACAAATGCACATCCATGCATGCAAACATTCTTAACACACAAACATGCACCCCCACTGTCCTGCATTGATTCACCCTTCTCCATCTTCCCAGCACCCCCACCTCACCAATAGTTACAAAGATGTTGTCATGGCCGATCAGTAGGCCCCGAGTTGTGCCTGTGGGGAGACTGGAGCTTGCTAGCTTAGCATCCACATGCTGTATGCATGCAGCGCAGGGTTAGAGCCTGCTGATGCTCTTAATAAGCCTCACAGCCTGTGTATGTAGACTCACTGACTTGTTCATTGGTTGAGTGGTTAGCTAGTTGCATGGCTAGAATTCTAAATAACTGATTGACAGACTGACAAAGCACACGACTAGCAGGGCTGCTTTATGACTGACTGTTGTGCTTGCTCACTGGCTTTATAGGGTGACTAGTTGACTGGATAGTTTAGTGGGTGACTGAAAAGCGGTGTGAACAACCATCTGACTGACCACCAAAAGGGCTATTGGATAAGTGATGGACGGATTATGATGTCACTGTGGCCACTTCTATACTAATGAAGATGAATTTGAAATCAGTGCTTGCATAGCCCATGTTTTCTGCCCATTCAAGCATACCAGTGATCCATACTGACACCACAAAAGACTACAGAAATGTTTGCATTTGGTCTATTGAGTATGCCCAAGATGCATGAGTCATCTGCTTTGAGGGCGACATGCACCAGTGTGTAACCACATGTCATAACAACAGACCCATGTTTTTGTTAGCCTCCACACCAGCCACATCTCGACATGTATCGGGATATGGCAATGCAATACCATATTTCCCAGCAAGAAAAATGGCAGTTTTATAGTATTCACTCCCCGCAACTCGTATGTTCAGCTTGGGCTACAAACATCAGTTGACAAGCATTAAATGATACACTGTACTCTGCTGATGTTTGTTTCACTGTAAGCCAAATTTGTATCTATTTTAAAGCACACTTGTCTTTATAGTGAAATGGATGGTACAGAATGTCTCTGGAGGACCTTTTACTGAAAATTTCAGTTTCAAGTGTTAAAAAATGTCACCTTAAAGACCCAATAAACGAAAAATATAGATCTGCATTATGAAAGCTGACAATTCTGTGTATTATTATCATTATTATTATTATTTTCCAGCTGATTTTCCAGTGCACCACAGCATCTTTTCCCTTTCTTACCAATTATTTTCTCGCTCTGTACTGCTCCAGTCAGTGGCTTGAGTTTGGTCTTCCACTTTTTCATTCTCTCTTTTCCGCTCTCACTCCATTTCCCCTAACACTGCCTCCTTCTCTTTTCTTATGGTCCTTCACTATCTCTCCCTCACGGTCTCTCCCTGTTTTAGCCTCTCTCTTTCTCCGACGGGCTCTGGTAACACAGTTGACATTTCCCCAACATGGCTGCCAGACACAGCTTCAGCACCTTTCCAGTTTCACCCTTCCTTTCTCCCTTTTTCTCTCTTCCCACCTCCCACTCTTTCCTCACTTGCTGGGGTTAAAGAAAAGCAGAAATTAGCCCCAGACCATGTAGAGGTGATTGGTATCAAATTGCACTGAAAATGGAAATGCCAATAAAATTGACAGCCCTTCTCCAGCCCTCTTTCCTTTCCCCCTTCTAGGTAAAAATAAGCGTGTATAGGTCAGACTCAGAGGTATAAGCAAAGGGAGATAAGGGGGGATGAATATTGGTAAGTGTTAAGGTTTCCCTGGCTTAGGGTGATGGGTGACAAAAAAAAATGCAGCAAGAAGACACACAGAGAATCTTGCAGTTTTTCCGAGCATACACTCTTTTAGTACTTTTGTACTTCATTTGCTCCCCTTTTTGTATCCTCCCTTGCTTTCCCTCCTCTCTATGCTTCTCATGATTCTCACCTCTTCCCTGAGATCCCATGCACACCAACTCTTTCCCACTTGCTCACCTGCATGAATACTCACTCACTCGCTCACCCACACTGAGCTGGTACTCTGGCCGTTTGCTTCTGTTTTCCCAACTCGCATGGGACAAGCCCCTGGGTTTGTTATTGTAGGCTTTGCTGAACATGAGCCGGTCTTTACAACGGATTGAAAGCATTTGCTTCCAATGAAAATCTGGTCTTAGATTACAGGGCCACGGCTCGGCTCACCCCTCTTTTCCACCAGGCAGAGAGATGTAGACAGAAGGGTGGGTGTATTTTAGCCCTGAAACAGTAGGAAGAAAAAAACTCACTTGTTGAGCTCAGGCTGCATTTGTCCCAGACTAATGATGTAACTAAAGACCACATTAAAAAAAAAATACATTTTTTTAAGGACAGAGAGGAAGAGAAGATACATTTAATGGCGCTTGAGCGGGTTAGTCCGTTAATCAATTAATGGATTGGCCATAAGTGATTAATTGGGTAAAGATTATTTAGTTCTGGTCTGATGTGTGGCTTAGTTTGTTTTACATCATTGTAAATTGAATATATCTGGGTTTTGTGCTGTGGAAATAAACAAATGTAATATTATTTAAGCTCTGGAACATTTGTGAGCATTTTTACTAATTCTGTTTTTATAGCAGATTTTCATCCTATTATCCAGTCCATAACATTATCCAGTGACTAGTAGCTCAACCTTCCACGTGGTTGTTTCCTGAAGCACTTCTTTACATTTTGGTGATGTGACAGTACAGTTCAACCAGCTGGTTTACCTGCCTCACAGTGGCAGGTGTTTGCATCACTGTCAGGCCATCTATAATAAGCTGTCTCTTGTTTTATCCCCTCTTCACCCTCGATAGCATCCCCTCCACTTTCACATGAGGTTCATTAAAAACCCTTCAATATGTGTGCATATGTATCTCCTTCTGCTAGAACAGAGCAAGAGAGTGAGAGCTAGCTGAGAGCGTTGTTTCGTATGGATCGTTGAGACTCTCTCTCTCTCCTAATGGTGTATATAATTCAGGTGCCCTCCAGGCATGCTTTCAGGAATTCTTTTGCCTGAGGTAATGGGGAGCAAAGGCCTGGGTTTTAGGCCCTTGATTATTCCATTGATGTGGCAGGCTGGAAAAAAGTCATCTCCAACCGGATTAGCGCCAACATGCCTATTAATTATCGATGAATCGGGGCTTAGGGTTTAGCTAGGTGCTGGGTGTCGCCCTCTGCAAGTTAGTGGAGCGCATGCCCATTTCATTGCAGTTATCTATCCCTGCCACAGTGAATAGACCTAGAAGCTTTAGAAGTGCTTTGTGTGTAATCAATAAATAACTGGATCCAATTGTGTGCACTGCTTCAGTGTTTTTTTTTTTTGTGTGTTTTTTTTCTCACATTTTTATTTCCCCTCACTTCCAGTCGAGAGAGGCGATACAGGACAAAAGTCAGTTATTTGCCTCTGAAATGTTTAGCAGTGAAGGTGCCACTTGTTTACTTCACCTCATGTTTCTTTTATGATTATCATCTTCATTGAGGGTGGCTCACATTTTTGAATAATGATAATAACAATTAGGCTTTTCACAGCCACGGATGGGAAGAAGCCCTTTCTCTCCACTGGAGCTGTATAGAAAACGTACCATAATTGGGTGGTTTTGAATATGTGCTGTGTGAGTGTGAGTGTGAGTGTGAGTATGGGTTCATGTTGTTGAGTCTGAATGCAGAGAAAAGGCCCGTGGAGCGCCTTCCTTTCTCTCTTTCTCTCAGTGCTCAAATACGCTGAGCTGTCTCAGTGTTCCCCTTAGGTGAGGTTAACTGGCCTTAATAGAGTCTTATCGAAGCCCTACAGGTTGCTGTAAGCAGCCATGACGCCATTGTTATGAAAAGCAGTTAGCTTTGTTAGCTCTGTATGTGCCTCTGACTTCCTTTTTTCTACCTATTTTCCTTTTATTTTCTGCCTTCCCCCTCCTTGCAACCTTGCCTTTTGTAGTGCCGTGTTACTCTTTCCACCTCAGGTAAAATGGCAGAATGCGCTGGGGCAACGCTTCAATAACTATTTTCCCCTCAGGATAATAAAGACTAAATCTCTCTGTCATTTTCAATTCTGCGTGGGCTTGGATGGGAGAGTGGGGAAATGCGACCTTACAAGTCCTTTGTGCTCCCCTTCTCCCCGTCTTTCTCCCAGGAAGATGCAAGCGCTTGCTCTGTTTTCAAGTGACGGGGGGAGCAAAATGAAAGGGAGGGTTATTTATAAATGTATTAAAAATGAATGCATTTATGAGGTGCTGTTTTCCAGCCATTCTCTTCTTGCCATTGTTGTGTCTCTATATCCATCCTTCTGTGCATACAAAGCCCTCCAGAATTCCCTCGAAATCGTATTTATTCCCTTTGAACACAGAGGCGAAGCAAATGCAGGAAGTAAACAAACTGTGTGTCTGATCTCCACTGTCTCTTCCTGTTTCTTGTCATGTGACAGGTGATGGTCTGGACAACAGTGTGGCTTCGCCGAGCACAGGGGATGACGATGACCCGGATAAAGAAAAGAAACACAACAAGAAGAGAGGGATTTTCCCTAAGGTGGCCACCAACATCATGAGAGCATGGCTCTTCCAGCACCTAACGGTGAGTTGAGCCAAACGCCATTCGTTCACTCTGTTTCATATCACGAGTGCACACTCAACTTCATTTACAGCCACGGGCTGTCTGTACTGTTATACTCGCACATAGACACACAGACACGCTCTGTCTTTCTGCACTACTCAAAAGAACACACTGAGCCACTCTTTCTCTCTCTCTCACACACACACACACGCACACACACCACCACAGCCCCTCTTCTTCATAGTGTATCCTTGTTCGTACGGTGCACACTTCAAAGACAGAGGCCTGTGTAATCTGCTGGCGATCTCTGCAGCCTGCGTTCTCACTCCTCATCTGCTGAAACTGAATAAGGTTGAAGCCAAGGAGAGATGCCCCTGGCCATAACTGCAGATACATAGATGAGCCTTATTAAAAACAAATCTGTCATTATTTAACAGATGCCGGGGATGCTGCAAAGGCCTGTGGTTTGGCTCCATTTTTCCTCAATTATAGCAGAGAATACAAATGCCGTTAACACCATCTTACTGCATCACAGATTCTTTGTGGGGAAAAATGTATTTAGACAATGGAGGATACCAGTGTGACTGCTGGGATGGAACCAACAGTGAGCTGAATGCTCCCTTGGCCAACACAATTTTGATTCCGTTCAAGCTGAATCATTCGACTTATTAAAGGAAGAGACTGAATATTAACCTGTTTCGATGTCTACTTAAAGAACAGCGTACCATAGTTTGCATGGTCTCTCATGAAATCAGAGGAAAATCTTCAGTATTATTTTCACTTATGCCCTGCTTGAGCTTGAGCGTTGATACAGTTTACTAACTTGGAGTGATTATAGTCTCCTTAGTCCCTGTGAGTGCATATGACACAGCTAGTATCAGCAATAATCACTGCCAAGAATGAGAAGCTTTGCTGTTTTTATCATAGTTTTAAATGGTATTTTTTTAAAAAGGGTCTGATATGTATTCAGTCAACAAATAGTTAATATGTTTTCCTTAACGTTGGTTTGAGACCTCACCTCCCACATCTGTTTTTGTATTGATTCAGATGAAGTATGAACAGGGCACAATATGGCCACCCGGAATTAATATTAGGCTAGTCCTACACCGTACCGCTAACCTTTTAAAAATATAAAAATACAGTAAGTAAAACTGCTTTTTTGTGTGACAGATTAAGTCTTTAGTTACATTTTTCATTTCAGCATCCACAGCTACGCTAGGGAAAAACCTTGCGTCACACACATTCTGCCTATGTCAGGGGTTTGTGGAGAACTTGATACGCTCTGGCTTTGTGGGTGTTGGTTTGAATTGCACAACAGTGATGATGTTAAAGAAAGCAATTTGGTTGTTGGATGATGGCTATTGCATGGGCTCAACTTTTTATTTATTTGTAGCTTGTCTTTGATGTCGATGGTATTCATCGCTCAGTGCATTTGTTGGTTTTCAACAGTTACCGGAAAATCAGAGGAACTTTTTTACCGTGTCCAATTGTCTGTAGGTATGTAGGCAACATTGTGTGTACGCGTACGCAGACTCTATATACTCTCAAGACTTTTTTCCTTTGTACTCCCTGCTTCCCATCTGACTATCACCAACTCTTTTCATATACCACCAGTTCTCCATCATCCTGCAAACACACATCATACACACATACTCCAACTCCCTGACCTCAACCCATACACTCCCAAAACCTTCGGGGCCACAGAGGAAAGGTGTTTGAAACATACACACATCCTGTCTGTGGAAATACAGTTCAACACACACATGTCTACTGAAAACACACCCGGCAACACACCTCCTGTGTCATATTACACCGTGAGCACGACTTATGGGAAGCTCCTACTCTGTTAGATCTCAAACAGTGAGAAGGATATAAGTGAGTGCCATGGGAGCAAAGGAAAGGAGAAGAAGGTGAGGAGGTGAAGACAGGGATAAGGAGGATTCATCAGTCTTTTTCTTTTCCAGAGCAAAATGGAAAGAAGCGCAAAAACATGCAGGCACACAATGGGACGTGGCCATTTTACTTTATTACACAAAAGAAGCTCCTTCAGTTCAGCCTGCATTGAAACTGAAGTAAACTGAAAGGTTGATGGAAAAATCACTTCCAATTTGTTTATTCTCTTCAATAAAGCCAAACAGAAATGAAACCCAGGCAGAGAGGAGCCAACATTTTCTTTGTTTATGGGAAATGTGGTCTTAATTTTGGGAAACACTGGCATTAACAATACCGCTGGTGTCAGATAAATGCTTGCTGTGGTTTCATTTGCTTACTCTTCAGTGTCACCATTAATTTATTCACCATATGTCAATGTTTACGAATGCTACACATAGCACCTCTAATGCAAAAACATTTACAGTTTTTCTCACACTGGTAGTATGCTTCTCTGCCTCTGCTGATAGCAACATAAGCATGGATAGCTGATCCACATTTCATCACGGCTTGACTCTTTGTTTCAAAGACAGAGGATGAAAGATGTGCCTGACCCCCTCAGAGATGAACACATAGACATATACACAATATATGAAGGGCTGCTGTAGCGCTACACAATCTTGAAAAAGCCAATCAGGGCTTGCTGTTTCTTAAGAATAATACATCTAAAAGTATTTGACACAGGTGCACAGAGACCACAAAACAGAATATGGTGAATTAGGAATGGATTATAGTAGAAGTTTAGACACCCAACCTTAGTGTTCTGTAATCCCTTCTGTTATTCGCCCTCACACTTAGACCCTTGGGAGTTCTCATTGTACTGAAGCGGAAAGGAAGGTGGGTGGCACACTGAGGCTGTGAGTACACCAGCAGGGTAGCTGGTAGGTGGCATTGACACAGCTGTTCTTACAGGGTTGTTTTGAAGACTTTTATGCATCTCTGCCTCCTTATCCATCAAGGATGCTAATTTCTTATATCTTGTTCCACGTGGAAAGGGTAACATTTGGATACGGAAAACTTCTAATTCCCAAGTTTGCTACAGTGTGTTACATGGGTCAAAGCCACAGTGTTTTGGGTATATGCATGGTGACAAGGGTATGTACAGTGTGAGGTTTAGAGTAAGGGATAGAGAGTGGGCATTGAATTTGTGATGATGACAACAGTTGCAGCTCACTGAGTTCTCTCCAACACACCCAATGAGCTCATATGTTGTTGACGATGCTTGTGGGACAAGTTCATCGGAAGAATTTGGCTGTGCTGACTTGGAGCGACTACAAAACATTAGCGTTTACCGCCTGTCACCAATGACCAAACTCGCTGCCAGCTTGACATGCAGCTGTAAACTTGGTAGGGAACCAAAGTAAAGGAGAGGGGAGGGATTTTCCACTTGTGTCCTCATCTCCTTTTGATGTTTGTTTGCATTTGACATCCTTAATTAAACATATGTTGCAGCTACTAGCTCTCTGTTGGTTTTACTGACTAAACTAAACGGGATATTTGTAAGCGTAACCTGCTTTCTCTCTTTCTAGATGTGTTTGACATCAATAAGGATGTGTTTAAAGATGTAGATATAACTCTGAAGTGTGCTAATGACTTTTCCCTGGAAATAACTATAAAATGTGTTTAAGAAAATAATTGCAGAATCAATTCTAAACTCATAACCGGCTGAGCTGCCTGATTGCTTTATGTAAGAGACAAATCTTGAAATAAAGAAAAAGCTTCTCTCCAATCTCTCTTTCTTCCAACCCTCCCATTGTGTGGTTGGAATACACCCACATCCCGCCCGTACCCTCCCCTCCACACAAATGGTATTTTCTTGTTTAATTTAACAAGAAATGAGTAGTAAATGAAAGCTCAAGCCTCAAATCCCCAACGCGCCCTGTGCTCTGCTCTCCACTCCCCTATGAAAAGGCAATTTGTGAAATTATGTGATAGAGTAATTAGATGGAATTCACCCCCGCCTCCCCACTATACACAGTACCCATATTCCCATTTAGATTGCTGCCGTGCTAAACTGAAGTAGGTGTGTGTGTGTGTGTGTGTGTGTGTGTGTGTGTGTGTGTGTGTGTAAAAAAAGAAAGGGCAGAGGGTTTTGGTATTTTTAGTGTTCATATTGGTATATTCACAGATTGGGACACACACTCTCACACACATCGCTAACACCCTCTCATTCTGGCTCTCCTCCCCTCCTATTTGTACACAGATGCAGTGTAACGAGGGGCAGCCATGATCGCAGCTCATAAAAGAAGCCAACCCGCAAACCCTCAATGAGCTGCCTTTCACCCCCTCCTCCTTTCTCCTCTTAAAATGTGTAAAATGCAGAGAGAGAGCGCGTATAAAAAAATCCAACTTGAAGGCATAATCCGCCGTTAATACAATTAGAGTCCAATTTAACCACTTGCGTACGCAGATGTAGCTTAGCTTGGGGAGCGCTGTCCCCCCCCCACCTTCCTTGGAAATGCTTTTTTACCCTCAACACAGCAGCGTGCAGTGGGGGTTTGAGCAGAAACAGGTGTGAAAAGCGATATAATTCATTTCTGTGCTGGCAGAGGAGGCCAGGAGCCTTGCTGTCGTGGGCCCTGGGTGGTGGAGTAATCTAGACTGGGTGTGCAGGGTGGGAGGCGAGTGAGAGGAGTGGATGGATACATGGATGGCTAGCTACACTACTCATTAGAAGCAAGATAATTTCCTCCTCGTCTCAATCGCAACTCCTCGTTCGGGTTGCGATTGAACCAAACAACAGGGCAGAGTTGTGCATAACCAACATTTAGATTTAATATTTAAATTCACAGCGCTCTGTAAACTAAACACTTTGCAGTTCCTGAATTTCTCACCTAAGGGAACACAAACCAGATACTCAAAGCCTCATCTAAACAACAGAAGGCAAAGGAGGGAAAAGCATTTGAGGTCAGAGTTCGCCCTTGCCTCAGATGCCATTATTCTTCGTCTGTTTATTGCTGGAGCCTGAATATGTCAGCACCCTGGTCACCCGCTGCAGCCCTGACCCACCGCAGCAGCCCATTGCTGGGATGGTATTTTTTTCTTCTAATTCTGCCATACTTCATACTTTTTAATGCGTTATAGTGATAAGAAATGCAGAATAGCAAGAAATACAGTACAACAAAGGTACACCTTTGAATTAAATTCAGGAAACCGGCACTGACATGTACTTTTTCATATTTATGGTTATGGGGGTCTCATGATTATTGTTACACTTGTTTGTCTTAGTTATATCTTGCACAACTTAAGCTTCTCATGAAAAATAATTTCAATTAACCATTGAAGCCACCAAGACGCCTTGTTAATGGTTTTGAAAAGACATCAGGAAGCAAGCTAAAAAGGAAGACATCAGCTGACTTTTTATGTGTTTTCATTCATTTATTCATAAACGACAACAAAGGCATGATGTCCATCTTGATACTATAAAGTAATATAGTGGCCTATGTGGCCTGGTGTCTCCGATTAGGTCTTAATTCAATCTTAGCGGCAGTCAGAATCTTAGGCGCCACTGCATTGGGATTTCAAAGAGGTCCTAAGAGACGACAGACAGATGGACAGATCTGCCAAAGGCCTGGCGTGACACTGTGACGAGACAGGGTAGCAGAGGAAAACAAGAGAACAAGTTAGGCTTATTCTCAGCATTTTTATTCAGTTTCAGATACTCTATCTCTGGGAATGGAATTGGCTTTGGGCTGTGTGTTTGTGTGTGCATTTGTCTGCGAGGACCTGTGTTTGTGTAATTGTGGGTGTGTGATTGCTCTGGTGTGTGTTTGTACGAGGGCATTTGGAAGCAATGACTTGTCCGTACCAATCCAAGAGTGGTTGGTGTCAAAGAGGGAGGCAGCTGAGTCAACCTGCCTACCCCCACTACACATTCACACACACATGCACACACATACTGTGCCCCAACCCCCACATTACCCCACACCTTGTAATGAAAACATCATCAATTATCCCTCTTGACAGGCCCCAGGGACCAAAGGCAGACAGCTCTCTTTTGGGGCTTCTCTTTGTGGACTGACCCTTACAGACAAATAGATTTGCTGCACACAACACTTACACTTTGCGACCATTTCATGAAGGACACGTTTGATTTTTTGATTTTTATTTATTTATTTGTTTATCTGTTGTATTAAAAGGTGATGGGCTAATGATATGACCCATCTTTGCCAAGTAGATAGTGGGTCTTGGGAGCTGGAAATAGCGAGACCAGTCCATCTGGTGGAGGTGCAGGGGGGCAGGAGGTGTGAGCGTGTGTATATGTATGTGTGTTATGTGGGAGACTAGGGAGGGTGTTGTGTGGGGGTAGTGGTATGGCTAGGGCAAAGGAAAGGCATCAGTCCTGACATGGACTCCTGAAAGGCCATCTGTGTCATGATTGATGGATGGATGAGCAGATGAACAGATGGATACAGTATCTATCAAAAAGACTGACACATGGTTCATCTTGGCAGCTTAAAACATATATATACTTTGCTAAAATATCAGCCATTTTCACATGAATTTTACCATCACTAATAGCAATAATCATATGCTGGGATGCATTCTTTAAAGGTTCAGAAAATCAAATCTTCATATAGGTTTAATCTTGGCAGCAAATCTTTCATTCTTTACATGTGAATGGGTCGTGTTTTCTCACATATAAGATCATAAACTTGTTACAAATCAGAATACAGTTTGCATTTATATCACAGAAGCGTGACCCTTTTGCTGAGAATTGATATAAATATATAGAAAAGAATCCAGTTAGACAATCCTCTTTTTAAAAATTGTTATCTAAGGATATTCTCATTATTCCCATACTCTAAGCAGGCTGAAGAATTTTTTGGAAATACTCATATGAATTATAAAAGGACCTGCCTTGGGTCAAAGTCCATTTACATTTCTGACAATACTTTAGGTGTACCTTTCCTCCCATTTTCTCCCCTCTGCTTCTTGTATCGTTTTACCCCTCTATTTAAAAGCCCTCAAGGGCAGTTAACTTTTAATTCATGTCACCTTTGATCTTTTCTAAAAATGTCTGCCATAGATCTAGACCAAAACCACGCTTATGTGTGTGTGCGTGTGTTGATCTGGCTTCAGTCAAGGGGTGGGTCAGTGTGTTTCCTTGAGAACGTGAGAACTTTACAGACCCTCAAGGTCGGTCAGTAGCAGTGAAGGAGATCACGAGCCTCAGAGCCCCAGCGTGGCTCGCAGGACTAAATGCACACACACGCACGCAAACACACACAGAATCATCTGCTTAAACTGTTCCAGCTTCTTTTTTAGTTTAGCATTAGATTAGATTTTTTTGGAGGGGAAATTCAAACATGTTTACAAGTTACACTTAAAGGTTTCTATCCTATATATAGAAACTCATTCTCACTGAACAACATATCACTGGGTGTTTTTCAGTGTATTAAAATGCAATATTTATGTCAATGACATTAAATATCTAGTTAAATTGAATACTTAATTTGAGCCTTTATACATCATTACTGTTATTACTATCTACCATCTGTTCTTTTCTTTTGGCTAAACCTTCTGCTTTTTTTTCTCTCCTCCCTCCAACTCTCATATAATTTCATAGTTGGGAAACTATGAAACAGTTCAGTGTGTGGTTTCATTGTTGCATGTCACGATGATTGATGGCTTCATACTGAACCTGTGTTTCACACTAGTTCTTTTTTTCATTATCACCTGCATGTGAAGAGTGTTTGTGTGTGTGCTGGGTGGATACAGGCCCAGTAACTCAGATATGTGAAACCATTCTTGGTTTGGTACCCACTAATCAGTTTACAGTGATCTGTAAATCCAGAGAAGAGGTTCGCTCTCAGCTCTAAGTCGCACACAGACACACTCAAGTTGCACACTCTTTTACATAGGACCACATCCATGACGTCAGCAGCTGGGTAGGGTGTGGAGTTCCCCACCATCACTGTGGTATTTATTGGAGAGTGAGTGGCAAGTTGACATATGGAAGAGTAAGGGAAAAATATTGTCATAAATCTGTGGTTAACTTGATGAAATGCTTCTATCCATTGCTTTGCAAGAGATTAGCAAAGCTAGCCTGTCATGCACTCTCTAAGCAAATGCATAACCTCCGAATGGCTTTTTTGTTTAAAACTCCTCAAATGAGACTTTTGGCAGAAAAATGTTCTCCGCCCTTCAAGTAACCGAGTTTAGCATAGGCTCTGTGTAGCATGATTTTGTCTAGCCAGTGATATATTAACTCTGCTAAGTGTGAAATCACATTAGCGCTAGCTGTTAGCCATTATCCATTAGGCTGTGTTTGGTGATCCAGAGGATTGTGGGATATTTTCTGGCTGGAGTCAGCAGCTCAATACCTTTTACTTACAGCAACTGCTGCAGCTTGCCCTAGATACATTTGGTGTGGATGTGCGTGTGTATGTGTGTGCGCGCACGCCTGTGTGTGATTGCATATGCAGTTGTGCAATTATTTGTATCTGTCAGCCTCATGTCTCTTTTGTAAATGCTGAGTGAGTGTGTGCATGCCTTTGTGTCTCATTCCATGCGTGTGCTCGATAGACGTTGTGGCTTTGCCATTGTGGTAATCAGTTTGCGCGTTGGCTGAACTAATTTATCAATTCAGTTCCTCCCACTTGTATTCTCTCCCATGCGTGAACCCTCTCTCTTTCCCCCACACTCTGTGTCCCTTTCTGACAAAACACTTCTTTCTGAAAAACCATAACGGTTTCCTATCTTTTATGCATGCCTTCTGCCTCCCTGACTTCTCCCTCCTTCTCCTCCTTTCTTCACTCCCTTTTTACTTCCTTTTTTTCTATAATGTACAGCTGTGTTTCCTTACATTTTAATGGTCTTGAACCCCGATGTCATGGAAATATTGGTGCTCTTGTGCTGTTTCAAAGGGGAAATGGCACAAGAGCATGGGGGAGAGAACCATGATTTATAGATGAGATCTGGTGATATCCTAATCACTTGTCTCATAATCCTTTTTTTTCTTATTTTTACATTGGGGAGAAAAATAACCCCTGTCAGGATTATGATGCATTAGCGGCAGGTGGCATGGATAATATGGCTATAGGTTGGTAGTGTACTATTGACCAGCTGATCCAGGGTGCCTCATAGAGCGGGACAGTCAGGTGTGTTGTACGCTCATCTGTGACGCGCACACCCACACAAACAAGCATGCATGTGTACGTTTATGTGTATTTTCTGTGGTGCGTGTATATTTGTGTGTCCATCGGAGTGAGGGAAATCATAGCTAGTGAACCAGGTGGTGAATGCAGACAGGCAATAACTCATGGTAGAGGAGTCGAGCAGAGCTGAGGGCTGGCAGAGAAGATGTGTTGGGAAAACCTACACCAATGCACATACCCTGTCATTTTTCTCACTTTTCCACTGACTTGTCTTTCTTTTACGTCTTCTCCAAACATATTTGTAACACAGAATAAGACCCTCATGTGTTTCTGTACTCTTGTCTTTAAAGTCACCCTTTTATTTATATGCAGCGTATTTCACACTATATTTGCCGGCTTTCTTCTCTTATTGCTCCTTTCACTCTCTCCGAGGCTGTCTATATTGTTAGCAGAACGTGGACAGGACTGAGGATGCTGCTCACTTGTTTGTTACAACAGATTAAGTCATTGATTTGCAAAAGCGGTGCACTGATGGAGAAGGCCCTCTGCTGCTGAAGATGTGGAGAGAGAGAGATGAATGAAGCAGAAGAAGGAAATTGGGGGGGGGGAGGCATTTCACAAAGGAGAAAGAGAAGACAGAAAAGATGGGAGCTAATTGTAAAGGGAGAAGTTAAATGAAGGTGGGAGAAAAGAAGCTAAAAACAGAGGCAGCCCCAGATAGTTAAGGAAAAAGCTAAATATAGAACAGAGGGATGGAGGGGGTGGTGACGGGTGAAAAGGATAGGAAACTAGAGGGACTCGGAGAGGAAGGAGAGAGGGGTGTAGGTGTACTTTGAATGACAGAGATGTCAGAGGGAGAAAGAGGAGGGAGGTGAATGTGAAAGCTTCATCTTATAATAACAGTGGCTGTAACCTTCCTCTATCTACTACCTGCTTTAAAGAGCATAAGGGAGCAATTGTGAAATACCTTTACCTAGTTTCAGTATCCCCCCCAATCCAGGTTCTTTTCACCCCCCTAGGGGCCAGTGGTGAGTTTCTAATTAAAACGTTGGGGGCAAAAGGGTAATTATGATAATAACATAATAATATCGCCAGGGTTATTAGAATGTTCTGTGGTCCCCAAATTGCTTCCTCTGAGAGATCAGATTTCAGTGGCATTACGTAAAGTCAAATTTCCTTGAAAGTCAGGTGAAATGAAATGTATTCCCCCATGGTCGAAGTGCAATCTGAGAATCTGATTCCCTCTTGTATGTCATGGACATGAGTCTAAAAAAAGCTTTACAGTTTCTCACCACAATGACATGTCTCTGTTCTCCTCTTACCTTCATCCTTAGTTTATACTGAGGGTTTATGTGTTGAGAAAGTCTACGTTTTAGTGCAGTAGTTTTTGTTTTCTTTCTTTGAACTCACCTGTAATAGCTCATAGTTTCTTACAGCCCTGTGCAACAACTTCCATGTATTGTAGTTGTGTATAACAAGAGAACATTTGTTTGCAAGCTTAGAGATCAGTGCTAGAATGGTAGCTCCAAGCACTGCAGCTTGGAGCTAGCATGCTTGCGCTCCAAGGGGCATCCCACTGGTTTCTCTCAGCTTTCTATGGTACCTTACTAGGATGATGCTTTTTTGGATCCCTGTTACTCCCTATTTACACACCCCCTCATTCCCAGGCAGCCCTGAGGCAGCCCACCTCCAGCTGTGGCTGCCGTTCTCTGCACCGCTTGGTGCAAGTGCCGATTGCTTTGGAGTGCCTCCCCTCGCTCAAATAGGCGGTAATTACGGGCTTAAAGAGGTTTAGTGGTCCAGCAAACTACATAATCACCCCTTGAATTAGCCTCAGCTCATCAGCCTCAGTCCAACGAGCAGTGCTTACCACTAGCATTAGCTAGCATGCTGCACTCCCTTCTCTTTATTGCACAGAGGGAAGCACAGCAGCAGGTGTTGTGCAACATCCGGCCCCCTTAATAAATTTAGCCTTCCCTGTGCTGGAATAGGGAGGACTAATGAAGCACGCCTTCATAGTGAAAACAACCAGAAAGTACACACACACACACACACACACACACACACACACACACACACACGATTCTTTCCATCAGCACCAACAGACCTCACCCTTTACATTATACGTATATATGGTACTTTCTAAAGACTTGTCATGTACCTACATGCTATAAGCGTAAGTGTACACATACATTAGAGGCACACCCTACTGTACACAGCACACAGTGTTTTTTTTAACACCCAGTTATATTGCAACAGCAGTTACACAGCAGTGGCTGCTGTCCTGCATTGTGCCCTGAGAGTTTTACTAAAGTGATGAATGATACTAATCATCAATTATCATTCTGTGGAAGCTGGTAATGCTGTACATTGTCTAATCCACTTTGTACCGGAGCTTTAATGACATACTTTTCACCCTTTGCGTCACCAGCTAACTAGATTTATCTCATTCCCATAGGCAAGAGCGCTGTGAGATTTCCCTAAATCAACAAAAGCTGTTTTTTGAGAGGGCAATGCTCATTAATGAATAAAAAACCCAAGAACATCTGCTTTTCTACATTTTTTTTTCATCTCGAAAAGAGATGGAGAGATTTGATGACAAAAACAGTTTGAAAGGGGGTTTCTTTGCAATTTATGGTGCATATATCGAGCCCCCCCTCCCCAAAAAAAGGAAAAAAAAAGGTTTATGAATTATTCATACAAGCTTTGAGCTAGTTTACTGAAGACCAGTACCATAAAAGAGGCTGTTCCTGCTTTTTTTGGGTAGCGCTAAGAAGGGGACATTTAATTTTGCACAGACTTTTCAGACAGAAGAGACTCTGCATCTCTCATCTTGTAGTTGGTTCATTTTGAGTTTCTCAAAAGATCTGTTTTTGCACTGTTTAGTTATTTTGCGTCGGAGCAGCCTGAATCAGAGGAAATTAGGTTAGGGGTGCTTTGTTTTTCTTCTGTTGTTGTTTTGTTCACTCTCACTCCCTTTTCTTTTTTTCTTTAATCCCCCCTTTCTCCCAGAGCCAGCTTTGTTGCTGGGTCCCTGCTCCCTAATGAAGTCAAAGGGATGTCAGTCGATGCCACCTACACAGAAAGGAATTTGAAATGGCGTAGCTCTCACAGCACAGCATGAACACACACACACACACACACACACACACACTGTAGATGAAACTTTGACTCTATGAGCAAAAAAAAAATTATAAAATAAAATAAAACTGGGAAATTGGAAGCTTGCTGTATGAGATAGAACAGGCTTACAGTTTGGAACGCTTGTTTTAAAGTCTGCTCGTGCTCAGGGTTCAGGGTATTTGTTGTTAGCATAACAATGTGCTCGGCTCTCCAAATATTTAAGGTAATCTCATGCTCGTCTGTCAGGAGCAAGGCCACACTTCCAGTAAACCCTATGTTTTAGAGTGTACATGTGTGCATGCATGTTTGTGGAAGACAGTTTGGTTTGATACAGTGATGCCCTTCTAGCCAAAAAGGCCTCCGGATTAGCCGTCAGGCATTCCTGATAGGCAGCTCGGTTTCCACAGAGATTTGACCTGGGAACAGTGAGGGGAAGAGATCTGGCCAAGTCAAGGCTGTTTACTTTTTACCTTAAGTGGTACATGCAAGTCGGTAACCGTCCATTATTTTGTTGGTGTTTCACCTGCTTGGTTTCAGGTCAGGAGAGTTATGCTGCTTTCACAAGTCTGCTTACAAATATTTCCGATGGTATCTTGTTGGTTACAGTGGTACACTTAGGGGAAAGTGTTGCATATTACCAATTTGTTTACTGTTATCATTGCATTTTCTAACATCTTTGTGCCTTGTGGCCTTCTGCAACCATCTGGTGGTAAAATAAGCTAACTGAAAATACCACTGACCCATGTCTGTTATCCACAGATTGTGCGGTGTCATGGCCTCTTTTTTTGAGGGACGTCACATGGCTGTGACAACATATGATTTTCCTCTCTCCTCTTCCTCCCTCCATCCTGTTTCATGGTTGCAGTTTTATAAAGCTAATGTGGCGTGTCAAGCCTTTTTAATGGGAAGCGCAGAGGCTTGGGAAGTGTAGCTTTAAATAGAAGTATATGCAACGATAACGCCCTAATGCTAATGGCAAAAGAAGAAACACAGAGAAGTGTGGCTACAGTGAAATTGGTTATGAAGGGTGTAATCACACATGTTTAGTAAAGATGCTGAATATGTGTTGTAAGCTATATATATAAAAAAAGCAAACAATTGTAGATACTAATACTCACAACCAAAATGGAATAGCTGACGTTTGGCAGCTAAAATCAAATTTCCATCAAAATTAAAAAAGGAAAGAAAATGTTTTTATACAGAAGAGGAAAAAGCAGTGAGACAGAGATAATAACAAAGAATTGTTTTTGTTGAGGGGGCAAGATAAAGAGAGAAGAACAACAGCACGATAAAGACATTTTTAAAATGTCCCTCCTTTCATGGTCATATAGTGCTTGCCCAACAAAAGAGTGAATCAGACTACTTTTTCCTTTTCCCCTCTTATTACTACCAACAAATTCAGGTGAGACTTGTACGGCACAAAACAAGAATTGGGGAGCTGTGACCTTTTAGGAATTCTGTTCTTTTTTTGTGTCAAAGTTTATCAGAGTTTTTACTCCAGCAGATGAGATCAAGAGACTGTTTGGACACTTTGTGCTGTAAAGGTCAAAAGTTCAGTCATCATGAAGAGAACTAGGGAATGGCACCAAGCAAATACTTGTTCCCATATTCTAAGCTACCATAACTTAATGTTTCTCAAAACTAAATGAAAGTGTAGGACATGAAATCAGACAGGGTAGCTAGTGTGAAGCTTAGGTCGGGTAACTTTAAAAATCTAAGTCTTTAAAAGAACAACTTTTCATCCCTTTCATAATATCTTAATTAATTTATTATGGCTACTTTAAGTCACTTTTAGATCTGTGGAGTTTTTCCATCAGAATCCTCACAAAATTAAAATTTTACTTCAGTGGCATGTGTTCAGAGCCTTATTACCAGCTCAACCTGATGATACTTTATTTCAAGTGTTTTTAAATTATTTAATATATTACTTTTTCCAGATATTTAAAAATATAAGTCCTATTTTGTTGTATATTTAATTGTTAACTATAGCAGTTTACTTCTTTTTTTTTTCCTACAGTCATGCCTAGAATAGTTTTCTCTTGGGTTATGTTTGGGACGGGGGAGTAAAAAGGGGTCCTACAGAATATTCATGCTCTTATCTCTTTTTTAAACCCTGGGGCTCCAGATATCCATTTCCATGTCTCCTCTCCTGCCTCCCCCTTCCCTCTTCCTCTTTCTTTCTTCTATCTATCCCGCTCTTGTTCTTGTCTGAGGAGGTCAGAGAGGAAGACGGTCAGACAGGGAGGGGATGTTACTGATGCTCTGTTACTCACCCACACACAGGTCTGCACGCAAAGATACATACACACTCATACATGCACCATATTCAGACCATGCACATCTAAACTTACTTGTAAACCATGCAAGCTCAGTGGCTCAAATAAGAACAAGCACACATATTCAATTCTGTGCACATATTAACTTGGAGGGCAAAGCAAAGTAAAATCTTTGACTCTACCGGACAAACAAAATGTACAACAGAAATGTACACCCATACTCTTACATACTCAGACTGATAAGACACGAAGAAGAGAAGGAAGCAAAAACGCACACCCCTCCTGGCACCCACATGCTCAGAGCCCAGTGGAGAGCAGGGTGGAAATTCTCATGAAAGGAGCTGTATATTTGGAGAAGACATATCATTAAGATAGGCGGAGGGAAGAGGGAAGGGAGGGAAGGATGCGCAGAAACTTTCCATCTGCTCTTTTAAAGAACATGTTATTGCTTTTCTCACTAAAGGCCCCTCTCTCTCTCTGTCTCTTTTTCTCTCTCTCTCAACCCGCTGAACCTCAGCCAAAGGCCGTTAAGACACCAGAATCGCTCACAGACAATATTAAAACTGGCCGACTTGTTGCTCAGCAAGAAACTAAATCACAGTGTTTTGACAGATAGGAGCTAATTTGGAGGTTTAGGGAAAAAAGGAGGAGAAAAACAGTTTTAATGTACTGGCTTCATGGCTATCTCTTCCTCTAAACTCTTAAATTAGGTGAGGACTTTTTTGTATGTGAAAACTTCTAAAGGAGTTTGCTTATGTAGAGTAGGAGTCTCAGTGCTAAAGTACTGAAGTTCTAGTAATTGTCCTGGAAGTTGTGTTATCAGCATAATATGCGTTTAACTGTAAACAACAAAAATGCTCATAATTTTTTAAAAAATTGACACTGAATGAATGAATGACGTTATTTCTGACTGATTTCTTTTAACCATTTTTAATAGATTTAATTTAATTATTGTATAAAAATTAAAAGAACATCAACCTTATGCTTATTTATTCTTAAGTAAATATACTTATTACATTCTACCACTAGCAGCATTTGTGTCAAATGAAATGCTGTGAGAACATTTTTCTTCCAGTACTGTAGGCTGAGACCGAGATAGTCACACACACTGTCTGTTTGTGTATTTTATTTATGCATCTGTCTGTGTAAGTGCGTATCTGTGCTGGTAAGCTAGAAGGAAGGGAAACATTGAAACAGGGTGTATTTGTGCTGTATTGTGGCCCCTGGCATGGCTGCATCCCCCTGATATCACGAGGCAGACACTCACAGATCTGTGACAAGCAGAATAGACACATTGATCTTTTCATGTTCAATCATCTTTTTTGTTGCAAAGAGAGACATGTTTTTCACATGATTAGCTGAGATTAAAATGTCAGAAGTGTATGTGCAGATATGATATATAAAGCAATGCATCGGGGCATCGGATGACACAAGCCGTAAGAATAATGTTTTCTCACTTTCACCCACAGAGGAAGGCAAGTGCTGCCTCAGATTTTCTGCAGTTATTTTCCTTCGGATTTTATCTGATTGGGCAAAAATATGGAGGCAACTTGCACGCACACTGAAACAGCACTGTGTGTATGTGTGTGTGCACATGTATGGGCAGTTCACATGCATATATGCACACTAACACACACACGTACACGAACAAAAATGGTTGTAAAAAAAGAACTGGACACAAATTTGGCCAGAGGCGACATGCAATTATAACTTTGTGCATGAAATTAGCCTCCTTGTGTTCCCATTCCCCGCAACCAATCACATGGACAAGGGAAGACTGGGAAAAAATCAGTCTCCCCTCGCTGTGCTGGGTGGTTCCAGCATTAAACACAATCCTGTTCATTATGCACTGAAAAAGCTTTAATGAAAAAATGAAAAAGCTGGCGCCGCATTAATTTTGCACATCTGATTGACTAACAAGGAGACATACCCTTGATAGATGGTACTGCAAATATTATACAGCAGCCATATGTGTGATGCCTGTTTTTGAACACAAAAACTTGGGATTTTAGCGAAGCACATGTTAGCGCTGCGAGTAACTCTAAGCTCGACTCGGTCTATTTTTAAGAGAGCAAATTAAGCTAAAAAATATTTGAATTTGTTCTTTAAAGTCAGTAGCATAACATTTTTTAGACAGTCATTGTTAAATACTACTACTTAATCATTCAAAAGCAGTGTGCTAAAATAGTGCTGACTGGGTTATTAAGCCATACTTTCCTCGTGCTCTTTAGTTTTTGATGTATCCCTTTTGTAAATGTATACACAGCCTTTTGGATTATAGATAGCTCTCCAGTTTGTGCTAGCCTTTCAACAATCTATTCTCTCCATCGCTCCCTTTCCCCTCCCTCCTCTTCTCCTCTTTTACGGCCTGCCTATGCCGTACTGCACAGTCCATGTCTTGTCTGAGTCATGAACAGCACATTGTACTCCATGAACAAGGCTCCGTGCAACTGTGATACCCCCTACTCCAATATAAATCAACACACTCCCCAAGTTAGCATTTATCCAGTTTATTCATTCTATATATTTAAACAGGTGGCTCAAATTTAACTGTTCTCAGCTGGCTTCTTGATAGGAGGGGTCACAGTCACTGGTTTATATTTAAACACTGACTTTAGAAGTCACTTCAGGCTGTTCGTGTCCATGATGCATTTGTTAGTCTTCAAATGAATAAAAAATCATTCAGATTCCGATTTGGATCCTAAAATAAGGAGGAAGACTCTTTTATCTTTTACCTGTGAATATTATTGTTGCACAAATGAGTGAAAAAGGGATGTCTTCTAAAATCAAGGTGATGCAGTTTGATTAAAACATATATAAGACTCGACACAGCATTGAATGATATGTTTTGGTGGCATTCTTTAATTTTGGGGATAAGAATCATATTGTGCAGTTAAGCTGTAGAAATAATTGCAACAAAAAGACAAACTTAACAGAGTCATGTTATTGTACACACTGTAATAAGGATAAAAGCAACCAGCAGCAATAAAGACGCGAGTTTTACATCCTCTTGTCTCTATTCCATCGGCTTAATGTTACATATTCCCCACTCTCTGATTACATATGCAGCGGGGTGAAAGGGGGGCCATTGACGCGAATATATTTGTGTAAGAGGCTGCCTAATTACTAGAGCTGGTTCTCCACTTCACTTAACTTTCTAATTGGCTTGCCTTTTTGGCTGCCATTAATTACAAGATTTCATATTCCATTAATGATCGGAGAGGGTGGCACATTAATGTGCACACACTCAGATGTACTTACAGTATACATAGACATGCACACAGGCACATACTGACACCTATGCACCAATGAGCATGAGCACACATCTCATTTTCTAGGTCTCATTACAGCGCATGGTTTTGTATGTGCGACTGTGTATGTGTAACCTGTGCCCTGCAACATCTCTTTCCCTGCTAAAAGGCACATCAAAGCCTTTTTAAAAAAACAAGAAGCTTCATTAAACAATTTGTGGTCAGCCTTTTCTCAAAGTGTCTCTGTCTCCTGCAGCATCCCTACCCATCGGAAGAACAGAAGAAACAGCTGGCGCAGGACACAGGACTCACGATCCTACAAGTGAACAACTGGTAAGTCATTTCAGAGTTTACATGCAGTCGATTTCAGGAGTTTGACCCCCCAGGCTATCCCAGTTCTTGATGATTAGAATTAATGCCTCCACTCCACCTCTATTTTCATCACACACACACACACACGCACGCACACGCACACACCATTTACTGAATCATCCTCACCTAGATCAATCCATCTAAAGAGATATGGCCTGGAGTGATTTTCCAAACCAACAGCCTAACTCGGCCCAAACATGAGAATCCATGTTAATTAAGAATCAAACTACTATCTGAAAACATCCAATAAAATCATCCAAGATGCACAACTTATAAAAGAATGATTACTTGAAAAGTGGCTGCTCTGAGACTAATTATAGGGTTTTACTTTGGCTGTCTTATTTTGGGGTTTGTGGCTTTTTGTAGGCTTACCTTTAACTGTGATTAGCATTTGTTTTAAACACTTGGAGAACATCATTTAACATTCATCTGCTCTTTGTAAATTTTTAAAACGTACATTTATTCAGTTTATACACTCTGTTATCCTGAATTTTTTTTCTCTTTTTTTCTTTTGCAAATTATACTGAAGTCTGTAGTACTGCAAATTATTTGAAAAGTAAAATATGAAAAGGAAACACTGTATATTCTGATTTGGATAAAAAAAATCCTCTAAGAAGTTTAGTTACCTTTGTCTTAACAACTCAGTTCAATCCAATACTAATGTATTTGTGTAGCTCCAAATCCCAACTATGGTCACCTCAAGGTGCTTTATATACTAAGGTATGGATCCTACAATATTAGACAGAAAATACCAGAAATCAGACAATAAACTCTCTTTTAACATGAAAGTGAGGAGAAAAAGAAAAGGGGAAAAAGAGCACAAAGAGACGAGGATAAAGCACAAACTATGGAAGAGAGCAGATAAAGGTTAATGATCCAATAGTGGCATATAAATGCATCAAGAGTGAAAATAAGTGAGTGGAGAAGATGGGAAGTCCCCCAGCAGCCCAAACCCGCATCAGCATACTAAGGCATGGACAGGGTCACCTGCTCCAGCCCTGTGATTAAAAAGAAAAATTTTAAGGCCTCTCTTCTGAATTTAAACTGGGAGCTGATTCCACAGGAGAAGAGCGTGATAGCCAAAGGAACTGCATCCAATTACTTTTGCAAACTCTGGGAACCAAAAGCCTGCAGTCAGAGTACAAAGTGAACGAAAGTCAGTCAGAGAACAAAATAACCATATATTATTGTTATTATTTAGTACTTCTTTTTTAACAAGGCATTTGAAGATGTCCTTGTTAGCAAGGAGCCTAGCATATTAGCGGACAGGCTGATTGCTAACTGGCCTCTGCAAATTACTGCTCTGTAAGTGCCAACTGGCCTGTTAATTGGGCACGGACTGAGCCATAAAATAAGGTTGCTAAGTATCCATTTTAACCTTAGGTAACACTGTAAAAGGTAAAAGGAGGCCCTGTGTCCTTTTGCGGCTAGTCTTATCAGAGAGATGGCTATCAGCACATGCTTAGTGTTATTAGCCATGTCTAATTAAAGGGGCTCGAGTCTGGGTAACCAAGGCAAGGCCCTTGCAGAAGGTGTTTGATCTAAGCAGCCCTTAAAATAATCCTTGAAAGTATCAGTGAGTTTGCTTGGTAGGAGCATGAAAGTGGAGACCGCAGAAAAAGCAAAGAGAAGGAGTGAGAGTTGAAGAGGCACACAGTGAAAAATAGATGAAGAGAAGGAGAAAGGGAGAAGGGAAGAAAAGGAGATGAGACATGATAACTCCCCATTACTAGTGGCCTAATGATGTTAACATTATTCCCAGCCATTGTTCAATCTGAAACCTCAGAGACAGACAGACGTTAGATTAGGGTATGAAGTATCAGTCTTTGGAGAATTCATTTTATACCAGGCCAAAAACAATACACACACATACTGGTGAAAAAAGGTCTCCTGACCAGGGGGAATCCTAGAGGTTATCAAATCACGTGACCCCTCTGAAATCCATGGGGATCAATCCTTACAGCTGAGATAAAGCCAAACTCTGTGTGCACACACGCCTGCGTCTGTGTGCGAGTCAGACAGACAGTCACATGAACAGTAGCTTGGTCACTTAATACTGACTGTGTGTTCTCAATCTGTTTGTTATATTTATTGGTAGGGGAATAGCAACACACCCCGAAGGTGTGTATGCATGTGTATTTGTGCAATACCAACACACACTGTGTAAATCGTAGGAGGTTAATCTTGGTTTGTAGAAGATGTGTGTGTCTGTGTGTGTGTTTAAAAGAGAGGGACCGGGGGTGGTTAATCTAAGGGGTATTAGCTGTTAAACCCTCCATGCTGGGATCCCGCTGCCCCCTCACATTTTGTTGTATACCTGTGTGTGTATGTGTGTACACGCTTGTCCACAGGCATATTTCCACGCATGGTTCGGTTGTTTGAGCAAGCGAGCAGTACAGTGTGGCATGGAAGGGCGATCAAGGAAAACAATAAAGTGAAAACATGGAGTGACAAAGAGATAAAGACAAAGAAACTGACCAAAAAAAGAGAGAAGAGAAAAGGAGGATGAGCAGAAGTGGAAGAGGGAAAAAGATGATAGAAACAAACGAAAGAAAGACAATGACAGAGTAATAGAGAGCGAGGGGTTACGTTAGGGGAACTGCCATTTCACAGTCATGTTGTTGTGCTGGTTGGGAAGCCCCGTCATTGGGTGTCTCCATAGCAACCCCCAGTGATGTTACCTCCTGACCCACTGATTTAGTGAAGTCAATTTTCCTAGATGTGATTCTGTTTGTCAGTGCTTTGGAAAACTGTACTCACAGACATATATACAAATGAGTACACAAACGCGCTTCACATCTCGTGTGTTCGCTTGCACCAGGTCAGGTCTACAACTGTGAAAATCAGACTAAAGAAGACTTCCGAAAGCATAAAACGCCTAGTGGGGGTGTGTTTCACAGTCACATGCAGGCCATGGACAATGAATTCATGTTAAAGAGCTCAGGATGAACCGGGGTCATCCGTGATCCGTGTTGTCCCAACAGGGGACGACTTAACAACTGACAGAACAAACTCAAGTCAAAAACTCTTGACAGAACATTAAGAACACACACTCTTCCTTTCTTCCCCTGCATCAACAGAGACTCATACAATCTCTTTATTGTACTGTACAATGTGTGTTACCTCACATATGTTGCATAATCGCACACTGCAATACAACCATATACTCTCCCTCTCTCTCACGCACCATAGATGTGTTAACACACATGTTGGTGTGCATTATTGATGAGTGAGCACGCGGTAGGGCTCAGCAGATTAAATAAAAATGCTAAAGGCCGGCAAGGGGCGCAGATCACTCATGAATTATTGGCAGAAATACGCTGCACCAGGGAATCTCAATTTGAATGGCAAAAGTGTGTGTGTGTGTGTGTGTGTGTGTGTGTGTGTGTGTGTGTGTGGCAATACATGTTCACATTTACAAAGCAGAATCATATACAGAGAATTTAAGAATATTCTATAGCACACGGAAATCTCTCGCGCCCCCTGGCATAAACGAGTAACAGAATGATGTACATTAAAACATAAGTGCAAAGTCTCCCATAGACTTTATAGAGCAGTATAGTACGTCACAAAGAGCTCTCACCCATGTGAATGCTTGTGACGTTAAATGTTCATTAACAAACCTTCACTGTAAATTCTAGAGAAAAAATAAACCGTTTTTAATATTTTATAGTATGCATTATGTTATGGTGTTTTAATAAAAACAAAAACAAAGTAAATTTAATCTGTTTTTTGTTCCAGTATTATTTTAGTCTCCCAATAATTTGGGGCTACAAAAAGTTTTTGCTTTTTATCTCATCTTATTTCACTGAGCTGTAAAACTTACACACAAACTTCTGCCACCTCACAGGCCTGGTGTTGCATGACAAAAGCAAACAGCGTGATAGAAAAGAGATAAAATCTGTGTGCAAAATCAAACAAATCTTTCAGGCTTTTATTTGCATTGCAATTATGATACTGAAAAAAAAAATTCAAAAGGCTCTCCAAAAGGAGAAGTTCTTTTGTCTCTTCGAGTGCATGTACTTTAGGAACACAAGCGCATATGTTCTACTAAGTGAGAGCTGGATTACACTGTCCAAACTGTTTGGTTATGTGTTTCAGAGGCATGTCAACAAAACAAAAGCAATCCTGGGAAGGAGCCATAGGGGGAAAAAATTCTCATGTCTCAAGGAGACGAATTCATAACTGACCTCTCCTCAGCATGCAATACAAAGATAGCTGGATCAGTTGATTGGTAAAGAAAGAAGTCGAGGAATAATTCGATTTAGATCTGCCGATAGACCCGTGTTTATATCTGTCGGCAACCATAGTATGGACATGTTCTTTCACAATACAACCTTTTACCTGCTCAAACAATTACATCATTCTGGACTGAGCCAGGAGCTAAAAGCTTCATGCGTAACATATAAAATGTCTTTTTTTTCTCTCTCTCTCGCTCTCTCTACTCTCTGTTTCTCTGGATACAGTCAGTATCTCTGTGCTAAGTTCTCCTAACGCTCCAGTGATGTAAAAATCGATGGCGAGGTCATCAGGTTTCCCTTGTTGGCTGCCCCTCCCCTTCCTGCCTGCAATTTAATAATACCCCTTTAAAGGCAGTGTTTAAGCCCCGCCGAGCAATTGTTTTGTCAATAAGACCTCCTTTTACGAACGTCTTAAAAGCATGCACAGAGTGAGAGTGAGGGAGAGAGAATGAGAAAGAGAGGTAGTATTTAAAAGGGCAGAGTGGACGGACGTTCGGGCTACTTAGGAAAGGGGGGCATGGCACATACATATGCTGCTTATCGGGTTTCTGAAAGCACAGGCAGGGGGAACAGAGAGGAAGAGGTGAAAGAAGGGAAGGGGAGCGAGCAAGTAAGGGAGGAAAGATAGTGGAGTAAGGTGAGAGGATAAACACGCAAAGAAGAATGACAAGAAGCACTTGCTGTTTATTATTTTTACCTAATGAATTGGTTAATTCAACTTAGGTTGAAGGTTAGGTTTTTTTTGTGTTTTGTTTTCGAGTTACAGTAATGTTGCTCTGGAATTGAGATGTTGTTAGACCGCAAAAAACGTTAATGGAAGAACAAGAATGTCAGGTTAGGTGGTGTGAAGGCCTCTGAAGCAGATGAAGATTTAAATCTAGGTTTAAATCTGGCCTCTTGTATTTGCCATGCATATTCCTGCTCAATAAGGCATTCACATTGTTTGTCCAGTCTGTTTTGTCACTACTTAAAGTAGTTCAAAATGTCATTAATGCATCTGGCAAATGTTGCCATCAAATACACACAAACACACACACGAGAGGACTCACTTTGAACAAAATGCTTTAATATCTGGAAGAATTGATTACCAAAATGGCAAAAGATCCACCTTTTGGAAAAAGAATAAACTGTGTTAAACAGTTGAAATAATGTGAGCAGATGACAACACGTTTCAGTGTTCTGCAAGCTGACAGGCTAAAGAGAGAGATGCTGGAACTTGTTCACAGAAAGTCTTCTGAGGTGTGTGTTTGTGTGTTTTGGAATTAGCAGGCCAAGTTTCAGTCTATGCCCCGAAGCTTGTTTCGTACACTGCAGCTGTGTCAAGCTGCTTCAGCCTGAAACTCCTTGACATTACAGGAACCCCCACCCCCCCCACCCCCCACCCCCCAAAGACACACACGCACTTGCACACTTTTCACTAGATGTGACCTCAGCCTAAGATTTCAGCACTGAGGAAAAATGTGAAAATAATTTCAAGAACAATATTTTCTTCCCTTGGTTTGAAGTCTGTTGCTAACAATAGTTCCATACAGGAAACTTTAGCCTGTGCAGACACAACCCTGTCTTTACTGTATTATGTCAACAAAAGTGTGTGTAGACACACGTGTGTGTGTGTGTGTGTGTGTGTGTGTGTGTGTGTGTGTGTGTGTGTCTGCACAGTCAAATAGGTGTCCATGTGCAATGACTGACTACAAAAAACACCATTTCTCCTCACCCCTACTGCCCTCTTTCCCCTCACTCTCTCTTTTTCTCTTACATCACAGCACGCTGCCCTAGGCCAAACCTGCATTTCCCTTCGTTCGCCCCTCTCCCTTTCTTTTTTTATTCCCTCCTTTTTTTATCCCCACTCCTCTCTCTTGCTTTTTAAACCTCCTTTTGTTGTAGAGGAGGGGGTAGTCGAAAACATGAAAGGCGGCGCAATGTGAATGCCAGGGATCTGTGTTGAAGCACACATGGTCGCTGTCGTACTCGCCACCATTAGTCAGTTGTTGTTGTTCTCACGCTAATGTTTTCTCATGTTGATCAAACACTACTGTGAAGTGAACCAGCAGGACGGCGAGCAAGTGCTGCGTGCCAAAGTTAAATATCGAGGAAAATAGGACAGCTTCTCCCACAATTAACAGACAGAGGACTGACAGTGATTTTATGCAATTAAAATATGTGACGGTTCCATGTAGGGGATTTGTTGACAAAGCATAAAATGAGAATGTTTCTGCCGGCACTGACACACGTGGCAGTTGCCAGCCAGTGTTGATGAGATGAACTGGATCGGACACCCATGTTTAATGATTATTACAGTAGTGGTAAAATGTTCTAGCAACTGGATTTTTTTTTTTTTTTTAAGTCCTTAAATTGTATATGCATTTACTAAAGTAGGTAAGCTGACATTATAAAAAGGTAATATTTAAATGTCAGTATGTAAATAAAAAAAAATGCATTAGAAGCTGTCATGTCAAAATATTGCTCCTTTTCTTTACTTTCACTCCCTCCTTTGTGTTTGCTGACTGTAGATGTCTGCTGCCTCTGCTAGTTTCTGGGCACTCAGAGGGATCCCCATAGCGATAGCCGCTGTGAGCCAGCGGGTGGAAGTGACACGCGCAGAGACAGGATATGACACGGGCAGGATGGGGGGATTTAGGTCAACCACTGTGTGTTTGCAGCAGTCCCCACTGCAAGCCCTGTCAGCAATACTGTCTCTGTGTGACACTGTGGTCATCTCTCTCTGACTGAGATTTTTGTGTGTTTGTGTGTGTGCATGTTAAGTTGGTGTGTTTGTGTACACGGTGAAGAAAAACACACACTGTATTTGTTTTTTTTAAAGCAAATACATATGCAACCTTGCCCATGAAACCTTCATAAACACAGAAAAGTGGAGTGCTGCTAACAGAGCATTGCACATTCACAAAGAGCAACATGCAGAGACACACACACACACACACACACACACACACACACACACACACACACACAAACACATTTCGATCTAAGCCCAAAGGCTAAAGGACACATGCTCTGTCCACTGGTGTTTGCGGAGTGGGCAGTGTGCAGGACAGCCATGTTGTTTCTGGGTAAAGCCAGGCTTCAAGCCATACCCTCTCTTTGGCATTGATGGATGACTGGCTCACTGAGTCCAAGACTGTCTGAATGTGTGTGAAGGGAAGCAGGAACAGAGATAAAGAGAGCGACTGGGGTCACATGTGACAGCTGCAGACTCCCTTTTAATTTCTTTTCTCTGTCTTTGTCTTGGTTTTTTGTCTTCTGGTATTGTGAAACACTTCTTTCTTAATCCTGTTTCTCCCACCCTCTGTTTAGATTTTGCCTTTTGGCAAGTCCTATTTAGAAGTCGACGGGAATTGCAAAGCCAGCAAAGTCAGAGCCAGTGAGTTCATGTATGTTTTTCAAGTGGCCAACATTTCCTTCATATACGTCTGAGAGGCACCTGGTTGTCATGGACACACACACACACACACATAACACACTAAACACACACAGCGCTCCTCTCCAGTTTGTGTGTGAATGGTTACCCGTCCTGTTGCTCCACTCTGTAAAACCAGCTTTAGTGCTAGATTCATGACTCTCTTAATGGACACTGGGCTCTTGGGGAGGAGAGCAACAGGGAGTGTGTGTATGTGTGTGTGTATCCTTACATGCTTGTATTTTATGTGTGTGCCGTAATGGGGATTAAGTGACCGCATGGCTGTTCTCAGTCTAAAGCTCCTTTTAAATTTCACACTGTTTTCTTAAGTTTTCCTCCATATGCGGCACTGGATCTTGCTAATCCACCTCATGTTATTAGGGGCTGTATTTGCAGACCTGCATTTACTTAATGTGTATGTTTTTCAGTGGGTGTGTCTGTAAATAGCTGTACATGCATTTGGAGACTGCCTCCTGATAAATACTTATATGTTAAGCTGAATCGAAATACAGGCCTCCTAATTAATAACAAGCAAGCTACAGGCAAACAATCTGGTCACATTACTCCTGCGTGACCTTACTTCAACCCAACTTGTCAGCTGTGTGTTTTATATTGTTTTTATATCTCCATGTTCATCGTAGTGTCACAGCTAACCCCAAGGTTATGTGTAAGTTAACGCATCTTCTCTACAGACACAGTGTATAGGGCCTTTAGAGACAGAGTGTAATATAATCATTATACTCTGAAAGCCACACCTACACGAGAAGAAAACATTGGCCCCGCAACAAGCAACGCAGGTCTCGAAACTCAAAAAACACCTTTTGCTTTCACAATGTAAGGAACATTAGAAAGCTAATATTAGCTATGTGTTTGCAAACTGCTATAGTTAGGTGGCTGCAATGTTTTAGCTTTTCAGAGTTCTCTGAATGATGCCCAATCCACTACAATACCAGACGCACGCTGTTTTAGCTTAACTTAAAGAAATGGAGTATCCTAATAGTGTCCTATGGATATTTGAATTATCAGTGACAAAATGCTTGCTGCACATGTAGCATACTGAGTGACAGCATCCCAGAGTTTTGCCCCTCTTCTTGGCCCACGTTGTCTTTGCAGCATTACTCAGTTTGGACATCTGTGCATTTTTGTTCGTGGGTCTCTCATCTTGTTGGTAGTTCATGCAACCACACAGAGGTGCTTTGACTGTGTTTTCTGAAGGGTCTGCATTAACATTTCTGCCTACCAGCAGTGATGTGCCGCTGTTGTTTTCCTCTTCAGTTTGGGCATTTAAATGATGGTGAAATACACAAAGTGTTGTGACCTGGCTGCAGGTTGCCATAGGTATATTTTGCTGGTTGAGCTGTCTGAGCAGCATTAGGAAAAATGGTGCAAATAAGACAACGGTGCTTTGAACTGGCAAGTGGGCACATGCAGGGCAAGTATTGCTATGCATTAACTGTGTGTACTCATGTGAGTGTTTGTACTTGCTGAAAGCTGCACAGACAATTAAGACGAATCCAGTCATTTTGCACAATATAAGGCTTACACATAGATACTTGCAGTACCCTTTTTTTCCTTGAGGCACAGTCTAGATCTTAGCTCAAAAACCTTACTTCCCAAGATAAACTGTACCAGTCCCGGTTCCCTGCAAGTGGTCTCAGATGCACCTGAGACGACTGCAAGACTGATGGGATAAGAGAGAAAACAACGTGATGATCCTAAATGCATCGCTGCTTTGTGAATATGTCACTATTCCTACAAGGAAACATTATTTTAAGGCATCACAAGTACAAAAATAAAACAATTGTAATTATGAAATTTATTTATTTTTTACCTTTTTTTTTCTGCAAATTTTTAATAAGACAATTTTTCTCAATGAACTTTAATATTTACCCAAACTTAATCTTAACCTGTGCCACCACTCTGGGGATTAATGAAATTCACCCTTCATTAAGTATCGTCTGTGCTTATTTAGGGGCATTAGTCCATATAAAAGTCATGTAAACACAACAAATAAAGCTGCGTCATATTTGAATTAGTCTTGCATTCACTGTTTAAAACTGTTCCCATGCTGTAACTGTTTGTGTTGCAACTAGGCATTTTGCAAGCAGCTCCGATAGTTTATTTAAACTAATCCGAAGCATCTAATCCAAGCATCTGACCCGAAAACGACACTGAGGAGGAGAGAAAGAGAAGGCGGGATGGAGATAGAGTGTGGGGAAATGAGAAGGAGGTGATTTATGAGTTAAGTCATCAACCGAGGAGAACAAAAGGAAAAACTCATAACTGTAATTCCCTTGCACACCCACATGCAGTATACTCACACACATACACACATACAGTGCAGGTACAAGCACGGGAATGCCCTGCCACCCCCGGCTGTGCATAAGAGAATATGTGAGCTGTATAATAAAATAACTAATTACTTAAGAAGATGGTGATGTGCTGGGACATAGGATGGGATAATAAAGTTCTGCAGAAATAAATGCATGGCTTAGGCTGGGATAACTGTTACTGAATTTATGTATGTGAAAATGTGCAAATATTTTTGGGATAATATTAAGCAAGAATAATGTGTTAAAGTCACTTTTTAAAAAACAGCAAGTTTTGAGCAAACAAATAAAGGGTTAAAAAAGGGATTTTTTTTACATTACATGGGTGAATGAGAGAGAGAGAGAGCGTGCGCGCACACCATCAGTATGTATCTGAAGGATATATGGGCCACGCGTTAATTGTGGTGGAGCAGGAGACAATCAATGGTATCCATGCAGTGACAGCCTGATGATAAGCTACATGATTCTACCCGTCAAAGCTTGCTTTCTTTTAGTGCGTCTAAATCACATTGATTGGCAGCTAAGAGGAGTGTGTGGTTACAGAGTTATTTTAAGTGGCTGTCAGATTTGAATATGCATGTAAACCTCTGTCGGCGTGCGCAGAAATACACCGCTGGATCCTGATGAATGTATGTGATGCTGAAATATCCAGCGGTGTAAAAATGAGATGTGTCCAGGCCGCGTGTGCAAAATTCTCTCAGATTACTAATGTAATAGCGTAAGTGAGTGTTGAGAACGTGGGGTGTATGTGTGCGCTGTATGTGCGTATTTGTGTGTTTCTGTGCGTCTCGTATTACTAATATAATATCGGTAGTTGGCTCAGGAGATATGGATGTGTGAGTATGTGTGCCACAGATATTGAGAACTCCACATGAATTTAAATCAATGAGCTTGTGGAGTAACCTTTTGTATATCCAATCTGCATCTTTCCACTGCTCGTTATTAAATTATCCCCTAATTGGTCACGCAACAAAGGCAGCTGATGAAAAAGACAATTTCTTGCTTTTAATTGGGCATTTCACGTGTGCTTCGTGTACACCTGTGTGCAGCTGACTCGGCTCAGTATGTCTGTGTATGTGTGTGTGTGTGTCGCACGTAATGAGAATAGGACATTAGCAAGGGCTTGGCAGACGCCGTCGCAATCAGTTCCACTCTTTCTAGAGGAGGAGGGAGAGGGGTAGGAGAATTAATCCAGACATTAGCAATCTCAGAAGGAGAAATGGATCCGACAAAAAACAAAAAAACAAAAAAAAACCCCAAAACAATAAAACTCTGTCTCCTTAAATGACTTTAGTGCCTTCAACTCTGGCATAACACGTGGCCGACATGCGTCTTGATCCACTGTGTCATGGGTGCATGCATATGTCAAACACGTGTGCTCTTGGTGTGAATCCAGCTCACATCCTGACGGTGTTCATACCATGTTGGATTCCAACAAATTTTATTTCAAGTCATGTTCTTTCCTTTGCCCAACTTTAGGCGTACCACCAGTGGTGTGTCACGCCAAAATAGCTCAGCTATTGTTGTACTGAGTGGAGCTGAATAGTGCAGCTCATTGTGTTGTGATGGGAGCCAGGGGAATGAACAGGCCATAACACACAGGCCCTATAGCACCCAGGGGTCGTGAAAAGGTGAAGCCCCACTCCATTTTTTCTCTTCGCTGTTTCTCTTTTTCTTTTCTCTCTCTGCATCATTCCATCTGTCTCAGAGTTGTCTCTTTCTCTCTTATTTCGTCCATCTTCCTTTCCCTCCATCTCCCTCACCCTAACCCCACCAACCCCCCAGTCTTTCTCTCTGTCAGCTTATTAACGGTCACAGCAAGAGTGTCTGGTTTGCAGACCAGATCCCCTTGCTTTTTTTTTTTTTCTGATTCTCTCACTCCTCCTTCCCTTCCATTCTCCCGCTCTCCATCGCTCCGTTCCCCTGGCTGCTATTATGAGAAGCATTTTATCCTTTGTTCCAGCCCCCATGGTGCATCTGGCCTCAGATATAGGGACGACAGGGACAGGAAACCGGCAAGAGTTTTTGAAAGGAGGAGGGGATTTGGTGGGTTAGAGTGTAGATTCGTTGCTGTGAGGTGGGCTGCCAGTTTCCACCATACAGGGAAGGAATGATAAGAAGGGAGCAAGCTGGAGAAGGAAACAGATATAAGAAAGAGAGGCATGGACACTGTTGTTCTTTTAGGAGTAGCAATAATAACATCACCTGTAGGTCTAGTAGCAGCAGTAGGAGTAGGATTATTATTTCATTAACACATTGCCTGTTTAATCCTTAGAGTAAATAAATTCTTTTGCCATATTTCACATCAAGTTTGAAGTCCACATATGCCTTAAGCCCTATTGTGCAAGGAATGACTACCTGACTTTCTAAGAAGTGTACACCTATTGCCGAAAAATCGTCCTTTGTTGCATCAGTGTATGTTTAAAAGAGGTAGAAGCCATGTTGGAAGAGGAAAACAAATTGACAGAAAAGAGTCAAAGAATAAAAATGGTGACAATAAGACAGCTGTGGATGACAAGAGGAGGGAGAGATCAACAGTGAGCTTGCACTGGCCTCCAGTTAACCTTGTAAAGGGTTTGGAGAGCAGAGGAGAGGAGAGCAAAGTTAAAGGAATGCTCAGGCCTCCTCAACCCTCCTCGCCCTCTCCCTTGCTCCTCCTCTCATATCTCCCCCAACAAAACAGGGCAGTGGGGGAGGAAGCGGGGGGTGGTGGTGGTGATAAAACTCCAGACGTTCCCTCATTTGATGGTTCTCTGCCATGTCAGTGCATTCTTGCATTCCTCCCTACCTCCTTCTATTTCTTTCTACCCCTTGAAATTCCAAGGTTGTATACTTTATTGTAACAAATACAGAAAAAATGCCCCAAAGCTTCAAGTTCAAAGGTTGACAGAACCTCCGCAACTGTTTTTTCCAATGTAAAAAAAAAATTCACTTCATAGGAAGCTCTGCCTGCATCCCTGCCAAAGCGAACAGTTTTTCTAAAGCAGCTTGCAAAATATAATGGAGCAATTAGGCTGTTAATCATTTTATTTTTCTCTTGGTATCTGCCTTTGCCACCTTGTTTGTTTATTTCCCTACAGCGCTGTCCTTACAAGATAATGCAGGATACATATAAGGCGAGAGGCTTCCATTCACTAATTAACAGATGCAGCATCCTAGTGTCGTTTTGCTTCTGTTCCCCTGCTGTCTTTTCCCAGAGCTCTTAACTGCACTGTGTTCCAGCTTTAGAAGTGTAGCAGGACTATTGTTTCCTTAAAGTTCAGCGAATGCTCCCTTTTCAGAGATGAAATAGAAGAGTCCGGTGGGGTAACAGCAGGAACACATAAATCAAGTCAGAAGCCCCGAGAGTCCTCTGTCCTTTGGGTCACCGAGGGTCAAAGGGTCATTTCACAAGAGTTTAAGATGACCAAGGCCGGAGCGCCACCTATAAGTGTGTATGTGGGTGCGAATGTATGTGAATAAATGTTAGGAGTGAGAGAGGGATTAAGAGTGTGTGAGTAAGTAACCGTGTTTGTGTGTACGCAATAAATGGCCTACTTGCTTTTGTAGGATGTAATGAAGTATAAAAGATTTTAGTCTAAGAGTATACAAACCAAATTTTTGTTCTTGTGAGCGCACGCGCGCACACGCACACACACGCACACACACGCACACACACGCACACACACACACACACACACACATGCACACACACACCTCCTGCTGTCACAGAGTAACAAACGGTCACCTGTCTTAACACAGTATCACCCAAAACAGTGCTTCTCACTGGTGGCAACATGACATGTTTCTGTCAGCAATACTTCCCACACTGCTACACTCGAAGCCAAGTGTGTTAAACAGTCAGCAATCTCAGCTCGTTGTGAGGTGGAACATCTCCAACAAGGCAAGATGGGTTAAAATGTTTCAGAGGCAGGGAAAAAAATCGCAGCTAAGCCTCGCCCCACAAAGACCCCAGTGTTCAGGCTGATGTCTGTGTATATGCCGAGGCTGTGCAAGTTTGTACAAGTTGTAGAGTTCTGCATTTTCAAAGACAGCTGCCTTGATTATTAAGGTTGTTAAGATGTGACTTTCGCTGTGCCTCTAGTGGGGCTTTACCGGGGATCAGGGATGCTTATGGGAGAGTAATTACTCCATATCATTATTATGGTTAGCTAAGAAAGAGAGGCTGATTTGGCAATATGTTTGTTTTCGTGCTGTGTGCCAAGATTTTCTAGGTATTAGTCAGCATTTCTGCCTGATCTTGTTTTGAAAAATACACTAACTTTGTTTCTGTCTTTGTCCCTTCTTCCTTTTCTGCCCTTTTCCTCTCTGCTCTTTATCTACTTCAGGTTCATTAATGCGAGGAGGAGAATAGTGCAGCCCATGATCGACCAGTCAAACCGTGCAGGCAAGTCTTCTATAGTTACTGTATTCAAGTCGCGCAGGCGAAAGCCATCCACACTCCATGCACCCGGAGGCCCCTCATCTGGTAAATACAGGACTGATGCCCCGACCCTGGAATGTCCAAAAGTACCAGGGGCTCCCCCCCCCTCACTGTTGTGACTGAGCACTAAAATCAAAACCAAAATGTTACAACATTAACAGCATTCATTAATCAACTATGACATGGCATTTGGAGTGAAAGCTATTTATTAATTATAAAATATAATTTGGCTGAAAGCAAGTTAATGATAAGTGGATTTATTTTTCCTTTTATCCTCCAAACAAAACTAGCTGTGTTCTTGGTAAGCCTTGCTCTTAACCCACCCATCCCACCACCAACTTTTTGGTTTTTTTCCAGTGAGCCGAAGGAGTTGAGGAAGGAAAAAAAAAAACACTCGGTCCTTCCTCCCTGGCTCAAACCGAGATACAACTACACCCCTTTCTTTTTTTGGGTGACCGTTGTTTGGCTTTTTGGCTCCAGATCTGTTTTTACCCCCCCCCCTCCCACACACACACACACACACACACACACACACACACACACACACACCCCTCTCGCTCCTCTCAACACCCTCCCTCTACCCTATTTGTGGCTGGTCCAGGGAGCGAGGGAAGTGAGTGAGCGGTCCCTCTGGTGCATGGCTTGGTTTGGGCTGCCGTAAACTTTATTACCTGTAATAGGGGTCAAAGGTCAGGGTGGCATTAGGGGCGCAGTAAAGTTCAAAGACATTCAGCGGGGCCGAGGTCTTGCTTTTGCTTGACTGACCCCCAAACAGGCTAAATCGAAGGTAAGTGGATTTCTATGAAACCGGGACAATAGAAGTGAGCAAAAAGTAGGAACCCTATCAGGTTTCACTTGTCATTCCTCCCTAGGCAGAGGCAATATTTGGGCATTATTCAGCAAGAATGGCTTTCTATTGTTCCAAAGGAAAACTGATTAGAGCGCTTTTTTGTTCTTTAAATGTGTGTGCACAGTAACAATGCACTGCAAACATTGCAGTGTTAAATGTCAAAATTACTTAGAGAAGCATAAAATTAGTTTGAGATCTTTGAGTCTAAACTGTTCAGTACTTTAGTATTAAAAATCAACGGCAGTATTTTCAGGTCTTTACAGGATTTCAAAGTTCCTAACCACAAATGTTCTACCCCTTAAAACTTAGCCATTGGTTTGTTGAGCTCTCAAAACTTTGACTACTAAAATTCCAGTGAAGATACCAGTTTCCAAACATGCCAAATTTATCAGTCTGAATTTTCCATAAATGTATAACATAACATACTAGAAATGAAAGTTATTCCCATGTTATGAATGTAAACATCAAATGGACAAAAACAAACTTATGGACGATCCCTGTGATACCCCCAGAGAGCAAAGCGCAGTAAAAAGACGAAACAACCGAATGTTATGGGCTAAAATTTAAGAGTAATTTTTATTTGCACTAGCCCAGTCGAGTCATGCTAATATGCTACATTGGTTTGTAATTAGCCAGTCTATAAAAGCAGCTCCTCAACTCCTCCAGATGGTCTAAATCTAGTCTTGAAACAACAGTCCTTGCATACGTGCGCTAAACACCCAGTCCAATCCTTTTTAGAACATTTAGACGTATTAAAGTCTACCAGGGGCTTACAGTGGAGACTCAGTTGCAGAGACATGGAGCAGAATGACGTTGAAAGACAACGGCGGCTTCCTGTGCGTGCACCAGTCAACAGATGATCCCGCCTCGGCCACTGAGCCTTAATTAAAAGCACTAATTGACCACTCTGTTCCCTTCCTCCCTGTCTTCTCTTCCATCCACAGTAAGTCAAGGAGCTCCCTACAATCCAGATGGCCAGCCGATGGGGGGTTTCGTCATGGACGGCCAGCAGCACATGGGAATCAGACCACCTGGTAAGGCTTGCGCTGCATGTCTGTCCCTTTCTTTCCTCTCTTGCTCTTCCCATCTTTCCTTTCTCAGCTCATCTTCTTGCCTTTGTCTTCTCGATTCTTATGTTACCAGCGTCATTCTTGACTTTTTTTTGTCTCTGTTTGCTGTTTAGTATTTTAAGTTTATGCTGTGCAATACTCATACACCAGAATGAGGATACATGCACTACATACACAAACACACTGTTATCTAGCCCTCTCCGAATACACCAGAACAGGTGTGGTCAATCACATTACACAACCATCTCCTTCCTCACTCCCACTCCTTCTCACACAGTCCCTCTCTCTCACGCCATCAGGTTTAATCCCAGAGTTTGTCCTTAAGCTCCTCTCCTCCTCCTCTATCCCCTGTTTTCTGGGATTCTCCCAAGTCCCTAACCCTATCTCACCCTCCACTCAAAGTCAGCAGGTTTGGATAAACTGCCAGGCTACTTAACCACCCCTCACCCCTCCCCATCACCTTCACACACCTCAGCACGGCAGATCCAGCATGTTGTCTGTCACAGTTAAACCATCATATTATTTCGCTCAGGGTCTGCAAACCAATTCCTAGTTACACTTGGATTAAATAAATAAATAATTAACAACTTATCTCTGTGTTTCGTAGGACCAATGGGTGGAATGGGCATGAACATGGGCATGGAAGGTCAGTGGCACTACATGTAGCCCTACTCCAGTGCGACCAATCACAACACACAGGGGGATGTAAGTAATGTGCTCACTATGTCACACACACACACACACACAGGATTTCTTGACCAAGACTTTCTTGGACTTGGAGTATATTATTCAAATACAGTTCACCACGAGGAAGTATGGAGGGTGCAATTTACAGCAAGATGTTCATCTTGTAGAAATACTATCCCACCAGATAATTACAAAAATATAAGTACTATGGGAGTGTCTGTGAGATGTCATAGGTCACTGTTTGGAAAATGGCTATTTTCCAAACTGATATATTTAGGCTTTTTTTTTTAAGCAAATGGGTTTTTGTTACAAACAGACTCCTTTTCTTCCCAGGCTGATTTTTCTCTGTTACTCTCTGTCTAACTCTCCCACCCCTTGGTCTGGTGATAAGAGCCTTTGATCACAACCTTGTAACTCTTTGTGTATGTAATGCCTGTGCATGTGTGTGTAGCTGCTTCACTTTCTCACATATCCAAAAGCTACAACACCATTTTTTTTATATGTCAGGCAGGGGAGATAAGAGAAGAAGGTTTAAGGGGGGGAAAAAAGAATGAGAGAAAGGAAGGCAGGTGAAAAGCTGCCATGCAATATTCACTGATGGTAATTACAAAAAAAAATCAATTCTATATGAACTGTTTTGTCCACATTTTTTTTTTTTTTTATTAAACATGGGGCAGAGAGGAGGAGAGAGGGGTGACGAGGAGGAAGGAAGGCGGGGATGGGTTGGGACAGGGAGTTGGTGGTGCGATGGGGTGGGGGAAATTGGGGGGGCAGGTACGACGTTGCTATGGCAACAGACTGATTGGCAAAAATATAAGCAGTTGTGGTGCAAGGAGAGGGAGAGAGAAAGAGAGCGAGAAGTGAGCGCCCCTTAAGTGTCATAAATCTGCCGGGTTGCTGTTGATGCATGAGCCACATTAATACACACACTAACCAGCTAGAGGAGCCACCCACACCCCCCCCGTGCCACCCCCACCCCCAACCCAACCCAACCCTTCCCTTCCCTCTGTCTTTCTAATGCTTGCTCTGTCTCACTCCCTCTTTGTGGTTTTTCTCACTGTCAATTTTGCTCCTCCATCTCTTTCACACAACACCTTTTTCTCTGTTTCTCTCTAATTCTCTTGCCCTCTCTTTCTTTCTCTCACCCCCTTCCCCCCCAATCCCCCTTCTCTTTCCTTCCCTCTCTTTCCTTCCTTCTCTCTTTCGCCCCAGGGCCAAACAGACTCCCACATAATTCTGGATGTATACAGGCTTGGTGTTGTCACAGTGCACAGTGTGTATAAAGTGGCTATGGGTCCAATCGTAGTAAACATCATTGTTATATGTGTGTATGTGTACGAATTAGCCCGTTTGTACGCCATATGTGCGTGTACCTGTGTGTGCCAGCCTTTGTGGCTACATGGATACTATACACAAACATTGTGAAATACATACATGTGCTGAATGTGGGTGTTTATAACTGTGTGCATGTATGTGCATGTGTGTGTATGGTAATAGGATTACTCCTGGCACAGGGAGGGGACACAAACTAGTGCAAAAATGGAGGAGGTAGCCAGCAGGGTATGGAGCTTAGCTGGGCCTAATTGACTAGATCCAAATTAAATATGCCATCACTAGAGGTGTGACCAATGGATTTGACTTATTCAGTTTACAAAAATAGAGACCATTAACCCTCCACACAACGCGTGTGCATGTGTGTGCTATAGTGAAAATATATCACCCTTGTTTCTGTCACAAATGTCCACAACTGAAACAATGGCAGGCATTTTTGCGTTAAATGGCATATTCGTTTGAAAAGCTGGAAGACACTGTAATAGAAAGAGTATGCCTCAGAATGAGACATGTGTGTCTGTTTATGTGCAAGTGTGTAAACATCAGGGCTGGTTCGCTGTGTCCAAGCAGCGTCTTTCAAGCAGCTGCTAGCCTTCCCAGCAGACCTTGCTTTAAACAGCCTCAATTTGCCTGCTGAATCTCGTAATTGGGCCACCAGAGGAATCCTCCGCGAGACAGGCAAAGCACATAGAAGACGAGTAGACAGAGGAAGGAAAAAAAGAGAGAGAGAGAGGGAGAGGGGTAGGCAGAAAGAGGGAGGGGGAATAAAGAGATGGCGAGAGAGAAAAGAGTAAATGAAAAGAGGGGAGGGGTAGAGGGAGTAAAGGGAGGAAGGAAGGAATGAGGGAGGGAAGAAGAGAGTAGATTGGAGAGGGATGGTGACAGAAATATTTCTACTTTTCTTCACAACCAGACGTTTCTTTACAGCTTCATCAGCTAGCCACTGCTAGCTTCTAGCTTGTCTCTGTCAAATATTGCTATTTTCCTTTCTAGGTCAATTAAATGTAAGTGATGTGTTATATTCTTTCATGACCAATTAAATTAATAGGTTATTACATGAGGGGGGGAAACGGTTATCTTATTTGATTAAGAGAGCACAGGTTCATTATATTTTATAAGCAATTTTCATTAGCAGAGTTGAGATTTTGTTTCCGCGGGGCTAAATTGAGCGGTTATTGTGCTGAGGAGTGCTGAGCCTTGATACAGAAGGTGTGCCTAGCAGTCACATTGCAACATTAGTTAAAACTAAAGCCAATTAGTCCTGCTTAGTGAAGAGCATTATGCTTTCCACCCAATGATGATTACAGAGCTTATATCCCCTTGCGAAACAATACACCTGTCAGCAGAGATGAAGCCCAGCAACTGAAGCAGAAGTGAACTGAGCCTTTGATAGTGACAAGAGTGACTCTCAGATGACCCTTACCCCCTTTCCCTTCTTCCTCCCCCCTGCTTTTTCTCTTCCACAAAATTAGCCAGGGGTGGCCCCGGAAAACTGTAATTTTTAGTTTCATGACAATTAATTATAGCACAGAGCGTATGGAATTTGCCATACTTGGAGCTTTTCCCAAAATGTCGGGCAGAATGCTTGAGTGAACGCTGTCTGTAACCCCTTTGCTGCCAGTCTCGGCTGGAGACCCTTTGTCCCAGGATTCATTGCTCCAATCATTAAGCACAAATTTGTTAACCTTCTACGCAGAGGTCAAGATCCCTTCCCTCATCCCATCAACTACCACAGACCTTCCCACTGTCAGCCACCCCACCCTAAACTTATTTTTCTGCTGGATGAACTTTTACTACAAACGAACACTGGGGGGGGAGAGAAAAAAAACAGGTCCCAATGGGGATTTTGCGCCCCCTTGTATTGTCCATGTGAATGTGTGTCACTGTTGATTTGGCCCCTCTGGAATCCTTCTCAGAGGCTAAGAAATGAGGGTTACAGCTCAATGTATTGATTGGCTTATTAACTGAAAAACCTTATTAGCAATGTGTGCTCTCTCTCAAGCACGCATACCATTTATTAGACCCTTGACATGTATTTACCGCAGTAATGAGGACAATCTTGTTAACCAGGGGGAGAATATGTAAGAAAGCCAAACAAACTAAAGGCGAGAATCAACAGATGAATGGATTGTTGTCCTGTGGTTTTAGACATACAGTATGCTGGTAAACCTGCGATTTCTGCTTTCTGATTTCTACTACCCTTTTCTAAAAACTGCATCGTAGAGATTTAATGTTATGGAAATTTCATAGATCATTTCCTTAACACTGGCCTGTGCTGCTTTTAAAGTCGCATCTATAATAGTTTGATTTATGGTAGTGCCACAGGTTATGTTTCAAAATAGAAAGGTTACAGGCTGGATGCCACTGCCTGTATAACCCCTACCACCCCCTCACTTGAAAACAAGGTAAATGAATCTAACACAGCTAACATAATAGCTCACCTTTCCCTTACGCAAGTAGCGCCTTTTCTCTTCAGGTGAAAAATGATGTATGAGGGGAATAACAATCGAGGGCCCTTGCGTTCACTTCTCTATTGTCCTACTCCCGCTGCACCTCCTTGTCCTTTTCCCTGCCTTCCTTTGTGTCATCTGTAGTGGTCCTCTTATTTGTGTGGTGAACACGTGGACAGGCCCGGGGCATACTCAGGTGACAGGTGACTGCGAGCCTCACCTCTCCTTTGGTTTTTGACTACAATGGCCGCAGATCCTCAATGGAGACTTTCCACTCACTAAGATAGATTACTGCTTTTGTTGGCTTTAAAGAGAGGAATGCAGTGAGAGGTGCCGGTAAAGATGGTTTTCTTTACATAGTTTTTCTATTGTATGAGCAGGTTTAATGGCGTGCAGCAGGTTGCACCAGTTTAAGTTGTTTTGGTTAATATGTGACGCAAACAAGTCTTGTCCAGGCATATTACACTTTAAAGCAAGATTAAACTGCATGCCATGTTAGTACTGACCTGAAATAGTCTTATGTAGTCATCATTAATCAAATGTTGACTGGCGAACAATCAAAAGGTAATTTTAAGTTTTCTCAGAGTCCAGTTAAAGAGATTATCCAGGAAATGCTAAGCACTGGCCTTGGTATCACTTCAAGTCGATCATGTGTGTTTGGTTTCTAAGTCCTCTCCTACTGTTAAAGAAGCATTACTGCTGGTGTAGGATTAACTCACTAAACCTTCCAGTGCTCTCCCTCTCACTCATATAGCCACACAGTGTCAGTGAAGGCCACAGTTTGGTCTTTTTTTTTGACCCAGATTAACACTATGTTGAGTTTGCAGTAGCTGCAACATACAATACTGTTTCAGTGTTCACATACTATAAGTGTAACGTGAGAGCAAGTATGATGTGATTCAGTGTTGTATTAAATGAACAGTTAATGTCAATTTCATATATTTCGTAGTTAAATATTTTCTGCCCATGTGGTGGAGCCAATATGCTAACTCGCTACAGTCTTAATATTTTTATGACCTGACTAACATTTCCAAATATAGTGGAGTTTTTTATTTTTTAACTTTATACAGAAGACTGTGTCTTTAGTGGAAAACCATTAACCATTTTCATCTTCTCTTTCCATAGACGCGCAGGGCAAACCAGGGGATCTTGTGTCTCACAGAGGCCTATAGAGCTACGGAGGGGGACTTCCGGACTTCCTGACGGGGACAACAAATGGCAATCCCTCTGTTCACCTCCAAGATCCAACACATTTTATTTGGCTGGTATCTGCAGCATGGGAACTTCCATGACTGCCAACAATCCTCGTCTATATATCTAGGTGATGCATAGAAAACCAAACTTCACTCCAGTCAGATGAACCCCTGTCCTGACAGACTCCTGCTTCTTCTCTGGAGGGCACCAGACCTCGCCCACCCTGCTGCTGCCCACCCAGTTAACATGGATTCCTCCATCAAAGTGATTGTGATTGCAAACGTACATGACCCACAAGACATGCTGGGCTATTTGCCTGTACCCTTGGTGAATGTGGCACCTGTTGATTTAGTCTTGACTCTTTGGCAAACAAAAGAGACTTCCTGTGAGGAGCACTCCACTCTTTGGGACGATGGAATTGGACCAAAGAGAAGCCAATGTCTGTATCTGATAAGACACTAACAAAGCAAAAGAGGTGCCCTTTAAATAATATAGTGGATTGAAACCTGGAAGGAGGGAAAGCAAGAGAAATGAAATTAAAAGTATAACTATATCAACCCCTAGTATGGGAAGCAAGTGGAGAAAGAAAATATACTGTATACTGTTGTAAAATTACGCTGGACTCTCACAAGAACTGGGAATTTAAGTATTGTAAATGCTATTGTATTGTTCTGCATATTATGTTGTTTCTAATAGATTTTTTTAAAAAAGGATGTGAACTTTTTTCTCTTTTTTTGTTTTTTTCTGTTTCTTTTCCACACTGTGTGTGAGCGCCGTCTCTCCATCAAATTTGACCTCCTGTCCCCTCTCCCTACTCAATCACACTGCATTTTAAAAAGCAAAAAGTTAATAAATGAACAATTCGATCAATCCGTCATTTCTTGAAGGGCCTTTATTTGGATTGTTTGGAGTACAATACTGATTGAGATCTTTTCTTCCTCTGCATAGGACACACAGCCCTTTCATGGAACACATAGCAAAAGCTGGTGCAGCTAATTGTATTTATGTTACATTGTCTACACCTTGTCACTCCATCTTTTTTTTTAATCATTATTATTATTTTCATATCAGTTTATTATATCCTCCTCTACTGGTGGACGGTTTTTATTGGTATAAAAAAAAAATTCTGATGATGTTTGGGGTAATCAAGCTCATTTAATAACCAACCTCAGTGAACTCGAGCTACACAAAATTTCTAGTAGCTAACATTTTGGACAAACGAGATTTTGAATCTGGTTGCCATTGTGCTTTTTTTTGGTTTGTTTTATAAAGAAACAGTGTAATTGTAAAGATGGGGAACAGACATGATACACAACTCCTGTTTATGCTCACAAACAATCTAAAAAAATCATTGTGGATGGGAAAACTACAAGTGTGTGTCCCACAAACATGTTGTTTCCTGTTTTTCTCCATGTGTGTCTGTGATTGAGGGCTTCTGGAAGTCTATTTGCAGTGTTTTAGTGATGTTTATGTCACATGGTTGAACACTCGCATGGCCAATGGATTCTCTTCCCCTTTTCGTTTGATGCAGCCTGATAACAGGGAGAGGCAAAGGCTATGGGGAAACACCATTTATGCCACAGTCCATTCATTTTGATTTAACCAGATGATGTAATGCTGATCAACAGACAGGAGAGAATGTAAAAGTCACTGTGCGTGTCAGGATGCATGTGAGGGGTACCGTGCATGTATGAGAATGAGTGAGTGTGTGTGTGTGTGTGTGCGCTATCAATGCTTCCATTATCCATTGCTTCATACATGTATTACGCACATCTTTAAGATTCATTTGAAGACATGTTTCGTATGCTTTTCCTTTGAAGGGTGTATATGTACATCTGTGTTGTAAATAAATACTTTTTGTCAAATAACAGAATTCCTAACTAGTCTCAAATTATCTTCCAATACATATAAAACACATTAGTCGTTTAGGAGTTTTAACAAAAAAAGCAAATAACCTCAACTGATTTTTGTTAAACTAGATTAGTCACAAACATGTCAAATGCCCACTAAAGAAAGGTAGAGGATCATTTATACTTAAAGAACATGCACTTAAGTCAACCCTCCTCCCATTGCTGCGGATAATGTGCAGCTAATGCATGCGTTATGCTGTAATTTTCTCACACAGAAGAGAAGAGAGGAAAGAGGGTCTCGATAAGAAAGCGAATTATCCTTCATTTAGCATTAAAATTCATTTAGGTAAAATTGCTACAAACGTGTAAATGGGGAGATTAGTTCTCCCTCATGCCTTGTTGCCCGCAGTCAAAGGGCTCCGCGTGAAGCCCGGCGCTCTGCAGCCGAGGTTGTCTCCGGGATACTACGCGCTTCAGGAGAAAAAGGCTGAGCCGATTGAGCAGGCGAGCGGGTAAGAGCCTAGCGAGTTCTTTTTCTAATTGATACATTTCAGAGAGCAGCCCTGCATCCCAAAGTCAATGTCTTTCCCCCCCTCATACCCGCGAACAAGAGAGAGTCTGTTTTATCCATAACAATATGTGTGTATAAATCAATACTCTACCCTTCTTTCTCTCTATCACTCCTCCGAGCAACTATTGTGTTTTTACTGCCTTTGCCGAAGTGAACGCTATTTACACTAAAGAAGGGAAAAAGGAAAAAAGACACGCTCTTAAAAAACCCGGGCGACGTTTTAATTGCTTCGCCTCTCCACCATGGCTGGAAAATCCGAGGCTGTGAAATGTGAATTCCTAAGCCTGTAGCCGCTGGGAGCTGTGGAGACAAGAGGAGAAAGCCCATGCTTGACTGCCCTCTTTAGGGAGGCCTGGTAACTGTCCGGGGCAGGGACGTTTGGAGATGGCGCACAGTACCACATCTCCTTTTACGCACGGACGCAAAGCGTGCCAAAACACGTTTGGGCGACGTGATAAAAGTAGAAAATCAAAGACAGGTTACAAGGAGCGCGTGGCTGCACCAAAAGAGAGCACAGCAAAAGTGCATTCAAAATAAATTTGTTTTGAATAAATCAATATCGTACCGTGCCATCCCTATGTTTAATACGAAAATCTGATGTTTCTTATTATCTGTATATATATATACATTTAAGTACCAGGTGACAGAAATAACTGTCGCTGACAATCATCACTGAATTTAATTCCAGTATTTATATATAAAGAATACAGTTGTCTTAAAAAAAACAAACAAACAGACAAGTAACGTCTGATTAATCATAAATATTTTTGATCCAATTATTGAAATAATTTTTTAGCTTATCTTACCCTGTTGACGATTTAACATTTGTAAATATTTAGAAGATTCGGTGCCTGACGTGATAAAAACGTGTTTGCATAAAGGTATCCAGAAATATGTTTCTCCACTGTGCGCACTAATAGCCTAAATTTGTTCTCTTTTTTTAGGAAGTGCAAAACGCCTTTACATTAAAGAGATTCAGTGTCTCTCTGAATAATTTTGTCACAGCTGACCTATATATCAAACTCCTGAGATTTGAATGCAAAACGCCTTCTGACTGACCTGCTGTCACTTTTTTTTTTTCTGAAACCACGCGAAGTTTCGCCTGTGCTCATTTTAAAAAACTGTGAGTTTATAACGTAATTGGTAGCTAATGATGATTTTAGGCCTAACCACTCGTCTCTGTCTTACAAACAAAGTCTGACCGCGAAGTGAATCGTCAGAGTAATGAATGGAGCAGAAATATGTTCCAGAGCATGAGGTGTCCGGGCAGGCCTGTCTTCCTCCCACAACGCAAACATTTATGTGTCTTTATGTTTGAAGCAGGGAACAAGCAACCCCGTGCCTCTTGTTCCGTGCTACGATACAAGCCATGACAAATCTCGGCGGCAGTGTGTGTGTTTTTCACCCTAAAACACCTTTTAGTCACTTATTCCTAAACGACGACCTTGCCAACATGCATTTCTCGATACTTAATGAGATGGAACTAATTTTATTTTTATTTCATTCTAAATTTCTTCAGTTAAAGCGTGTACACAAACTGGAAATTAATGGAATGTTTGTGGAAATTTGGTTCTAAAAATAACACAAGTCTTCAGGTTTTCTTTTTAAATAAATTTATCTTTTAAAAACAATAAAACAAATAAAAAAACAACTTAGGCCTTGAAGCCATAAAACTAAAAATACTTGCTTAAAATTAAAACACTGCACGTTATTTCTCTCTTTCTTTACGCGAACCAGGTTTTAAAATGCTGATTAATTGAGTGTCCTTTATTACCTTCGTCTTTCACAAGCACAGGTCCCAATTCGAAGGGAAAAGCTTAAAGAATAGATATGACACGAGCTCCTAGCAATGCAATACTGCATCAATCAATTTTCTATAGTTTCCAAAGCGAAAATCATTGCACAGGAAATACATATATAGCTGCGGTGATATGTCAATATCTAGCTACTTAATGAAATCAATATGAGCAAGAACACAAATTGCACCGCAGTTTCCAAACTTTCCAACACCCCCTCCGAAAAAACAACACCAAACCCCCCCCCCCAAAAAACCCTCCACTTGCAAACGTCGCGTGGCAGCTGGTTTGGAAACAAAAGACGGAAGAAAAAGGAGGGAGAGAAAAGAAAAATCTGTTGGTTGGTGGGAGAAAGAGAGCGAGAGAGGAAAAAGAAGAGAGGATGACTGTTGAGCAGGGGCCATTTTGGATGTCATCTGTCTCCTTGGCGACGGGGCCCCGGCCCTCAAAAGCCCCTTGGGCGCACGGATTGTTTGAGAGGAGCCCGCTATTTTCTGCAGCATCATTTATCACTGTCACCACATAATGATTCCCCTCGCAGCTCCTTATTGATGTTTGTAATTGCATTATCTCATAAGGGGGGATGATCAATGGAGCCAAGAGGAGCATCGAGGGGTCAGGAGATGCCGGATTGCTGTTTGTCCATTTAATGCAACCAGGCTCTCATTATCTGCAGCCTCTCTGCTTTCAGAATAAGTAACGTTCTCGTCTGCTCCCCTCTGAGGTTTTACATAGCAGCAAGGAAGAAGAGGAGGGGAGAAACTGCGCGTTTCATTTGTTTAACCCTAAGCCACAGCAGAAAAAAAAAAGAAATAAATAAATACAAATGCAAAGGAGAGAAAGGAGAGTGAAAGTAACGCGATTAAGCCTTTTGTTATCAGTTCCATTACATCTGACAAACGAGTCTCTGAATTTAAGCGCACAGCTCTGGGCTTTTGGGCATCAGTCTTTAATAGTCATATAAGTTTTGGTGATTAAACTTATCTATAACAATCTGCTCTCTTGGTTTGAGCGTTCAAATCGACCTTAAGCGCGTGCAAGAAACAAATGAGAGAACTATATGAAGTTATTTCAGGCTGCATAATGTAGCTGATGATGAAGTGCAGTTTGCTCCGTGGTCAGAAATCGTGACTTTGGTATTATAAAGTTTGAGATCTCGCACTAGCTTCGGTTCAGACGATGCCTTTAGCAGAGGTTCTTGTCGGGGGGTGAAGTCATGAGATCCGGTTTCAGAGCCCGACTGAGGCCCCTGCGTCAAACAAAATGCGATACTAACCTTTTCCAAACAACCTTAAGGAATACCGACATAATTACTATGACGTGAAGAACTGGCGTGGCCCCCACCTTTACGCACAGGGCGAGCAAATTTGCTATTACGTGCATCGTAGTTAATAAAGAGCATAGGAAAATTCTGTTAAAAAGCTCATTTTGATTTTCCAAAAAAAACCGATTTAAGACAACTTTTAAAAATGTTTTGATTTTATTTGTACAAAAAACATTTAGAGATTTTCATCTGAAAAATAAATCACCTGTTCAGAGGGAAAAAAATAACTAAAAAGTTATGAAAAAAGACGCACTAAAGTACGAAAGTTGTCGAAAGTTTTCTATATTTTCAGCTGTCGCACATATACAGTCAAACGTTAGAATTATCTGGAGAAAATTGGAAATGACTCAAGCATGAATGTAAAGCTTGCTTCGCTTCTTTTGAATATTTCACTGGCTTACAACAGAAATATACATATCATTTTCCAGGCTCGTTGTAAACGTCCTAGTTTGGTTTCTGTGGAAGACGTGACAGCTGCGACTGCTGGATGAAGTTCTGCAATCTTGTAGTGAACGCGCTGCGCGTCATGGCGCACAGGGAGGGCTTGTCAGCAGGTATGAGTGTGGGTATGTGAGCCAAGAATTAGAGACATGCGTGCTAGAGTGTGCTAGACACAGGCAGTGACAGAGAGCCTGGCGCAGAGAGATACAAGGTAAATACTTAAGCTACTGGTTTGCGGAGAAACTACACAGCTCATTCAGACCAGGAATCTTAAGTTCTGGATCTCTTGTGGCTGTGTGGTGTGTTTCTCTTCTCTGCAGCTTATTACCAGAGACATCCGGTGCTTTGGATATCATGTTTTTGGCCTCCGTGTGTTCCCTGCTAGGTGCTCCGGCTGCGGGGAAGGGGAGGCCGCTGGCAGCACACCTTTCCAGCGGAGAGAAGCAAACCGCGACTAGTTCATAACCAGAGATGTTTCTGTCAGCACCTTCCTCAATACTCACCTCTCTCCCTCTCTCTCTCTCCATCTCTGTTTGGAAGGTCACCTTAGCAGCATCAGGCAGGGCAGGTCAGATGAGCCAGAGGAGCACTGGGTTGGCAGGTGGGGGGTGTCGACTCCTCACAGTTCACCTGGTGCGGTCTGATCTAATAATGCGACCTGCCGCTCCTCAAGCACACGCCCTCCATTGCCCATGCGCTCTCTGGCACAGAACAGGGCAAATACTTTAAAACCATCCGTTTACTGCCTGTAAAGTACTGCATTTAAACTCAACATGTTCATTTCTTTCTTCTTTTCTTTTCCACCAATTCAATAGTTAATTAAATTTTTCTCCCAGAATTTTGATCCCCTGACACATGAAACTGTGAGCCCTTCATATCTAGAAGTTCGAGACACCGAAAGAAGAGACGTGGACACAGTAAATGGTACGCGGTGTCAGGATAAAACACTGTTTCTGGATGCATGTCAAAAAGCACCTCACCATTGCCCTAATTTGAAAAATCTAAAGAAAACGTCGATTATTATCGAATTATTATTAATATTATTATTAATAGCAGTAGCAGTATTGCACAACTGTGCATCGTTGCATTTTTGTTGCGAAGTCGCCCTCATTAATAAGCCCGCGCATGACTGCATGGATGAGTTTTAATTCTGTTGTTTTTCAACGTGCTGCTCTGCCTCTCTGCACAGGACTGAGTGGCTGCAGGCGCTGACTGCTTGGCCTCTAAAGGTAAACAGTGAGGAAGCGAGTCCAGACAGGACAGTGGGGCTGAATTCCAGCTTCAACACAATACTGATAAAGTACTGGCCCCAAGCCACTTCTCTTATTAGTTTACTTATATATTGAGGCCGCTCCAGCATACATCACACAAGCCAATCTGCACTCTAATCTCAAGATGTGTTTTGGGCGGTTGTTGTGGTAGCAAGTGTTCTTTAAAGGCTTTTTGGGGCTAGATAAAACACTTTTTGTAAAATAGTAGACTTGATTATGTACAAAAATGGATGTTCAGTTCGTTTTTAAGGTTTTCTGCTACTTTAAAGTGCAGCGCAGGAAAATAGTAGAGATGTGGATTCTCTTACTGTCATACTGATAAGAAGAGATACAGTGACATTTTTTTAAAAATATTACTGCCAGACATAGTTGGCACAGATGCTACCGTTTCAAAAGAGGTACAAGAGGTGCTTTTCATTAAAAAAAAAAAAAATCTCTAATGTTGAGATTGGAGTCATACTATAAACCAGGACATCTGCATGTAATATCTGGTCTAACAAAGCTCTAAAGTGAAATAGTTTGGAAAAAATTGTTCCTCCCATTCTCACTGTAGTAGCTGATGGATGCAAAGCTGTGAATGTGCTATCCGTCTCACATATTCATCAGTCTCACATCAGTGATGGGTAAAGAAAATGCCAGCTCTGCACGCTGTCACCCTGTCAACCGATTTCCACCCTCCAACTGTGACAATGTGCGTCTTCATCTTCGCTGTTATTTTGTCTGTTTCTCTGCCTGCCAGAAATGCAGGCTCAAGTGTGTGTGTGTGTGTGAGTGTGTGTGCACATATGAGCAGCATTTAGAATGAAAGCTGCCTTAACCTAAACAATTTAGATTTAATATGTCAAGATGGACACATTGTTATAACTAATCTATACTGTCAGTTAAAAAAAAACAAAAAACCTTCAGTCTTCTGCAGCAGGCCATTTTCTCTGTGTCCCCTGTGATTCAGCTTTCTTTAAACTTTTCTCTGTTAAGTAAAACTTTAATTGCTGTAATAGTTTCAGCAAGCTCAAACTCATGTGCTCGAATTTAGACATTCATCAGTTTTTTTCTTTGGCCTTGGTTCTTCATAGCTTTAGTCATGATGTTAATCATTGATTTGGTTCAGATTACACACTTCCAGAACAAAAAGCATGTTGATTTTCAACAAGAAGTTTTTTTATAGAGCTTCTTTAAATATATTCTGTCAAAAAAGAAAGAAAGAGAAAAGAAATTATTCATATGGCAAAGTTTGAAAACATGAGTTTTTAAATGTTGGAACTGCATCTTTCAGTATCATTCAAGTGTGTTTGAATCCATGGAGTTGTAAGAGAAAAATAAAAGCCACACAAATACACAAAGAAATTTAGCAACAAGTCCTCTAACACTTTGAATACAAGTGCAAATAATACTTAAAGTCATGGTTTGGGTTAAAGTGCAACATCTGGTTTCATAGAATGATCATGTTCAGTTAATGTTTACAATAATAAGACACACTTAATGTTACAGCACAATAATGGCTAAAAGTCAGCAGGGCTTTATCAACCCGTCCAACCACCCCAGCATCCTCCCCCACCTGTGACTGTACAACTACACCTCTCTCCTTGTAATTCCAGATAAACTGGAATTATGTGTCGGATTATACTGCATGTGTACGCCCACAAGGACAGTTGTTTACATGGACAAGTACAAGACTCCATGGTCACAACAAATGCATTTACAGTCTGATCAAATAAATAAATAAATAAATGGATGCAATTCCACCAAAGTAAACGCTTGCATACTGGCAGATGAGCAACTATAACAATCACATAAGGTTTTTCAACATGTCAAGCAGCAGTGTTTATTTAAAATGGAAACGGCTTCACAGAAATATTTACTTGATTCTGACGAGAGGCTGAGCATACTTAAGAGAAATATATTAAAATAAAGTATACATATGTAGTCGAATTAAAGAAAAAAGACGGATTCTTTAAAAATTGTGGTATTGTGCAAAAATACTTTTCATGGAAATGCGACTATAAAGCATAATGTGGAAAATAATCAAACTACTACTAATGCATCACAGAACTACCGAACCCTGTTTGTTAATCGTGCACTAAAGCTTAGACTCTATTTATCAACAGTAAAGATATACAGTAGATTTTTCACTGAAAACTACACGTCAGGTCTGCAGAAGTGTAAGACTGTAGACTCATTTATCACTCACTCACAGTGAAATGGCATGTTTACAACTTTTCTCCACACCAAGCTATCCCTGTCTTTTCTCTAAACCTTGATCTCATTGCACAATTTACAAAGCAAATCTCACTCAGCCAGCGCATAGAGAGAACGAAGAGGCAGGGGCCCTGAACGTGCATGTCCCGACACAGTGCAGTGTTATGTTCGACGCGGCACAATTTATGGACCATGGACAGTTTATAAGAAGCAATGCAGTCTATCAGAGAGGCAGGCGAACTGAGGACAGGGGGGGATCGTTGCCATGCAGGAAGCTGTGTTTTGGAATAATATACTCCATGATAAAGATGTTTCCCTCGTGACGTAAAACAGCAGGAAGCACCAATGGCCACTTACTCTTCCAACCAAATATGAAGTAGTAGCTGTGAGCTGCCATGTTTTTTTTGGGTTTTTTCCCCCCAGTTTTTTGAGCCTTACATGAGATGTTAAGATTTTCAGACTCTGGAGATTTTGGCTGTTCCCTCAGTTTAGTATCTAAATGAAATCTTCAGCGACATTTAGGCCAAGCAGTAAAATAACTGAAAAGTTAAATAACTGAAAAGATCAGGACATGGATAGTTTATTTATCATACAGCAACGTTACAGTGTGAGAACACAGGTGCAAGCCCAGTTCAAGCATAAAAAACCCCACAGGCACCACCAGTATCTGCTGTCACTATCAAAGACTTTTTCTACCACACGGTATTTATTACCACAACACTGCAAGTCTTATTTGACTTACAAACAGTACAATGGGGATGTGATTTTCTAATACAAAATCAGTTGGATTTGTAAAAAAAATTGTTTGAATCTTGTAGGATTCAAACAAAGGAGTAAAAAAAACCCCTCTACTTTCCAAGATATACTGTGAGAGGTGTATATTAGTTGAAATGCAGCTTTACCTACACACATCATCATAATGACATTTTCATCCCCGTGAGTTGTTTTCTGAACTCAAATTAAAACATTTCTTTTATTCCAATGAAACATGAAACAAAAAAAATCATGTGATATTCATGACTGTAAAGTCACCTCTCAAACCCTGACGACTGCAACAAGACCTTGATGAGACAAGGTTCACCTCAAAATAACAGTTGTTGCAAAAATGAAGCTGAAACAAAATTGGCAAAAAGCTTCGAAATGATGGAAAGAGAAACTTTGCTCTCAAGCCTGACATCTGTCGAGGCGTTGGTGTCAGCAGGCTGGCTTGTTATGCAAATGGTTGATGCAGCCCCTCGAGACACTGACCAGCCATACTGCTAGCTATCTTGACATCAATCAAGAAGTCGCTGATCACACGCTCCTCCATTCAACCATTGTGTGGCTTTTAAATAAACCAGCACTGGTGTCAGTGAGAGAGACAAATCTATATATTGGGTCATTTTTCACCAACTGGTTTTATGTTGCCTAAAAAAAGTTTAAGGGGAGAGACGGAACAGAAAAGCAAGAGGACTGAAACAGAACTCCTAAACATTTAAGTGTTTCAGTTCAACCTGCTAGTGGCTGAGGGTTGTTTATGTATATGTGGGAAATTCTTGGCAGCGGAGATATCAAACACATCCATCTGATAAGAGGTATAAAAGAGATCTGCAGGCCCTAAGATACACACACACACACACACACACACACACACACACACTCAGACACAAAAGCAAACATACACTCAAGATTTAACACATGAACACATACACACTAGAGCGCACACACAGCAGGTCTGCAGGCTTCACATGAAAAGCTTTTAGCTGTGCAGAAGGAGCTGAAGACATGGCTATTGTTAAGCTCCATGATGGATGAAGCAGAGGCATGTCAGCGGTAACAGACTAAAACAGCTGAATTTATTAGGGTATGGATAAGGATCGTCATCAGCTCCAAATGATATTCAGTGATGTACACTTTCAAGGCAAATATGAAATGCTTGTTTGAGAAGGTAACGTTATTATACGAGGAGGTAACAATATTATTTTCAAGCATATAAAAATGTAACCATTAGTTAAAAAAATAACATGCCATTTTTACAGCTGTGTATTGGGGAAAGTTTTAATATGGGTGACATACTGTCTTACAATAATTTAAAGCATATGTATATCATAATGATACACCGCCAGCAAGGCCATTTTCCTGTTTTGTAACAATGTAGTATCTTTTTAAATATACTGGGTGGTCACATGTGAATCTCAAGTTAATGGTGTCTTACTTTGCCTGTGTTCAACCTCCAAACAGTTTCATGAAAATCAGTTTAAACTCTGCCTTTTTAGCACTCATAGTGCACTAAGTAATAATAAGCAAGGCGGGGTTAATTCCTTACAGTTATTATGCATATAATAATAATAATGCACAGATTTAAACTCCTCAGTTGTATTATGTGGCTTTCAGGAAATTCAAAATTAAAGAGAAAATGGAAATAATTAATATTTACTTTGTATTTGCAGCTAGAAAACCATTAAACGAAAGAGGCTACAAGCTTTCTACAACTGAAAACTATCATTATCATCTTTGCTCAGAAACAAGAAGGAATGTATCAGTGCCAGCGTAATCAGTGTGGAAAAAATGAAATCCCAACTCACATGATATTGTAAACAAGTTTTTGCACTAAAACATGATGAATCATGACATTCCATCTCTTATCTCCACAGAATGGGTAATCAAGTGCAGTGAAGACTTCAGTTAAAAACGCTGCATACTCCCATGATTCAATAACACATCTTCTCATGCCATTTGGGAACATGTAGAATGTAGAAGTGCCCTTCAAAGAATGCAAAGCCCGAACCCTTCAGCATGAGACATTTGATTCTTTCAAAAGCGTCTTTGCTGACGTTACATCTGTACAAGGATGGCTCTTATAAAAGTCACCTATGTGACAGATAAACTTACACCGGTTTACTCCATTTTCTAATTCCTGCATTGTTTTTAAACAATCACACTGCCTCTGCCAAAAATGCTCCATGATAAGCTTGACAGATCATTTAGTTGGTTTATACGGATTGACAGACCCCACCTTAGGCTCTTATATTTGCTTTATAAGAGAGTCGGGCTTCAGCATCACACTATTTTCATACAATAGCACCATTACATTTATAACTCTATTCTTGTTAAGACACTGAAGAAATGTACTGGGAATCCTTTCATACAATTACAATTTGGCATATTGGACAGAAAAATATAAGTGATGCACCTTCACTGTGTCATGTTACACTTATCTGGGGTAATATGCGGCACAAACGAGGGAGAATTTAAGAAAAAACAATGGGAATTCAGAAAATAATGGACCTTTATGCAGATGAAGTTTAATTTTTTTGAACAGTTGTCTTAGAAATATTGAATTAAACTGTTCCACAGTTTAAAAAAACTGCATATCCTCAAAGAATAAACAGAAAATGCGCGTACCACCTTTATCAACAAATGAGTCTTTAAAGTTTAGAAAGGAGAGGATGTGTCTACATGTTATGGAATATTAGTTATAAATTTTAATTAATCATCACATGATAAGTTAAGTACTTGGAAGGTGGCTTTGGAAGAAGATATCACTGACACAGAGTGGAATTGCGCCTGTTTTAAAGTATAAACACAGATGGTAAATACAAGATTTCAGATGAGTTAAACTACTTCATATGTGTGCTAATATTCCAGATGTGTCTGCTAAGTGCCTGGATGAAAAAAGGTACTTTATTTAATTGTCTGTGGCAATTTCCAAAGAAATAAAAATATTTTGGAAGCACATGAAATGTTTGTCAGAGACAGTTCATATGAAAATCCCTTTATGTGGAATATATTCAGATGACTTCACAGTAACATCAAAACAGACCAAACTATTGGACTCTTTCAAGCCAGGAGTTACTGGACTGTGTTGGGACAGTATATGTGCACCACTGTTGAAAACATGGACATGACAGGTCTCATGTTGTATTGTTCCGGAGAGACTAACTTACAATGTGAAGGAAAAGCAGGAAGACTTAGTCCAGACTTAGTCTTCTATAAACATTTTCAGAAATGGAAATGTGGCTCCTGTCTGGATATATATGTCTAATGTTTGTAATACTAGCTTTGAAGGAACTTTTTCTATAATGATCTGGTATAAGATTATAGCAGAAATGAACTCCCTATGGTTTCCAGAATGTTGCACCAAATCATACTCAAGAAAAATGTTATAGTGTCACTATTAGGCGAAAGCCCTGACCTGCCCTTTAGTTCTTAGTTAGTTTAATTTCCAAGTTAAACACAAAATACACAGGCAATAATATGAGACCTGACCTGAAAGCCCTCTCTGCTTACTTTTCCCTTATCTTTTTCCTAATCTATCAATCAATTAATCTGTTACTCCACCTCAAGAAAGGAGGTGCATTTTTTTTCTGCATACCTTTCCCACGATTCTCCTCCTTTTTTGTCTTCCTCTGTGACCTTGATTGTGCAGGGCAGTAGCCAGCCTTGGCTTCCCTCGGTTATGGCAACAAGGCCGTTAACAGCGTCCGTGAGTTGTGGCTTGGTGTTAAACTGCGCTCCAGCCACAGTCAATGTTTATGTCTACCAATCAAATGCAATGTGTTTATGTTATATGGCATTATGGACAAGGAGACTCTCTAAAACAGAGAAGAAGGAGTTCTGCCCAGGACACGGGGTTTATGGTCCATTAAGCATCAGAGAAAAATGAAGCATCAGTTGAAGGATAAAAATTGAACAGAAAATCTGGCTTGATTTTGTCTTTAGATTTACAATGCAGACAAAATTTAAAGCTGGACAAAAAGAAGCAAAAAGTGTTGAAAAAAAGGGGAAACATGAGACGGGCCGCTGACGATTAACCCATACTGCTCATTGTGTATATCTCAGCTGTCTTAAATTATTTTTACCAAATGACTGTTGAGTCAGGATCTTTTTTCTGTGAAATAAGCTCAAACCTAGGAAAAGCCTTTGAATTGCCCAAATTTTCCACTAATGATGAAGAACGAGTTCGAACTTTTATTTCATTTCAACTACAATTTATAAACTCCAAACAAGAAAAGCACAAAGCAGAAACCTTGAAACTCATCTCTCTGAGAGAAAAAACTATTCTACAATTCTTCATCTTTTCCACTTTGACTCTAGTGATTATCAGATCTCAGCATTGTAGTAAACAGCAGCTCTGGCGTTAGTTTATTTATATCTCTAAGAACACTGTGTGTGTGTATGCAGATTAGCTGAAATGATTTGCCATTTCCTCCCAAGGAAATCTTCAAGCTGTTTTGGCCTAAGCACCTCGTGTGTACGCAGAGTAAACACACACTTAATCCTCCTGGATACAGAGACTTGACATCAATTTGTCCCTGTAGGGGAGATGCCCCAGGCCAAGTTTCCCAATCCTCATGTCTCTCTGCCTCTTGGCCAAAACATCCTTCTACCCTTGATTTTTTCCCCCCCTCAGAACATCTGGATGGAAGACCCAAAATTGCACGTTTTTCTCTCCTTTCAGAACTACTTAACAGCCCAAATTGGTTGTGAGTGCTAAGAAGACGACTTTGGTTATACTTAGCAGCTTTGAATGAGCCAGTATCCCTCTCCTCTGGGAACATATCTGTCACACTGTGGCTGTAAATGAGACTGTTGTTTTTTTTTCTTTTAATTGTCTAGTCTGGAGACAGCCATAGTAGGAGATAATAGATGCAGTTATACAGAAGTTAATTAATGACAAAACATTTGAATAAGAAGGAGAACCTCACAGCTGTAGGTAGTCTGGACATCAACTGTGCTTACTTAATGGACACAACACATTTTACATTAAAAACAACCTATAACATGTATGTCCAGTGACTGTAGTTGCAAATATAACCAGAGTTGAACATCATGGCAGAGGACCCACGTAGCCAAATGATCTTAAAAACTACCATATGGGTGGAAAAAAAGAAAGCCAAACTTTAAGCTTGGTTTATACGAATAGTGTCTCTCATATGGCTTTAAATACCTTATAGTAATACAATGAAGCACAAGTCAAATAAACATAATATGAAAGGTCACAGGATTGAGACTTGTTATAAATCAAACTTTTACTGTTGGGGGGAATAGCAAAAGTATTTATTGCTGCTTTAATATGGGTAAGAACCACATTCTTGAATTACATCAGGAACAAGAAGGTAAATTTAAAAAAAAATCGTCTTTTAATCTAAACACCAAGGTTCTTAGGTGTATGTAATCTACAGCAAACATGTAATCTGTGCTGTTGAATTTATTTTATGATGGATGGCCACTGCTTTTTTTAAATTATATTTTTCATTCTGAGAAAGTGTTTGATTTTATCATCAGTGAACATTAGGTGAAACTAACTTGCTGGGGATGAATTCTGTACAAATCATGTAGGAGAATCCTGTCCCATAATTGACAATCAGAGCATCAAGCTTTTTGGAAACATCACAAAAGTTTTGAGTTGATGATTTACCTTAAGGTAGTGGGTTGTTTTTTTTGCCTTCTACCATGCTATAGTGGGTCTAACTAAATACACAGCCTTCTTTTATTCTGTTTCAAATAATTTACGTTTGTAGAAATATTATATAATATTGCTCCACTTCCTGTTTTCCAGAAATGCTTTCCTAGAAAAGAAATACCAAGGATCTGGTGGTTGGAGCAACAGATGTAGAAAATCACATGAACCATTTGGCTGAATCGCTGTTGTTTTGTATTAGCTGGTGGTAGAAAGTAGCAAAGTAGACAGATATAAAGGATGAGGGGACTTTTTCTGTCTGACTCATTTCTTTTATCATTCTTTGTCTCCACTATCTATAAAATGGAAATGATAAAAGCAATGGGTTTTCCATTTTTCCCTCCTAAAACGCTCCCATTTATGAAAAACATTTAAAGACATCTGTTTCGGAAAAAATCCCAAAGTTCATCGGTCAATATAATTCAGAAAGATGGGGGTTTGATGCTGTTAAAAGTTTCATCATTTTGTCACTCAGACTCAGTCAGTTATTTTTCATCCTGTGAGATAATACCATTGATTTGTTTTCATTTTTGTATCAATCATTTTGTAATATGTGTCAGCTTCATCAAATTGTGGATGTTTCAATTTCTTCACCACAATCGCGTCTCTGTCCTTCACTGAAATGCTTCCATCTTAACCCAAACCAAATTGGATCAGTTTTCCTGCTTTCCCCTTTTCTCCTCAATTCTCTCCTTCCATCCAAATATTCTTCCATTCATACTTGTATGCCAAAGTAATAAATTCTCACAAGGTGCTTTTAGACAGAACGCTATAACTCATGTCACCACAGGAGCTAAATCTGAGCACAGGGGACAGCATGATGCAAGCATGCTGGAGATGTACTCAAAGGGATTTATTGTGACATATTTCATCTGAGGCAATGCAAGCCCTGTTGAACTGGGATGTCTTGCGGGGGGGGGAGCACGTGTACAGTGCTGTCAAGGATAGCACATTGCAATCACAATCACAATCAGTAAGAGCAAGGTAGAGTAAAAGACTACATTTCTGGATTATACTTAATGAACTTGCAGTCATATTGTCGCTCAATTTCCCCTCACCCCCAAACTGGTCATGGCAAATGGCAGTCCCTAAGCCTCTCCCTCCAGAGGTGTCTTCCTGTTAAAAGGGAGTTCTTCCTTCCCACCATCACCAAGTGCTTGGTCATTTAGGACAGTGTAATTGTTGAGGTTTGCTTTCTAATGATGAAGGGTATTTACACTTGAGGCGTTGGCAAATTCACACTATATAAACAAAATTGAAGTGAAATTTGAAGGACCAGTGGAATTTGCATGTTCTACCTGTCCCTGTGTGGCCTCTTTCCAGGTTCTCTGGTTTCCTCCTATGGTGCAAAGACAAGCATATTACATTAACTGGTGATTGGCTGTAGGTGTGAATGGTTGTCTGTCTTTTAGCTCTGGAGACATGTCCAGGTCATAACTCACTTTTTGCCACATGACAGATGGGATAGGCTCCAGTCAAACTACAACGCTGACTAGGATGAGCAGAATAAATGGAAATGGATGGAGCGCTATGAACTTTAGCTATATCACAATGAGATACGTGTATGAGGTTATATGACTATACAACAATAATTGAAAAGAAAAACTGAAATAGAAGATCACTGATTGAAAAAGGTTAAAGAAATTAGGGGGAAATTAATGCAGAATGATGCCTTTTGAAAAACACCAATAACATACAGTTTATTATAAAGAAGATAATTATCATCCAAATCAAAAGCCTTGGTTAAATTAATAACCTAAATTGACCCTTTATTAAAGAGAGACTGCTCTGCAGAAAAGTAGCTATAGGTCATCTGTTACTAGTACAGCTTTGCTTTAAAGATGAACAGCCTCTATTATATGCATGTAAAAGATGAGCTAGTTTATTCACCACAAGATGGACTCGAACACGCTCTAAACTTTGGTTTAATATATTAAAAGTGAATTCTAATCTTTGATCTGACCTGGATCTTTTTATAACCTCGACCAAGCAGTTTTCATGCCTAACTCTAGACAAATTGTGCCAAACTGTCATTATTGTGAAGTGACGTGACCAAATATTTTTGGGGCCAGTGGTTGAAAGCAAAACTTACTTGAACTCTAGTCTCCAAGCCTCCTTAAAAACTGAGATTCCTTCATTATCTCAGGGAGGTTTGTCTAGATAGTTTTAGGCAGTAGGTAAGAACAGTGGATATGACAGTTTGGGATGAGAATACATCATGAGGACATTTTATAAGAGAAGAATTAAAGATGAAAAACAATGTTAAATGAAAACAAAATGTATTGAAACAGTTGTTTATTTTTTAAGTTGAGTGGATACCCTCTGCAATGACGCATGTTTTGCAGGTTATCTATAACTTGCTCTCTGCAACTGTTTCTGTGAGACAGAAAACTGTTTTCTTTATGTTATACTTGGAGGTTTTGGTTACATTATATAAGGCCAATAAATAAGCCTTTCATTAAACAGTGCATTTTGATTTTGTTATTTTCTCAGATCTCTTTTCAACTAAAGCAAGCTTGAGTGTGTGTCGTTTGGCCACATATGCTGATGAAATCTAAAAATCTCTTGCATGAAAGATGAATCAGAGTTTTATGCTGTAAGTGGTCAGTGAAGCACATGTGGATGATGTTGAGGAGATGGAGGGGAAAGGAAGAAAGAGAAAAAGGTCATGTGGAGGCTAAGAGTAGACACACACACACAGACACACACACACACACACACACACACACACACACACGCAAAATGTTATTGAGCAAGCTCATAATAATAACAGCCACAAATTATGATCCAGCAGATTGCATTTTTTGATAATAGATAAATATAAATGTATATTTTAACTTATTTTTTATCACACTTCATTGTCATAACAAAGAGCATATCACCTACTACTATGTCTGCATCTGGACATGATGATATGATAAATGATATGCTACTTAAACACATAATTTATATAGGATTCAGATGAAATAAGTGGATCCTTGGAGGAATGCCTTCTCTGGCTTACCTTTCTCCCTCATTTATGCGTTTTACTTTTCTTCCTTTCTTCTTTTAAAAGACTACAGAAGAAAAAAACCCTTCAATTGTGAACCCGAGGGGTGAGGGAGAGGACATGATGTCTTGTAAAACATATGCACTTAATATTAAGGTCGTAAAACTTGTAAAATTAAAAGCTATTTTGGAAAATAGAAAAAGAAATATTTATGCGCTTGGCTCTGGACTGCAGTCGTTTTATCATGGGGCAGCGAGGGCCTGCCGGGGCACAGGTAACGACTGTCAACAGGCATGGGAGGGAAGGAGGGTAAAAATTCAGTGGGGCTGCATGCTCTCCATGTCCAACCAGATGTCCACATGTGTGACTGGGCTTCCCCTTTTCAGTGGGCCAGAGTGGCCAGTGTCAGGATTTCAAGGGAGCAAGAAAAATGGAGGGAGAGAAAGAAACAAAGTCTGCTCCTAATTATAAAAAAAGAAGAAAAAACAAAAGAATCTTGAAGTTTTAGACTTTTGCTTATGTTTAAGCTTGTGTCACAGCTATGCAGGGGAAGCTACTGACACACAGAGCAGTCTCCCTGATGACAAGAGGGAAAAATGAGAGGTGAAAAAAATACAAAAACAATGTCCACCAAGTCAGGTTGATTGAAAAGCTGCAAAAAGCAATTATGATTGTGAGAATGTGCAGACCCCTCATCTTAGCAGCCAGCAAACATCGTAAATCGTGTGGCGGCCTCTGTTTACATTGTGCTGACCTCTCCATGCCCTCTGGTTCTGGCTGGGCTCTCCGTGTCCTCAACTCTGTTGACATACATACACATGGTGCCTAGTTCATACAGTTTATACAGCAAATGTAACTTTTTTTATTCTTATTATTTTCATGACCTGTCTGCATATGGGTTATTCAAATGTTGTGCAACTTCAGTTGACACAGATTCAAATAAAATAGATCAGGAAATTTTGAATTAAGTTAAGAGAAGCAAAAGAATACTAGTTCACATTAATCTCTTCAAATTTTTTTTGCTTCCAAACGTCCTTTTATGAAATATTTTTTTTCCAGGACAAACTTTTTAAATTCAATTTATATAGTGCAAAATCACAACACTCAACTCAAAGAGCTTTATAATTTAAGGTAAACGCCATACAATAAAATGGAATAAATCCCAATAGTCAGACCGTGTCGTTACTCATACGGCATATTTGGGGACTGTGGGAAGGAAAAATTCCCTTTTAACAGGAAGAAACCTTCAGCAGAACCAGGCTCAGAGAGGGGCAGACATGCCATGACAAGTTTGGGGTGAGGGGAGGGAAACAAGATTAAAAAACAAGATGTGGAAGAAAGGTAGAGATGAATAATAACTGATTAGAGGTGAGGAAAACTAATCCAAGCAGTGTCCTCAAAAGTTAATGCTACTAGTTTTATGATAGGGATCAGGAAAACTGGCATCTATCCATCTACTGCCAGTGACAAGCACTCCTTCAGCATTTCATGACGTGTGAATACACATCTCTAAAATATGATGACTGACAGTACTGAGTGGGCAGAGTAGACCAAGGGAATATATATATACAGTATATACGCTGGGAAGGAAATCTTACTCAATGCTGACTTTTACTACATGTTTCTGTGAGCTGTATTGAATATAAATGTTATGATGTTATGACATTCAGATGTTTAGCTGGCTGTTGGCTTCTGCCTTGTATGCTAATCAAAGGTCTACAGTCTGTTATATCTGTATGGTTTGTGCAACAAGAAAAAAATAAACATGAATCAATCTCTCTCTTGTTCTCACCCTATGTATACACACGTGTATGCATGAGGTTCTTCATTAAAATGTTATAGGTAAAGTAGAAATGTGGGGGTATTCTTGTGTTTAGTACAAAATTTAGCCCCACTTGCAGCACTGAGTAACTTAACTAATGGTGATAAGAGCTATAGAGATTGACAGACCACGTGACTTTCGCGCATTGCATGCCGGGCACTGGTGGCAAAACAATCAAAGCAATGCATCAAACGCAAGCATTTGCAGCACCGCAAAACGTTCATTCTCCGGTTCCAATACCTTCTTGCTTTTTCTTTGCCCCCCAAAAAAGGTATGTACAAAAACGAAGGAGAACAATGCCGGTCCGTACAAAGACAGACTTGATGAAAAGTCAAAGAAAAGACACGAGGAAAAAATCAAAGGAGTGAAAGGGTCAGACCCTTACGAGCACACAGAGTGGACAAAAGACGTTAGGGTGCTGCTCAATTTTCACCACGCTCAGATTTATAATTATACGGTTCTTGGAGTGAGTGCATACACTCATGAAGTTTTTAGTAACTTCAGGTCACTGCAGGTACAGTTTACCGACGGATGGGTACAGGACCTTGAAATGCACCGTGTAGAACGAAAGACCATCGTACGTATCGTAAGTTTACCAGTCTCACAAATCGTCTTCATAAATACACATTCGTTAACCGTTTATTAATAGGACCTTTGAGCTCAACGGTAATTAATTAGTAGTGGAAATAATTTCTGGTACGCATTACAGAAATGTAGCAGTGACAGTAATATTGTATGCTGTAATAGTACTGGGAAATTAGTGATACAAAAAAACTGTTTTATCCTGTGAATAAAAGTATATGTTTTTGTCAATGTACCGTGGTAATAACAGAAGCGAAACACAATATTCTGTCAGGACAATTCACTATTTATGCACAATAAACAAAGGAGCATAGCGCAACAATTTCTGTTCAGCGCCAGACTTGCTTGTAACCTGTATTACCAATTATGTTAACAAAAATGACGTATTAACTACTACAAAACACTGACCTTTGTGGAAATGCTTGGAGCAGACTAACATGTGAGCTGGAGTGTTCTGGGACGTTATATTTGGTCTTCGAATGGCTGCAATCCAGGCCATCCGTCGGCTCTTTGTTACTTCGGAAACATGGCTTGAACAATTTCTTTTCAACGACGTAATCCGATAACAACTGATCTCTTTACCCGTCAGCTTCCCGTGGCTGTCATGCGACCGGCTATTGCAGTGAAATAATACAACAGCTTCTTGCCATTTTTTGTGTTTCTTTTTATCGCTGTGTAACTGATTTCAATTGAAAGCCTGCATGCGCTAGTACCTCTTGCCACGAGTTCCCAGAATCCTTTGCGGTTTTACCCCTGAATGACATCACATTTTCAATCTCTATAGAGGCCTCTTTACCTTTGTGGTCTTGTTTTGATCTGATCTAGGCTGTACAGGGTACTTTCCTAGATCTGAGGACATTGGACATTTTTGTTTCTTTTAATGTTGCCATCCATTCATCCATGTTCTTCCACTTATCCGGGGCCGGGTCAAAGGGGCAGCAGCCTAAGCAGAGAAGCCCAGACATCCCTCTCCCCGGCCACTTCCTCCAGCTTATCCAGGGGAACACCAAAGGGTTCCCAGGCCAGTCGAGGGATATATTCTTTCCAGAGTGTCCTAGGCCTGGCCTGGGGCCTCCTTCCAGTGAGACATGCCCATAACACCTCACCCAGGAGGCATCATTGTCAGTTGCCCGAACCACCCCTATTGGCTCCTTTCAATGTGGAGGAGTAGCAGCTCTACTCTGAGCCCCTCATGGATGGTCAAACGACTTGACTTGCTGCCTGTATTTTGGAGTTGTTCCCAGTGGACAAAAGGGTTTGTTCCCTGCACCTTCAGATCAGGGAACAGGTTGTGACTGTCGTCTCTGCTTATGGGCTGAATGACAGTTTAGAGTACCTGGGCTTCCTGAAGTCCCTGGGTGGAGTGCTTGCGGGTGTACCACCTCCGGACTGTCGTCTTTCTGGAGACTGCAATGCTCACGTGGGCAACGACAGTGAGACTCGAAGAAGTGTGACTGGGAGGAACGGCCTGCCAATCTGAACCTGATTAGTGTTCTGTTACTGGACTTCTGTACAAACCACAGCTTCTTCATAGCAAACACTATGTTAAAACATAAGGGTGTCCATAAGTACCACGTGGCACCAGGACACCCTGGGCTGCATGTTGATGATTGATTTTGTAATTGTATCATCAGATCTGCAGCCGTATATTCTGGACACTCCGGTGAAGAGAGGTGCTAAGCTGTCAACTGATCACCATCTGGTGGTGAATTAGATCAGGTGGTAGCGGATGATGCTGGGCAGACCTAGGGCACGTAAACGTATAATGAGGGTGCGCTGGGAATGCCTGGCAGAGGGCCCTGTCTGCAGGATCTTCAACTTCCACCTCTGAGCCCATTTGGACCATGTTGAGCACCTGCTGAACACTGAGCTGCTGCCGCTACGTGGTTGGTGCCTGTTGTAGTGGTAACTCCCAAACCAGATGATGGACATCAGAGGTGAAGGGAACCATCATGCTGAACAAGGAGTCTTATCAGGCTTTGTTAGCCTAGGACAGAATTTCTAACCAAGTGGTGGAAGGCTTCCACTTGGTTGGTCTCAGAATCTCATCTCTGTTTTTCACAGATGATGTAGTTCTGTTGGGTTCATCAGGCGATGGCCTCCAGCTCACACTAGAGCAGGTTTGCAGCTAAGTGTGAAGTGGCGGGAATGAGGCCATGGTCCTCAGCGGGAAAAGGGTGGAGTGCCCACTCCGGGACATGGACGAGTTACTGCCCCAAGTGGAGGAGTTTAAGTATCTCTTGAGTTTAATGTTGCATGTTTTGATATGGTGATGATGATGGAATAAGTCGGGTGTGGCGGTTATTGTCTCAGGATCAGATTGCCTTTCCCCACTAATTCAAGAGATCAGAGAAGGAAGACAAGCTTGTATAACTCAAACATACTTGATAAATTATTGTTGGATTGTTAAACAGCATCAGGCAATACTTATAAGTTTCTTTTTAAATGAAAATGTGATGAAGCCATTCATTTTACAGTGACAGACTGCCGAGACTGCCATGTAATTGCAGATCCTTTACATTGCAACCAAGGTTGCAAAGTCTGTGGTTATTATTGTATTTGTATAACAATCTTCCGCTCTGCGATGTAAGTATGGGTTTATGCACCCCATGCCACATGTCTTTCAAGCTGTACAGCTTGTTGTGATAATAAAGATAATACATCAAATAAAAACCTACACCAGCTCCTGAAACCCTTGCTGTAAATCAGGAGTGGGCATCGGGGTGAAGTGGCTGCTCCATCCTTTCAGATTTGTTTTTTAAAATTACATATTTATTACTATTTTTCTTTTAGTTATGACTTATGTACAGTAATTATGTTCAAATTATGATCATTTTAAACCTCTGTATGAACACTTGAGCATTTTAAATCTGATAATTCTGATAGTGATGTAGAAAAGTCTGAATGGTCAGGACAAAAGAAGCAGACAGTTTAGGAGCAGCATTTGTTGTGGGAGACAATAACTCTCTTTGTTGTGGGTTTTGTAAGTACAACATACTTACACAAAGGCAAAACCCAAAAAGCACAACACGGGCCCTTTAAATTTTACCTCATTTACACCTATGCCAGATGTTCAGGAACTAAATCTGAGGAACAGTTACAGACTGTTACGTCATTATTTTCAGTGTTTCAGGGTTAGTTAGCTACAGTCTGACATACATTCTGAGAAGTAATTCCAAACAGCTTTGAGAACACAAGAACACTGAGTGTATAAAAACTTCTGCCAACCACATTGAGATGAGTTGGCGTTACATGTAAGCAGCAATCATAAAGACAGAATCGTGTGAAAGAAGCTCAATACCATTTGCTTGAGACACAAGGACAATGTTTTGAACTGAAACTAGGGACCATTTTATTGTGCAGGATTGTGGTAATGGGCTACTTCTTGCCCCAGTGAAAGAAAAAAATCTTAAATGTTTCAATCTTCAGTCTCTTTCACTCTATAGTCATTAAGAACCCAGTATTTCCATAAACAAATACCTGATTTACATATAGCAGACAGCTCACTAGGAAAATAATATAGCTTCTATAAAAAATACAACATCAACTGTGAACAGGATGGCACATGTGGACACTGGGTATTTCTGCTGTTCTGATATGTGTCTTGAGTGTCTTCACATTTGAAATTGGACATTTTAAACAGAATATTTAATTCATGAAAGGTATGCACATATTCCCTTTTTCAATTTTCACTAAGCAGCTCTGCATTTGTCTTTAGTTTTACTCTTTTGATGTAAACCATTAAAGATATCGCAGAGAAGCATACTTTATAGGCTGTCTGGTAGTTGAGGAGAAAATATGTAGCATAATGTCCTTGAAAGCTGATGTACATTTGTCTGTGTACACCTGTCTACATGTGTGCAGCTGTGGGGGATGCATATATATGTAAGTACACTAGTATTTGTGTCTTGCCTCCTTGAAAAAACCTCTGGAAGACCATTATGCTTTGAAATAATAACACACACAGATCCTTTCTCTGGCACACAGGCGCACCAATGGACATGCTACATACACCTCTGCACATCTCAGCACCGCCAAAATGCACTAAAAATTTATGACCTTAACATTCCTGCAGGGTCAAGCAATTTATCAAATGCTGCACATTCTGGTTTCAATTACACAGCCGATTGTGGAGAGAGGTTATTTTAGCAGGTTCATTTGGCTCAGTAGGGGAGGTCGACTCTTTTTGCTTAACGCACCATCCGCTGAACACAACTGGGCATTACTTTCTGCACAGACACGCCTCTCTCTAACTGCTACACATGGCAACAGAGAAGAAGTCAGGATGCAAGTAACTGAGCAGATGAGCTGCGGGTGTTATCACACAACTGTCTTTCTCAATTTCTGTTTCCCTCTTGTCTTCTGGCTTCGTCCTTCTTACAGATCTTTTCCAGTGGCAAACACAGTCTATCATTCTACATGCTTGTTCCTTCATCCATCTGAAGCTTTACAATGATGAAGAGTCTTCCATCCCTCTGTCTATTCATTTGTCTCCCACGTCACCCTTCTCTATCTGACTTTCTTGATCTCTTCGTCCCTTTCTCTGCCTCACACCCTTTCCCTCCACATCTCTCCTCTCTCTCTCTCTTTCTCTGTGGTAGAGTGGTGATAAATCCCTATTTTATTGCTCGAGAATTCCTCTCTCCCTGCAGGGCTGACAGCTCCCCACGTTCTAAGACACTGCTAGGACCAAACCCAATCCTCCCTCCCTGCATCACTCCATCTCTGCCTCCATCTGGCCCTGATTACCGAAAGAGTGGAATGGTGGCGAGACGGTGTGGGGGAGAGACTGGAAGAAGGCATCACAACATTGCACCCTAGGATAAGGAAAGAAAGAGAGGAAGGAGGTATGTTGTGAGTGGATGATGCACAACACGTTGGTATGAAGGAGGAAAACGAGAACGACACGAGAGGTCTTTGTAGTGTGTAGATGAAGAGGAAAATGGAAAAGAGCAACAGAGAATTTCCGAAGGAATGATTACATTTTATTGTTGCTTTAAATTTAAAAAAAATATATATATATTTTTAAAATATATACTTTTTCAGGTTCAAGAAAAATCAAGTGTAAAAGATGAGATATTGTAGCATTGTTGCAAGCAGCTAAATTTAAAGAGGGAGGGGGAAAATACCCACTCTCCAAATAAGAAAATGTGACACTTTAGGGTAGGGAAGCTGTTAAGGGAGTAACAATGTATGCAAAATAACGTCATGCTCTTAGTGTTACTATAAAGCTAGAAAGAAATCAGCATAGTCAAAAGACACATTTAGATGAATGTGAGAGGAGATGCACAAAGTGCAAGTAATGGAAATAAAGATTAAGAGAAAACTGCAGAGAACAAAGAACAACAGGTAAGAGTCACAGTCAACAAGTGTCAGGAAAAATGGAGTTAAATGTCCATGCAGAACAAACACCCTAAGTGTTCATTGTGTTTATTGGAAATATTGAATACACAACATACAGCCCCGAGGAGATACAACAAAGAATATTATACTGTGTTGAAATTTGGTGCTTTACCTGCATGAATGCTTTAAACCTAAAGTTGTAAACTCTCACATCAAAGACTGTTAAAAACACACAAAGAGTGCTGTTATATAGTAAAATGCATTTAGATTGAACTTGTGATCCTTTGACTTTAAATACTGTGTTCACGGTGACAGGCTGAATATTTTCAAGTTTCCTAAAATAGCAGAGAACAACCACTGATAGAGCAATTGAGTCCTGCAAATGTAATTGAAAAGTGATAATGACCATCATTTGGTTGGAAAGAGGCTAAATGGAGAGGAGATTTTGGAAGACTGTGCGTGTGTGTGTGTGTGTGTGTGTGTGTGTGTGTGTCCTGGCAGGCTGACTCAATGCAGCAGGTGCCAGAGGAGTGTGTAATAAACACAACTGCTTTGGACAAGCTGGCCTCTCACATCAAATAATGTGTTTTGGCGATGTCCACCTCAGCTGTTCACACAATCAACACTCAGCAGGCTCTTAAGACAACACAAGTAATTAATATTACAGTTTTTCACCCAAGCATGAAGGACTAGTATTGGTTTAGTTATGGCTCATTTATGACTCTGGGGTTCTGGAAAGTAAAGCGCCTGCTAACTAGTGTGTGAATTCTGTAATTCAATATTGTTTAGACTTAAGAAAATGACACAAATACAGGATATATTGTATGTTTATACATTTTTATGAAGTATCCACTAATATCCACACGTCTGTAAAGACAGTAGGTTCCAGGTTGCGGGTACATGAAGTTTTCTCATTAATTATATTATGAATGTTTATACCAAACATCTTAATAATTTCTTTGTTTTAGGGTATTGTCAGTCTTTATTTACACTTAATTACACAATGTCAATATGACAGATATCATGCTTTTTAGCTTTTTTACACAGCACCTTGTTTTCCTCTACAAGTAACTCAGCAAACATTAAAGGAAATCCACTAGACACTCTTGACTAAGCTTTAAGCTTCATGTTAGATTATGACTCACCCCCCCACACACCCCCACCCCACTTGCTCTCAAACCACCTCCACCAAAATAATCAGGATAATTTCTATTCATTATTACACCTCCATTTATCTGCGAGACGAGACGTGGGGAGGACGGGGTATAACTCTGAGGAATAACAATACCATTAAAAAGCCTGTGCGGCAAATATCAATCATTGTTGCCGTTAATGTCCCTCCAGCCTATTCAGATGGCCTCTCTCTTTTCCTAATGTCCACCCATCTGTGTGTGTGTGTGTGCCTAAGTGTGTAAGTGAACAAGTGTGTGTGTGTTATATTCAAAGCCCTTTAATCAACAATCGCTGCATCTGGGCCAGATAATGAATGGCATTGTTTATAACCTCACTCCTGTATCTGGTGATAAATGCATACACGCCTAATGCTATCATTTGAATAAGAAATGAGATTGTGCTTTATTTCAATATCGAGAAGAGATTGCGTTAATATAAATTTCTTGGTAAAGTTGTGATGATGGTGTTGATCATGATGTTCCATTGTCAACCAGCCAAAGGATTAAGCTATGGCAATAAAACTGCAAAGATCCAAAATGAAGATATGAAGCCCATTGCTTTTGATTTATGGCCTGTGACAACAGGATAGATAAACAGGAAGGGTTAGAAGCAGAGAAAAAAAAATCCACTGAAGTGAAAAATAGCCAGACATTTACAAAAAAATAAACATGTAAAATGCTCTATGAGCATTACTCAAAGTGGAAAAACAGGATTCTGTAAATCCACTAAAAAAATCTTCCATCACATGGGCACTAATGTTTGTGCAAAAGTTTTTGTTGTGTTTATTTTTCCACTCTGACACGTAGCAAAATTTCTGCGTAACTTTGGATACACTGTGGATTTCACACTTGTAAAGTGGTCGAAGGAAAGCAAACCTACCTCAAACGTCGTCAAAATTACGTACGAGGTGTTATGACAATAACGGTTTGGATGAAATATCATATGTGCTGATGGGTAAATGGACGGCAAAAGTTCAGCATCACTCAATGCGAACTCATTTAAATCACCACAAAAGTCATATTGCAAAGAGTTTGACAAAATCATATAATATACCGTATCATTTATTAAAATTACATCCATGAATAGAGATTAAATTAGGTGCAGACAGTAGTTATATACTGTAACTGAATCAGAAACAGTACAATGTTCACACACACAAAAAAATAAATTTGACTCAAATTCACAAAATGTGTTCATTTTCATAAATGTTTGCATGATAAAATCAAAAATAAAAGAATACTGTATTACAGCAAAAGTACTGTGCAGACGTTTTTCTGGCACTATTTCCTCAGTGACATTATCCCACTGGAATAGCAGTGGCGTAGTGTTACAACCCCGCGTGTTGCCACAGTGGAATACAGATAGAGAACAGCTCAGCGTTTGCTACCGGGGGATTTTAGCTGTCCAAATCTTTGACAGTTTCTTAGCAGCTCTCGGCCCTAAACTGTGAAAGATTCCAAAGACAGATAGAACCCCCCCCCCCCCCCCCCACGCCCTCCACCAACCTCCACACCCCCACCATATCAGCCAGTATCATTGATAAAGACAGCCTTTCAGGGATGACACTGATAGCTGCTCCAAAACCATTCGAAAAGTGATTTGCCTGCCATTTTAGCTGCTGCTGCCCTCTTTATGATGCACACGTGTCCAGGAAGACAACGAGTCTGCTTTTACAGAAGGAATTAGGAAGGACCTTAAAAGGTTGCAAATAGGTAGTCACATTTTCAACAATTTCTATACATGACATATTGCATGCAATTAACCTTTATATTATTAAGCTTTGAATTTGTTGTAGTGGCTCAATTTAAAAGTAATTTCATTTTCAACAAAATACACTTATTACAGCGTCATGTTGATTTAAGATGCAAGTGAACATCTCAAGAATTACTGCAATCGCCTGCTCAGTCCTGGTTGCAGAAATTCTTCACAAAGCATTTAGATCATATGGCATAAAGGATCTGCTCTATGTTGTTAGGTGCAGTGTTGTGAGGACTTGCTATGTGCCTTTGCAAAAAAACTGAAACTGTTTTTTATACAAAGAAAATAAGACCTTATGTGAAATACAATTTAAAACACATTTAATACTTCGGTTTTTCACCAAAGCGAGGTTTAAACATTCAATCAGCTGTTAATTTGAAAAAGGCACTTTTAGGCGCAAAATTTAAAAGACATTTTTTTCAAAAACTATAAAAAATGTTTGATGATAACTTTAAATTACTGCATTTAAAGGCCAACTCCAGCAATCAAATATGTAGACGTTGTCCTTATTCCTCTGCTCTTGCATCCCTTCACCCCTCCTCAGGCCTTCATCCCCATCTTCAGTCCAAATGAATGACGCCAGCTGGGGTCGGCCGGCTGATGCTGGGCCCTGTTAGGTGGCACTGACAGCTGAATTATCCCACAGGCCACGGTAGCTGATTATCAGCGGAGAAGTCATCAGGGCATCCCAGCCTCGCCTCCAACCCCCAATCCCCCCACATCCTCTTCCCCACACCCCTGTCACCCCTTGTCAAGAGAGCAACGCTTTCTCCAAGCTCACTGTCCAGGTCCTCTTGACAGGTAATCTCAACAATAACAATTACCACCATTACTGGTGTCATAAACAAGTGGCCAACCCCAAGCCAGGCAATAACAAAGGCTTTATAATTCACCATGCAAGGCCTTATAAATACATGTCAACAGGTAAGAAGTGTGAAGTAAAGAAGGTGAGTACTGGTGCTCTCAGGCACTGAAGTAAAACTGTGTATTTGAGTATGTTGGTTGAGAGGAGCGTTGTTGGTAAAAGCTGAGGATACAGCAGGAAACTGAAATCAAAGCTGCAGACAGATGTAAATATAATCACATGAGGAAAAGGGATTTTAGATTTTGAATATATTTTATTAGGTGCAAGTCTGATTTATTTATTTACTTACATGTTTAAATGTAGCCAGAAGTGCAGTGAAGCAGTTTTGTCTGATTTTTCTATCGATGAAGCCATTTTATCTGAGAATAGCATTGACTTTATTATTGATTTAGCAATAGAGGCAATATTTCACTGTAAATCTTGGATTATCAGAGAAAAAATGAAGGAAATCTAATTCATCAAATAAAATATCTTCCCATCTTACATATTGACAACCAAGCAAACAAATCCCAAACAGAGGCATTATAATTTATTTTTAATGATCTCAATTTGATTTAAGAAATAAGTGATGTGAAATTAAGTGAAACATCACTGTGTTTCAATCATTTAAAATGTATACTTCTATCAATAAACTATATTTCCAGCTTTATTTAATACAGTTCCAAATTCTCTTTAAATGTTTTATTACTTTAATGTTTTTTTAAGATATCCTTTTTTCCCTCCGTGCATGCTCTCTTATTTTCCACATATATGTATATTTTGCATCAGAGTATTCCACCCAAGCGATTCGAGCCTTACCATTTGAAGTTTGGGCCAGCTTGCTTCCTTTCCTCAGCAAAGCAAACAAGGCGCTGTGGCCCGGAGCGCTAAAATAATTTGAGACTCCCTGATGAGGAGAGCTGAGCAGCAATTAACACGTGTCAAAGTCGACATCATCAGGTGCCACTCTCATTTTCTTCCCAAGACTCAATGGATTTTTCCCCCCCTTCTCATCCCGTTTCCTGTTGTTTATTCACCCCCGAAGGCGACGGTGGAAAAAGAGGTTTCCATTTCGGATGCGGCTGGACTCTGGCGCTTTTTACGATCACTAGTTAACGCCGCCGAGATCGTCGCGCTGATGTCTCGCTTCGTCCTTTATTCGTTTTTCTTTTCTTCCTTCCTTTTTTTTCAGCGGCAATCAGATCAGACAGGCCAGTAATTCCTGCAGGAGCGATACTCCGAGCAAAGAAACAGAGAAGAGGAGAGGAGAGCAGGGACTGCACCGTAACGTTAATGCTGATGTGAATTCTGCATAGTTTTTTTTTTCTTTTTTTTAAATCAACATTTAAATGTTCATTTAGTTTGGCAACAAGTAAATTAGATAATTTTATATAGCACTAAAAGACGCGTTAAACGGAGTAATTTTTTTAAATTTTCCCGTTAACATAATAATAATATTAATAAATTAATGCACAATTGTAAATAAAATATATGATGAAAAGGAAATAATTTTAATGAAAAGCCTCCCCAGAAAACAGATTTGCAAATTAGATAAACAGAAATAACAGAAATTATTTACTTGCATTCCAAAATATTAATTTATTTAATAAAGGCTTCTACAAAATACATGGCTTATTTATTAATTAAAGCATAATTTCAGGATAAATTAAAAGTTTGGCACTAAAATGTATAATAAAAACAACATTTATGTGAATCAGTAACTGAAACATACTTGATAACACTGAAATAAATAGAAATTGCATTTAGCAACATTATTTCCAGTAACAAGCATCTTTCCTTAATTAATAACAAATACACTTCATTCCTGAATGAAAACAGGTCATTTCATTTAAATACTGCCCAATTACATACACCATTATTAACTAGGGGTGTGGTGAGTTTAAATTTCCAAATGAAGTGTCAAAACAAATTAATATCCATTTTTCTATTATTAAAGACAACTTTGAGCACAATTAGAGGACACACATTGCATCTCTCTGGAGCACAATTTTATTTTTAACTGTCATTATTTATGACAGTTAAAATTCTGGAAAGTCTGGATGTAAAACACAGATGTGTTTAATCTCCAGCTAATTCAACCCACAATGTCAATGTGCTTGCAAAGATGAAGAAAAGGAAAAAATGAGAAATCCAGAAACTAAAAGACATCAACAGCAGCATCATGTGGCAACACAACCTAATTTCTAAGGGTTTAAGTTAACCAGTTTTTCTGTGCCCTTGTGGATGCAGATTGAAGAAAAGGAAAGAAGAAAAGGAGGAGGCGTTTTTGTTGCTATTCTTCTGACCTGAGCTGCTCATCTTCCTCAGAGCTCAGCGGGAGCTCGGCCAGCACTTGCCTTGCCTACCCAGGGTCCTTTTGGTGTGTGCATATCATTAGCATACATTTCTTCCTGGCTGACGAGGCCTCGCTCTCATTAAAGCTTCATCTCACAAATTCCCTCCCAGAATCCTGCTGGTCCTTGCCGCCATGAATCCGTACCTGTGGTGGTGGTGGCTGCTGATGATGGCATGCTGTTGTCCAAAATCAACCAGATGAGGGTGAGAAGATTGGGAGGGAAGGGAGGGGGGGCGGACAGAGGGAAAAAAGACGGGATGTATTGGGAGAAAGGGCAACAGTGTCTGTGGAGTGAAAACAAAAGAGAAAGCAAAGGAGAGGAAGAAAAAACTGAAGTCAAGTGAGAGAGAGGATAAATGAGTCCTCTGTGTGCACTAATGCTCTCTCACCCCCTCTCTCTCTCTCTCTCTCTCTGTTCCCCACTCTCTCTCTGTTTCTCTCTCTCTCTTTCTGACTCTTGAACCAGGCTCCATTTTGTGTTAAGCAGCTCCCTCTCTCATGACAGATCTCTGGTAGGGTCATGGGTCAAAGTTGAGGATAGGGTCAGTTGTAACACAGCTTGTAAGGGAACTCTGCAAACTCTTCATATCTCCCCCCTCACAAATATCTCTTCTATCACTCTGTCCCCCTCAGCCAAAAAGTGCTTTGCAAGCTCCAGTTTGATGAACTACTGCATCTTTAAAGTAAAAATGATAAGCATATGGTGAAGAAAGCCCATGAAAAGATGAGCATTTAGATTTTTTCCTTTTTTTTAAAGACTAAACAACAGGAAGGAGCTGGAGGAGTGGGGTATATCGCTGCAGGTAAGATCCAAGATGTCCAGTTCGACTAATAGAGAAGTTGCTTATTAGATGCCAAAACACTGCACTTTGGTTTATAACTCCACGAGGACAGATTTTACAACTGTAGGAAATTATAGCAGTGACAGTTTTTTAAATGAGCGTGAGGTAAGCAGAAATCCAGTGCACACATTAAATAGGAATCTTTGCAGGAATGTGTGCTACTCAAGATTAATTTCCTCACCAGACAACTGTATTCCCCCCCCCCCCCCCCGCAGGAAACCTGGGCTTTGACACCAAAATGCATCAATAGAGTGGTAACACAAGTTTAAACAATGTGTACTTCTGAGTATATCTACATATTGTATCAGTACTTTCTTCCTTTCCAATCCATGTAAGCTCCAACCACATTTATGAGGATGCAACTTCAGAATGTATACAGACTTTTAGCAAACTTTTTTCAAGTATTATATATGTTAAAAAATGGAAAGCATGGATTAATTTACCTTTGCTTTAAAATGGTTATTGGTAGCCATGCTCACGATCAAGTAATGAAGACATTGGACATCACTAGTGCAACAGTGTGGTTTCCTTTCCTTTCCTTTCCTCTTTTTTAAAAACTAAACATTCACACACGCCGTAAAATCTTGCATCCACTCATGAAACAGGCGAGTGGAGGGAAGATGTTATAAAGAGGAAAACATGGCACACCAAAGGAATTTATAGACAGTCTGCATGTATGCAGAGCCCATACATGCAAGGACTCGCACTCACACGCAAAATGAACCACACATATAACACAAATACACGGACAAACCGCATCAGTCAAACCTCCATACCGCTAAACACTAGTGGAGAGCGGAAAACAGAGAAAGAGCGCGAGAGAGGGAAAAAATGATGAAGTCGGACTTGAACATCAAACAATAAACAGTCCATTAAGTCTGTGGGTGAAAGGGTTGGGGGAGCAGGGGGTGGGAAGGCAGATATTGGGGAGGTGGGGGGAGAGGAATGATGGGAGTTTATTTAAAGCATGGTGACCCCATGGCCGAAGGCTGCCTCGGTGCAGGGATGAATAAAACTTTAATGGCTCATAAAACACAGCGACCCCTTCTCTGAGCCCAGCTTCACATCGTTTATTCCTCCTGGAACAACCAATGAGAATCTGTGAATCTCCAAACACAAAAAAAGGGCGAGAGAGGAAAACAAGAGTAGAGTTAAATAAATAGTTCTGAAACTTCAGTTTAAATTCTTAGAGCGAGAGTCATGACTAATTAAGACAAATCTCACTTGTCCTGTACATTTACCGAAGAGAACAAAACACATTTTGAGACTGCAAATCAGGATACAGGGTGGGTTGCCAAAAATAGTCAAAGAGTGGAATGTTAGACTTGGTGCTTGGACAGTAAATTAAAGACTGTGTTGTGGCTAAACAAATAAGGTACAAGGTTTAAATTAGTGAACTTCAGAGGTGTTGGACTGCCATGCTTTTGAACAACTAGAACAGAGCAAGTATAGTTGATTCAGTCTACTTTAAGGATTCATTACTTTGTGATCGTTACGTAGCTGGAGCTGCATAACTAAACCATATGCAGGAGATTGACAGCATTCTTCTAATATTACTCTGAGGGAGAATGCTAAAAGACAGAACTTTTCCAAAAAAACATGGACTCAGATGAGAGGCACAGGAAAGGTAGTTGAGAAAGAAGCAGAAAGAGCAAATTTATAGGTAAAAGAAAGATATTTATCAAGAGAATTTAAGATCTGACAATGCAGGTATGAAATGTAAAAAAGAAAGAAACTGAAGGCATTTACTTTGTCAAGTAGAGCTTGACAAAGACATGCAAATCACACAAACGCATGGCCACAACCTTTTTAGCACCACACTGCAAAGGTACAAACTATCAGCAGTGGTTTAATCCAACCCATGTGAACTTCACTTATTGCCAAGGACCATTTGCCTCTTTGGAAATGGGCCCGTGACAATCTGAAGCTGAAGTGTCAATCCACGCCACCAACACCCCTGGGCTTGGGTTCTGTAAACATGCAGCTGTCACCTTATTTAACGCTCTGCAATTTCTTACCCTCCACTTCACTCAATCTGCACTAGTCTAACTCCAGGAGTCATTCTGTTGATGTGTTGAAGTGCGGTAATTTGCATTTCTTAGTTGCCACTTTTCCCAGGATCACTCCTGCTAGTTACTTTAATTAGCAACAGCCATTTCACTGAATTTTTTGTCTAACTTGACCACTAAATACATTGACTTTACTTGCATGTCAAAGCATATAGAATTATTAACATTTAATTTTAGCCAGAATACAAAAAAAAGTTAAATACACTTTAAAATAAATAATCTGTGCTGCAGACAAGGGATCCAAAAAGGGCACGCATGCCCCTGTGTGACCATATTGGATGAAAACACAAAATGTGTGTCTGTATATATTTGTGTGCACTACGGTCCGTGACCCTCCAAAGCCCTTTCCTCCCCTACTTGTTCAGCCCAGCGGGTGTCATTTTCAGGTCATGAGACTGTAAATATACATAGTTAGACCCCACAGCCATAAATCAGAGTGAACAGCCTGAACTCCTACACGGACAGATAACATGAGCCAGACGTGATCTGCCTGCTTTAATAAATAATAATAGCACATATTCATATCTTACAGTAAGATAGGAGTAAAGAGTATATCAATTAAACTGACTACTATCACACCCATACACATCACATCACAGTGTAATATAATGTACAATACTACTATTTTAATTGCAACTATTCACCAGCTTTAACAACAAATATTACTACATATTACCATACAATAAATGCTACAAACTATACCATTTATATAGTGATTAAGCAAACTTTTAAATATTCAATTAACTACAATTTACTTGTTTTTATAAAAATATAATTTTTATAAATTAATTGGATACAAATAAACTGGATTTTAGAAACATTTAAGTCCACAAAACAGATAAAGACTGAAAATCCGGAACTGTTAATATCACTGTAATCCCAAGGACTGCATCAAGGACTGGTCACTATTTTCAACCAGATTTCAACACCAACAAGAATTTGGTGGAGTGATGATCTGGAATATTGTAAAGTGAGATGACAGATTTTTAAGGATACTTGCAGGTGAAAAAGTGACCTCTGAGTAGCCATTTTGTTCCTTGGTAAAGAAGTAAAGAAGTGTTTTTTTCTTTTGTCATGCAGGACAATACACCAACCCGTGGGACCATGGGCAGCACCACGGACTGCTTTGTAGACATGGGAACAAAACCATAAAATAAAAAATTCCTAAACTCAAAATAGGAAAATCTATGAAGGTGGAGGTTTTACTGGTGCCAATGCTTGTACATCACCTGTACAACCTGCACTATTGTGCTACAGAGTCTATTAATTAAAATGATATCGTGTCCTCTATTTATAACACTATTACTGGCGTTGTTGCTTGTGTTTTGAACTTGTCAAGGCTCCAACAATGAATTAAAATAATTTCCAGACTAAGCTGCTTGATCTACAGTGCATCACTATAGATCATGCAGCATAGTAGGTAGTCACACATGCCAAAACTCATTAGCACAGTGGAATGATGGAGGAAATAAGTTGAATCTTTTTATAAAGTTACTTTTCATGCAGAAAGACAGCTCTGTGACTGAACTTGCTCATCTTAATTACTGCTTTGTTTATAATTATCATTACCCATAGGCTAATGCATATTGACTTATGCTATGGCAATGTATGTTGAGAGTATTTTGAAGTTGTTCGAATAAAGTAAAACTGCCTTTACTGGTGCCAAGATAGACTGCCTGTATATTGGACCTGGAGTCTATATATTTTCTTGGTTATTAAAAGGGGTCAAATAAATTGAGAGGATATTCGCCCCAAAAGATACGAAACACACTCGGTGTCTACAGTGACGATAATACACACGGTAGCCACAGTAACTGAATACTGATGATCGTGTGTATGCAAAGTCGTAAAGCAAAAGTTACTTGCCAAAGCTTGTCATTAATGCCAGGTGTCAAGTGAGATAACTGTTAAGTTTTAAACAGAGCTTTAAAATTGCACTTCTTTCAGTCTACCAAATTTCAGAGAGGTTTTATGACCAAGACGGTATTCAAGCTTCGCTTCGAGGCAACTGGCCTCTTAAAACATACTTCTTGTAAAAAACTGAGCCAACACCTTTTCCTCTCTCAAAGGCTAGGAACATTAAGACGGTAGGCATTCTTTGTCATAATTATCGACAATAAAAGTTTACTGAATAGACTCTGAAACCTGTTTGGTGGTTTTCATTGTAATTAAGAGCAGAGCATTCATATTGTGCAAAACTGTAGCTACTGAAGTTCCTTCTCTGCACAGGAAGCATGAAAAAAAAGTGAATGCTTTATAAAAAAAGAAAAATACTTTAAAGATATATTTCCCCATAAATATTAGTATTGGTAATACTATTTGATATTTCACCATCTCTCAACCAGCACATCTAACATTGCCATAAGATAATGTGGTCACAATGCAACAAGTGCAGACTGAAAAACAGGGGACATTATCCGAAAAGGCTACATGAAATAAAGTAAGGTACACTCTTCACAGGGCCGTGAACATCAGTGATTAAATATTAGTAAAAATTCCAGTTTTAGTGTGAGTTTTTTAACCTTTCCAATGTGTCAGTTAACCAAAGAGCCCACCGTTGTTCACTATGATCAACTATTACTGACTAAATTTGGAAAAGACTTGGGTTTTGAATTCCTACTCAATCTGAAGGTACAAACTCGAATGTAGCTGGTTTTAACAGAGCAGAACTTCGCATCCCTCGATGAAACCAGCCAGCAGCCTAGTGAGATTATATGCAACTGCAGAAAAATAGCATGTGTTCTCCCACTTCTTTTTAAACCAATAAATAAAAGATCAGTAAATCTAAGGATCTAGCATAGCCGGTATTATCTGCTATTACAGTTAAATTAGTGTCAACTCCTGTCCAGAAAATCATCGACTCAGTCATCCAGACTTTAATGATAACGAGTGAGTTCTACTTGACCTCATCAGGATCAATCACTACATGGAGTTCCCATTACTATATTAAACAAAATAAAATCATTCATTATGAATCATCTATAATGGTGATGCTGTAGGTCAAAGGTGTAAAAGTAGAGTATGAAATGAATGCATTTTCTGTTCAACACCCTGGCAACAGTTAGGACAAAATATGTCAAAAATCTAAACTTTACATCATCGCATGATATCAGGGGGCAGTTAACTTGAACTGTGCTACATTTACATCATTCCGTCTGTGATCTCTGAGGCGGTAAATGTTTTTCCAGGCATTAACGCATCATCAAAGTGTCTGAAACCCTAGGGGGTTTGATCCTCCGGATCTCTGGAGGGTCCGTGGACACAAAGTCTACAATTATCTCTCTGTTATGTCAAGTATGCTTGAGCCAAAAATTGCTTGCCTTGGATTGTTCAGAGCTATCGGGTTCCCATGTGAAAACACAAGTACATGACATCACTGAGTCACTTAGCTAGCTATAGCTACCTCACACACACACAACTCACACGCACACACTAATCCCTAGTCTTAAGCATTTGACCTACAAAGACCATTTGGCTGACTGTTTCTCCACTGACTTCCATTATTGAACAAACCAAGGGAGGTATGGTAAAGGGAATACCCTTGTCACCATATTGGTGTTATGGCAATCTGAACATGTCTTTAAACTATTTTGGAAGTTTTTAGGAGGAAAAAGTTTGATATTCATTAAAGAAACCAGAGGTAAGCTTTTGTCTCTGAGCGAATTTCGTTTAAAAAATTAAAATAAAACACATGTTGCAATATAATACACAATATGCCAAACTCTATTAGATCAAAAAGACATTTCATGTATGGAAAGTCTGTATATACTCTATAAAATCTCCCTCGATTAACTTGTGGTAAGACAACTGCTGATTTTAGCTGGAATGTGACATTTGCATACTCATACTCAAAATTTAAAAAAAAAAACACTTGCCAGCTGAGACAAAGAGAAAGTGACGAGAAGAAAAAACAGTTTTAAGAAAAGATTCACGTAGGGCAAAATACTCACAGTAACAGCTTAGATTAAGAAAGTTAAAGTTTTATGCTTGTGTACGTAAATACATGTTTATTATGTTGAAAAGTTATTTTTGTATTGTCCCAACAAAGACAAACTTCATACAACTATAAAATTTTTGTTAGCATCACTAAAACTGGGCTCATTAAACCAGCTTCATTTTTGTCAACTATTAACTGATTTGAAGTAGAACGCATTCAGATACTCATATAATGCTCCATATAACAATTTCAAGCTTTATCCTGCCTTAATTATCCAAAATCTAAAAAGAATTTAAATCTCAAGCAAAACCAAAGCTACACAGAGCAGCTACACATTAAATACCAAAAAGCCACACAGCAAGTGAACTGAATGTAACAGCATATAACCCCCTCTGCCCCAGACAAAGGACATTATTGTTTCTAACATTTCTTTCACTCTGCCGACCCCACAAATAAATAAATACATAGAATTTAAAAGATATATAGATTATTTAATAAAATAACAACTGCTTTGTGATAATCACAAAGCAGGAGTTCAGTATTCTTTCACCTATTGGTTAAAAGTGCCAGCTACATTCATGAGTTTCCACAATACTGATGCAATTAGCAAAACTTCTTTTCATAAAACGAGGACAGGTGAGAACAGGAGAGGAGGAGAGAATGAGGCAGGAAGTTCAAGTTAAGTCATTCTATCAGGAACAAACCTGACAGTAAGTGTAAAAGATTAATGACTGCTGTCTTGATTGAAATGAGCGGACAATACTTAATTAAATGAATAATTAGTGTCCATTTGTTGAAACAGTTAAGTGCTGTTTTGCTCGTGTAATCTTTTTCTTTGCCACTGACTTGTACCATGGTAATAACTGAAAAAGTTCGATTGCTAATAATAATAAGTATAAAAATAATAAAATTTGATGCACAATGTGTGATGCAGCAGCAAGATAATATGGACCCTGGACACTTGTTAACATGATCGTAATAAATGCAGCATGTATATATATTTTTTTAATCTCCATCAGGACCACAGTGTTAAATTTCTAGGACTGCAATATATTTAAAATAATACTGACATGACCTTGTGTAAAAATAAAGAGGAAGCTAAACCAATGTTGTATCAAACCATAATTCAAATTTTTACAGAGGTCATTATTCATCCCCTCTCCATCTTAACACTGACACTTTCCCTACTCTTTAACTGCCACCATCAACCGCAGTGTAATAACATGCACATTCATAAAAAGCACACAGTGTAATAAATTACTAAGCACATGCAAATATCCCATCAAACTATGCAGCAGGGAACTTTACACCACTATCACTGAAAATGTGTCTTGTCACTGCTGGAGAAGCAGAGATACTACAGAGAATATACAAACCATCATTTGCTTCCTACTTTAAACTTGCTCTAAATCTCACGGTCTGCCCGGTGGATAGAAATCAGCACGAACTGCCTTAAAAAACAAAAACAAAATAATAGCCCAGAATTGTTTTGGGGGTTTTTTGACAACTTTAACTTTATGACAGACCTATATGACCTATATGACCTCACTTTTTACAACGTTATTTGAACTTATAAAGACTGAAAAGCTTTATAACTTCTGTTTATTTCAGTCATGATCTAAAGCTAAAAGAGCTAAAAGATTAAACTCAGAAATCAGTACTATCTTTACTAAAGATACTAAAAAGATTTCTCGACCCAATGCAACAGACTCAAATGGGCAAAAAGTAGATTTCTGAAATAAAATTCTTTTTGCCATACAAGTTCATTTCTATCATTTCTATGTTATTACTTTAAGAAGTGCATTGAGACAAACTTTAAACGATTAGGACTAATTGAATGTTGGCTGTTTTCCATCACAGTGCAGATTCTGCTGTAGGCTGAAAGTTAGCTCTTTCTCACTTTATGGTTCAGCAACTTGAAACTCTGAATGTGATCTTTGACAAACCCACTCTCTCTCTCTCTCTCTCTCTCTCACACACACACACACACACACACACACACACACTCCTTGTTTTTGTATTGGCTTTGATAAAAGGCCCGGGAGGTGGAGAAGGGAATAGCGGAGTGTGTCGGCTGCTGGTGTAGGCTTACTGTGCTAGGAGATGCACTGGGCCATTACACGTGACCCCTGACCCCAACAGGCACCTTGAGGTGAAATGACACGGGCCTGCTCTTACTCAGCTGGAACAAGAGAGAGGAGTAAGACACAGGGTGAAGATATATGCAAGGTTAGTGTGTATATATGCACATGTTACGGTGCATTCATACTGATGTGTGAGTACCATTCATGATCCCTCCCTTTACGAATGCAGGACACCACCAGCTCGTTCCCAGACGCACAGAGAGCGGCTGGCCTGTTATGGGGCTATGTGATGGGTTGGGGGTGGGGGGTTGTTAAATGTAGATTTTAATTACAAACACCTCTTTCCAGTTACCAGTCAGTGAACCTGAAGAGAATTTTCCTGAATTACAACACACACATATATGTATTTTTTCCAACAATGCAATAGAAACATAGTTTCTGTATTTGAGGACAGTGATTTGCAGTGAAGTGCAGATTTTTTGATGATATTCTCAGTCGTAGGAATTTTAATTCAGACAAAATTATAATATTTATTGAATTTTAGTGGAGGGTATTTTCTGTACCCCTTTGGATAGCTCACTAAAGTTACAAATTTAATATACTGTTGTTTTCTGAAGCTACAAAAGAGTAGATTTTCAGATGTTTCAAGCATTGACTTTTGCTGTTAGCCTCTTACGATTTACAAAAGTATTACACTTCCAGCATCAAAGATATAGCAGGATAAATGCATCCAGTCAAAAATAAATAAATAAATAAAGGAATAAAAACAGACTTCCACTGACACAAATTTTTTCATTGACTGAATAAAAAAGAAACTCTTTTGTTAATATTGTCAGGAACATAACCAGACTCTGATGTTCCTGCGTGTTGTCAGATATGCCTGATATTTTTATATTTTCATAATCTTGTGCCATTATTAAGAATTAAAAACAAAACAAAAACAAATAACAGATGATTCCAGAGTGCACCAATGACAGATATATTTCACAGACGCAGACATAAGTATAAACTCAGATATAGCACTTGATATTAGGGATTCTTAATTGGTAAGAAGTCCCTTCATCCTTTGCGTCCACATTGCAGTCACCCATAGTTGTGACAAGTCTGTCTGCATTAACATGGCCCTCCTCCTAACTGTCCACTCAACTGCTCAACAAACGATCGCTCAAGCATGGACATCTTACTAATGATGGATTAATGTGCATGTGTGTTTGTGTGTGCGTGCACGCCAATCAAGGTAAATGACCTAATAGCTAACACTAACAGTCTGCCAAGTACAGAAAAAAAATACGGCCATGTGCAAATATTCTCAGATATTCTCAGTTCATTATCCTTTTCTGAACAAAGAACAACAGGATCACAAAGACTCTACTGTCTATTATGTTATATATTCATTTAAGTGAATATGCTTTTTTGTTTTTTTACATTTTATCAAACAGTTGCCTCTATTTAGGTATGCATCCATTATTGCATGTACAACTCAATTATCATGTGGTGATTGAACTGAAATGTATTATACATGGAATTGTGTTTGGGCCTAATGTTTGTATTAGTTGATTCAATTACTTGTATATGTCAAACTTAAAAACATGCAGTCAGAGAAATTTTAGTGAATTTCTTTGAATCTCGGGGCTGCGCTCCAAATGAAGAATCAAAATGAAAACAATATTTGATTAGTAAATACTACTGATTGCTGCAATAACCTGGAGAAATCTATCAGATCTCTACACCAAAGATATCATAAACTTATCATCTTGATTACCTCAATAGCCACATCTATTCTCTTTTAAAGGCATCAGAGTGTCCAGATGACAGAAAGAAAACACAGTAAATGAGGAAAAATGAGCTACTTAATCACCAATAATTTGCATTTACTGAATCCAAAATTTTTACAATAACATATTAATCAGCGCTATTGGCTGAAAAAGAAAAAAATTAATAACTTCCCTGCATATTTATGATAACAGAAAGCTCACAAATGTTCATTATACACTTACGAGCATGCAACACACACACACACAACAACTGCACAGACATTTATAAATCTACACACTCATCATATCAGTGATGAAAGTTCCATATAGGAGACAAGTTACAAAATAGGTGCTGACATTTATATGTAAATACAAACCAGGGCAAGCCTGTGCCTGCAAGCACCCACATGATCCTTTGTTCATCTGCAGTCAGATACACCCTTTCAAAAACAAAGAGGCTGAGGGGAAAGAGAAAAGGGGGGCAATGCCAAAGTACCCTTTTGCCAAGAGAAGGTGGAGGGGGTCGCAGTAGGCGGTGGTCAGAAGACAGTAAAGAAGGTGAAAGGTCAGCAGCACAAGAGTGTGTTTGTGTGTATGCCATTCTAACTATTGTTCATTGTGTGTGTGTGTATATGTGTGTGCATTTTATTTCCTAGGGCTTACATACTTAGTAAGCGATCCCATTTGTGCTTAGTTAACCAATAAAATCACCAATAATCAAAAGCAAATTAAATAGTTATTCCCCAACTTAAAGTTATACTGAGGCACACACTTAAGGAAATCTGAGGGGAAATGGAAAGAGGATTGCAGATTTAAGACTAAATGCAGCATACAATAGCCTTTCTGTCTAAGTCAATCAATGTAAAGGTAGGTTTAAGTGAGTAGGAATTTTCTCACATGGTGTAAATGGCCACGTTACCACATGATTATGAAAGTCATTTGGAGCGGCTCTAAACAACTTGGAATAATTTAGAAAATACTCAAGGACACATGAGGTAATCATTGGAGGGTGCCAACTGGCTTCAACATGACAGTTGCGATTAAAAAGATTTCCACACAACACACTTATGCACTCAGAAAATATACACTTCCTGCACATGTACATATATGAATTCATGCAAATAAACACACATGTGCATATGACACATATGTATATACACACATCTTCGAACTTCTCACACATCACACATCTGATCTGGCTGCCCTGTGGCCGCACACGCACACACACACACACACACACACACACACACACACACACACACTGATTTCTATCACACACCAACAGAGCCATTATAACCAGCATAAACAAGAATGACAAGTTGAGATTAATGAAGGGCCTGGCAGTGACAGGCCAATTTAACTGTCAACCGTGATGGCTGTTGAACTTCACCAGTGTATTTATACAAGGGTACCTTAGTGCCTTAAAATGTTACTAATTGATCATGACCAATAAGTAATTAGAAAAGCTGATATTGTGTCCTTCCTCCACACGTGTCAAAGGCACACAGTGAGGAGGCGCGACTAAGAATAATGAATAGAAATGGATAGATTTTAAAATGAAGTGTAGAGGTAGCCATCTTATTCCTTTTAAAATTTAGCTTCTGTTCAGTGTTTTTTCTGTTTCAGTGGAAGTACACTGTCTTATAGCCTCTGGCAGTAGACTCATCTCTGTGCTTGTCCTGTTAGACCTCTGTGCGATTGAATTTTAACAGGACGTATCGTTATCAGTACCACTGACCACAATATTTACTACAGTAATTAGAATACCGTGTTGGTATTCAGGGAAATGTGCTGCAGTGGTCTGAATCACATCTATCTCATAGATTCCAATCTGTGCATGTAAATAGGGAGTCTTCCTCACACACTTATGTTAGTCATGGAGTTCCACAGGGTTCTGTGGTGGGACCAATAGTTTTTACATTATCTATACTTCCCTTGGGCAATACTATTTGAAAAACTGTATATATTTTCATTAGTATCCAAAAAACATCCAGCTGCATTTGTCCATTAAGCCAGATGATACAAATGATCTAGTTAAACTACAGGCATGTCTAAAGACCTAAAGGCCTGGATGACCTCGAACTTCCTATTTCTAAATTCAGACAAAAGGTTGTAATTGGTCCTAGAAATCTTACCAATATGGTGTCTTTAGATGGCAATACCTTGGATCCAGCAAACACAGCGAGGCATATTCGAGCCAATTATGACTGGTGCTGCAGAACCAACCGATATGTATGACTACACACAATATAATTAAAAAAAGACTGGTGCTGTGAATTGGTGCTACATGAATAAAATTGATTTGAACTGAATTAAAAGTGAGATGATATTACACACATTTCAACTTTTAGGCAAAGAGAGATAAATCTTTGTGTTTCCTAATTTGGAACAAAACTAAATGAAAAAGTTTTAATTATTATCTGTAAAATGTGCCTGTAAAATTTAGAAGGGATGAATGAGCCACTTCCAGTTTAAGTGTGTGTGTGTTTGTATATATATAAACACACACAAGGGCTTAGAATCATGGAAATAATGTTTTCATCAGCAACAGTGGTGGCCTTGTGGATGCAATATAATTTGAAATGCCGCAGGTTCTATATTCAGAAGTTGCCTAAACCCTGAGAGCCTAAAAATAAAGCATGAACCTTAAGGACACTGTCAAAAGAGGAAAAGCGCTGAGTTAAATGCTGATTGACTATTTCTTGCATATTACAGACTCCTAATAAAGTTAAAAAGTTAATTCTTAGGTAACAGTTTTTTACACAGGAAATAGAGTAGGTAATCTACAAACCAATGACCTTTTTTAACTACATATCAAAATATTAAAACATCTCTGATTTCATTTTATCTGCTTTTCTTGATATATTTAACTTCAGTTGAAAAAACCTCCCTCCCTTATCTATCATCTTACCTCTCACTTGTACTCTTTGCCAGCACTGGTCCAGTCCCAGCCCAGTTCCCTGCAGAATTTATTGGGTTATTCTAACCACTGAGAGAGCTGACAGTGGCCTTGGCTCCCTGGCTTGACTTCACATCCTCCATTGGCAGCCCAAGGCCTGGCTCACTGAAAAGGAATGTGTGAGAGAAATATAGTGTAAATATATGGGGTCTAACAGTGACACCACTCTCAGAGGAGACCCTGGTGTTATAAAGAGAATAAAAAGAATATATCTTGGCAGCTGGAGAGAAAGCTGATGATTTTAGACACCTGTTACATTTGTATGATGGATTTTACACATAATTTGTGCCAGATATAAATATTTGAAACAAATTCAGTCTACTCCTGCCATTCATTAACACATACTGTCAAGTCATATCAGGTCAAGACATCAATTGATCACACAATTTTACATGCAGTTAAATGTTAAATATGCTAGAAATGTGCACATATATGCATGATGTTTTTATAAAATAGTTTTTAAGACAGTCTCAGCATGCAAAAAAGAACACACATTTCCAAATTAGCAACTTTTTTCCAGGTTCCTACTTCAGTGCATTTCCAGAAATAACTGGAATATATAGCAAACAACAAGCTCTTCAGCCTGAATTATTATTTTTGCATGTTTTCTTTGAACACTTAATGATATTCAAGAAAACTGTTTACAGCTTAATCCGCTAAAAGTAATAAAAGAAACCCCGTATAAGTTTACACAAGTAAATACCACAAAGCATGGGTCTGTATTTCCATTGACATGACATTAGTATTAAAGTGTGAAAATGCTCAGTTGTGGAGTTTGCTGATATTTTTGACATGCACTAAATTGTAGGAGACACTGGTGAATGCCCAGCACTCAAGAGAGGCAAGGGAAGGAAAGGTGTAGGCATCTCTGTCGTAGACCAGCCCCCACAACCCAAGCAAGGATAAGTGGTAGAAAAAGTAAGAATGAGTGGATGTACAAGAAAATACAATCAAGCAAATGTAAATTAAAGGGAAAGAATAACAAATGACACATAAACATACTGTTTGCTTGATCTGAGAGAAATAAATCTTTGGTTCCTACTCAAGTTTTTTTGTTCTCTAGGCAGTACGGTGATATATTATTGACAAGAAAATACTTTAGATTTTTGGGCTAGATCTTAAATATATTAAGATCTGACCCATGAATGAAATGTGCTTGGGAAGTTTCCTTTTTTGGCCATTCTCTTGCATGTTTGTGGAGGCTGAAAAAACTCAGGAATTGTTTGATAAAAAAAAGACAAAGGATGTAAGATACTGATTCCCTAAAAAGGCACAAAGTAAAATACAAGCCTTTTGTAATCTGGAACAGTACAAGTTAACTTCTCTGCAAAACAGTTTAAAAAGTACAGTGATGATTTTTTGTTTATCTGTTAATAAATGCATTCAGACTTGTGCTAGGATATGTTCAAATGTCATCAGATGAATGGAAAGGAGTGCATGTCTAAAACAGGCAAGAGTGAAAAAACAAAAGTTTTCTACTACACTACACAAACACTCAAGTAGACCCCAAAAAACACACTGAAGTTGTGATGTCACCTCTGGATGCTATCAGAGCAGATTAATTAAAGTGTCAACAAATTTCTTTCTAAACAGCTGATACGCATCACCTAAATATATCACTCCGTAAAAAAGTCTTTGCCAATAGGTGCTGTCTCAGCTGGCATCTACAGCTATCCCAGCAGCAAATGCACAACACTTACTTTGGCATTCACTGCTAAAAATATGTGCCCGCCTATTTTCCCAAGTTGTCTTGGGGCCCGCTGTTAGTGTAAAGGCTAATGACATCTAGCAGGTTGGGTGTGTTTGCCTCTACATATCAGTGTGTGTGGAGGGGTAAAAGGTGTTCACCCTTTATTTGCTGAGTGGATATGAACCTCTGCAGACACCTAGGCTGAGAAGGGAGGGTGCGACCTCACCCCTGACATAGGAGTTGGCACCTGTCACACACTTTGACACTCACACATGCAGTACAAACACACAAAGACATGCATGTGTAAATGTACAAAGGCAACATTCAAAACACACACATAAACAGACACACGCGTAACACATCCTCTCAAAGACTGTCTGCCACCTCCAGCTCTCCTGTTGGCAGCAGGCTGGTGAGCACAGTGGGCACTGCCTGATAAGAGGATATAGACAGGCTATGTTTCACGGTAAGGTGTGTAACAACAGAGGAAATCAGGGAGCTGATTAAAGTCTCATAAGGTAAATAAAACATTAGGACATCCATTATGAGATACCACTGTAATTAGTGCATGTCTGTACAGGAATGCACAGTAAAAATAGCTGCAAAGGATTACTGTAAAGAGAAGTGCACAATGGAGGAAGGTCTGAGTTCAGTCACAGAGAGGGATCCAAAATAGCAAAAATGTGAAAAAAAAGGAAAATTAACTATCATCTGTCAAACCTCTGCAAGTTGCAGTCATCCAAAGTAAACACTGTGGAGAATCTAGAATTTTACAAATCATTCATCAAGATCACAGAAGTTAGTACGGGTCCAAGGTTTGCACAATTGAATTTGACTTTAGCGGTAAAAAGAGCAAATCTAGACAGCGAACACTTGCCCAGAATTACACATTTAATGATTTCTTGTGCTATGGACACATCTTAATGCATTTAATAATATGTTTCACAATTTTGCTTATTGCTGTTAGTGCTTCCTTTTCCTTTCAGTTGTATCATCAGTCTCATTTAGCTGAGGAAAAGTAAGACTGAGAAGTGAAAAGTGAAAAAGATAGATGAGCCAAAACCCAATTCAGTCTCTGTAGGTCTCTCTTGATGGTCCAAAATAAGCACTTGACCAAAGCTAACATCATAGACTAGGGCGATATTTATGGTGCAGATAAAATATTTATATAGTGACTCATAAAGTCTAGTTCTGGAAAACAGCTGCAGGGGTATTAGACACTGTAAAATTTTGGCAATTAAAATACTGCTGTTGCAGGATATGCTATTATAGATGGTATGCTGTAACTATATTTAAAAAAGGGCTTAATTCAACATCTAAACTATACTGTCTCAAAGTCTCTTAATGTTGCAGGTTATATTTTTGTACATTTGTACCTGCATATTTTTAGCATGAACAGTGTAAATAATAATTACCAACAATTTTTCCCAACACATCATTTGTGTTTGTTTAAGTCATTTTTATTTAAGTAAGTGATTTGATGTCACTTGAGCAGACAAGAGAGAATAAGCAATATTGTGCACTGGAGGCAGTGGGTAAAGCACATTACAAAGAGGATGTGAGGACACGTTACACCTAAGATTATTGGCATAATGTTGGGGGGAAATTAGCAAACAAATAAAAAAAAAAGTTTATTCACAGATGTAAATGCCAAACTCCCTAAAATCCTTTCTCAGCCTAGACTGAAACTAAAAGAGCATTAAAAAGCACAAAAAGACAAAAACAATGTGAGAACTAAGAAAGAAATCTTTTCTTCCCAGGTTCTCTAATACTAAACAGCATCCCTGCTTTAAAATGTGATCTTTAGTGAATAATGGATCGTGGTACTATCAAATACAGAGAGGTAGATCAACCTTGGTATCCCAGACTAAACATTGGCCTAGATGCAGGAGTCAGTTATGTCTATTCCGGTCTATTGTTTCATGATTTTGAATGAGCAGCTAATTAGAGATAAATAAAACATGGCAAGCTATCTGTGGCTGTAGAGCTCGTGTTTGGTGTCGAATGGTAGATCAAAGACACAGTAAGGTCCAGATTGAAGTAAATAATGGATTAAACTTTAAAAGCATTGCTTCTAGTGGTCATAGATATCCTGCTACATGTCTAGCCTTTGTTAATGCTTGTTAGCATGTCAAAGTTACATGTACCCTGTTCAGACTGTTTAAAAAAAAAGTTTGCTGACATTGACTTGATCATGATTATAGTAAGGCCCATTACTTCCAGTTAGGTGAAACTGAATGCAATGCAATTATGTGACACTTTGTTTGTGCACTACTCTCTGTGGTTTCAAAATCCAAAAACCAAAGTAAACAAAGATACAAAAAGAAATAACTTGATTATGGTGTGCAAAAAACTTGATGGCGTGATACCAGTGCCATATGACAACTCTGGGAGAGACTGATATGCCATGTGAGCCAGGCCTCATCGTCCAACAGCAATGACCTCAGTAATGCTATAATGGCTAAATGGAAGAAATCACTGCAGGCAGATTCTAACAGTAGGTGCCATTAACGTTTGGCCATGTAGCCTATTTAAAGTTAGACACTATAAAAGCTGGCATAGATAACATGAATATTGCCACTGTTATTAACATTATTTTAAATAGCTCAGGATAGGAAAAAAAAGATCATTTAGACTGGGTTAATACAGCAAATTGCTTTTGGATGGAAGCTTTAGATTTTGAAAAGATCTAAAATGTATTTACATTATTTATGCCATTTAAATTGGCGTGCATTGAGTGCCTGCATTAAAGTCTTCTTTAAAGGATGTCAGTGTATAATATCACCAGTTTTCTGTAGCACTGATTCATAGACAGGCCTCATTTTGCCCTCTACTTTCAGATGCAGCACAAAATGAGACAAAATACCACCAAGATCCAGAGGGGCGTTATGGAAATAGAGCAAGAATCAGGTCGTGTTTGATATTATGCACAATATGTACAGAGGGACGGTGACAAAAAAAGAGCATTAATGCAACCATTAAGACACTTTTCCCCAGTCTTATTCATTAAACATACAACGTTCGCACACTCTCAGTGCATCCTCCCCTTGAGATGAAATTCTAATGTGATATTAAGAGAACTGGGGCGATAGCAGCTTATTACCATGAAGCTGAAGGAGGCAGGCTGCCATGTCCTCTGTATGTAAACATGAACAGAGGAGAAAACATTAAGTTGGACTTTGTCACAGCAAGCGCTGAGAGTACAGCTCTCAGGAGTGCAGCAGTGTTTTGGATCAGTATTGACACAGCTTGCAAGTGTGTACAAACGGGGGTTGTAATTGCAGCTTTAGTCTTGAGTGAGGATCAACTCTCAAGAAGGCCTCATGCTACATTAAGCAGAGACAGTGAGGCAAGGGCATCCATCTGGTTAACATGTATAATGTCAGCTCCAGAAATAAAAACTGCACACAGACCATTTTTGTTTTTATACACCTGAAACTACTCATCTATCATTTAGTCTAGCAGGATAAAAGATTTTTCAAAAATTTCTCATTTAGGGCTAATTTAAAATTTTGCATCTAATTACGCATAAAAATTCACAAAGAAGTTTGCATAACTACCTTTACCTCAAAACATATCTACAAGTAACATGTCTATCACCTAGCCTGCGTCTCAACTCTTAAAAAAGTCGAATAGGATAAAAAGAAATACAGTTTTGCATTTAAGGGTCACACTTTCAATATATCCACTTTCTCAAGCTCTTATAGTGCAAGCACTTAATTCACCAAACATCTATTATCATCGTGATATTTATTGAAGCACAGCTAATCATTATCTTAATTTAAGCGATGGTCAAATGTTTAGAAGAACTGAGTGGTATTTTACTTAGTGAACAATTGCTCTGTCAGGTGTGGTGACACTACCGAACACCAGATGTATTTGTCAGTGTTAGAACGGTTTCGTCTGAGATGAAGAGAAAAAAGATTCGTTGAAATGGAAGAGAAACGCTTCTGTGATTTCATCTCTGTGCTGTCATATCATAGTGTTACACGGACTGTGGATGAAATAAATTCTAACCTCAACAAACTCTCTGGTTGCATAAAATGTTACCAACTAACTGGCCTTTTAACTCATTGGTTTCATTTTATAAACACTTTGTTCTGATGAACTTACTGCATCTGCAGATCATCGGTGTAAATCTAATAGACCTGAGAATATAAAGAATATGAAAAACAGCTCTAGAGGACAGAAAATATCAGTATCTGAGCCCAGCTAATTACTTTTTTCTGTCCCTGAAGAAGGACTCCATATGTGATTTTGTGTCATCCAAGCTGACGCTGCTCCTGACTTGTGATGGATGCTTTCCTGAAATCCAGACTTTCTCTTCCAACGACTGTGTCTGTGTCCTCCCCTCTTTCCTGTTTTACCAATCTCCTGTTGTGCTCCCTGGTAAAGACTGTAGTTTCAAAGCCATGAAGGCTTACAACGATATGTTTAACAGCAGTTAAACACGTCATATATATGGTTGATATTACATTATCAAACATTAAAGCCTGTGGTGTGCAGCACTAGTTTGTCTCAGCATTGTAGCCCAATCTCACCCTTCCACGCTTCGACAAAACACTGACCCAGATACAGAGATAAGAACCAGACATCACCTTCTCTCCTTGTCTTTCTGCCCACCATCTGCATTTTGAAGGGTTAAGGTAAGGACGTGGAATCAGTGGCCATCTCCAAGTGTGATAGTGACAGCCAAATGTCAGCCTGCTCTGCTGCAAACTCTTCTTCTACTTCTTAATTTATTACGTTTAGATTAAATCCACTGAAATTCAATATTTTAATTGAATGTTTAGAGCCTGGGTGTTCAGTGATAAATTTCCATTGGCGCCCTGTGCTTCACTCTCATGTTTCTCGCACTAATTACATTTGCATAAATGATGTTCGTCATTATTACCGCAGGTTGGTTAGGCACTAGAGGGGTGAAAAAAGGAGCTGTGCAGTGTGAAGGGGCAAGGACGCACTGAAAGGACACTGGCATCGATGACAGTTTTTTCTTGTGATGACCCACAAAAGTGCTGAGGATACAAGTCTCTTCTGTGCCATGAGAATTAGAGTGGTAGGTTTCCAAGAAGTGAGCGCTGGCATTATCAAGTGTCAGTCCTTGAACAACCAAACAATATGGTGAAACTGTGTTCCTCGGACAAAGCTGAGCCTGCTGAGGCAAACTGTCTCTCTGTGACCTATTGTTTAAGATCAATGAAAAATAAATTTATCTAAATTTGATGTCACGAAAATCTAATGTAAAGGCAGTTCAGTTTATTATGTGTTGACCTTTACTAGCTGTTCATTAATCATAGCAAAAGAGAGGGTGGCTTGAGAGACGCTACACACTGTTTCTCAAAGAGTTAACGCTGCAAAATCTGAAGCAGCATTAACCTGTACCTTTTTAACTCCGATATGAAAAGCTTGATTGCATGCCAAATTAGCAGGAAATACCACACATCTCTGCAACTCTACAAAGACTTTTAGACTCTTTTAGCTTATTAATTTAGTGTTACAGTCTGCAATTTTACTGTGTGTTTTAACCTCATCTATTAATCCTGCAGGAGGCAGTTCCAGTGGGGAATGAGTGTGGGGGGAATACACAGACAGACAAAGCTGCACTGTTGGAAAAAAGCTTGGCATCACTAAAGCATTGGAAAAGAGTGGCTCAGTATTGTTTGGCAAAGTCCAATACAGTACTAAAGTGAGAGTTGTGAACTTACATTCATCAAGTGGGGAGAAACATGCGTTACTTTACTCACGCTACATTTTTCAGTATTTAGTAATGCAACCAATTACTAAATTCAATCATTACATTGCAGTCACAATTATGTCTTTACATACGTTACATAGTTCCGTCAGTTATCTGCATGTGAAGAAACATAACGAGTAATGTGTAATACATTACTTTTCTTGAGTAATGATCCCAACACTGTATCTTATACACTCTTCTGGTAAATGAGTTTAGATTGAACCACTTGTGGGGGACCCCTACATGCATTTTAAGTACATGCGTATCTTAAAAAGATACGAACATCGCATAGAGAGCAGCAGGAAGTCGCTCAAGCCACAGTAAGCTATACTGATGCTAGGTTTCAGTGTCTGTGCTACTTAATGCCATCTAAGTCGGATTGCCCGGACAGAGAAAAAGTCTTGGTGAAACAGAGGAAAGGTTTTATCCCCATTTCCTTTTGTTCGTTTTGACAGCCGCCCTTCCAGTGAGACCATTTGTGATATTAAACAGTACTGTAGATAGATCAACTGTGGCCAAATACATCTCTCGGGTTTTGTGTGATTTACTGGATATGTGGGATCTTGAGGATGTAACGTTCACATGCTGTTCATATGTTCTAGACAGTTATGAGGGCTTTCACTTTTTCTTTCATCTTCTATTTGTCCAGTTTCCTCAGTTTTTTTAAAGACACTTGTTAGCCACATTGTTGGCTAACAGGGGAATCACTTTGCTTGGTGCAAAAACACTATTCTAAAAGTGTGTCATCTTTGGCACGCCACATTCATACATTCAACTAAAGAACGGATGGAAACAAATTATGTGTTTTTGCAACAGGCTGCTAGCAACAATACTTTGTTGCTAGCAGCCTGTCCATGGTAAATGGACTGGTTCTTTATATAGCGCATTTCTACTTTATGCTTTACACAACTTGCCTCATTCAGTCATTAACACAAGCACTTTTTTCTATGCTCTTCCTAAGTAAGTGCTTTCTATCAAACATTCACACACATTCATACTCCGATGGATCCATTGGAGAGCATCTTGGGGTTAATATCTTGCCCAAGGATATTTGGCATGCAGACGGATATCGAACCACCAACCTTCCGATTGGTAGGTGATCTACCACCTGCTCTATGCGTTCTAACAAATACATTTAAAATGTTTTCCTTGCTTGCTGTTATGTAATAACATGACGCTGGTCTATGGATTCATAGATCAGTGTTTAGTGGCTTAACCAAAAAAACAAATCAAAACATTCCTCTGAAAATGGTCATGGACTGGACTAATGATTGAAAAAGCAGCCAATGTTGAAAGAAAATCTTTGGAAGGCCTTTAGAAAGCCTGAAGAATTGTTGCTCACGGCCACTTTAAAAAGACAAGAAAGTCTTATTTGGGAAACAAAATAGAAAGAAATCAGGGGTTCACGCCTTTAACACAGTAGTGTATATCAACATCGGCAGACAGTTATAAGGATGATGTACCACAGCATCCACACATTATTACAAACTGGGCTTCTGTCAGATTTGCAACTCATGACAGAGGGTAAGACAGTCCCTGGTAACAGTAACAACACTTGTGGTAATGTGTACACAGTGCTTCAGAGCTCTTAAGTGGGTGTCAACCACTGATGCAGGCAGGGTGGGGAACGATATACTCCTGAGGAGAAAAGTGGGATGAGAAGAGATGAGCAGAGACAGGAATCAGGGCCTGCTCCCAGAAATTTGCAACAAGCAAGATGTGACTAGAAACATGAGATCATCTCTTGTGCAACGTTGGCAATTTCAATGCATTTTACAAGATTGACAATACAAGTTGTTTTTTTAGTTGTTATGTGGAAGTTTTGAACAATACAAAGTGACACAACAGTTTTGTAAGCTACAATCTGTATGAGATACAATTTTTCCAAAACACACTTTAAAAAGAAAAAAAAAGAATGTAAATAATGGACTAGAGGTCTGAGTTTTAAAAGGGGAGATTTTTCAGAATGACATCAGCAGAGACTGTTGTTTGTATAACGTCCACTGCCTCTTGATTAAAAGCCTGCTCATATTTTCACCCAGAGGATTTCTTAAGAGGAGTAGCTTGGCTTTAGCCTTGGCGACCAGCTCCTATTAAGAAGTGCCTTGTAAGAGGTTTTCTTCTCTTTGCTGCGGAAATAACTGCTGTAATGTCTCTCCTTCTTCACCACTTTGGAATGCCTCCCCCCAGCCCCTCTCAGTTTCTTTTTCTGTCTTCCTTTTTGCTCTCATGCTGAGAAAAGTAAGTGAGAGAAATGATTAAATCATATTTTGTGGAGGTGGGGTCTGGTCAAGACAGACGGGGTTCTTAAAACAACACAAGATACATTGTCAAAAAGCCATTTTGGTGCTTAGGTTACAGCCACTGACGGGCCGTTACACAGCACCCCGTGGTGTGGGGCTGGTGGTTAAAATATGAGTGAAGCTGAGAAGACCCTCTCATAGTGATTGAGGAGGATTCCCCACTGTTTGAGGCAAGCTGGAGGTTAGGGCCCAGAAAGATTCACTACCCAGTGCTCTGCTGGACAGGATAAACCTGTCACCTAGATTGCCCCATTAACACTGGCAGTGCTGCGTTATGCACCGGGATTAAACTCACCATCTTCCATTAAACAATGCTAATTTAACTCTTGACAGAACAAATGTGCGCACAAATTTAGGTCAGCTTTGTTTTAACTGACTTCAAACAGATTTCCAGATGGAGAACTTCACTTCCTTTTTTTAACAGAAGCAAGGTGCTTTTATCCACCAACAACAGCAGGGAAACCGATAGCATAATTTGTCCGCTTAGGGAAGCTCCTGTCGCAACTTTAACTTTTGTTGGAATTAAAGCCCATAGAGGTTGGGGGATCCCCAGGGGACCCTGGCGTTGTCTGAAAAGTTAGGAGTAGGGTTACTAGAAAACCCCATCCCTTGAGTCAAACCCCCACTGTGACTATTTTCCACCCCAGGGATGGTCCAATGTAGGCCCTACAGGTAAGGATTGAAGAGAGTGCTTCATGACAGAGAGACAGTAAGTGGTGCCATTATCAAAAGGGCAATCCAGCAGGGTATCAGGGGGTTAAGTGTCCTGGAGAAAGGTCCTATTATTCCACTTCTATCTAAACTGCCTTCCCAACGCTAAAGAGATCCTCAGCTCCTTTCTGTCTATATATAGATCATTACAATATACTGTCTCCAAATACCACTGTATACACCACACACAGCATCTACACTGCTTCTCCAAATCTCTAAAATGCTGCTTTGACATGACTCCATAATCTTAATGGATTGTTTTTTTTGCCTGGTTTTTGTTCTTTTTCATCACTGCCAACTTCAAAGCAGTGACTTGTGACAGACGGTTACATTGAGAGGCTGTCACTGGTAGACTTCAAAAGCTGCCATATAATGCCACATTGTCATAACTGCCTACCTGGGCCTCCTGTTATGATGTGAAGATGATATGCCCCCACTGACCTCAAAGTGCCCTATTAAAACAGGCATTCCTTTTGTGTTTTCCAGTCTTTTGATACAGATTGAGTTTTTTAATTAGCTGGAAATATCTGCAGTGTAGCACTTTAGCAATCGTTATATGTGTTTAAAGCCAGTAAAGAGTTTTTCCATCCTTTCTATCAGATTTATGTACATAAGTCAATTTAAATGTGTTAAAAATTTTGAATGCTACATATATCTTATACCGTGTGTGTGCAAGCGTATGGTTCTCCTTTCTTTATAATAAGACTTATTTTACACTGCCTGCCTATAATTGGATTTTGCAGGTCACTGAGATTCACCAGGAAGTCACTTAGACCGCGATGAAGATGCACATGTGGACTTTTCTCACAATTATTCCTTCCATATTTGTCATCATTTCTGCTTTTCCCTCACCCTCTTTCTCTCTGTCCTTCCGCCTCAACACAACTTTGCCCTGTCACGGCATATTAAAAGTGGTTTACATGTGCATGTCCAATGCGATGAATATGGATGTGACCTCTTTCTTTGGCGCCTGGCCGCCCGCCTGCCCTCTCACTGGCAGCCCCCCTAGGCACAAGACACCACTTCTCAATGAGCACAGCATGCACAGGAGACAGAGTTTTACCCCCTCTGAAAACACACATGCACACACAAACACACACCAAGGAATTACTCTCATAATCATAGGCACACATGCACAAATATATATACATACATGCATGCACACATGCACGCACACTCAACTCTCTCATGCTCTCGTTTCTTCTCTGCTGCTTCTCTTCACTGACCTTTCACAATGTGTTTTACATAAAAATAAAAGAAGAAGGGGGCGGTAAAGGCCTGAAGACTGAAGTGGAGAAGGATGCTGATTTCAATTCAGATGTGTGACACCTCTGATGAAACAATGGCCTTGTCTTTATATGTCTTTATATGTGAGAGTTCAGCACTTTTATGCATGTAGATAGGTGTATTTCTCCCTTTACCTTGAGCTGGCATCTGTGTATAACTTGCTCTCTTATAAATTAAATAAAAAGATGTGTTCGACAATAGTGTTGCAATTTTAAGATGAACTGTTTAAACACAAAGTGAAAATAAAGGCAAATGTACATTTTAGAAGATAAAACTTAGTGATAACATTACATTATGTATTGTGTACCATATAAAAGCTTATGCTAAACAGTATATTTTTAGTGACTGTTTAACATTTTCTATTCTTTACACTAGTTTACACCCACTTTATGATTTAAAGTATTATCGACATTAAGCTAACATACTTTTTTGCTTTTTTTTTTTTTTAACAACAAAGCAATTATCATAATTCTGCTTTTATGTTACTTTGCAACAGTTGAAAATAGAGATCTGTACACAGGTGATAACATTGGTGGTAACATTAAAAAGTTACCTCATTTGCCTACTAGAGAAAAGTCTTAGAAAAAGTCTTGAACAAGATTTATTTTTAATTTTTTTTGCTTTAATTATTAAATCTTTGATGGGGTCACTTTAACGTTGTTTAATGGTGTTCAGTTATCTTGTTAAGACTAATTAAGACTAATTAAACAATAGCGAAGTTGATGCTGGATTTGCCAATTAGCACAAAAGAGACAAGCTCAGGCTAATAGTCTCAAGCTCCTCTGTGGCACGTAAGATGGGATGCTGGCACACAGTGGCGTACCCTTTGTGTTGAAGGAAAAGGAGGGTTAAACAGCTGTGAGGTGATCAGAGACCAGAGACGATGGAGTGTTTATATTTATAGCAGTATGTATGTTAGTGTAGGCTTGCTTCTTTGTGGGCAAGAACTTATTCTCTTAATTCTTTAAGAGTTTACTTCACATGAAATGTATATGCCTCTGCAAAATCAAGCAAACTAGTTCTTCTTTTTGGCAAACAAAACAGGAAATTTGACTTTCCCAGTGTCTATGAAATTTGGAAGGGAACATTTCAGCAAATAAAAGAAAGATAAACATCTGATTCCAGGCTAGCTTTGTGCCAATCTGGCTTATTTACAGGTTTAATCTGTTACTCTAAACTTAAACATGCACTATTTTAAGGTGCCCACCTCAGACACATCATAAGTGTTCTCTTTAAGTCTTTTGACCCAATTCATTTCACATTTTAGTTATGGGTTTTAAACTGGTGATGTTAAAAAGAAACAAACCAACGGCATTCTAATAATTCACTAGTTAACAATTGCTTTCCAGTAGTACAGTCAAGTTTTGTCAATGGTACTTTCCCAGATGAATTATCCTTGTTTCTTAAACCCAAATTTCCCAAAAAGCTGAATGAGTAGGATGTGAAGGGGAGGGAAATTACACATCGTAGCTATTAATGTCCTTGAACTCTGGTCTTTCCCAAGCATGATTAACAATATGCCTTCTGTGTGGATTCGTGACACGGCAGGGACAGAGCGAGGACTTTCTGAGTGCTGTGGCACCACTAGACCAACACAGTGGCATTGGCAGGCGTCTGGGGTTGAGTCATGAGTCAAGCATGTCTTGCCAAACTATGAATGTGTGTATACATAAGAGAAGGGATGTGCTACTGTATGATTACTCATGTGATGGAAGTGTGTGGTAGGGGGTTATTTTGAGGCAGGATGTTGAAATAGACAAGGGCAAACGAGGCCTTCTTTACAATTTCTTTCTCTATCTAATATAAACACTCTCTATATGTATGAATAGAAATCTGCATTTTTACATATAGTATTTCGACTGATGGATGCATAGATAGGAGCACAGCCATCTCTGTCATCTATCATTTGTCAGATGGTTTTCCTCCCTGGCATGGTTTCTAAGTTATGAACAGAGTTCAAAACCCAAATTCCTTTGGCTAGGACTTGTTTTCCTTCCCATTGATCACCAAGCAGCTGCTGACTGATTCTCAGCATAGCCTACATAGCCACAATGTTTTCTTAGCATTTTAGACATGCAGACAGACAGGGTGAGAAAAGAGAGGAAGCGAGAAATGGGAAGAAGAATGCAAAATGGAAAAGAAACAGCGGAGAAATAGTGTGTAGGAGGAATATTATTTGTTTCTGTAGTTAGTTAAATTCAAAATTAAGCTAAATAGAGTTTTACGATTAGATACTTGATCCAAAGTTCACAACTTCAGAAATAGAATAGGAAATTATGGAAAGTGGCATCACACTCAGCACTCATTAGAATCTCTAAATGTAAATTTCCACATTACTCAGTGTTGAGATTTGATTGTGTCTCTCTTCGGCTCAGTGTTACATTCAGTTTGTTGCTAGTCCATGTTGTAAGCGTTCACATTCGGTCTCAGTACAAAACAGCCCATAGAAGCACAGTACTTAATAACAATACTCTTTAAGAACATGGAAGTCTTAGAACAAACTAAAAATTCTCTTGAAAACTGTTATTTTCAAACTCCAGTGAAGAACCGCTGACATTATGTCTCACTTACGTTTCACTTCCTGGTTAACTAGCTGGGAGCTTAATTTAAATAAATTTGTTGATAATGAGACTCCTAAAATCTTAAAATTAGTTTGGGGAGCACTGTTAGCTTCTGTGCAAATCAGCTGTCAGTGAGGACAGCGGTGGATAGGGATGAGAATCGAGAACTGGTCCTTGTAGAAAACATGGCACGGATAGGGACACAAAACGACAAGATAAATGGTAAAGTGGAAAACTGCATCCAGGACAGAAACAACTGCATTATGCTGCTAACACAACTTAGGTTCTTTGCAGGCATCTGCCAAGACAGCACACTAACACTAACACTAAGCTAGCCAAGAACCCAAAATGAAAGCTGAGTGAATGCTGACCCCAGTAGGCAGACCCTGAACTTCAACAGGTAACAAGCAAACGGGCAGTCAGGCTGCAGTCTCCATTTTTACGTGTTCACATTTCTAAAACAGAATCAGTGTGGCGACTTTAGAGGGATGTGTCCTCATTAGGGATTTGTGTTGTTTTTTTTTAGGGTTGTAGCCTCAGGTTTATATTGATAAATTGTGATTACGAGACAATGTGTTTAAGCTGTTTCACAGAGTAACATAAAATTAATGTAACGAGTAGTTACATTACTAGTAGTAATGTAAGTAAGTAGTTATTTAATTATTTCCCAGGAATAACTAAATAACATACTGCATTATTTTTAAGAAAAGTGGTTTGTGTGATCTGTGTAATAATGACCTTTTTGAGTAACAACTCCAACACTGATCACAACAAAGAGGGGAAATACCTCAACAAACATGCACAAACATTTGAACCACAGTATGCACTTAATTAGCATGAATGTCAATTCTTTATTGCTGCTTAGCAATGGTGGTCACTCTCAAAACGGAGCCAACGAGAACCCAATGACAATAGACAAGAAACTCGATAAGGAGTTGAATCAATAAATGATATCGATAATGGAATTGGAATTTCTAAATTCGTATCAATTCCCAACCCTAGTGATGGATAGTTTTTCTTTAGCAAGATGAAATAATATGAACTTAAAATCAATAACATGTAAGGTGTTGGTAGTTAAGATAAACTGTTCTTTAACAAGGGCAATATAGAAAGGTAATCTTTAGTTATGCATAACCACTAAAACCCCAAACAGAGGACCTAAATAAAGCATTAAATATCTGTACTGAAAGGGCTTACATGTATATTTGATGGACATTAAAATGAATTATATCTAAAATAATTTTAAAATTTCCTGGTTTTTTTTATCTATTCATCCCACATTCCCTCAGCACCAGAGCACCATCCTCCTTTCTTCATCCCTCCAACCCCTTTTTAATAAACGAGCACTGGTGGTAATTGCCCAGTCTGAGACGACGCCATTACTCATTCAGATGTCCAATAAGGCTGCAGAACCTGCAACATACACACATGCAGACACAAGCACAAACACACACAGGATGGAGGCTTGGGTTTAGTCTGTACATGCAGATCCATATCATTGATCTCTCTTCCCACCCTCTCCTCTCCTTCCCATGCTCAATTTTTCATATTCAGTGAGTGACTTGTAGATTTGTCTGCTCAATACAGATATGTCTCAATTAAGAAAAGGCCAGGGTATGTATTGACATACATATGTACTGGTCAAGTAGCCTTGAGGAAAGTAGTTCAAGTACTAAGTAGTTCAAGAATGAAGTTTTAATGCAGAAGGCAGATTTCTATATATGCTGAATTCCTTACACTCGAACACTTTGCAAGTTCATGTAATAGTCATACTAGAGAAAACTGTCTGTGTGCAATGAACTTGGAATGTTGTTGCTCTTGAAATGGTTGCTTCAAAGACGGGACCAGGTCTGCGACCACTTGCTGTGATTTGCCATCTTCAAAGCAACTTTGCTTTGCTGTGCAAATCTGTTATATCTAAACACAGTGATTTACGTTAACTACTTATATTCAGTCCCAACAGAAACTCATAGATTTAAAAGAGAAATTCAGAAATTCATCCACAAATAGTGACATAGTTGTTGCAGGATGGTGATTTAGAAAAGCAACCTCATCATAGGTGCTGAGCAACCTTGCTTTTATATAGTAATATAACCAGAATACAACCAGTTGGCAACCAGCTGAGTCAAATCACCTATTGCAAAAAGACACACTGCAGACTGACTCAGGCTGTCAACACATCACAATTAATCAGTCAGCATTAATAAATTAGATGACAATTGTTTTCAAACCTTCACCAATCTCTCTGAGAGTGACTGTTTGCAGACAGGTCGACTCACACCAAGATGACCTGCGTAATCGCCTTGCTATTAGTGGTTGACCAGATTTAAGGGTTTTACCGAATGCAAAAATCAAAACAAAAAAGAAAACTCAATGCAATCACTGGGAAGCCACCAATGTTTTTGATGGCTACCAAGGAACAAGGAGGGTGATAACCTATCTTTTACTCTAGTGTGACTAAGCCAATGAATTACAGTTGTGCTCCAACGCCAAATGACTTCTAATCAAAGTGACTGATGCATTGCTTTATCAGCATCAACAAATATGATAAAAACAAATGTGCTCAAAACTTATGGATCCAAGCTAATCTGAAGCTGAGGGTTTGTGGCTATAACCACACATAAAATTTTGATATTATTTCTACTTTACTTTCTATTTGCGCTTGAGAGAACAGTCTAAGATTGGCAATCTGACAAGCACCCAGTGGTAAAGAGTTCAAGGGTTAAGGCCACAACTTCCAGACAAAAATACACTAATGCCAAATCTGAAATTTGAGGGGGTTCACAACTAAAAGCTCACAGGTTCTAAGGAGCTGATGAGATGTGGTTTCTTGAGTCTAAAATCAAACTCCCTACAGGACCTGAGGGAAAATAAAGCAGCCTGGGAAAATAGAAAGTGGACTAGGGATTGTGTATTTAATGGAAGTATACACTTCCCAGTGAGAATGAATGCTGTTCTGTCTGTGTGTGTGTGTGAGAGAGAGAGAAAGAAAGAAAGCATATACAGATATGTTTTAAAGATTTTTTTGTCTTTGTTTCTAAATGCATTGCCATATTTGTTCTCTGTAACACAAGAATCATTTCCTTTATGTAGTTCAAACATTTGGTCAAAACATTGCAAATCCCTGCATCTTAAATGGCTGTGATTTTTTTGTGCCTTACTTAGAGACAGAAGTAAGTATTTGCTTAAAAGGAACAAAGACAAGAAATGCCGTCTCAAACCCTCAAGGAAAACATAAAGGAACCAACGGTTGAGTAAAATCTTGGAATGTGTCGTCTTTTATGAGGGGGAATGAAAGACTAAAAGCATGCATATACATATACTGGGCAATTGTACATCTCACTGCTGTACATCATAAATCTCCAAGACTGTAAAAGCAAAGGATGAAAGACTCAATTGGCTTATTTTGACTAATCTTCAGACTGAGTTTTTTTTTTTTTTGCCTGTGGAGAGACACTCCTGGGTGAAGCCGGGGAATTCACTGTCATTCCTGTGTTAATATTAATTGTCCATAAAAAAGTGTGCTAGTCTCAGGAGAATGGTGGTGTAGCTAAACACTTCATAGACACCAGTATGATATCACTGGTGAAGCAGTGTATGGAGTCTATGGTTATAGCTTTCACAGTAAAATATGTGTTATGTCTTTCACTTAGACTATGTAGGTTATGTGCATAACTTTTTAGTTCATTTATACTTACATGGATTGAATGGATTTTTGGCACAGATGCAGCTGTGCAAAATCAAACTTCATAATACTGTGCACTTCAACATTTTTCTGTTTTACTACTATGATTAAAGGCACTTCATGGAGCACTGTGAACGAGGACCATCAAGCCCCCTCAGTGATCAGTGGGCCATAATGCTTTAGATAAATACCTGACTGCAACCACTGAGAAACTAAGTGATTTTTAGTTCTCTATATTACATATTATGTTGCTCAAAAAGCATAGTGAATAGGTAAGAGTAACTGCAAATGGCATGTATTTACCAAGACGTTAATGAAACAGTGGAATAATGGTTTCACAGCAAAGCCCCACTGGTCAATTTACTCTCTTGGCTTTACCTAACTGGAACATCTGGGCAGATGAAGAGAATGTAAAATCATACAAAGACACCCATTTGAGATTACAATTTACCTTAAAGACATACAGCAAATGTATGGAAAATATCATTTTTAAAAACATTTTTAATTATCCTCTTACATCTTAAGAGTATCCAACATAGTTTTACTGTAAAAACCTACTTTTAACATACCTGAGTAAGAAACTGATCTCCCTTCCAGATGTCTAAACAACATTGAAGATAGACTGAAAGGTTTAAAGTAGAATTCTCAGGTTGTTACAAAAAAAAGAAACATCCAGAAAAAGAAATCCTTTAAAAAAAAAAAAAATCCCTAAATTTGGTTGGAAAGTGAAAACATTTTCCTCTTCAACAAACTCCTCAGGTAGACAGCAGATTCTTACGAACTGGATTAAAATCCATAAAATAAAAATCAAACACATTAAAATAAGAATTCCATGTGATGTGTAAAGAAACAACAAGTTTTTAGAAAATATTTCTCATCATTTCTGAAAATATAAACAATAAAATATAATGTTGATTTGTACCACTCTTCACACATTTTCATTTTACCCCGCTTATTTTTTCAAACCTTTCTTTCCAATGTACATCTTATTCTTTCTTTCACTCACTTTTACAGGCTTCAGGAATGCGGGGTCTCCTTAGTGATTTATAAACATACACATAATAAATAAATGGGCGGCTGTAGTTTAAGCAGTGATGAAGGATTCTCTCTCTGAGACACAGTGCTGGCCCGTATGTGATTTAAAGGGCTGACATTTATGGCTTGCAGGCCTATTATTCAGAGTGACTGTCTGTGTACAGACCAACGCTTTACAGCGGCCACGCAGCGGTGAACTCAAAACGAAGCTAGTATCTGACACAGGAAATACATCCAGTGAGAATACTTAGAGGAACATGTGATGTTAAGGTGGTGAATGGCAAGAATATCTGGTCAAAGCTTTACTTAATCTTATGAATATCTAATCTAAAGCCATTAGACATAGGTTAATCTATCAGATTTCACATCATTTTATGTTTTCGACTTGCTTGAATATTACCAAATATACCCAGCACGTCTGCCATAGAGAGAGATTAGAATAGTTGAGAATATGGAGAACTGTATAGCAGTACACATTCAACAGTTCAACACCAGATGGTTATTTAATCATGAACTGGAAGCCTTGTTGTGCCGCTTTGGAGTACTGTTTCACGATGTGCATCAGTTGTAAATGCTCTGTATTTGACGGGATTAAAATAGCCCAAATTATCCCTAGAGTTAACTGTGCTATTTTGTTTTCACATAACCCATAACCTGTCAGCCTGCCACCAACGTGCAGTGGATTGCAAATCGACGACTCAAAGGCCGATATCGCTATCTGTCCAGGATAATAGATGACAATAATGGAAAACTGTCCCTAAGCACTCGTTTGGAGTCTTCCTGCTCATTTACTGATACCCTTCATATTTAATTCCCCTCCTATAGCCAGGAAAACAGACACTTTAAGCCCATCTAGAGGGAGCGCATTTACAATAAAAGGCCAGCTGAATCCTCAGCTCACATTTCCTTCTAACTGTGGCAGGACATAAACCTTCAAGCCAGACCTCATTTTCTCGGCGCCATCTCCCGGACACTGCTAAAAAAAAAAAAAAGGAAAAAAAATCAATACAGCTGCACACAGTACTCTTAAGTTTAGAAGCCACTGTGAAAATGTCTTTGTCGAAAGAATATGGGAAATATTTTTCTTCTCCTGAGCTTGGTTTTTTGTGCCACTGTGATTTCCCTCTAATGGTTCCAATAGTAAGTGTAGCATGTGACTTGTTGCTAAATTAGCATCTTGCTGTGTGCCTTGCTAATCTAACACATGTCTATGACAAAAGCAGTATGTTGTTGTGCATTATGGTCACTGTAACTCGATTCCTCCAGCTAAGCAAGAAGAAATAATTCAATCCCGTTGCAAAGATAAAGATCCCTGGAGCAGGGTGGAGAGATCTGCTCTGCCTGTATCAAGTTATACTCTGGAGATTAGCACGTAGCATGTAGCATTTAGCTGGTAGCGACAGTGAATCCAGGCTTACTGTGATTCACGCAGTCAATAAAATGGGGAGGCTCATTGCATCACCTTCTTCACATACATTAAGCTATTACAGCATAACACAAGTGAAGACTGCCTTCCAGGCTGTAACAGCTAAGTGCAAGTGTGATGAAATCTGACAGATTTATATTATTTGAATATTTCAAAGAACAACAACAAAGAAGCCCCCCCCCCAAACATAAAAACAAAAAAACAATTGGCTACTAGAAAAAGTAGTAAAGCTGAAGGTCCCTAGCATCATTTATTTTTTAAATAACTACCAATAATTTTACATTTTGGGTAGCACTTTATAATAATGTAACTCTATTAGGCATCAGAAAGGTATTATTAAGGTATTAGCGAGTGCTTAATTAATCATTTAGATATCATTACCGCTCCTTGATATGTCATTTATATACACACAGATATATTTATCCATCCGTTACTTATCCATCCGTTATTTGTATTTATAAATGGCATACGAAGGAGGAATAATCCTATATTAATGATGAATTACTTATACATTGATAATTGTTAATAGTGTGACATTATTATAAAGTGCTGTCAAATTTTGCAACAGTCTATTACTAACTTTTAAATACCAGTTACATTATCATGAGCGGATAAATAAAAAATGCTTTTTAAGGAAAATTGCTTGAATCAACTTTTCTAGTGCTTTATCACATATGAATAATATAGTTTTGCAGCTACTGACATACATTTTGCAAATAACCTTGCACTCAATGTCTGGTATGTGTGTCTGTGTGCAAGTGAGAGACTGAGTATGTGTGTTTTTGTGTGTGTGCACATTTTCTCCCAACAGACTGCCTTCAATCTCTTGCACTCTCAGCATCTATTGCCTTCTGCTGTACATCACTCTGACAGGAGGGACTTGAGCAGAGGCTCCGGGTGGAAGAGGTCTTCTGGATTGCCTTATATGATGGACAGGAATAGTCTGGAATCCCCAAACGGAAGTAACCTCATGCTGACCTCATCTAGCCATGACTTCCTTGACCCCTCAACTTATAACCTGTGACCTTTGTTGACTGATTCCGCAATACATAAACAGAAGTGGGTCAAATATTCTTGCTGTATTTATCTTCAGGTTGGCCGGATCTAATTTTTCATGTTAAGCTGCTAAGTTGCCAACCTTAGGTATCACATACAACCAAATTACTTGATTCTACACTAGATGTTTTACTTTATACCAGATCTTCAGCCAACCAACTTCAGCCAACAGGAAATCTTTATTTTTATTTATTTACTTTTTAAAACTTTTTCTGAGAAGGCACCTTGCTTTAGGCAATAACTTTTGACATTTATCAAAATAAGTGTGAACTCTTTCATAAGCATATCTACAGAATAATGTGGCTTTGCTTTTGAGAAAATACAGGAAATCTCTTTGAGCCCATAAAGGGTTAAAAAGCAATATGTATGCTGCAAAACCAAAGCCACTTCTCCCCAGAGCTGTGCAACAGTGATATTCCTCTCCCCCAAAATAAACGACGATGCAGCCAGAAGTGCCACATAAATTAAAGTGGCAGGTTGATTGATGACTAAGAGAACAGCAGAAGAGGTTTTTGCATTACTTTTTTGCAGAACAAGGGGATATGCATATACACAAACATACATACATAACTTGCACATGTATATACATGGAGATGACACAAAAACAATTATTTATAAACACACACAAATACATGCAAAGACACCAATTGCCATGTGTAACCAGATAAATCCAAAACCCTTTGCAGCATCCTAAAATGTACCCCCGAGAGCTGCCGAGAAAGAAAATTACAATGCAATAGATGTGTTTGCATGCCAGCATACATGTCTGCGTGTGTATTGTACCCCATCCCCACATCCTCTAAATGAGCTCCATGCAATATTAAAGGATGCAAAATTAGTCTGTGAGTGTGAATGTGCTTGGAGCACCATTGCTGACTGACCTTCCAAGGGCACCATGGGAAATAAGTGGATGGGGCATGCAATTGAAACACATATCACTGGATATCCATCACTTGCTCCACAACATAGTTCTCATAGTAGACCGTAAGCCATCCACATGGTGCTGCCATACAACCAGAGGGGATGTTGGCTATATTGAATATGTTTAATGCCAATCATTTACATTCACCAATCTCATCAAACTTTGGGTTTGGGTTTGTATTTTACAATAAATGGTCATTCTTTCAGTGTGGTGAACTAATAATCTACACAGGGATTTGGAATTAGGCACTAATTAGCAATTCAATAAGCACTGATGACCACACTGTGACACACTTCTGAAGTATAACGTCAGCAAATATCTGCTGGGCATACACAAGCATCTTGAGTCAGCATTTGTTCTGATCAGCCATGCTTCCATAATTGTTTCCCTCTCTAAATTAGCAGCTACGGTAATACTTTCTTGTATAAAATTCCAGATATTCTTGGAATGGCAGTTATGAATTCCAAAGAAAATTCTCGCAGGATGAATGTGAAACAATACTGTAAGAGATATTCAAGTTCTTGAGGGTGAGTCCAGGTCAGCTCAGAAGTGTTTATCACCAAAATACAGTTTTGTTCATAAAACGGGACAGAACAGAAAAGAAAGCTGTTCATATAGTTTATATCATTTTTTTTTAGAGGACATTCCAGATAATTTAACATTTAAGGTGTGTGGTCTATCGTTTATTAATGTAACAACACAGAATTTGAAATTTGCAGTAAATATTTTCCTTTTAAGTCTCAAGGTATGTAAAGCTATTTATAGGGAATTATCTTCATGAGCTGTCTAATTTAAGTCAGGTATTGAGTCCTGTTTAACTGGAGCTTTTAGAGCTATTGAAGTGGTGAGGCTGGCTCACTGGCTGGATCTGTGTGAATATCATAGTTGAAGAATGCAGAGGGAATCAGCAGTGAAAGAGTAGGGAAGGAGCGGAGGGTAGATTTCTTTTAAAGCCCCATTCCCACAGATGAGCAGCATCAATCTTTACTTTGCCACTGAGATAAGGCCTGGCTGTTGCTATCAGCAGACTTTGGTATTGGAGGGGTTGATATAAAGCAAACACAAATTCAGTCACCTTCTTCAGCAGATAAATAACATCCACACCCCTAAAAGCCAGCTGGGGGAGTGTTCTGTTCGTTCAACCACAAAGCACCGGACTCTAACAGCTCCTGGAAACCCAACTGGCCCAGGTGGCCCAGCCACCAGGAGATCATCGAAAGGTTTAAGGTGGGCTCCAAGTATTGTGCAGGTGAGGTTGCTGGGTGCCTGTATGTTGTATTCACAGGAGTGTTTTAATTGCACTTTGACATCTCCCTCAACCAGGATTATTTTGCACTGCATTATTTTGCCCTTGATAAAATAGCTCCTGGAACCACTGAAGCACACAAACATCTCTACCACAAAAGGGTAGCAATTGATGGAAAAACATGCAGTGAATGTATGAAACAAGAAAAACACAGATGCTCATCCATGCGGATCATTCACACATACTCACCTACACAGGAACATTAGAGCAACAGTCAAATGAACATCAAACACAGGGGGAGGGAAGTGCTGTCATGTTTTTAGAACATTTGATCGTGTTTTAGTGCCATCTTCCCGCACCAGGTGTCTTTAGTCAGAAACATACAATGACTCACGTGCCACACATGATTTAAAATACCTGTGTGTGCATTCAGCAAATTAAAAAATAAAGAAAAGAAAAAAAAAAGGAAGAGCACGTTTGGTGTGTAGTGATGATGGAAAGGTGTTAGGTGTGGTGAGAGGGAGGGAACCAACACATGCAGCAAAATAGAAAATGTTTTGAATTATACATTCCTGCCACCCGTGATAAATTGAGAGAAGGTTTCATCATAAATCACAAGAATACTGTGCTGCCTATCAAGAGAATTGCTTGGTGGGCAGCAGCCTGAGATTTAGGAGTCTTGTTTCTCCCGTCTGCAGTCACACCTTTACCACCTACTCACATGTTATTTTCAACATATACTAGCCTGCAACTTAAACTCTTTATTCTTACCTTTGTTTTCCGTGGTGCTCTTTTCTAAACACAGCGGTTTACATAGATATTCATAAAAATATTATTTTAATAACTTGTCATCTCTGAAAAAAATTTGTGTACAGCCGATGTATCAGACAGAATGGTAGATGAATTTTAAACATGAGCATGGACCGTTTTTTATTTCTGTGTGAGTATGTGTGTGTCTGATTCACCAAATGCCAACTTAAACACTATTTCATGTTGTTATAACTGTCCACACAACAAGCTCTATATTAGCTCTAAGTTCGGTATAAATGTAATAATAGCATTTATATAAAACATTATTTTCTAAAGTCTAAGAAAACACATTTGTGCATACGCCACAGAATCGTGTTCAAATTCAAATACAGTCATATCTTTTTCACATCTGTGTTAAATACTTGTGTTTTTTCCCCATACTGGAGCAATTCTGGACAGTTTCTCATGTCTAGAACCTGTTTTGTAGACCAGACACACCTTTCCAAATAAAGCAAGTAAAGCTAACAGACAAGTGACCAAAAACATCAGGAGAGGAAGACTCCATCAGTCATGACAGCTAAACAAACAGCAGCAGGGTAAATTAACAGCACATGGCCAAAAACAGGGATTACTAATGTGATGTAATATGTGTGTGTTGCCCACATGTAAAAGCAGGTGAATACTGGGCTAAAATGAGCATTTCAGGCTGTATATGTCTCTCTGTGGGAAAGATTGGAATATAACATCAAAGGATAACACCTTGTGGATAAAGGTGTGGTGTTAAATATTTAAATAATTAACATCTTACGTAGTTTATTGCATATGTACATGTTGACCAGGTTTAACAAAATGTTTTGAGACAAAAAACGTTAACAATATAAATACAGAAATACAATGTTATGACCATTATGACCACACAAAACTTACATACTGAAGTTTTGTACACTGTTGAACTCTTCTGCAATTAATAAGCAACACAAAATATTTTGTGATCTGTGTCTCAACAGCCATTTAAAGTAAAACACAGTGACACACATTGTGCATGAGTCCTGTAGAGGTCTAGAATCTCTGGTTCCCAGAACTCAGTGGTCTACCCTCCACGTCTGTAGTCAATAAATAAATCACCAGTGAAGTCAGACTTCTGTATTTACACAGTGATTAAAACTCACGAGCCGGAGCGCATAAAACGAACCTAAACAAAACAAATGAGTATAAAGTCATCCCCACACACACCCACACACATATATGTTCTTATATGCTACACATGACAAACGCTGATATAATTTTAGAAAACACACATGCACAGGCATTTAGAGCAAGCTACAGAGTATAAACACTCACAGAAAGAAACTAATCAAATAGAACACTTTAAAAACTGCAAATTTCCTTTTTTGTCACATTTATAGTGAAGAAAACATCGGGTTTGTTACAACTTTAACATCTAATTATAAAATATCTGAGTTCTAAGATAAAACAGCTATTAGACTACAAGATTACAGATCACTGGTAAATATGAAATTACATAGAGTATAAACGTAAAGATAACCAAAGATAATTTCTTACAGTATCTTTGATACATCTAAGTTATATCCAATAAGTTATATCTTAGACTTGTACTGTATAAGCTAATTAGATCTATCAATAAAAACATAATGGGCTGGTAAAATGGTCCACAACTTTCAAGCAGAGTGAAGAGTGCCACCTGCTCAGACTAACCTGGTGACAAATTTTGGCTAGAAGATGGGAATATGGTATAGACACTCAAGTAAACATCCTATCTAGGTAAAGAACTGACTGCAAGACACGGTACACCTCCAAAACCATGCAAACCCACATCCCCTTGACCCAATCTCTGCTCAAAGCTTCTTCAAAGAGCCCCATCTCACTAACTATCAGACAGAAAATCAAATATTTTGTTTTGAGCTTCACTAATATCAGCGTTTTTACTCCACCCCTAATGGCATTTTTATTGATCGGCTTCTTAATGGCGGGCCCATATATTTGACGGCACTCATTTAAAGTAGAAGTGAGTAATAGCTGTCTGAGGGAAGGCCGTAAAGCTGTGTGAGAGCGTATGTGTGTGTGTGTGTGTGTGTGTCTGTGTTTTATCGTATTCTGTCATTGGGGTATGGAAGAAAGGGAAAAGAAGAAGGAGAAAGTGACGAAGGAGGAGAGGGAGGAGAAAGAGTTTTCAATTTACTGAGCACAAGAGAGCATGAGGAAAATGGAGAGGAAGTGCAACCAAGGTAGAGCAAGAAAAAGGAACAATTTAGAGAAGAGGGTGAAGGATAAGCAGTAAAAACTCATTTTCCATACCAAACAGAATTCATTCTAAAGCATTTCTGCAAACGCAACCCGTTTCACCTACACACACTCATACATCACCTCCCTGCTTTCGCAAACAAACCTCAAACCCCCTTTTCTCTCCCCTCCTTCATCTCTCGCTCTCTCTCCTCTCCATCCCTCTATCCCTCTCAGGTCATCAGCGAGCGAAGCCACAACAAAGGGGGGCCGTTGCCGCGGTGACCTTGGCTGTGACATCATGTGGCGGCAGAAAGAAATGAAGCCATTAGGCCGAGGCAGCACTTGCCCATAAATCAGACTGTTTCCAATAAGCTGCCTTAATGGTCATCCATCACCCCGCCAGCCAGCGCCCTCCACACCCAACAGCCTGGGGAACGGCCACAGGGACGTGGAGAGGAGGAGGGGTTTGAAATCTGGGAGAGTTGGAAGGAAAGAGTAAAAAGACGAGTAGAAGGGATGTGGGAAATACAGTAAGATGAAGAACCAAGAGGAGATAAGGGAGTACAGTTTGTGGGAGTATGTTTTGCTGCTCTCTTGTTCAGGTCACTGCAAAAGAAGAAAATTCTGATCTCAATCAGGCCTACCTGGTTAAGTAATCATTATAATTAAAAAAAAAACAATAAAAGGGGAACGATAAGGGGCTTAATAAAAGACTCATATCAGTCTAAATAAGGTCATGGCAATTTTAAAGGGGGACAGAACATGGAGGAAGAGGAAAGAAAATCAGTAGAGAGTGTTAAAAAATAAAATTATAGGTGAAGGGAAATAAGGAGGCGAGATAAGGAGCGGAGGGTGATTTGGCGAAGGGCTAAAAATGGGACAGATAGGGAGACAAACAACTCACATCAATTGAAGACAATAGGAAGAGAGGCTTAAAGAAAGGCAGCGGTGGAGAGTTCAGATTTAAAAAAAAAAAAAAAAAAACAGAACAAGGCTCGAGAGAACTGCCAAGACCAGGAAAAGACAAAGTAGATACTCAATGAGATGCAAGGGGAAAGAAAAAGATTAAATTTCATGAGAGAGCAAGAATCTGTAGATGAGGGCAGAAGTAAGAAACTGATAAAAAAGATTATCGATAGAAGAAATAAAAGAAAAAATAATAATTATAATATTTCACCGTTAGGCTAGCACATTAACTCTTGCTATTAACTCCTGATAACCACATTATCAGCTAATTGTGTTGTCAATAACAATAGATATTCTGTAGTTTCAACACCACCACCCGAGTGGGACTCTATTAACAAGATCTGCATAATCTGTGGGAGGTTGTGGTAAGTTGTGGTTAGGCAAAAACTGCTTTGGCAATGAACGCTGAACCTGGACGATCCACATGCTGTGGTATCTTATTACTGAAGTGCTGCATTATCCTTTCAGCATCACAGTGGCCTGAAATGTAGGATTTTTGCAGTGATCGATACAAAACTGTTCAATCAAGAAAATTCCTTTAATTCTCAGAATCACAGATCTTATTTGATCCAGAGGGGTCATTTGTTAGTAGTGTAATTAAATCAATCATACAATTATGTCATGCATATTGTGACCTACTCTTATGGCCTTTAGCTGCTTAATTGCAGTTTTCCAACCACTTTTCCTTTGCCTCAGTGCAAACGTGTCCACTACCTAAATGACCAGTAATATTCTTATCATTAATAAGCAATATTTAGACAATCTTTTTCCACTTTTCTTGTTGATGTGTTTCTGTCTAATTTGATTTAATTTTCTTTTATATAATCATTTCTTTCCTCCGGGTGCAGTCTAATTTAATTAAATTTATTTATTTCAACTCAGCTGACAGAATTTTATTAACTGCACGATTTGAAAAGTTAGAAAATATTAATTTGACAATTAGATGGAAAATTCTAGATCTTGGACAAACTCACATAGCAGAAGTATATCACATGAAAACATGCTTGTGCTGTGGAAACGTCAATGTGTGCCAAACCTCAAACCCCTGGTAGCTAACCATAGCTGCAGGAATTACTTCACACACTCCCAGGACTCATGTCATCAGGAACCTGGTGTAACTAGCCCATTTTTTACCCTATACCACACCAGCCTCTTGCTGAAAGGTTCAATCTAAGCTACGGTGCCTGGAGCCTGCAATTGTGGTACATCAACCTTACTTTCTCTCATTGGTCTGTTGTTTGGTTTTCCTTTCTTACTTTCTGTATCCTTACTCAACGTTTCATGATCTTGCCTTTTTTTCACCCCTAAATGTTCTCTTGTATTCTCTCTTCATATTTTATTTATTTCCCTTCTCTCTCCACTTTTTTCTTTTCACTCTCTGCTAGTGTATGTGTGTATGTGTTGACCATAGTGCCCATTTTGGCCAAAATCAACTCACTGAGAAGTCACTTTACAACCCGTGCTCTTACGAGCCCTGTAAATGTAAGCTGAAAAATGATGTGTGTGGCGCGACTCGCCTCTTAGGTTTCCCCAAGTACAGCGGCCAAATTGTTTTCGCTAGGCACTACGAGAAGCATTATCCATCATTTTGAATGAGCTCTGTAATTGGGATTATAAGAGCAAAAGTGCAAAAATTGACTTTGAGAGTGATAGCATTACAAGTGGGCCTTTCAGATGAAATCACAGGCCAAGTGTGTACAGTATACTAGTGTTTTGGCTCATGTTTGGTTAACCCTACTTAACTCTGGGTGAATGTATGCCCACTTTAAGCACTACTACTTTCTGCAGTTGTAGTGTCTAAAATATATTAATTAAAGCAATATTTTATAAATGTGCATTAATGACATGATGACAGAATGAAAGAAATCCTTTCACCTTTCACTTAGTGACACATCCACCTGCAATGATATCACGTTTTATAGAAAACATAAAGAGAATCTCACAAATCATGCAATCATAATTAAAGCACAACATTACAGAACTAAATACTCAATGTCCACCTGAACTTACTCGGGGTATCTGAATACGTGTTTCCATTCTCTGTGTATTTCTTTGTGTACATGTACGCTGCTTCAGTGTGCCTGATTTCGCCATAGACATGTATTTATTGTGAGTGCTATGTGGTAGAGTGTGTATACAGAGCAGGGAGGCAGATAAACACCAGCCCAGCAGGTGCTATTTTATTCATGGTGGGTAATCCCTGCTCTGCACCTCCTTAATCTGCTGCCTTAAAGTGTTTGCCCTCTGCAGTTCACAAATTCTCTGACTTTCACTTTATTGCTCAGGCTATGTACTTCAAGTCCAGTTTTGATTTCTACTCTGCAATGTAACAAATATCTGATGGCTTGTAGCTGAAATGTATTTCTGCTTGTAGGCAGAATGTCATGGAACAAAATCTTCATAACTGATGAAAGTCACTTCCTTCATATGAGACTTATATTAAAACACTCAGAATATGCCCATTGCTCTCATTTGGTCATTTTGTGGCGGTATATGCCATTGTTAACTGTATTGCATGTTTAAAATGATATATACATAGACTAATACACATTTTTTTTCTAAAGAACATGGAACTATACTGAATCAATTCAGAAAAGCCTTCAAAATAAGAGCACTTAGCACTTTTCTTAACAAAGTTCTTCAAGGGAGAAATAAAATAAAAAAAAAAAAATCACAGAAATAGTTTCATTAAAAATATGCATTATGGTCTAAATAATGAATCGAGATCTGCAGCCCTGCAAACCCAAACACAAGCATGGAAAGACCGGCTCTCCGAAAACGGCATGCGCCTGAACATCAAAAACACTGAATACCTTGAATGCGGCCCCCAGACCAACAGTACCATCACTATCGACGGCGAGCCACTGACTAAAGTTGCCCAATTCAAGTACCTCGGGTCCCTTGTCACCTCGGACTGCGAAACTCTACCAGACGCCAGACTCCGTGTCAACACAGCGTGGATGAAGTGGCATCAGGTGAGTGGAGTCTTATGTGACAAGAGAATGCCAATCTATCTTAAGGCGAAAGTCTATAAGTCGATTGTGCGCCCAGTGGCACTCTACGGGTCAGAGTGCTGGCCAGCGACGACCAAACATGAACAAGCTCTGCACACCATGGAGATGAAGATGCTGAGGTGGCCTCTGGGTCTCACACGACTTGACCGAGCGAGGAACGAAGATGTCAGGAAACAATGGGGAGTGACACCGATCGCAGACAAGATGCGAGAGGCGAGACTCCGATGGTACGGCCATGTTGTCCGTAGCGATAAAAATTCCATCGCAAAGACAGCCCAGCAATTAGATCTGGATGGAAACAGGCCACAAGGAAGACCAAAAAAACGCTGGATGGACCGAATCAAGGATGATATGAAGGCTGTGAATGTTACACCAGAAGACGCCCTTGATAGGAAGAAGTGGAGGAAGGCATGCAAGATAGCGGACCCTGTGTCGCGGGATATAAACCGCTAGGAAGAAGAATGAATCGAGATCTGCACTTTCATTGCAAATATCACCAAGCTACTATTTGAGATGAAGAACCTATTTTTAGAGGTTGATTTCTTGATCAGGTATTCTGATTAACTATTAAATTATATGATCCATCATTTTGAAAAACTAAAGCCTCAATTTGAAGATGTACATGATAAAAATTCATTAGATCTTCAAACTAGCTCATGAGACACTGATGCCAGTGAATGTCAGTTCCATAAAGCATGTTCTGTCCGGCATGCAACCAGAGCCTTGCAGAACTCGGAGTGAAACTCATCCAATCCTAGGACACAGCCATCAAAGACTGTATTGAGTAACCTTCATTCTGCTGATGAGCAAGTTGTCCTCCTGTTACCCATGCAAACTCCTGCAAACACAAACTGTTGCTTCAGCTACTACCAAAGCAGTTACTGGGACTGTTTCCAAAGTCTCAGAACTAAACCACATTAGACTTCTTCAGCTTCATGGCTCTTTTTACTTCTGGTGTCCACCATCTGGTTCAGGGGTTCCCAGATAGGCGCAATAAGCTTAGGCCTGGAGCTGTGTGCACTCGGTATTGGAACCATGGCCCAAGGTGTATCTGGCCTCAATTTACCCAAAATCTTTCAGAGTGGTGTTGAGTCCCCCATCTGATGTAGTCCTCAGATGGGGGACCTTCCAAACCTGTGGAAGGCTGGGAACTGAGGTATGGTAATAACAGAGGCTGTTCCCCTACCTAAAGACACAACCTTCTCCTCTCCTCCTCTATACACCTCCTCTTCCGGAATAGATCCACCCACAGGTTACACCCTCTGATGTGAACAACTTCAGCGTGGATTAAAGTCCAGCCCCTACACAGGAGATTTGTTTGAGACCCATCCTGTACATTGAGGGAAGCTTGCCTATACTTCCTTTAAATCTCTAAGATTTAAAGTAGGTATCCTCATAACTGAGGATTCATGTTCTCCTAGGGCCAGTTCAGGCAGCCTGGGACTGGACCGCCAAAGCCTCTGACACCTAATCCACAAAGCTCTGAATCTGCAGTTGATGGGTTGACCCATGTGGCTTGTTTGCTGCCCATGAAGTAGCGCCTGGCCACAGGCATTTTCCAGCAAGGCTCTCCTGCAAGCCTTGCTTCAGGGTGGGGCCCTGGGAGCAGTGTTCCAGGTGAGGCTGGTGGCTGTCTAGATGTTTTCTTCAGAGTGCTTTGAATTGCACTCACTCTGACCCCTTAAGCCAGTATTTTTTAGGACTCCACCAGGGGCTCATTACCCCAAATTACATAGCTCCTGGGATCACTCAGGAGCTATGTAAGCCATGTAACCCTCCACCATGATAATGTGCCAATTGACATCTTTGATCAAGTCAGTTTATAAAATGCTACTTGTCAGTCCACCAATTGATTATTTAACCAACCTTTTCACATAAAATGACTTGTGTGAAAATGTTAGCAAATGATTCACATTTCCTATTCTTACCTGCTTTTATACTGACACAAATACAAACATTTATATTACTTATGTTGCTTCCTCGGCGAGCACCTTCAAAAAAAAACAAGTAGTCTTGTCTTATTTGCCCCCACTCTCCCAAATATACTTTATACTACTTTCTAGGCACTTGTATTCAGTTATTATCACTAATTCACTCTTTGTTCCTCTCTTTCTCACACACACCCACATACACACACACACCCACACACACACAGGGGACCTCTGTGGCCTTTCTCAGCTGGTACCAAGCCCCATATGCTCTAACTCCTGTTGTTATTGTTGTTGTTCAGCTCCCTGGCTCATTTGACGTGTGGACCCATGACAGTGTCCAGGACCCCTTCCAAGTCTTGCCTGGTACCACTTTGTGTGTGTTTGTGCGTGTGAATGTCTAAGAGAGAGAGAGAGAGTAGTGAGTAGTATAGTGTGTGGCTGGTCTCATGCTGTCTATTTCAAGTTGTGTTCACTCTTGTGTCTACGTATTATCAAGATGTGTGTGGCTATGTGTATTTGAAAGCAAAGTACAGAATATGCCACATGGGGCAAGTATCAGTGGCCTAGTTAATTTTTTTTTCATATATGTGAAGGTTTGAGGTTTTGGCACACATTGACATTTCCACAGCACATTTAATCAAATATTTAAAACAATCCTTATTTTCAGGTCTGTTTTCAGGTTATATTCAGGTCTGATACTTCACATTTGACACTAATGAATTTCAATGATTGTGAACATGATACAATACACTTACTGGGGTGTTTTCCATGACCTTTTTTAGTTTTTGTATGTTTCCTTCATACATAGAGAGAGACATAAACAAACTGTAGAGTGTCAACACAATATGATCTTATAAATGACACTTTAGAGCAGAAAATATGTCATTTTCTTTACTTGATATATTATTATTTGTTATACTTGTTGTAATATCTATTGGCCTCTTGGCCAGGTATCCGTTTGTACATATACATATATATATATATTTTATTATCTACATCTCTATTTACATAAGGTAATATATTCATAAAAACACAAGGAGGTGGATCTGTACTTTGTGACGTGACTTTTAGTCATCTTAGCCATCTGTCCACTAAGATTGCTGCCCACATTGCTTTTCTACAGTCTGATGAGCTATAAGGACATTATCTCCACTTAGCTCTCGCCACTTGGCAACTGCAAGAACCATAACAACAAGTCCTTATGAAACCCACTTAAAGCCATAGCTTTTTTTCTGCCTTTGGAACATGAGGCAACATTCCTATGGGTTTCTAGACCTTACTTCTATTTTGGTTGTACCAAGACATCCTCCTCTAAAAGCCTTCGGTTTTCATTGCTGTAGAAATGTATTCAGGGAGACATTTATCAGTAAGCTGCCTGCCACTGGAGACTGCATTGGCGGCCATTTTACAGGCCTGGTCAGGGAACACAGGAAAGGGGAACTTCACTGCAAGAGAATGACATTTACATGTATATTTACATTTATTCACAGCTGTTGCAGAATGGAAGCAGCCCCAAGCGAGGGAGCGGGAAGACTAGAAAGGTCACAGCCTGGTGTATGCATTAAGCCTTTATTAGTTCTGCGCATTACCATCGCCTACAATTCAGAAATGTTTTATCTTTTAGTTTCAACAAATGTGTCGTTGGCTTTTATATTGGGCATCTTCTAATGTAATCTTTCACATAATTGAATTATATTTATTTGCGTATATTATAAAGATATTGCCGGTAGCAAAGACAAATAAGTTATTTGAGTGCAATTGCTTGGCGAGTCTCATTTTCTGAATTCTAAACTTAGTCATAGGCTGAAGAATTTGGTCATCTCCACAGTGTTTTTCAAAGCAAACAATAAAGTGGTGCTTTGCCACAATAAGAGGAAAAGAGACATAACCAGTTCTGAAATCTAACTGTCTGGACAACTAAACCAAAAGTATAATTTTTATGACCCAAGTAATTATTTCACTTAACTTTAATGTGTCATTTCATATAGGACATAAATAAAGAAATGATGGGATGAAGCAGCCTCAGATAGACAGAGATGCTGGTTTTATTTTGTGGGGTTTTTTTATCACTCTGAAGCTTCTGCTCTAAAGTGTCATTTCACTGAATTTTCTTAACATACAACAGTAACCAAAAAAAAAAGAAAAGAAAAAAGAAACAGATCACTAAGTAGAGTCAATGCAAAATGCCTGCTGTGTTTAAGTCTTAGATGTGATGCTCATTTCCCTCATTTAATGTGTTAGATTACATAATTACTTCTTTCCTACAAAGAACTGCAGCTGTGATAATTCCTTGTTAATTACATTAGCTAACACTTTTTTTTAATTTAAATAATTCTCTCAAATAACATCTTATCTCCAGAGATGCACATGGCAATGATTCAATTACACAGAAAGATGAAAAAAAAAAAAGGATTTAGTGTCTGCGAAAAACCTTTTATACCATCAACGGTCAATAAAAGGTATATTTATTTGATCTTATGCTGAACTTTTAATGTCAGTGTGCCTCCATTCTGCGTCTAACAATAGGCACTGTCAATACCTGAGCAGAAAACCTCCTGACAAAATGATAAATGACACCTTCCTACAGATTCATGCACATGAATACAATGCACAAACACACATCGTGTTTTTTTATCCACACATATGCATATGAAATACACCTCCAGGAGGTTCCCTTCAAAATTATCTTTGGCCAAGACGCTGGCCTTGGAAACCACATCCACCTTCCTATACCCCCCAACCTCTAAACTCCCCTTCATGTCCCTCTCAGGAGCCAAAATGGCGTCCATAAATCAAGGAGCTAGATGTAATCTGCAGTGTCCAGAATGCAAGAGGCGAGGCTGCAAAGCATAATGCGACTGGTTCTCCGCTGTCATTCAGATGCAGGCAGCAGCACAGCGAGCCTTGCCTGCACCTGATAAGGGTGTGCTCAGAGTGAGCTATAAATCACAGATCGTGCCAAGGGTTCCTCCACTGATTTCACAGAAGCAGAGACAGAATGTGTGAGAGGCAAAGAAAGGAGAAGAATCAAGTACAAAGAGTATGGAGAAGGTGATTCCAAATAATCTTTGGTGATAGATGGCCAAGGATGAAGATGAAAATATGAGGAAAAGTAGAGACGGAACACATTAGAAAACAAAATGAGAAGAGAATGCCAAGAATGAGAAACTGGGTGGAAGGTAGAGAATACAAGGAAGAGGAGGGAGAGAAGGAGGGAGGGAGTGAATGATAGATCTGCAATTTACTCCCTATCTCATCTGGCAAGAAGTTTCTCCACACAAAAGGCCTGACCTTCAGGAAATAAACACCTTGCTCTCCCAGAGAGCTCTGCTGATGTCTGTGCTGCATGTCAATTTCATCACTAGGTCTCAGGACAGCACTAAGATGAATACAATTTGGGGAAAACAAACTCTTCTATCTAAACTACTCTGTTAGAACTACAACTATTCCGATGCTTTAGTGAGTGTGTGTTAAACCCGTGGACTGTTTTGAAAAGGTCTAGTATAATATTTTCACCACCAAGTCCTCCAATTTAAATCCCACAACAATATTCTTGTTGACATGATTTACAAGCACCTTCTATTACAAACCACTACAAATCATTTTTAGAGGTGTAGGAGCACTTCTGACCTGAACTGATGAGAAGCAAATTGGAAACAAAAACGGTCTCCCAGTCAAAAATTCACTATATTCCTTTTATATCTTCTATAAAACATTTATCTACTCTTGTTTTTTAAATTTTTTTAATTCAGACCAGAAGTCAAAGAGAACATCCTGACAATGAACATGCACCAAAATTCCAAATGGTCTAGTTTAAAATTCACCTTTTAACGAACAATTTAAAAATCCACTTTCCCCACTTCAAATCCTGTAATGACGGCAGAGAAAAATCCTTCAGTGGAGTGTGATCTTTCCTCTTCCATCTCTAAAAGTGATTTAGGTCTTTGCGTCTCATCCTAGTCAGTCTACCCCATCGCTCCACCTCGAGTGGCAGCTCTCACTCACCCTAGCCGCTATTCAATCAACCCCTTATTCCTTATTCATATGCTAACCCCTATAGCAGAACCCCTTTGGCCAAGTGTACTGTGAGATAGATGTTAACATGTGTAATCCCCTATTAACGCACACAAGACAACGTATCCTCCGCGGACACCCTCTCTCCCCGTGGGATTTGCCCTGTGAGAGAGGAGGGGCTGATGGGTAATGGTTCAGAGAAGCTCCCCTCTGTTTCAAGGCATTCTCCCTCCTGCCTCCTTCCTCTACATCTATGGTGTATGAGCTGAGGTCACTGGGAGTAAGTGTGCTTGCTTGGACGATTTAACTGATACGGAAGAGCGTTGGCATTTATATGGCATTTATTCATATTGATCCAAGCCCTAAAGGAAGTGCGTTGATTTGTAGAAAATATAGTCAATTAAATGCTTCTAATTAAATTAAGCAGGTAATGTAAACATTACCTTAGTAGGACCCAAATGTGATTCCTATTTGGTAAACCTATATATGGAAAAGTCTGTGAAATGTCTTTATTACACATGAGTAAATGCTAGCATTGAAAAACCCTGCAGCACAATGTAGTTTTTATGGGACTGACAAGGTTGTTGATTTATAGCCCTGATCAAAATAACTGTATCATTTTGCCAGTTTATTAGATGTTGATTTAACAATAAAATAATTTCAAGACTGTTTTCTTTGAGCCACTGGTGTCACAAAATACACACAAGATTCAATTCTCAGGACTACGGTTGGTGTTCTGTTTGGGAGCTTTGCATTTTGTTTTAGGCCACAGACCAGTTTCTGCTTTATTGACTCTATTTGATTAGGTTATAGTGCCAAAACTGACTGGTTCAGAAGCAAAACAGGCAAAACTGACTGAAAGTCAGCAGCAGTAGGTCAAATTCAAATCTGAGCAAGTTAGTTTGAATGGTCATCAATACATGCAGAGCAGGAAAAGAGAAAGGTACAACAGTGAGTGTCTACAGCCACCTGTAACACACAGTGGGGGCTCTGTCACAGTTTGGTGCTGCATGTTAGCCAGCAGTGTTGGAGATCTTTTGAAATTTAACAGACTTATGAACACAGAAAAGGGCCATCATATTTTGATCCACCGTGCAATACCAGCTTGTTAGAATAGTACAAATTCTGTTTTTGACTTATACCCTGCATTTCTATTTATGCGTGCACATTTTGATAAATTGCTGCACCTATTTGCCATTTTCCTAGCAAAATATAAAGACATGAGATAGCTCAAGAATTTTGCACAGTACTGTAACTCAAAGAAGTCAAAGGTTTCTGTTTATAAGCATCTCAAGGGCAACACCCACCAGTAGTTTGTGACGTTTATAAAAAACACCCACTGTTAGAACTGTCAGGACCAAGATGAGGGTCACTGTTTCAAGATAACCCACTGTTATATTATTCAGCACCAGCCCTCTTGAAACAGCCCAATGTCCTACAAATTACAAACACATTTGACAATTACCCAACCTCACAATTTTCTCCTGAAAAATGAGTTACCATTCTGTCACAAACAGGCAGTTAACATTTGGGTTTCCATAAACTATCATTAAAACTCTCCCCAAACCTTAACAATGTGTTTCAGCATTATAACCATGCCTTAAAAATACGGATTTCCATTTATTAAAAATAATAATACTTTATTACTACCTGGATAAGAACATCCTATCTACACCTTGATCCTGACTGTTTCTTGTGTTTGTGCTGTGAGCATATATGTTTTCTGGGAAGCAGCAAAATAATACATATAAATATTTTATAATGACTATACTGTATTTGTGAAAAGTTATCAGAAGCCTAATAAATAAAAGTAAAAAAACAAATAGCAATGATTTTTACACATGAAAGACTACATGTCATCTACACTCAGGAAGAGTTAAGCATAAACAGCGGTGACATCATCTTTGTGGACTAAGTGGCTGTTTTAGGTTGGCCTGTATGTGCATGGGATGTGTACGCATGCCTCATTGAATTTCACATTATGTATTCTAATCTGTCCAGAGAATTACAAAGGAAACCTTAGACGGAAGACCTTGAAAAGTTTTGTGACTTTTTTGTGAGCTGGTTCTCTTGAAATGGTTTCAAAGTGCAGGCAGACACGTTTCTGAGAGAAGGTGCTGATAACTTTGCTGCTTGGTGGTTGTTGTTGGGGGTTTTTTTCTTTTCAGAGGAGCTGTATGGGCTAGCAATAAGATGCATTTCATATCTGAGAAAATTTCCTTAAAAATGTTGAGTGCTTTACATTTCTGGATGTAGATATGGGAGTAATTTCCACAATAACAGAAAGAAATGCTAGAAAGTGTTCAAAGCTCCAGAGGTTTTGTGGTGCAATGGACTCTAAACACTCCCAAATCCATTTCAAGTGACATCAACAAAAAAATCTAAGGGTGTTACTCCTTCAAGCTGCCAAATTTCTTTCCTCTTTCCCATTATCCCTCCCTTATTCTCTCTGGAAATGTGAAATTAGCTGAAACATGAGGACAATTACAAGAAGGCCTAGCATAAAGGCTGGGGGACTGGGAAAATAAACTGATCACAGACCCCTGAACAAATCTGGTTTACTTTACAAAGCCTCCTCTGAACTCCTGCCAACGTTTCCCCCGTCTAGAAATGTTCTCCCAGAGCAGCTTCGTGTTTACACCTTGAAAATCGCTGCATGATCAAGAGGGAAGAGACTCCGATGCATTCCCTTCCTTTGTTCTGACAGAGGACGCTTGGCTGCGAATTGTACCTCAAAAGTAACATTAGAAATATCTAATTGGCTAAAAATATGCAAGTAATTCTTTTGAAGTTTTTTTTACCCCGTTTTTTTTGCTTTTAGAGCTCTCGGCTATTAACATCAAATGTGTGGGAAAACACACCCAGTAAGCTATCGTCTTTGGTGTCTCTTACTTAAGAATAGATCATTTTTTTTCAGCACCAAAGATCACCGAGGCATTATATAGCTTTTCTCATTACTGCGTTTTCCAAACAGAGTGCAAGGGGCAGTAGTGCATGGCTGAATTATTCAGGGATAGTATTCAGGGATAATGGTTGTAGGCCTGATGTGTTATGCTGCACAGCTGTAAGGGGGTCCTGTGAGAGACATCAGAGGACTGTCGTTCATGTAAACTGAGTTTATAACTGTGACTGCTTTTTGTCAGTACAAAACTAAAGGACTTTATCGTCACTGAAAGAAAACAAACCAAATACTTTTAATTGCAGGATTAAGCTCTTTTGGGACACTTAGCATCTAGTGACTGATCTTTAATGAATATGACTTTAGTGGTGACTAATATAGTCCAAAGAAAACTGTTATTTCCGTGGGAACTCCCTGTTCTTCTACAGGCATACACAGAATGAATAAAGTGGGAACAACAGCAGCAACACATCAGTTCAGCGACTGATAAAGTTAGACACCAGAAAAGATGGATAAAAGTGAGTTTCAAAGTGGCTCGCAGGAGCTGTAAGCAACTTAAAGCAACTTAAATAATTATTACTCTATGAAATGCATAGTAGGGCATCAGCTGGCAAATGCAGCTGAGGTCTTCTTAACTTCTAAGAGTCTCTATTTACCCAAAAGCTGGAACTGGACTTCTTTATTCCCAACTGAACCAGGTTAAGTTTTTGAAATATATAAGAGGTTAAATGAATGTTCAAAAGGTAACACAGTTGCTGATACTTTTTCACAATTTGCTGAATCCTTAGACAGCAGGGTTAAATATTTATTGGCATGATTGCAAATGAAGCTTCAAGGTTCTCAAATGACATACATTTCCACACGTACACACAGAACTATTTAAATAGCCAAAGAGTCATAAAGTTTAGTGTGCGCATTTATACTCTCATGAGGACAAACCCAATACATTTCAAACACTTGCCTCTCTCTTTATCTTCAGGCCAAAGTGTAACTTTTCTACACAAGTTTTCTCATAACATAATAGTCATGCATGCTATTAATCACATAAATTCTCTTGGGAAAGTTAAAATCCAAAAACAAATACTTGCCCTGATGAATCTGCTTGCTAAGTGACAAAAATATCACCTGAAAACTAGTTTCTTGGCATATTTTATGACTACATATAATTAGTTTCTCTTGTTATTATCGTGTTGTTGTTTAAGCTAACCTTTGTTAGCTCTTTGTTATGACTAGGAGACAAAAGGTACTTTGAGGTAGGTTAGCTGGGGTGGCAGCATATGGCTTTGGTCATGGTACAAAACCTACAGTGTCTGCCATATGTGAGCGCATTTTGTATGCTCAGCCTATACAGCCTTAGAGCTTAATGGCTATAACAATTATACATACCTCCTCTGATCTTGTATCACAGAAGACTTGGTTTCACTCCAGCATGATTCAATCAGCTGCAACATGTCTGCCGTCTCTGAAAAGATAAATTATGCCATTACTGTTCTGAACTGCAGCACTGTGCTCTTGAAAAACTGTAGAGCTACACTGAGCTTTAAAGGAAATGTCACTAATTACCCCGCTTTTGTTTAGGATAATATTGTTAAGTCATTCATCATTGCAAGGCGTTCTGCTCCAGCTGAAGAATTATGAATAGGCATGTCTTTCGCCTCCTGGCAATATACTTTATATACATGATATTTTGGCTCCTGTCATATTCCTAACACTGAGGCTTTATTCAACAATCAGTAGTATAAAACACAACTATCCTGAAAAAAAAGAGCATATCAATATATCAGAAAATGTACTGTCGGCTGTTTAAACCTGCAGCCAACTATTTCAACCTACTTTCAGCATAACATTTTCTTGGCAGACCTAAGATAACTATTCTTTTAAAATGGAGTTGCAAAATATAAATTCCAGACAACATCTGACAACAAAGGAAAGTCAGTTTGACAGGGGAGACACGCTTAAATAATACATCAAGTACTTTTTTTTCGTATTGGTTTTTAAAATTGCTTTAAATTATTGCAGAACCTTGCAGCATTTACTCTTCCTGAAATCTCCACTGTTTCTCGGAGATTTTTCACACCCCTCTCATTTCATTTTGATGCTAGCGTGTGATGGTGGCACAGCAAGGCATCCCTCACATTTCCAATAAGGTTGGCACAATGTGGCTCTGGACTATTAATATCACACAATGCCACGACCACAGTGGTGGCATCTGCCGACTTAGGCCTCCCCCTTTCCTCTACCTCTCCCTCTCGTCTCATCCCCCACTCCTGTCCTTTCTTTTCCTCCCTCTCCATCTTGCTCAGATGGACTGTGCAGCCTCGTAGTATGACGCACAGCTTGGTGAAAAGCAGTTGAACCGTTGCCAGAAGCCCCATGCTGTTCTGGCTATTTCTATCTTTGAAAAGTAAATGAACTGAAATTGCAAAATATGTGCTAACTTCCTTCAAAGTCAGGGCAAATGAGAATCTTAAAACTCATCGGCATTTTTTTTTTGCACTTTTTAAAGACAAGACAGTATTTTTTTTCTCTCCAGTATCATTACTGTTCATCCTACACAGTTCTGTCTCAAGTAACTGCTTGAGCTCTAAAGCCATTTATGAAAGTAATGTTGGATTATATCAGCTTTGGAGAACTAAAATGGACATTACTTACGGGCAAATGTTTGAGATTATGACTATAATATGAACACAATGGCATTTACATCAAACAGGATTCCTCTACAAAGGCAATCATCACCAGTGTTTTATGTTTGAGGCAGCACTTCACACTAATCCTTTCTTAGGACTCAGTTGGCATTTATTATGAGAAACATTTTGGACAACTGTCCGCCCGCTCATGGCGCTGCGTTTCATTAGTTTCACTTGTGCTTTAATTGATCTTTATTTCCCTTGATTACGATCATAATTAAACACCAGAAAGCTGTTCAAGCTACCAGCCATCTGCCAGGTTGGATGATGGGCAGCATCAGTGTGGGTATATGGGTACAAGGCCACCATGGTGCCCCATCAAATGTGCTATAATAAGGTCAGCTGGATTTAGCTGCAGTGTCCTGCATTTTTCCAAATAATTTGTTAAAAACAACAAAAAAAAATTTTAGTTTTAGTTTTTTGCTTTGGAAAAGAAAAGAAGTGAGGAAGAAAGTAAAGTGGATAATTGTAAAGAGACTAAAATAGTAGATTTATTGAGTAAATGTGATCTGAATGTACTGTTGCTTATCAAACAAAGTGAATCTTTGAACACAGAATATAGTAAGTGGCTGCCGGGCTCTTTGGGACTTCATAATGATTAAAAAAGAGAGATGAAAAGTAAAAAGGTTCAAATTAAGTACGAATACTTTGTTATTGTACTTAAGTAGAATATTTATGCATCTGTCTTTTACTTGAGTATTTATTTTTCTGACAATTTTTCACTTTTAGTCCCTACATTTTACCTCAAATATCTCTACCTTTTGCTTTTTACATTTTCATAACAGGCTTGTTTAACGCAATTGAGGGAAATCATTTATTATTTTATATTTACTGTGTGTGCCTTGCCAATATCAATCCCTACTGAACCTAAATGGAGATGACGATAACATATAAAAGCCAACCCACTGGTGTATTCATCATTGGTGATGACTTCTGTAGTTAAAAAAGAGGCAAAACAATAAGGGAGCAAATTTGAGAAAACACACAAAATGTGTCTGCAAGATGAAGATACAGTTCTTAGTGAGAGAAAAGAAAGTTAAAGTGCACCAAGTTTATCCTCAGAGATGGAGAAAGAAGTAAGAAAGAGAGAACGGGACCCTTATTATTATATCATATTAATATAACATGAAGTCCAGTTAGCTTTGCACAAAAATGGTTAGTAGAAATGTCCTCCAAAGAGCTACTTTATTTTTATATGTTGAGGGCATTTCAGAGCTTGTACTTTTCACTTTGACTTTAGTGAAGTTGAAACACTAATGTTAACCAGTGTATTTTTTCACAAGTAACTGTAAGCAGCTTACTTCAGAAGCTGGATGTCGGAGCAGGGAGTGATGTCACCTCCAAGTTGAGCGCATTCCAGTGCTAAAGTCGGAAAAGCAAGAAAAACAGGATTTGTTTTGCTTCTTAGCAAGGTAGCGCTATTCATGTGTCACCAGCAATACAGCGCAATCCTTGCTTTCATATGCTTAAAAACAACACTGCTGCTTGTTCTCTGTGTATGGTTATTTAGACTGCACAAATACACAACAGTGGCTGCGCAGATTACAAGTGTTACAGTTTTGCTACTCTTTGCATGCACTGCCGCCATCTTGGATTGAAAAGTCAGGGTTTGTGGTGGTGCTCTAACTTTCTGACTTGGATGTCTGACCTGTAGGGGCTTTCCAGTTGAAAATTACTACTGATAACTTGGAAATTCTGAATTTAAAGGGAACACAACACTAGTTTTAACAATGGGGATCCACTGCCAAGGTATGGCTTCAATTTGGTGGACTCTATCTGAACATCAGCTAGCTGATAACTTTGTTTAATTTAACTGTAGTGGAGAGCAATACCGAAAGGATCTGATAAGAACTGGGGAGAAGATGAGGTAATGTCATGTGCCCTTACAGGATGCTGAACACCAGTTTCAACTTGTGCTTTCTACCATACAACTCATGAAAATGCAAGGCTGTGGATCAAAGACATCAATAGTCATCCAGTCAAAAGACCACATTCTCATGATGAAAACAGATGCTATTAAAAATGTCTACTTTACATTTTGATTTTCTTTGGATTATGTCCTTGCTTTAGATTTGTGTTCATTCCAATTTTTATCGTCGAGACTCTATGCAGCTCAAATCGAGTTATAAACTTAATCAATCCTTACTCTCCTGCATTGACTCCTTTATGATTAGCCGAGGTCACCATGTTTTATTGACCTGATAACCTAAGATTAAAATGGCAGAGTGTATTTGACTTGAAATGGAAGAAATGGGCAGGGCAGAAATATAGAGCTGCACAAATCAGACTCCTCTCAGTAGCTCTTACTAGTTAAACACATCATAAACGAGAGATGACGTGAACTAATTTCTTCTGGCGCGTTCTCTGATCCCTTCACTATTGTGAAAAGCAGTCCATAAAGAAAGCAATATATGAGAGGTGGTGTGTAAATCTGGGCTGAGGTGAAGAGGCAGACCCTGCATGAAGAGTGATGGATGAGGTGGGAATCCTGCCCTTTCTTTCTCTGTTACCCTCGATCTCTGAGGTCTATTCCATCTCTTTCCACTGGGATGAGGAGAGACATGTATGCATTCTTGACCTCTATAAGGAAACAAGGTGCTGTTGCCACAGCTGCATGCTGAGCAGGCCCTCGCCTTTCAGAAGCAGCCATTGCTCTGTAGCAGGTTTAGGGAGTTTGTGTCTTGGCCAACATATCCAATGAGGAACAGCTTCCTTTCATGGATTGTATACATGAAGAACTGAAGGACAGGGCATATTTCAGCACATGCAATACTCAAATTAGAAAATGAAAAGAAAAAAAGAGTTTGAAGTTCACTCAAAAAGGATGACATGATACAGACCAAAACACTTTCAGATTTTTAAATACTGAAACAGCCTTTTTTCAGTTACACAATCATAGTTAAGAAAATGTAAACAGAGAATTTTTTTAAACTAACTTGAAAGTCAAAACAATCTTGAAAAAAAGAAATCAAGTGTAGTGTGAAGTTTGCCTACATGCAACATCATCACATGTACCACTCTGTGGTAAGTTGTATAATGTTGTATGGTATTGTCACTGTTTTTAACTGAAAGGTTTCATTTAATATGGGTTAGCAGTCTAATTAAAGATGCAGTAAGTTAGAAAGAAAATGTAGGTACGGTGTTTCTGATATTAAGCTCATGTGTTTTAACAGTGACTCGCCAAAATGATTTAGACTTTTTGCAGACACCCCTGAACAGGTAAGATGAAATATTAATGCCCCTCATTAAGATAATTATGTCCGATTTAAACAAAACAGCAGTAAGTCTTAGGTTCCGAAGATCTTACAAGATATGAACTTAATGGAAAACCATTTCTTGACCTTATGCAACATTACCTGTGTAGGTAAAAATGTAAATTATTACAATTTTTGTCCAATTCTTCTTTTCTGCCTGTGAAATCAACCTGCCTTATAGTGCAACTGAGACACTGGTATAAACTTTATTATCCTTCACTGTTAATGTTGCAGTCCAACAACCTGTTTGAACGGGAATTATGTTGAAGAATTTCATGGGATCTATAAGCTGTTTAAGCAAATTACAGTAAGGTAAAATATTTAGATTTCACAGCCATGCTCTGTAAAGACAATGAACCCATCATCCACTGTTCTACTGAACTCTGCCACCACTGTGGCCCCCTCAGCATTAACACATATGGCTTTCCTTAGATCATTACTTCCATTAAGTCATTAAGCCTTGGCCTAAGCAAAGGCTGTTAGTTAGTCACATTAAAGAGTTAACACTTTCCGTCTCCACAACCTGATGGGCTGACATGTCTGCCGTCACAACTGACACATGGATCCTTCCCTATAATTAGGAAAATTGCTCTTAACAGGTCCGCTGTTTAGTAATGGTCTCATTTCTTCCATCTTCCAAACTGCAAGAAGATGTCCCCATTAACTCTTTGCACCAAGGCTAAACCCCTTCTGTGTCCACTCAACACTGTTTGATCCATCACCACCCACCCCTACACCCCCATCTCACACACACACACATACACTCTTCTTCTAATGGTTTTAATGAGCCAACTCATGGCCCTTTCCCCTTACAGATCTTTAACATATTTTTGGAGACCTTTGATCGAACAGCTATCATTTTAAACTTTTTGGGAGGGAGTTAATACTATATGTGAGGAGGGGAGAGGGCAATTTGGGAAGAATGAAGGATGGTGAGACGATTCGGCGGAGAATAACACGCCAAGCTTTCATCTCCCCCCCTTCCAACCAGTACCCAGCACTCCATCCCTTCATCTCACCCCTCCATCCCTTCGCTACCACCACACACCCCCACTTCTCTGACCAAATTAAATTGAAACCAGATGGAGTAGGGCCTGGACTGTGCGTTGTGTCAGATTGTCATGGAGCATTAACCATGATTTCACATTGAAATGGTCTGCAGGCCAGAAAGAAAGCAATGAGAGACGTAGAGAGAAAGATAGAGGGATAGAGGCAGAGAGGAAGGGCTTAAATGATACAGGGATAAGAGAAGAGCAAGACTGTCAGAGAGAAAGAGTGAAGGAAAGAGAGAAGACTGATGAATATGGTCCTGCTGCCAGCAGATCAATCCCACTGATCGCACAGCTGGCACAGGCTGATGATATGAACGCCATATGACATGGAGACAGGCCTGCATCAGGGAGGCCCAGGATGGTGTCATACCTTTACAGATAGGATTAAACATCCTACATAAATCTGAATCCAAATCCAATTATCTTGTGATTAAAATTTGCATATCACTCAGAAAGTTAAACTTCAATGGACTAAAGTTTTTCTTTACTTGCTTGCTTTGCCCTTAGGATGTCTAGTTTACCTGTAGCTGAATCGTGTATCTTTTTTGTTCTACTGATGCCTTGCTGTTGCTTAATCTAGAATGAGTCCAATAAATTCCCACTGAGAGAAGATTGATGTTGTTGCCAAAAAGCTAGCCACAGCACTGTCCCGGAAAAATACTAGGTACAAAATTGGACACCAAATATGTGGTCTCCAAAATATGATTTCAAAGATGCATATTCCAGATTCTGTTTGGAATAATTTCCTTGCTATAACTAAACTTCCATTACATAACATTCAGTTCTTTAACCTGCCAAAATGTTAAGTGGCTCTCAAAAGGCACCTAGGCAGAACTGGCTTTGTACCTGCACAAACACAGAAAAAGTGTAAGGTTTTCTGGTTTGTCAAACTAAGAAAACAGTGGTTAAAGACTGCAGTGTGACTAAAATTATTGCAAACATGTGCAGGGAATTTGATGCATTTAAAATGGTTGTCTCAAAGATCGGGATCAGGACTTCGACCACTCACAGTCAGCTGGCATCTTCAACGTAGCTGGTGCATCAGGATGGTGATAAAACTACAATAAGATGAAATCTCTCTGAATCACTTGGAGGCTGAAACTGGTCCAGCTGGCAACTGCATCAATCTCTTTATGATAGTATGGCGATTAACTGTGATATATTGGTGAAAATTGCAAATTTGTTACCAACAATAAATACAGAAATTCAATATAATATAACAGAATTTGGTTGAATTTAACAAAAATACACCAGTTGCCAACAAGATAAATCGAATCAAAGGGACTTGTTACAGGAAAGTTGCATTCATGAGACTGGACTGACTCAGATTGACTGAAACAGGTTGGCCGTCTGTCTGCCTTTATAAATTAGATGTCAAACTTTCACCAAACTGACTGAAAAAAACTGAGATCAGTCCAAGTTGGCCCTCAATTGTTTGGAGACAGGTTTGCAACTGAAAGTGGTCGCCCAGAGGTTCAGGGTGTTAGACGCTCATCACAATGCAATCACCGAGCAACCAGCACTTTTGCCTACTGACAAGGAGATCGCCATCCTATTTTTATTCTACTGTAACTGAGTCAATTAGGTAGCTGTTTTACACAGGGCATGCATATGCAACTATAAAAAGTAGAAAATGTATGCAGTCTCTAAAAGAACTGCACCCTAAGACCACACCTCCCTTAATGCAACTCAAGAAAGTCTTTCACCCTTTTTTAAAGGCTAAATGCCCACAACTTTTAAACCAGCATCTCTGGTTCGTGATTTGTCAAAGCTCCCCTCGACACAGGAACCATTATAAAACTAATTTAACAAATTCAGTAGTGCCTCTTTTGTATCTTTTAACAATGAAATCAGGACATATTCCTAATTTCCATAAACCTCCAATCTGCTCTCTTTCTTGAAACTCTTCCAACAACTACATGAAACTTCACTCTCATTTTCTTCTAACTTTGCCCAACTATTAGATGAGTGTAATACTCTTAACCATAGTGAAACATTCATCTTCCATTTGCCACAGAGGGATCAACGCTCCACTTAACCTCTCGAGGGATAGAATTACAAGTTTGACTTCAACCACTGATATCTTCTCATTGCAGGTGTCATTACCCCAGCTTATAATTGACAGAAGCATTAACATGTCATTAACACATAAGCTTAGACTTATATTTGAACCTTTTAATGAGGCTATCATTCAACATTAATAGATTAGTTATCATGGATAATGACTGAGGTGTCTTTGCCCGTCCCCACAGGTCGGTGTAAAAAAAACACCTCAGTGTAATGTTTTTGGTTTGGGGGTGGTTCGGTCCGTCAGGAAATGAGACGGGAGGTCGTTAAGGGCAAACGTACGAAGACAAGACTAGGTACTGTCATCCATACAGAGGTCTTTAGATGTGGGTAATAACGAATGAAGAAGACTGCACAGTAGGCTAAAGAAAGTTTAATAAAAAGAAAAAAAAAGTCAGTCAATAGTTTTGTCCAAGTGTACAAATAGCCCAGCCTCATACCTGCTATGATAAAATAGTTGCTAACATGATATTCAAATCAGTTGGCAGTTATTCTACTATGTCTTTAGCCCTTTGATTACCAAAGTGTGGCAATACTGAATTTAAGCTGAATTAGAGATAGATGCTTCTGCCCAAATCCTGGCCTTTAGCCTGGACACACTGTTCACCAAAATGGAAAATCATTTGCAATGTGAATACATATCCAGAGACAAGTTAATATATTAACTTTTTATCTAATAAATTGCAAATGAATAAAGAAGGGTGAAATGTTAAAGCGATATCACCTAGATGTTAATTCCAAACACGCCGTGGTTTAAAAATCACTCACTGATGTAGCCCTTGAATAAGCAATTGTATTTTATCAGAAGTTTCCAGGCCATTAGCTTATCTGCTCTCTAACCCTTAAACTACTACCCCCCATGTGGCACATACTAATCACACTTGCTAGAGCCATTCCTTGGTTACATCAGGCTTTGAATTAAAGACTACAATTAATCTCCTAGAATGCCTCCTGTCACCTCTGCCACAGCTGATGATTGATTAAAGCTGGCTCTGTTGTGGCAGTGCCTGAACCAGGCTAGAGTTTCACCAACAGGAGAAGCTGTGTGAATGGTGAGGTCCTTTCAATGCCGGACTCATGGCTTGTGAGCCTTTGAGGCCTCGCAATCCCCCTTCCCCTAAACTCCTCTGATGTGAAAACCAGGTAGCCCTTTACCCCTCCACAGCACTCTTCAGCCTCCTGTCTTTCCTCCTTCACTCCCTTTTCGCAGTCCTAACGGACTTGGTGATGGATAGTATTTTACTCCTCAGAAACACATTGTTTTCTTTAGCACAGCAGGGTATTCTATTTGCAAAGGTCTGGTTGGTGAAGTATTGTGGATATCTATCACTGCAGAGGTGCCTCTGGTAAGCATGTTGCTTCCTTTGAAAGGAGGAGTTGTGTGCAATGGATAGTTGAAGCTGTCAGATCCATATTCTGACACAAGGGTAAAAAAAAAACAAAAAAACAACCTATGACTAATGCTAGATGTCTATACTAAGGCCAATGTGGGTCAAACAGTAAAGTTTTTAGACTATGATTAAATTGACAAGATTTTTATCACACCAAGTTACCAATCACATGTGACAGCGGCTTGTAATGATGATTTTCTTATAAATACATTCACTTAAAGGCTGTGGGTTGAGAACCTGAGCACTTTATCAACGGTTCTCAGGCAGACCATGAGGCCAGAAACCACAAATATTAGCTTGCTTCAACTAACAGATGAACAAATGAACCAGACCATTGATAAAAAACAAAACCAACTAATTTCTCATAAGAGACACATTGAGCTACCCTGTCCAGCAGTGAATTTCACACGCTTGCCATTATTCTAAGATGCAGACAATCATTATCAGTTGATCAACATGGATTAACTTATAACCTCTTTCATTGGTCCAATGTCACTGTATCTCATGTAATGCAACTCCCCTTTGAGTTTCTCTCAAGTTACAATATCACAATTACCCAAATGGATGCTTCCAAAAGAGGGATTACCCACTCTAAATCTCCTTTTAGCACCTCATGTGTAAGTCAAAATGGCGGCATTTCGTAGATGGTGACAGATGACAACCTTGAACCCATAAGCGCACATCGGGGAGTCAAATCCAACAGTTTGAAAAGAGTCTGTCTCACAGTATTTCCACCACTCCTTTCACCTCAGGAGAGACTGAACACATATACAGAGGTCCTGAAATGTTTTACATGCTGTCCTCTGAGGGAAACTAGGGGGCATTTGTAACACAGGCATTTCACCAGAGCGATGATGTACACACCCTGGTCATGTTGAAATAGATTGGAGATGATGTGAAACACAAACAAGACGAGTGACTTGGAGACTGGAGGCCAGAAATGTATTTAATAAATAATTAAAGTAGTGTATATCACAGGTCTTTGCCTTTTATCATGTGTTAAAAAATGTTGTGGAATTCAAATATACCGTACACAGGTATTGCATATGTCAGAGTAATTTTGGCTTTATTGCTACCTAGTCACACACACACTCACAACACATACACACATGAATGGGAGGCTAGGGTTCCTGTGTTCCTAGCAGACGGGGGAGTTGAACTTGTGACCCCTCCCTTGGGCGTGAGGCCCGGGGGGTTGCAGTATCACAAAGCTGATCCACTCCAGCCTGCCTGGCTTGGCTCGAGCACCGCCTGCCCACCCACTCCCACAGCTGGCACATAACACACAGCACTCACTGTACAGCTCAGTGCCTCACAGCAGCACTACATGAGCTCATGCTATGATGCAGCGTTAAAGCACCGCTGTGAAAATCTCTGTCTGAAAATTTAATATGATCCACAAAATTAGAAAGTACATGAAAGATTTTTTTTAAAAGTATATTTTTGAACAGAACAGGATGAACGGCATGAGAGGATCTCACTGAAAATATTTGTTAATTTTCAGATTAAATAAAGTAAAACATAATATAGTAGTATACACAAAAACTCTGCAATGTATTTTTAGATAATATTGTAGAGAAAGTGCTTTCAACAACAGAGGTGTTTATCACAGCCAATTTGATTTATAGTTTTATATATTCGATCACAAAACGTAGAGAACAAAACTCAAAAATGAAATCAAGTGCATCACTTGCAAGCAGTATTGGTACAATAAATATAAGATAACTCTCTTTTTATTCATCTGCTATAGATGATTATTAATGTTGATGCTAGTAAGCTTAATTTTATTGCACATGTGGTTTTTTAATGCTAAATATGAACAACTTGTGTTTCAATACAGCTCTTAATGCAGAAGCTGCCATGGTTCACAGGCCTCAGTTGAGTTTCCAATCAGTAGTGTCATTCACATACATACATACATACAGCTTAACATTTGACTAAGAATATTGAATTTAGCATAATAAATACAAATCATCTACAGTTTAAATGAGCCCGGACTCAGAGGTTTACTTACATATGGAATATTGCCACATTGCACCATTTATTTATTTTTTACAAATTCAAAAGAGTTTACACAAAGCTCAATATTACAAAGTGAGATTGAAAATGTAATTTTCACATGTTTATTTATACTATCTTGGAAGTCTGATTTTGAATAATGACACAACATGAATTAGCTTTATTATTTGTCATCGCAAACTTCCAAGAGTTTTAATATTCATTATTGTGCAACTCAATCAACATATTTAATGCAGAAAGTTTAGGGCAAAACGACAAGAAAGATTCAAACTTATCAGTATTTCTGTCATTTTAATTTGATGGAAAAATGTAGCAGTACAAGTTATTTCTGTAATAAATTTGACGAGCTGAATTATATATATCATTAAAATATACATTATTAAAATTTATAAAAACTCTCCGATTCAAATACTTCAGACTGCAGACATGTTTTCTTATCCGAACCCTCAACTGTATAATAATTCCAACATTAATTAAAAAGATTATTGGTTGAACGGCAACACTGTTTTAATAATTAGGGCATTTCAGATTCATAATTATCATTTTATAATTAAACATTTCAAAAGTGGATATGCGATGTGGTTGTTCAACCTATTAACATAATTATTTTGTACAGAATATCTTGATTTCTATTTTAATCTCATAAATCAACTATTGAGAGATGTGTGTATCACATAACATTTAGCAGATACAGATAAATGCATCTTTTCTGCTGCACAGTAAGACAAAATGAAAAAGAAAATCAATAAGAATCAAAATCACAGTGAGCTAATAAAATGAGAATCTGCCAGATCAAATTCAGCACCTCCTAATATATTTCCATTTGAGTTATGACACGTAGAAACCAAATCATTAGAGGTAAAAAAGTAAAGTGTTGTTTTAATATTTTCCCCATCTTGATGTTTTGAGTTATTTTCCCCCCACTACTTATTAATGAGCCCCATGTCCTTTCTAAACACAGTGCAGCCAGTTTATGCTCACCAAGTTCACCAAGCTTCAAAATCCACACATTCTGGATAAAAACTGTGCACAACCACCACATTCAGAGGAGAAGAGAAAGAGAGGAGTTAGCACATGGTTATCAGGGTGTCAGCACCCCCTGCTGGTTTTGGCTGCATGACTGGGACTTCTGCCCTCTGGTCGACCCCCAGCCCATTCACCCAAATCTCTCAAGACCTGTTCTACCATATGATACAACATTGCAACTTAGAGTTTCCTGGGAAAATTAATTGTTGAAAACACTCAGTGTGGTCCAAAAAAAGCCTATTCTTTTTACTAGACTCCATTTATGTACAAACAGAATGGCAGAGTCATGTTTCTCTCTTAATTTCACCTTTTTGCCATTTTATTTTACATTTCCAGGGTCTCCTGTTCGATGACGAAATCTTATTTCTCAATAACAGGGCACAGTAGTTTACGAAATATTTATGCTTCTGTATATTTAACAAGTGTTTGTGTGTCTGCTTCCATAACAAAAGTGCTAATGCTGGACCTTGCAGTAGAAAACAAGTTAATGAGTTGGCTAAGGTCATGCTTAAGATAAGTTATGTATTAATGCAGCTTCAGATTAAATTAATAGAGGTGCCTATTGGTGTATTGGTGGACAGAATATAGTGAATGTAATCAAGAGTATAAAAATGAGCGGCAGTTGAGATATGGAGTTTTTATACACCATTATCAAACTAAAACTGTAACATCCTAGCTTTCATTTTAGAGTTTCTCATAAATGAGATATTAGTTTAGGAATGAATTTATGAAAAATATAATGCCTAGAGTAATGAATGAAACTGGAATACTAAACAACTGTTATTGTATTATTTCAGATCTATTTGTGACTCGGTTTTTAATTTGATGAAAATCAGCCACCCCGGGCTGGGTTTATATAAAAATATGTTAGGATTGATGTGCAGTATTAAGCCAATTATTGTTTTGCTCTGATATTTCAATAATGCATTTCAGACACAAATGCAAAACGAAAACTCCTTAAAAAAAGAAAAAGTCTATCAACCTTCCCCTAAGTGAACTATACACTAAAGTCTCCACTGAGACATCTGCTGACATTTGTCAAAAAAAAAAAAAAAAAACCATAAACATACTTTATGGCTTTTGAGAAATGTTGCATTTAGGATATAGTTATTTAGTGTCAGCAGTAACCACTTCAAACCATGTTTTCTGTTTCTTTTCCATTTTATTACTAAAGGTCAAAAACTCTGCTACTTTGTTTTAAATCACTCAAATTAGTCTTGCTTAAAATAAACTACATATAATTTTTTGAACAAACAATTATCATCTAAATTATTATGATTCTAAAACAAGAGTTTAACCCCGATTTGTACAGATGGTGGAGTGCAACAGGCACAATACTGAAAAACAAGCTTCACACACTTTAAATACAGATAATCATTTATCACAGTGAAAGCTTTTTACACCACGTTTTCAGTTACACTTGTTTACTAAACCTCTTCTCAGGAGTCCCACTGTATACACCGTAACACCGTGTTTGACATCTGACTGACTTATTTTTTGATCACATAGCGACTTAAAGTGTAGCATACATATACACCGCAGAGCCTTTTTGATTTAGAAGCAAGTTTGAGCCCTTTTTGTGCAGATGACAGACAAATATCTGAGCATATGTTCTATGTCTGTGATATTTTGTTTCCTGTCAATGAATTAAATCCTATATGTAATTATTCAATCCATCTAAATACCTTGATGGCCTTTTAAAACTTTACTTTCACAAGTTTATATTTTTAATCTGGATTATTTTGACTAGCCAGGGCAACAAGCTGACCTCACCATTTGGTAAAACTGCATCTATACTTAGACACAGGTAAATGTTACAGTTCAAAGTGATGTCAGTTTTCTTCTTTAATTTGCATATAAACTCCTAGTTCCTAACTGCCCCCTGACTTATCTTCCTCATTGGGAAGATTTACCAACCAAGGAATATCAAGGTCTCAAATCAAAGGGAAGGAATGTGAAAATAGAGACAGTAACAGCACATTACCATGACACCACCATCTCCCATGTGGGCGCACAGGAGAAGGGTGACACCACAGGGAGTTCTGGGTCTTGTCGTTAGCCAGCAACGGGCTGCTCTCTCTGGGTTATCAGCCTTCTCCCGTGACCCCTTGGGTGGAGCAGCAGGGCTGTTCTGTTGTTTCATTATCACAGAAGTTCACGTAGCATGGAGAGGCGCCATCATTATCCATCAGGCTTAATGAGACTATCTCACTGCCGTAAAGGTCAGGCAATTACTGCTGGTGCAGTTTTCAGCCTGGAGACGCGAAGAGGTTGGAGCGAGATGGAAGCAAAATAGATAGTACATGCAGACACACACACCCCCACACAAACAGCTCCCATAAAGGCTACATGTTCAGAATTTGTGCATTTCACTAAAACTTTGTATCTCCTAAGTTTATTAAAACAATTTCTTAAACCACATGGTAGACAGTTTTTTTAAAATTTGAATGGTAAATGGCCTGTATTTATATAGCGCTTTCTAGTCCCTAAGGACCCCAAAGCGCTTTACATATCCAGTCATTCACCCATTCACACACATTCACACACTGGTGATGGCAAGCTACGTTGTAGCCACAGCCACCCTGGGGCGCACTGACAACAAAAATAACAAAATAGAGCATAAAAATAACCTTAAACACAACAGTGCCCCGTATGCTAATAGATAAATGCATGTGAACATTAATATCCCTGTCTAAAATGAGTGCTGCAATCGCTTATCTTGCTGTTTTTTAAAGCATCGTTTTTTTCTTGTAGTTCACTTGCAGTGTATGAGCGAGAACAACTGTCTGGATCATGTGCAGTATATGACAAGCCTATAATTGGATCAGGCATTGGACCTTTAACCCGTGGCATATGACATTACCTAGAGGCAGAGTGTATGTCTCTTTCACAGTTCTAACCATCAGCAACCATGACTTCTATCAGCAATGATCTCAATATACACAAGACTCTTGGGGTCAGAAGGTAGAGTGGGTTGTCCACGAATCAATGATCGATGGTTCAATGCCTAGATGCTGAATGTCAAATTTCTCAGTAAGAGCCCCAAAATTGCCAGCATATATGATCAGTATGAAAATGGAAAAAAAAAATTGACGTACTATATGTAAAGAATATAAAATAAATAAAATAATATAAATCCAGTCAATGTAATCTAACTTAATCTACTTCTACCATCACAAGAGTAAAATCTTAACTCATGGTCCATTTACTAGTCTTTTTAGGAGCTTCTCATTGTTGCCTCATATGCACCATGCCTTTAGCTATTACTTTCACCATGACAAGACAGGTGGCTATCTAAAGAGACAGTACACTTTATTTCTTTCAACGGATGACTGCTGGTGTTTTATGGGAATAACTTCCTTTATATACAGTTAAATGTTTGATAAAGCAAGTAAATAAACTACTGTCCCGAAAATACAGAGTTATGATTCAAGAGATAATTTGTTTTGTCTGGTAAAATGCTTTGTTGTTTGAGCCACTCAAAAGTAAGACAAATAATCTGTTTGTGACATACTTGCTTTAGAGCAAATCACTTTCTCAGAGAGAAAATGTGCTTACATAACCTTGTCTCACAACTCATAGAGACATATTCTCATTGCTTAATTAGGAATGATGAATAATGATAACTTATCCAGTGCAATGACAACACTGAAATGTAGAAATTATTCTTCCCTATATTGCCTCTACTTCAACATACAATCATTTAATGCCGACCAATTTCTCCAGCTATGACAAGATACCTACAGAAAAATGTTTAAGAAAAATCGTACCCCTCCCTCCCGTCAGATCACTATCTTGCCTCCAGCGCCACAGGCAATCCTGGGACAGGTTTATGTTCCTCTCACAGAGTTTGAACCACTGGTTACAGTGTTTTAACGGCTGGATTAATGGGGTGGCAAGAGGGGCCATAAATTGATAATATAACCACTGAACATACTTGCCAGGACAATTAAGATAATACAACTGGAAATAGCGGCCCCATGAATTGCCATGGTAAAGAGCAATGGCTGCCTTACAATGATGCACGCCCTTGAGGCCTTTGGCTGGAAACTGTCATCGTTGTTCCTCCAGATATGAGCGGCAATAAACTCCTGACAATCACACGACAGTTTGAAAGTAAAAAAGGACATTTTGAAAATATGGAAGACTGTCTGGGCAAGTTATAGCACAAGCTTACCTTGTACAGACCTACTATATTGATGGAATATTTGTGACAAAGATTAGAACAGTTATCATGCATCAGTTTAAATACATATATAAAAGCCTTCAAACTTCCAATATTCAGTCTAGTAATTTTTCTTGTCAAAACACCATCTACAGGCATAACTACTGTGTTACAAGGGGGCATGACATTTGGAATAATATTACAGTAAGCAGAGTGTCCAAAGGTCAATGATCTTGGTCTGTCGTTAACGACTGTCATTTAGATGGACAGCTTATGTGCTGGAGGATCAGAACACAATTTGCTTAACGCCTAGCTCATCTCTGAGAATGGAAAAGGCAATAGGTTTCATCAGTCCTTATGAAACACTAATAATCTGAGAAGCCACCAACTGCCTTCCCTGAATCAAACAAGCTGAAAAGGAGGAGCCCTTTAGAAACTGTGCTTTCAGAGATTAAAATAAATCCAGTGTGTTATTCTAGGACTGCCAGTCAAGATCTGTAGAAGGTGGCCATGCTTGTTTGTCTGCCCCAAAACTGTGGATCACCATCACACTGCATAGCAAGCAAGTGAATAACAAACACAAAGGCATAATAAGAGAATGAAAAACGATGCAAAGAGGTTGTAATGAAGATGAAAGGACTTGTTCTGATGGCTAATGAAAATAAATGCCCATATATCTTTGACACAGTACTAATTACAAGCTGGATTTCCATTAATAGCTAATGAAATATTAAGTTCCATTAGCTAATAAAAGCAGGCTACAAAAACGAGTGCAGTCTCACTGAATGATTCAGAAATAGGTAAAGAGATACAGTATAAGGGAGAAAAATGATGAAAAGTCCTCTTCTTTATTACAGTTTAACATTTGTCAAGACTAAGAACGAATGGATGTAGTCCTTGGTTTTTATAAAAAGATAAATATGTTGAGGAATATAATTACATACTGCTGCCGCATTATACTTTCTTTTTAGTTCTTTACTTTAACAGCAGTTTATGTTTACAAGGAAAATTAAAAGAACCAACTATAATGTCATATCCTCTGTCCTCCATAGACAGTTCAAAACATGGGAACTTTGTACATTTTGGAAGAGATAAAATGTACAGAAAGGGTAATAAGTTCATGAGTGGGAGTTTAAAGAGAAGAAAGGGGAAAAGTAAAAAGAAAGAAATAAAATCCCACTGTCATTCACTTCGCATCTCCACAAAACCTTTCCATAGTATTGATACTATTTACTACGTCTATTCACTCATAAATTGTGGTGGTGTTCAGGAAGCAACATGTCCCATGAGTGGGATATTACAAGCAGATATCAGGACACTAAACATGTATTCATCAAGGTATATTGCCTTAAACATTTCCTTAGAATAAAACGGAAAATTGGAAGAGTAGATCAGTATTAAGTTGCTGTTCATAGATTCCTAAATTGGTTACCACAAAAGCCTCAGTGTTCAATGGAAGGATTTCAAACAGAGAAAATGGTACAATTTTCAACAGAACATCATGGTGTAAAAGATTCATTTTCAATGTTCGGATTTATTCCCATGGCTGGTTTCAAATGTGCCTGGGGAATCTTGCCAGTCAGCAGTTTCCACACACCATTATAAAGCTTCACGGTACCCTTCTGGAGAGATACCCAAGACGATGTGTGCAACTCAGTAATCAAACAAAACTTATCTGCATTTGGGAGTCAACTGTAACCCATCAGTCTCCTGTGGTGGAAGATTGCCTTTTGAATCTCTGAAGCTTATTGTGAGCAGTAACAATTCTTAGACTTTGGAATCACCCGCTGCATCAGATTCTTGATCTGCCACTTGCACTTTCTCCCTGTCACCTGCCAAATGGGCAGGAGCTGGATCTCCTCACATTTTGAGGCAGTGAGAGTCCTCACCACATCAACTTAAGACCCTTAAGAAGCCATGCCCCTTGTCGCCTCTGCAGTATTTTGGTTCTTGTATAGCCGGCTGCCTATAGAAGACGTGCACCTCTAGAAGACCCAAGTCTTTGCAGGATACGAGCTGTGGAACTTTTGTTGTTTTTCTCTCAGTCCTCACTGCATTTCCTCAGAATGGGTTTATGGCCAACATGGAACCAAACGTCATTACAAAGCACTTTTTTCTACCATCTCTCCAGAACACTTCCTCTTTCACCTGGTAGCTCCTGAACTTGACCGCAATCAAGTGGTCAGGTTTACATCAAGTTCACATAATGTGCCTTGCTTGTGTTATGTTAAGCTTGGCTAACACTGCTCAATGTGAAGGGTGAAGTGCGTTTTTCAACAAGTTCTGCTCCCCCACAAAAAAGTAATGTCTTTATCTGGGTATTCCATAGACCCTCAAGTTATCGCTTCATGCTCAACCTTCTTAATCAGTCAGCATGACCTCCAAATTAGCTTGATCCTGCATTAGCCGCTTGATTATCTTTGATGTTACCTGGAATACAGCTTCCGTTTCATCAATTTTTCCCTTCGCTTCATCCAGTCTATTGTTTCCTCTCTGAACTCCTGGATTTTGTGAGGAATACTTTTCAAGCTTACATCCTCACTATGTGAACATGGTCCCAGGGAGATGCATTGGTTACTATGTCTCTCTTCAGGCTCATTTTCTATTGTTTTTGTCCTATTTCTAGTAATAACTCCTTCCTATCCATTTTTAATAGAAATGGTACTTACAAAAGGAGCTGGTCACCAATATACTTTTAATGTGGAGTGAATAGATTGTCTTTTCTCTCTGCTGTATGATAGATTTTTTTTTTTAAACGATCAACAAAACTGAAAACATTACAAACTAACACAAACCCTGCCAGAGTTCTGAGATATAGACACGTCTGTACAATTTAAATCTATTTACTGTGAAATTCCGTCTTGAGGCTTATCCTTATTCACTGAGTTGGATTTAATAGGTGAAATGTAACAGAAACCATAGTATTTAGATATAAGCTTTTAACCCCACTGAAAAACCATTGCAACGTTTTCCATTTGCTGCTTAAACAATATCTGTATTAAGTCGGCTCATTTAACCACAGATAATACAGATACGTCCTCCCCTCCAAAGAATTTCTTCTTGGCTCTAAATACAAGAAATTCTGGGAGAATTAGGGTATTAATCATTAATGGTTGGTCAGTAATGATTCTGGTCCTTGGTGTTATTGGTAATTTATAATGAATGATCATAAAGCCCGGCCTTGCTCAAGTCCCTTAAGCTTGGAGGCCTCTGCAAATGAATACGGAAAAGACCTGTAGTCTTTGAGCATGGCAGGCCTGCCAAGCGCCCGATTGATTTTCTTATTTTCATGCTGGCAGCCTGGCTCTGAGGAATGAGTTTTAATTCTGGCAATGCATGATTAAGTCTGCTTGTGCTTAACACAGGCTTGTTCGAGTGGAAAAGTGGATGCGGTAGGGAAAGGAGGTAAGAGAGTTAAGTTTGTAATGGCAAGGAATGTGTGTAGATTTGCTTCTGTGAAGCTTTATGTTTGTGTGGGCTTTTAGGTGTGTGTGTGCATGTGTGTTACGGGAGCTGCGGTTGTTCAGAGGGTCTGAATGGCACCTGACAGGCTTTTGATTAACGAGGCCCTCTGCCCTTCAATTCCCCAGCCTGTCACTCAGAGAGGACGCATTAATCTTCATCGCCTGCTTGTCAGGTCAGGGCCAGTCCAAGACACCCACCAGTGTGTATGCATGTTTGTGCTTTTTAATGCATGTCTATGCGTATTTGGACATTGGTCACATGTGCGTAAATCTACGTATGTGTCCTTGCTGGTGTGTGACATCAGATACATGTCTGTGTTTGAGTGCATGTGACATTGCCTGGGTGGAAGAGGTGAAGCATTAGGGGATGCTGTTTGAATTGGGGGTTGTGCTGAGTAACATCAACCTAAACAAAAGTACAAAGACAAGATCACAAGGGCATAGTGGAGACAGTAAAATACAGAAAAATGCTCATAATTAATATTTGGCCCTTGAACAGTACGCATTTGCATAATTTATTAAGATTCAAAGGAGCATGTGCAGTCTGTCACACCCACATCATTCCCTTGTGTGAGAGGTGAGAATGCAGGATGAAGTGAGGGTGTGTGTAGGTTGCTCATCACTATTATTAGTGTGTGTTTGTGTAAGTGTGTGTGAGGAGACAGATGGAGAGTAACACTGCCCCTCCCACCAGCCACCACTCACTGGCAGTAGTGGCAGCCCTACCAACATCATGCCCCCGAACCCTCGCAATGATGTGCTTGTCCAATCAGACAAGCCCAGCTGCATGAGTACTAGCCAATCCAAAATAATAAAAAAAAAACACAGCAGTTCAATTAGAGCATAATAAAAGGACATTCATCATTCAATTAGGCATCTGTCACCAAGACACAAAGGGGGTAAAAACTTGGGAGATGCAGAAAGAGGAAAAGGGTGAAACAGAAACGAGAAGGAAAAAAAGAACAAAATCAAAAGGAAGTAGAGAAAAAAAGTTGCAGACAATAACTGAACAGACCTCCAGAAAAAAGGGATGGAAAAGAACAACAGTCAAGACTGACTTAGAGGAGGCAAGCTGGATAATATGCAGAGACGCAGATGGCAAAAAACATGGCATTAGAGAGGAAGTGAAAAATGTAAAATGGTGGAGAAAGAAAACAAGGCGGGGATGCACAACATTCATAAACTTAATTACAGTGGGAATTCAGTGGCATTTATATGACTAACAACCAGCTCTGACATCAGGGCATCAAAGAAAAATTGGGACAATTTCTCAACTGTTGTATGAAGGCTTGATCATTCTCAGTGGCACTAAAGTATGAAACTACAGGCATTCATGCTACTCCAATAGCAGATTACACTAAATTGTAGTATATGACAGTGATGCCCATCACAATCTACAGCTATTACACACTGCAGAAATTACACACAGCTCAAATTCACTTGGTTACCTAATCAATAACAGGCGTGACCACTTGTATAAAAGCATAAGTTTTAGCAGTTTGCTGGTCTGGAGCATTACGTTGTGTGTTAACAAAATGCCACAATCTTCCCAGTAGTGGACATCTCCCAGCAACTTCACCCCAAGGACCAAACCATGCAATGATCAGGAATAACTGCCAAAAACTGCAGAGATAGCTCTCAGACTCCGTACGCCTCAGTTAGCAGGGTTTTTTTTACTTTGAAGTAGATTTGCAAAGTTGATCTGGATAAACCACAAAACTTCTGGAAACATGGAGATATTTGGCCATAACAGCACAGACACCTCATACCAAGCACGATGGTGGCGCAACAATGATTTGGGCTTGTTTTTCTTCCACGGGTCCTGGACAACTTGCAGTCACTGAGTATACAAATATTCAACGGGCAAATGTGACGATGTTCATCCAACAGCTAAAGTGTGGCTGAAATTGGGTCATGCCAGACATCAATGGTCGCAAGCACACCAGCAACTAAGCAACAAAATATAAACCATAAACCTCAGAGGACTGAAGTAATGTCAGAAACTGACAGTCATACATGTAATCCAGTTAATCTGCTAAAAGTGGTTATAAAAACTATTGAATCACAGGGTGTAGTTAGGTTTTCACAGTCCTGTGAAACGCAACTTAAACTTTAAAAGACAGCCACTTTCTCATCTGCACTGGTAATTTTCAGAGGCCATTAACTGATGTACTTGTTACCATTTACTGCGACTGTTTATTGTACGCTATTACTAAAATCTGGGCGAATAAGTAAATGGCAACAGCATGAAGCAGTTTATAGTACTGCAAAATGTATAAGATGGCACATGAGTGCAGACCATTTATCATTTGTGGGGGATCTTTTACATTATCTTTGGCTTTAAAATATCTTCACTGAAATTAAGAGAAACCAAAAAAAGTGAAAGAAGAATTGACAAGACTGTTACGTGTTTAACAGAAAGCATTGCTTCGAATGAGTGCTGACATAGAAAAAAATATACGTTTTTATCTCAGTTCACAATTTTTACTTGTTTGTGGCGTGCATCTTTACAAATGAAAATATCTACATCTACGGAAACATGTTGGGACAGATTAAGCCTTTGTGCCACACAGTTGTTATTACCTATGATATCCAAAATGTGGTTCGAACTGTTTGTCGGATTATACTTAAATGAGACACCAAAACCTTTAGCTCTGTTTAGTAGAAAGGCCTAGTTGTAAAGCAAGTCAGCTGATGTGCTTCCACATCAAACTCCTATTAGGCTGCCAATATTGGCTGTACCTAGTAATTAAAACTGTGTCAAAATGAATGCAGTAATAAATAATTCAGATTAAACTATTAAACATAGTACCAATCATATCAGCCTAATTCATATTCCTAGCAGGACATTTTGTGGCATTGTTTGATCGCTGCTGTATGAGCTGCATTGGACAATGCACCTAAAACAAGTGAATGATGATCATATGCAACACAAGCCCATATTTAGGCATCAGACTGTATGATAACAAAGCATTTTATTTGCACGTATGTACTCACTGGTAAGTGAGTGAGCCACACATCAAATTTAGGTTAAGATTTTTATACAAAAACCTTGAATAACATTTAATCACATCAAACACCCTCATCACACTGTCTTTCTTGTCTTCCATATTTATCTCTGCCTGTCTCACGCCAGCTGTCTCCAAACCCCTGTGGTCCTCCCTCCCTCGCCCCCTTCCTCTCATTCCTCCTCCCCTCCATCTCTCTCACCCCAGTCCCCAACCAAGCAGGAAAATGATCCCTAGTAAATAATATATCAAGATAAATGATAATTGCGCCGATTTTTTTTTGTGTGTGTTCCGCGTCACTTAATGAGCGCCATAAATTAGCAATGAATTCGGCTGACAGCGTTTGTCAGAACACGGTCGATGTAAATGTCCCATGGCATCCCGATGGTTAAAATTTAGCATCTTCTGCATCTCTCTGTTTCTTCAGCTTTGAAACACATCCTCTAATTCAGATTAGAAAACAAACGGGACTTCTCAAACTGTGAAGTAAAAATGAAACCATTCCACTTTACTGGGTCCACTGAAGATACAGGCAAGAGTCGATAAGGTCAAAAAAGACACCTCAAGTTGCATGATAGCAGTTTGAACGTGAATTATAAAAAAATACTTATAAAGACGTATTTCATTGCAGCCCCTTGATGTTTGTAGCAGTTTCCTTTAATCACAAAACTGCTTCAAGAAAGACGTATTTATGATTTAGTCCCACACTTTATTTATTTGATAAAAGACCAGAAATATGCTATAATATTTTATAATGGTATGCTGTTTAAGTGTGTGGACACCATGTACAGTTATTGTCGATGCGGGTGAGCACACGCACTTATGCCTCATCTCTCCGTCCCTGTCAGACATCAAACGGGGGCCTTGGCCACAGATCGCATACGCAGGGATCCCTAGAGACAACCTGATTGAAACCTGGCAACAGGACCAAACAGCTGCTTCAAACAAAAGACATCTGCATATTTCAGATTTGTTTTTCATAAATTAACACTGCAACCTGCCAAAAAGCTGGGTGAGGGAGTCTATCGACTTGTGTATAATTAGATAAAGTTTACAAGCTTTGAAAGTTGTAAATTAGCATGAGGTAAAGGGGTGCTCGCTTGGGAAGGGTGGGGGGAATGCAGCTTACAGGCATGTTTCTGCCTTCTTTTGTAATGACAGGGAGATTGGGGGATGGGATGGTCTGATGTCTGTTGAAACCACAAGAGTAGCTCATGTCTATTCTTCTCTTTGGAGAGGTATAAGGTGTAGTTTTAGCATGTCAGTGGCATCCAAACAGTATGATGCTGCTTGCTACAGCCAGTCAAAAACTGTTCTTTTTTGTGGCTCTGGCTGTGGCCTCGTGACATTAAATGTGTATTTGTGTGGATGTGCATGTGAGCATTTCTGTTAAGCTCTGATAAGGCCCTGTGCGGTGCCTTTATGGGGTCAGACAGTGAGCTGTTACACTTGTAAAAACCCCTTCAATTATTCATTGAAGTCAAGTCTCCCCTTTATCTCCCGCTTGTCTCCTGGTATGCTTGGGGACAGCAGGGAGAGAGTAAGAGTGAGGGCAAAATAGAGGAATGGAGAGGAGGGTGGGTGGAAGGAAAGGAGGGAGGGAAGGAGGGATGGATGAGAAGGCATGGATGTCTCCTCAAAAGCATTGCTACCTAATTACTATCTCATTTAGATCAGCAACCACAGTTATAAATAACCCAACAGCTGGCGCGATGGAAACAGACAACACCAAACACGGAAACGCAGCACAATATCACAGTCAGCTGAAATAAGCGCCGGAATGATAATGATGTCTGTGGTGCACAGAAAAAGTCTGATGTGTCTCAACATGGGTGTGCTGTTTACAATCTCCAACCCTCAAATGGGCCTGGGGTAGGAGTGAGGTTAAGTTATAAGTATAGATGTTAGAGAGACGCTAGAGCTTCAGTCCAAAACTGTGTTTGAAAAACATTTGCTGCTGAACATCACATCTTGCATGTGAAAGTATAGCAGCCTTCCAGTGATGCAAATGAAAAAAAGATAACCAAGAAAAGTTGTTGAGGTAATGCAACAGAATTTCAGATCAAATTAAAAGTCATTCTTTTAAACTAGGAACCATCTAATTATAAAACATGTCCCGACCCACAAGACTTTTTTTTATTTGGTCACATTGTGAAGTATCTGCCTCCCAAAATTCCACTTCCACCTCAATGAAACAGCGGTGTCAGTGGGTATAAACTGTTCAAAGGAACAGACATAATTCATGTAGGTGAACTAAACCTTCTTTAAACTCCCAAGCTGCTATTTAGTTGATTAAACAATTTATCTTCCAATTCTAGTGTCATTACATTTGACAGCTCATTTGCCCCAAACATTTTGTTATAAGGCAAAATTTTCTATTTAGAATTTGTAACTAAACATAAGTTCTAAATTGAAACGTGTGTTGAAAGTAAATAAACCTATCCTCCCAGCTAATCTTGGTTGCTCATATTATTGCCCGTGTCTGTAAATCTCCTCAATACAATCCTTTTGTTCTGGTCAAGGACTTTTTTTTTCTCCACGTTGTTAATGTCCTCAGGACAAAGAGGACAGGAATCAGTGCAATAATGCCCAGACGAATTTCAAATATTCAAATATTCTTTGCACCCCCTACGGCTTAAGGAACATTTTTTAAACATTTCCATGTTTGTGTCAAAGCTCTCACAAATACAGGGCTGCTTCTTCTGTTAAGTGATTATACAGACAACTTGGGAGTGATATAATTACCTCAAACATGGCAACCCTAGTGGTGGAGCTTGTGGAGGTGATAATATATGGTAATTACCAGTTTCTAGGGCTGAACAATCTGGAAAGAATGTATTTAAGATAAAAGCAGGAAAACAACCCCGGCAGCGGTTTTACATGTACAGCATGGTGTTTGCACTGTAAAGGAAGACAATGGCTGTAAACATTTAAGAAATGGTAATGAGATAAATGCAGTATCCCTTCCGGAGAACACATGTATTTTTGTTCACAGACTTTGAGTGTAACAGCTCTCACAAGGACCGGATTCAACAATTGAAAGATGAAAATCATTGTCCCCAGAAAGTATATAAAATGACTGTCTAGGCAGTGCTAATTACATTTTAATTGCAATTACAAATGTAATTGCTATTTTATTGTTTAATCTGTTAATATTTGTGAATTTCAGTCCAAAAACACCATAAAGTGCCTGCAACATTGATAAAAATCTCACCAAGAAACCCTTAAAGAGCTATAAAGTAATCATTTAATTTCTCTGACTATTTCCGTAGGAATGCGCTGCTCTCTTTCTTTCTCCCAATTAAACCCCAAATTTTCATTAGTGCTTTGTGGTGACAATAAAATCTTTGTCCTACCACACATGCCCTCACCGGAGAAACAAATCTCTGACTGATCTCTCCGTGTGCATCAAGGGAACATCGTTTTTCAAAAGCTATTCATTCAGCCTGAGCTCTTTTGACGACAAGCCTGTGATACAGCAGATCTGCTTTGGTCGTTGTCTCTTGACGGACATTTTGGCAGCAGATGACGGCTACTCGGTTCGAGACGAGTAGACCAAAAGACTGTAGCTCTGTGTCAGCAAACAATGGGCAGGTTTCTGTTTCAGCAAAGTGAAAGAACAGAGTGAGAAAGGTGATCTTCATGTCCCAGAACACATTTACAGAAATGAAAAATGTGATAGGCAAATCTAGTTTTCCAATCTTATATTGAAGATATTTAATATTGTAACTTATGCATCATCTGTTGGTTCACTTGGATGGCCGCCTACACAGAACCTCATTCAGAGGAAAGAGGAGCAGGTGGGTGAGATCAAGATATCAATTTACCACATTTATCTTTATGTTGCTCATTTTTCAGGTTCACTGACATTTGGGTTTTTAAAAGCCTCTTGTGTCTGTTAACTTTGCCTCGTAAGCATCGTCTGCTAAAGCTCTACTAGTGTAACTAATTCCCAACATCTCTAAACCCAGGGTGATGGAAGGACCCGGGGAATAGGAGATGCTAAGAGTGGGCGGCCCCTCCTGTTGTAAGAAACTCCGGTGAGGGGTGTTCGCCATATGCTCACAGGGTTCCAAGGGAAAAAGGCTCGGAGGATAAAAGTGAACGCAGCGGCAACGGGCCCTCCATCAGTGTGTTCAAAGCCTCCATATGAAAATGACTGTGTACTGTGTACATCTTCTGCTGAGGCCAAATTTAGATCAAAGGCAACCCCAAGCAGGAGGGGAACGCAGGGAGGGGGGCGGGGTTGGTTTGGGGCAGACTGGGAGTTGTGCATGAAATGGAAGTTTGTGCAATGTGATGAGCAAATCTGTGAGTGCATGGGAATGTTAATAATAATAAGTGGAGAAATTTGTCAATTTATTTTTCCTTTTACACTCCGGATATCAATACCAAATTGGAGCTGTTAACTTGTGATGTGACTTCCAGCTGGGTGAAATTAAGTTGTGTCTTTTTCAGGTCACCAAACTGGCAGTTTTTGCCGTGCAGACTCTGGAAAGGATTGAATTTAGAAAACTGCACAGCAGATGCAAATTAGCTTTTGATGTTTGAGTTATAGTATATTTGTTTCCTAAATTTTTCCCCTGTGCTAACAGCACCGAGGATTTTTACATTTCTGTGTAAGTTGATGTAGCAAAAACAGCATTATTTCCCTTTTCTTAAAAAAAGCAATAATAAAAGTTTGAGTATTGTTTCTGTTATCTGTATGTGCAGTCATATAAATAATTTGCAATCAAATTCATAGATTTTGAGCTCACAGATTCTAAATTCCTGTGCAACACTTAAAAAAACATCACAACAATAGTTGCCTTTAAGGCGATACACAGTGTTTTCAAATGAAAAGTTTAGATTTAGAGTATTATTTCAGCTTACATACATAGAGATTCACGTGTTTTAAATACTTTCTGCAAACATCTATAGTTTTAATGGAATCTCAGTCATTAATTTGTGCATTTTGGGACCATTTTATTGTGTATATTAATAAATATTTAGTGCTATAATGACTGTTTATGGTACCAAGATAATGAGAAAATGAACAACTGACTAAAATAATTACAGTGCCCATTTTCATGGGACTTATTAACACATATAGAATCTACTGCAACACCATGGCTGATGCAAATGTTTTAAAATAGTTCTGGGACCTTTATAGAGTTCTATAAGTCAAACTGTGCTATTAAATATTAAACTGAATATCTTTAATTTTGGGTATGAAGATAAGAATTACAGTTTCAAATGACAATGACCACTAGTGATTTCAAAATACCACAAATTTTGTAGTAACAATAGCAAATGGTTACAAATGGTCTCTATTCGGTGTAATATTAGTTACAATTAATTAGCTTAAGCATTTATGTAACTTGCACACAATTTAGCCCGTGAAACACTGAACATTTTCAAAGGTTTGAGCATTTCTGTTGATGTTGGCATGTTTTTTGTTTTTTTTACTCCAGAATGAGTGATCAGTTTGGAAATCATCCAGACTTCATATGAAGTTCTCAAGTGTTTCTAGAGACAAAGTATGTGCACTATGCTGTAAACAACTACCACAACTCTATAATGGATGAAGTTCTCACTTCCCACAAATTCCTAGATGATAAGGCTTTGTCTATCTCATGGCATTTTCTAACTATCTCATTAACAGCTATCTTATCCGGAGCAGCAACCGCCACCGTTTGCAATGGGAAGCATTGCAGGAGCAACCTCAAGCACAAGAATTTTGGTTACTCATGAATGAAGATTGAGATATCTGCAGCTATAATTGTGACTGGTCAAAACTGGATTACATATAATTGTTAACTGTAATTTTGACTTGTCAAAACGTCCTAAAACAATAATAAAAGTCAAAATGAAAAATGACTTTGTAATGTTAATTCTGGAGCATCAAACTTAACTCATACATTTTGCCGTAGTGTACAGAAGAATAGTTGATGTAAATGCTTTGTAGCCAAAGCCTTACAACTAGTATTAACTAGTAACTAGTATTAACCAACTTAATTTTATGCTTAAGAGAACTGGCTTTGTGCTGAATAAAACTGCAGCATCATTCAGTAATAAAAACACAGCCTAAATCTATTAAAATATTATTGATTTTGCAACTCACAAGCTCCTGATGCTACTATGCTCAAATGCTAACACTGTATATAAGGATGATTTGGCTCAGCATCTTTGTTACATCTCCTCACCTCCTTTCCTTAATCTTATGCTGCCTCCTCCAGCTCCTCTTCACTCCGCCCTATTCTCCTCCTCGTTTCCTGCCTCTCCAGAGAGGAGGTCACATGCTGCAGACCTGCTCCGTGCCATCTGGCTGACTTCCTGTCATCCTTACCCCAGGAGAGAGTGGCTCTGCAGGGTACAAGCATAGAGAACCACCCCTTCCCTCCTCCCCCTCATCCTCCTCCAGGCCCACACACACCTGAGCAGAAAGGGTGAGAAAAAAAAAAACAACACACACACACACACACACAGGGAGAAAAACAGAGGGAGAAGAAAAGAGAGCAGACAAGACAAAGAACAAGGCAAAAAAAAAATATCAGAAGATATAGCAGGAGAAACAGAAAATTCAAAAAACTATGCAGGCTGCATGGTCAGAAAAATTCTGTGCAGCTCTGGAGAAAAGTGACTAATCAAGTAGCATTTCAAAGCCATGTGGTTTAATGTCTGATGCCATAATAATGACAAATTAAGTTTTACCAGTGGGGCAGCTTTTCTGCTGTTATATATGTTTGAAAATCAAAATGAAGAGAAAAGAGCAGTCTCCCACTTTTCCTTTAATCAGTGACGATTGTTCAAGATTTAACCCTGAAATTTCAGAAACATCATTAGGGATGTGGTTGAATTTCCATCACAGCAGTTCATGAAAGCATAGCCCACTTTGTTTCCCACCTTCCTCTCACACATCTCCATCTCACACAAGGCATTATATTAGAATTGGTTAAAAAGCACATACATATCAGATCAATCTTAATGTCCTACCCGTGGTCTTGCATATTCATATAAATATAATATGACTGCCGCTCACATTTGAATTTATTGGTTTTCCTCCTCCACAAATTAGGGGGGCTCCAATTGATGAATATTTTAGCACATGTGCACTCTGCGGGACATTTATCATCGCCTTTGCTATTATAAACAGAATAAATGAGCAGTCAAAGTAGGCTACAGTGTGCTGTACGCAGACACACCGCCCCTCTGTGCTCTCTTGCTTTAGCCTTCCTCCACAACTGCTGCTCTGTCTTAATGGCTCCTGCTTTGATGTTGCCTTGATATGTTACATGACCCAGCACATATGGATAAGTTTACCGCAATGCAATATATTTCCTATAAATGGTGAATACAGAGATCAGGATAGAAAGGTCTTGCACCTAAACTGTAACACCTAGAGCAAAGCTGCAGTCAAGAGAACCTTAGCTGAATCTATGTTAAGTGAAGCCCTAAGGGGGTCGAGACAGAGGTTAATTGGATATACTAAAATTATGTTATTTCATTACAGACATTAAGTTTTGGAGGTTAGCCTAATAAAAAGGAAGAAAAAAATAATAAATTTTAAAATAAATGTATTGCTGAGATAATCCCTGCCTTCTCCATGCCACTCTAAAGATTGCCTGTCAATCAGATAGTTGGGTGATACTGTTGATGTCTTTGTCATTGGACTGACTGTTGAAATGTTTTTCAAAGAGCAAGCCATCCTGAAGATCTCGCTTTATAGTTTTAGCAATAGGCCATTTTTTTAAAAAACCTTGTTGCTTTTCCTGCTCCTGACAGGAACTGGAAGCCTGCTAAGTAAATGTTTAACTTATTCAGAGTCCTGAAATAATACCAGTCACTGAAATAAACAGAGCAAGAAAGCCAAATCAAAATGCAACCATGCCTGCCTCGCTTTGATGATCATTTCGACTCTTCCTCCTCTTCATCTCAACAATCTACTGCTGGAGTAGAGTGCAGTTGGATGCCCTTTAGCACTTCCTTTTCGCCTCATGTGACCAAAAGGGCTGCTGGGATTCTTTCAGATAGAAGCCAAGCCACCTTAGGCTGCATCTAACCATTGCTGAAGCCCACTGATCTGACGCTGCAGAACCAGGCATTGTTTCAAATGCTTTCATTCACAGTCCCTGCCATTGGCAGACACTGTGAAATGGGTGAAATCCCAGCTTGGCGAAGCTGGCACAGAAAGCCAGCATCCTGGATCCCTTCCACTTCAGAGAGCCCTGCCACATGTTAACTGTCATCCATGAGGCACTGCTAGCCCACGGGGGGGTCTGGCAGAAAAGTTGGGGGGTGTGGGTGGATGAAGGGGGTGGCACAAACATTGGGATATACCCTTCACATACAAACACAGAAGACACAATGGACTCCTTGGAGATGCAGAACTAGAGGCCATAAGAGGTGATTATTATTTATGCAGACACTTTTCTGAGTTGAGCTTTTTATTCTCCTTCGTGTCTCGCTCAACTGGCAGCTGCCCAGTGTGAACCATCCCTGGGATCCACAGCAATGATGATCACCCCCTCCCCAAACACACACACACACACACACACACACACACACACACACACACACACAAGCCCTTCCTTGTCCTCATTGCTGTCTACGCCTGGTAGATCCCCTGGCATGTTTGCTCCTCCTTCATAAACACTAGCAGCTGCTTGGGCAATTAGCCATTAGCTCTTTACTTTTTACTATAATACCCAGTGCTCAGAAATCTCAACAATTAGCTCCTTAATTGCTTCTAAACAACCCAGGCGTAACCAATAAATAGAAGGCGGTAGGTAGTTAGCTGAGGAGACAGACTTCTGGGAAAGAATGAGACAAGGCTTATAGAATCCACGCTAAAATGTTCTTCCTCTCGTCTCCTTTAGCAGGCTTTGGCAATTATTTTTTTCTTGCTGTTACACGGCTTGAAAAAGCTTGCAGGGGGAGGAGAGATGACAGAATGGGTAAAGAACACAAGGCAAGCTGATGCCTCATATTCAAATTCAAGCTGACACGTCCATGCCCTTTATTCCCCAGTCTAACTATCACTTCTGAGAAATGCTAGTATTCAGTGTGACAGAGGGTGTTACAGTGACTTTTAGATGGGCAGGAGACGGCGCCCCCCGGGTGTGGATTTTCGTGGCAGCGTGATATGACACAGCTCGCTTCACAGAGCAATGGGGATACCCCCAAGATTAGCTGAATGCATTAAAGAGAGGCATGAAACGTAGCTAACTGTTGATTAAATCACTGTTACATCCATACTGGCGGTTCCAGTTAACCTCTTTAACATTGACAGCAGCTACGCCACTAACATGACAATGGCCTACAGGCAGAAATGTGCTGTTTGCTGTGTGCAGTGTGCGGCATCGCAACAGACAATTTTTTTCTTTTTAGATAAGGGTGCTCAAACGGATTAGGTAACAGACGAAAATGTTATTTCAGACATTCATTGAGGAAATGCAAATATTATTTACATTCTGCTCTCTAGAATTGAGAAAGTGCTATTTTTCACAATTTACACAACAGAAATTTATAATCAAAGGTTTTCTCAAATTTCTTTTAGGTGTTTTTTGACCAAACACACACACACACACACACACACACACACACAAAATGAGACTTGTTACACAGCTTTAACAGTATGTAAAATTTTAAATACAGCTGCATTGAAGAAATCCACTTGCAATCCATGTTTTGCCTGCCTGTGCAGCATACTGTAGGCTTTGCCTTTTTAATAATGAGTAAACAACCATTTTTAGTTTACAAAGCTGACCAATCTGGGCCACAAGAATGTTTTAAACTTTCACATTTATTGACAACAAACACTTGACACTTTAAAATTGCTAAATGGAAATGAGCGTGCCCCAAAGATGACATATGCTGCAGCTGCTCTCATCTAACATGCATCTTATCGTTAGTGGTGGCTGAATATCTGCTGATGTTTTGATGGAACAAGAATTACGTTTTAACAGGGAAAGTCGAAGACAGGACTACAGGTCGTCTGTTCATAACAGTTTCTGGCTTTAAATCAAAGAAACACAGTTGATTGGCTTCCCAAATTCTCTATGCTGATGAACTGCTTCCAAATGAAAACAATCAAAGCAGAATCAAGCATAATCAAGCATTGTGATTCACTGCAGCGTGTGTGTGTTTTAACAAAATAATATTCCAGCACCACAGCAACTCAGTGTATATTTTCTACAAAATCTGCATTCAGTTTATATTGACTTTAGTTACTGTATCCCCTCCCAACCCTCCACTCCTCACAGACACACACACACACACACACACACACACACACACACGAAATACCAAGGAGGTATACAAGCACCATCTAGTGCTTTATTTTGGAAATTGCTATGCAGAATTTTACAAAATGTGTAAAAAAAAAAAATCCACATTTATTTTCTATGTAAAATATTTGTTCAGTTACATTAACATTTTAAAATTAGGAGCAGAAAGACAGCTTTTGGATTACAGAATAGGAATAAGATCAAATCAAGATTGAACTAATCACATTCTGCAAACCTGCAAGTATATAGAAAAGAGTTAAACACACGAAAACCGATTGATGACAGTTCATATCCTCACTAGCAGAACCTCTGACAACTTTGGTGAAATAGATGTTTTTCACAAGAAGAAGCATCAACTGTGATTGACTGAAAAATAAAATTTCCACCAGTCTATAGTCAAAAGCTTAATTTCCTTTCAGAAATAAGAACAGGGGAGTTTCCAGTTTTTGTGTGTGTGTTTGTTTTAAACCACACATTTAATTTTTCATCAATGGAGTCATGCAGCATTTTCAGTGGAAACTCTGTCACGCATGACATGGTTAAATAAACACAGCACCATTCATCATGTAGTTCCTTTTCTCAGCTTTCAGAGATAAGAAGATGTTGATGGTGGAAACATGGAGCAGTTTCAGAAACATAATGAATAATCAGGAGTCATCAACTTGTACGTCAGTAACCTGCTACCACTGAAGTAATTATTCATTCGACCATGACTTATGCATGCAAAAAGCCAACATTTCTGATGTTCACTCAGTAAAAAGCCAAATATAGTTAGAAAGGATATGACTAAGGCCTAGCTGAGTCCCAAACAAATTCCAAGACCTGACTCATTTCATTCGGACTGAATACCGTAATAGGTAACAATAACAGTAAAAACTATGTAGAACAGCCCTGAATGAAAGTCTTGAATATCTAACAAGTCAAAGTAATCATCATTAAAAACATGAGAAAGCCCTCACAAAAAACAAAAATATGATAATGAAGGCAAAATGTGTGTTTGGAATTTTTAAGATATCCCTTAAAAGCAGCCAAAAGAAGAAATCCAAGTTGAATTAAAAACAGCCCGAGACAACACTAAAAGGTCAGGAAAGCTGTGTGAAGGCAGTGTCCGTGTTTGGATAGCTCAAGTATTTATGTCACATTTGACTGATGTGTTTTAATTAGAAGTTCAAATTCATCTGAGAATAAATCTTGGACGCAGAATTTGACTCCCTAACAAACTAAAACAAAAGATAAGCCCCTGACCCACGAGCCACCTTGGCTCAAAAGAAGCATGGCCGCTGTGCCCAGAATAAAAACTGTATATAATAGTTTCCCTGACTCTCGATCTTAAGGTCTAGAAATATAACTATGTGTATTATTTTTAATTCAAACTCCATGTAATATGGTCTTATTTGACTAAAGACAGGTGTAAAGTGTAAAAGTGTTCCAAAAATGCCCAAAAAAGCTTCATTACATTTCTGGAAAAAACATTTGGATACAACTAATTAGCTGTCTGATTTATTTACTGTACTGCTTTAAACCAGCCTTTCCAAATTTAGATTTAAGGATCCCTTTCTGGGCTATCACTACCTTTGAAATAAAACAAGTTGTTTGTAATATCTGTTTCTGACCAATGGTAACATTGAGCAACATTGTTCAAGATTCTTTAAAAGTGAACACAATGTCTTGAGTAATGTTGCCAGGAAGTAAAAACATGACTTTTTTTCCCTTTTGTTTGTTCGTTTTGGCATACCATTTTATAGTATACTAGACAGAGTATAAATTAAATTTTTGTAAAAGTAAATCCCAAGGAGGCAAAAGTATTGAATTATTATTTCTGGTGCATTACCATAAAGAATACACCAATTAACAACAATAACTACATTAATCCACCCACCTACCCAGTATCGTGTGTGCCACCAAAACAGCTTTGACCTGTCAGGGCATGGACCTCTGATGGTGCCCTGTGGTTTCTGGCACCAGAAAAATGGGAAGCAAATCCTTTCGATCCTGCAGGTTGCAGAGTGAAGCCTCTGTGGATTTGGCTTCTTCCCATGCATCCTGAGGGGGTTCAGTAGAACATGATCTGGGGAGTTTGGACAGAGACATTATGACATAAATGGCATGAATTCTTTTACAGTAGAGATGGTAGAAGTAGAACTTACAGGGCAAAAGCTTTTTTTAAACTTGATTTTGTGGAAAAGACAGCAAAGTTTACAATGTAATCATTAATGTGATTAGTACCACTCATGTTTGCCTTGAATTTCATATAAAAATGGCTTCTGTGAATTGTTTACTGTGTTTTCCGGGGTAGTTTTTGCTGTCAACAGTGGTTTTAATGTTGTAGCATCTCGGTGTATTTCAATAATCTTTTTCGCTGTGAGAAGAGGAACTAATTTTGCCCATCTGCGTGCTTTGCGACACACAATTATACTCTCTTAATGTAGTCTTAATTGTGTTTTAGGCTACAATAGTAAACAGACTATGACACGGAATTAAGAGAAGGCCTTCGCCTAGATTTTGAATTTAAAATTGGAGAATGAAGTGGTGAACTTTAGCCAGTTAACCTACTCATATTTATACAGTAGATTTTTTAAAATATATATATCTACAGAGCTGAAATATAACTTATTAGGAATATTTCAGGACAAAGAGAAATCATTTCATACCTCTCACGGGCTCTAGTTTTGCCAGAAAAACGAGCTGCGATAAAACTACCCGGCAGCCGTAGGCTTGGTGACGTCACAAGCAAACATGGCGGCTAGCTTTGAATGAGTGAGCGAACACAACAAGACTCTGCAAAGAAACATTGAATCTCTCGAAGGCAAATTGTTAGCCGCGATGTTTAAAGCCGCAAAGGAAAGTGCTGATAAAACGATGTAAAGCAGAGTTCGCTTTGCTGCTGCTGCCGCCGCTGTTTTGTGCAGCCATGTCAGAGGCGAGGACGCATGCTGAGTTCACTGAACTGTGGAGGACTGTCTCCAAACTCAGCTATAAAAAAACACAAGACACGAAAGCAGCAAAGCAGATGCCTGACACGACAACACGACAAGGTGAGGCTGTGTGTCTGTTAATGTAGGCGACGATCTGCGGCTCAACGCGAGCTGAACAACAGATCATAACAAGTGTTTGTATACACTGAAGAGCAAAGGCGGCCATGAGGTGATCAAAACGAGCGACTGACAGTGACAACATGCCAGCTGGCTCTGTTATCTCACCATGGACACACTACTAATTCCATTCTAACCAGTTGTAAAATACTGAGACTGTCTAGGGAGAAAAACTGCATTCGGAATATACAGAAAGTGTTGCCCCATGTTCGAGTATCTTTTAAGATGTGATGCATTATCTCATCTAAATAATTGTTTTCTCATAGCTGGATTGTTGCGTGCATACTGGTATATATCCTTTTAATGCAGCCTGCCCTCTTGTAATGCTATATTGCAGTGACTCAAATCAGACAAGGCTTTAAATGGCCATTATGCATCCTCCTCAAGCTGCTAAAATAGAAAAGTTCAAGACACAAGTTTTTGACCAGATATTTTCCCAGCTTTTATATTGTGTTCAGCAAGTATTTTTTTTTCAGGAAATTATCATATAAATATTATTATGACTTTAACCGTGACTACACTAAGAGAATCTGTTAATGTGTGAACTGTCATCACGATACATCTTTTATTGTTCTCATGTTTGTCTTTACTGATATGTCTAACATAAAGTTTAAATTAACTAAAGACTCAGTGCTAAATAAATACATGTAAGTAAATTTAATGTTACCAAGATGAATACGATTTATTTTTAGCTCATTTGATGTGGCACTTGATATCTCTGTGCACAGATTTTCAAAGTCCCCGGCATCGAGGTTGCAGCAGATACCCCGGCTTGGCTAATGGAGATTCTCCAGGAGATGTGGAACCTTCACAAGATATCGTCTGGGATTCCACATCACCCACTCAGACTCATACTGGTAAACAACACCGACACTCAGCTCACACTTCCTGGCACATCTCATCAGCAGGTTCTAAATGAATGGCAACATAAACAATTTCTGAACAGGCTTTTTATAGTAAATCAATTGCAATTGTAAGCTTTCATTTCAGTCATCATCACTCTACCACTTTGCTCATTTCTGTCATGTGTGTTATTTTCATCTTTTTTGGTTTCAGGACTTAGGAACACTAGAGCTGTGGAAATATCTGATATTGTGAACCGCATTGCTCCAAAGGTCTGTTGTTTTTTCAGCTTTTTATTATAGTCATATTAGTGTTTGACAAAAATGGTTATTTCTAAATGCCATGGTAAATATAATTAATGACAAACTAAATAAGAAAAAATTATAATTTTCATTTAGAATAGAATAGAATAATCCTTTAATTGTCCCACAAGGAGAAATTTGGTTGTAACAGCAGCAGAAGAAAAGCACATATACAAACAGAACAGAAACACACACAATTTTTACGGAAAAAAATATTTACATCATGGACAATAGTTACAAAAACAGAGTACTGTATAGTTATTAAGATTAAAGTATAGTTTTCTTTTTATTATTTTTTATTTGTATTTGTTACAGGTAGACTTTCAGTCTTTTCTAGCACATATCTGTAAACACACTTCAACCTTGTGCTTGTTTCTTTTATAGGATGTAAAACCAGAAAGGACTGACTCCTCTTTGCTGCAGTGGATCGGTGACAGTGCCATGCCCGCCACACCAGAGATTCAAAAGCCAAGACTCAGGAAGAAATCCTCTAGGTGAATAATCAATATATTGACCAAAATACTCTCCCTATAGATTGTTATTATCTACCACCATATGCAGCCTGTATGGGTCCTCATAAGTGTCTGTCTTCCTTTTTCCTTTTGTCTACATAGGCAAAGCGGTGTGGAGGACCTCATGAAACTCGCCAGGCAGTTTGATGAGAGCATGCAGCAAGATAAGGAAACTTCAGAAAGCCTTATGAACAACAATCTTAATGAATGTCTGAACACTTCCGAAACAAAACTGAAACCATCGTCACTCCATGATAGCTTGAAGGACCTAAAGTGCCCATCGGCACCAGACCAGATAGAGGCAGAGCTGCATGCTCTGTTTGACTGCTCCACTCAGAGTGCATGGCTAAGCCGTGGCTCTGCAGTATCCACCTGTTCACAGGAAGTAAGAGGCCAACCTGTGAATGCAGCTTTATCCAAAGACCAACAATCAGAGCTCAAATCAGCTGAAAAGTCTGGCACAGCTGCACATCCTGCTGAAGAAAAGGGAACTAATAGCTGGAGTGCAAATAACTGTGATGACTTTGATGATGACTGGGAGAATGATGAATTACTTAATGACCCTTTTTTGCTGGCGATGACCCATAAGCCCTATGAGCAACATGACACCAATCCTAACACCACCTTTCAGTCTGAGACTAAGACAAACACTACTCACTCTACCCCTGTTCGCAACCCCATTGCAAATGCAATCCCTGCACACAAGCCTTCAAACCTAAACTGCAAGCCTAGCTGCAGTGTGAAAAGTTCTGAAACAAAACTGACACTCCAGGAACTCTGTCCCAAACTGAAGACTACCAACCGAAACACTTTCAAATTAGAGCCAAACCCCAACTTGCGGTCACAGATGGCCAAAGAGGTTTCTACTAAGTCCAACTTCACTGTTATACAACCCAAGCCACAGATGTTTGACCAGAAATCTGCAACTGCAAAGACATCCACTACACCTCAACCTGACAAGGTCACTAATGATCACAGAGGGGCTTCTTTAGGAAAACACTCTGTTAAAGACATTTCAGACAGCTTGTGGGATGATAGGGATGATGACGCACTGCTCTACCAGGTATGTGACAGCGTGGAGAAGATCGCCAACACTCAGTCGCTCCAAGTGAGCCCCGGTAACTGCCAAGAAAAACAAGATATTGATGTAGACAGACAACGGAAAACCACAGGGCCGCAGCCCATCAACATGACTCGGCCTGGGAACGTCGGTGCCAGCACTAACAGACAATCACCTTGTGCTTTTGTTCGTTCTAACTCATTACCAAGGGCTAGTTATGAAACTGTGAACTTTCAAGGATGGAACGTTCCCATGAAGGATGCCAACAAAAAATCACAGATGTCTCAAAGCTTCCCAGGAAGCCACACAGATTTGGGTACATTAAGTCAGTGCAGGGATTCATCTGGAACTTTCCAGGCTGGAAATGCTAATGTGGATATGAAGCAACATACAGTGATGGCCAGAGCAGTACACAACGCCAAGAGCCATCACACAGCTTTCAAAAGAAATCTATCTGACTCAGCAGCCATAAGCACCAAAGGTATGATGTCTAAGTTTTGATATTTTCCACCAAATTGTATCAAAGTATATTATGTATGCGACTTTATGAAAGGCTAGGGTATTTATAGTGGGCATGCTTACCAAAATAATCCATAAATAATAATGATTTTTTTAAACTGAACCAGAACAGCACCAGTTCTCACACTTGCATGCAGTTTTTCCAAGGTAGTTGGCAGATCGGCTGTTCCAAAGATCTTGGAGAGCTTGCCACAATTCCTCTATGGATTTAAGTTGTCTCAGTGTCTCATGTCTCTTCATGCAATCCTACATTGACTTCTTTATTGCTGAGATCAGTGCTCTGTGGGGGCCATAACATCTGCTGCTGGAGTCCTTGTCCTGGCCAGGTCTCCCTTGAAAAATATATTAAATAAATGTGTTTTCTTTCTGCCAAAAAGACAGTTCTTTATGACTCTGGCTGTATGGCTGGACTTGTTGTTATGCTTAAGAATTAATTTTTCACCAGTCAGGCATCTCTCTGATAGTACTGTGTCATGAGAATAATCTAAACATCTAAAATGTGTAAAATCTTTGTGCTAAACTGTATATTCAAAGATAATATGAATAAAAATTTTGAATAGGGTGAACATTTAATAATATTATAAGACAGGATTTTATGTTTGTCAATGAAAAAGCCACCAAGAGTGTTATGTACAGATATTTGTCCTTAAAAACAACACAAATAAATCTAAAACTAAACAGAATGTCTTTGCTTTGATAGTCAAATGTCCAGTAACTGAATACACCTCCATTAGGATAAAGTTGTTTTGTTTCATTCTATGCATTTGTCTGCCATGGCTATTCCATCAACTTTGCTTTAAGAATGGATATTTAACTGACAATTCACAAGTAAAACAGATGTCACATGTTGTTCTTATAATCACTGACAGTTCGGTGCATGTGCACATTAACCATTTCCCCCCCAAGCAAGTAAACACTGCGCACTGTGGCTTTAATTTGTGATCTTGTCAAGGGTCCAAACCTCAGCAAGCTTCATTGCCAATGAATTTGTGGACAGATTTTATTTATTTATTTATTTGTCTTTGGACTTGGATGTTTTGGGGTTCTTTTGTTCTTCCGAATGAGTAGTTTAATGTTTAGAAATGAAAACTTGCTCGAGGTCATGCAACAACCAAGCTGAAATTGTGTCTTTTTCATTCAGTTTTCTCACTTTTCTTCCCTCTTTCCAGTTTTTGTCACAAGCCAGATGACAGGAAAGTGCTCTGCTGCAGAGATTGAGAGGAAAAAACAGGAAGCCTTGGCCAGGAGGCGACTGCGAATGCAGACTGCCACAAAGCCGTAGAGCGACTTCGTCCTGCCAGCATTTTTTGCAACTTAATGCACTCGTCATTTCATACAAGTGGTTCAACCCTTTTTCAAAATTTCTTGTTTTTTGATGATTGTATCCAAGATGAAGGACTGTTGATAGTTCAGTATCGCATGACCTGATCCCGGGATATGTACTTAGCTTTCCGCACATATAGAACCTACTACTGGCTGTTTTTGCTGCTAATGTAATGTGTTTCATGGTAAGCATTTTTTAGGAACAGTTTGCTACACAGTCTCATATCTGTGACAATGTAAAGAAAAACTTCTTCACTACTTTGAAATATAGTTTACATCCACTGAGCTTGGAAAAAAAAATTCCAAATGCTCTGTTTGTTGTTTTTTTGATATTTAAGCCAATTTTGGATAGAACATTTTTATCTGGTGCTTTTTGCTTTTGTTAAAAAGTAAATAGCTTAATCTCTGTGTCACTTTTCAAATTGTAGCATCAAGGTTGACATATAAAACAGTATATTTTTGAAGCTATCCATAAGAAATGGATGCCTTCGCTTTAAAGCGAACATTAGCTTAACTGCTGTGTTCTCTGCTTTATGGGTCTGCTAAGACTGCTTAAGTGCCTGACAATTCTTTTAAAGCATACTTAAAATATTCATCCGTCTTCATAACTTTGTAATGAAAAAAGCCTTACTTTATTAGAAATAGAAATGAAAGGATATCAACACAACCTAGCACAAAATCTTTGCTTTGAGGCCAAGCTGAACATTTAATAGCTGATTCTTATTTGTGTTTCCTCTGAGCTTTCTTTGCTCACGTCAGTGTTTCTCCTTTTAGTTTTGCACAGGTCAGCATCAACAGTTGTACTGTAAAGACAGCGTTGTGGCCTCCGCTGGCAAAGTGTACTGTAATAGCTATGCTATGCTAACAAGGCTTGAAATTGTTTTTATATCCAGACAGGATGAAAATGATGAAAGATGAGAAACTCACACTACATTTTCCTATCATATTTTCATCATTTGTGCTGTAAAGGGCAGACCTGTGACATACAGGTGACAAATTCAAATAAAACTTTCAAATAGACTTCTTTGTTTCTACTTTATTGCTTCAGTATATCCTAATACTTTTGACTCCAGTACCTGTTGCTTAAAAACAGCATGGTAAATGTAGCTGTATTCATTCCCCCAGTAATTTCATTATGTTCATGTCTTGTGATAAATCAGAATACAGTTTGCTGCTAATGGTCTGTAGCAATTTCATTTAATTTCGTTCACATTTTCAGGCTTTTTTCTTTTTTTTTTTGCTACATCAACGACACCCCTGTAGTATTAAACAGCTGCTCAGGATTTTGAGTTTACACAGACGGCCTCCTCACTGGAGTTATTGGCGTCCATTACTGTAACCTCTATGTATTTCAGGGCTGTTGACAGGTCAAGCAGATATGATGGGCCCATTTCACAAATACTCAAATTTGTTTTCAACAAGTTGCTGCCCAGAAAGAAGAACCATTGTGAGCATGCAGTAGCCTCGCTATGAAGAATATTGTTGTTATTAGACATGAGGGATTATTTTAATATGAAAGCTAATTCGTCTTCTGACTCCTTATCATTCTACACAGCTGCTATATTGTGCGTGAGGGTAGTACAATGTTCGCCTTTGTAATCCCGAGAGAATTCCTCAGCGTTTCTCCTTCAAGACCATTCCCACCCATTACATGCCTGTGAGAGTTCCCAGGTGTGTGTGTGTATATGTGTGTAAGAGAGACGGGTGGTCTGCAGGTGTGTGTATTTGAGTATTTATTCCATTCAGAGGCGCCATCCTCCTCCCTGCCCTATCTCTTTCCCCTCCCCGCCCAGTTTGACTGTAAATCAGATGGCAGGGCAATTTGGCAACAGCATAAAGGCCTCTGGTTTTTATGACTATGATTATGGTTATGATGATGACTAGTATTTATTTCAACTATCTGATGAAACCCTTGGCTAAAGCTAACAGGTGTAGAGCAGGTACAATATCAAGCTCGCTGAAGGATCCCTGTAATGTCACCATAGAGAGCAAAATATTGTCCGCCAAACAGAAGAATGGGCTGTTTCAGCACCCGCTCGTCATGCCATACATGGAGCAATTTCTGATTATTGGATGGGAGTGGAGAGCCACAACGTTCTCTTTGTAGAGGGAGAATGATTTATGGCTGTTAGTCAGGCATAAGGCAGTAATTGCCCCAGTGACGATTATGTTACCATAGCACCTGTTTAAACTGTCTATTCTTATGTGAATGTTTTCATTTTTGGAAGAGGAGAGTTTGCAGCTTGAAAGTGATGTGTGAAGACGCTAATTGAAGATGGAGAAGGGTGCAGGATGGTGTGGTAGCAATTTAGGAGAAAGGGAGAGTGCATGACGGACAGATTTGTGTTGTGTCATCTGATCTATTAGGAAAACAGTCATTTCTTAAACAAGCAAGAAGAAAGAAGTCTATTCAGCAAGTAGAATAAATATACTGTACTTTAAAAACGACTGAAAAGACAAGTTGAGATCGTTTGGATATTCACAGCTGCATGTTTAAGCACTCTAAAAAACAGTGGTAGAAAAAATGTAAAGGACTACTTTAAGCTTTGATACTTTTACTTTACTCTTAAGATAACAAATCGACAAGAAATGCAATGCTCATGGCATGACAGCTGAAAGGCTGCTATTCTTGGCTTAATCCAACCGTACACCACTGATGTGTGAGCATTTATATGAAGTAGATCAAAACTGTCATTCATCACAGTACTCCTGAGCTCTGCGCTGATGAAAGATATGAAAAAAGGAATCACCTCGGATTTCCTCTGTGCTGGTAAAGTCAACGATTGTGCCCTCAAAAACTGCCGTGAAGGAGCTTTTGTGTGTGTTTGTGTGCCGGCTTTGTGATCTGTGAAACAGAGATTCCTCATCTTTGCAGGCATTTTATTTGAAAATAAATGATGACGGCAAGAGAAAGTTTTTCGGTTTGATGTCACTTCCTTATACAGATGTCTTCTGTTGACCCCACAGTTTAAATTATTTAGACTACAGCAATCGCTGATTGCACACCCTAATTATCAAAAGTGTCTCTCCTTAGGGTTTTCTTTTGTGTGTGTGTGTCTCTGCTTCTCTCTGATTATGTGAATTTTCTATATTCTATATTTGTACTATTGTTTTCCAGCACTTTGAATGTAGATCTACACCCACATGAAGCAAAATCACACTTTGTTTCTACTCCCAACAGATGGGGGTTTTACTCCATTTGATCTGAATGACCAATCCACTCTTTTTACACATCTAAGGGATGTTTGCAAGTTTAGACACTAGTCGACAGGCTGATGTTTCAGACCACAGATGTTGCTGTTGATCTGTTTGTTTCCCCATTGTTGTCAGCATGACTTTTAACTTTTATGGTAACTTTCACATTTTAACATTTCTAGTAAGGCATTTTTTTATTGGTTTTTTTATTATTATTATTTTATTTAGTTAACCTTGTTAAAGCCCTGCTCACGTTAGCTCACATGACTCATACCGCATTGATGTGGGCTGACCCCAATGCAAAACAGAAACATTCTATTGTTATTAGATTAATTTTAATGACTATCTAATTAGAACCAAACAAAAATGACCCAGAAAACCCACACACAGCTGGGATAACTGGTGATTTTCCACTACCGACTGAAGCAACACACTCATGTCACTTATGGCTTGTACAGAAGACTCTGTCTAAATAGTTGGTTTGCTATTACTGCTTAAGGAAACTCAAGCTCGAACACTAGTTTCATCCCTTCCTTTCTTTTCTTCTTATTGCTGTTTTTCTGCACTTCTCCCAGCATGGGGTTCATATTGCGGAAGTGAGTAATGAGACCTGGGGGCATACTAGTGTGCTGGATTACCAATACACTTGCAGCAGATTAATATGAAGCCAGGTTTTCTAAGTGCATTCACTGTGCCGCAAAACAGACTCCAAGAACAGCAAACATAAATTAAACATCTTTAGAAATATGACCTGAGGTAGCTATTGCCTCCTTCAACCAAGTGCTGAGCAGCCAATGGAGATAGCATCTCTAATCGTTTTCCCATGCTGTGAGGCCATGCTGCAGAAAGGCTAAACAGTGTTTTCATAGCTCCCAGATTACCTCCCAGAGTATGACTAATACATATCACACATACATCAGTTTTTTCACGTATTCTTACACTCTAACTCTGGCTGTTTCTCTCTTATCAGTTTGTATATCTGTGTCATGTCTGTTTCTATCACACACACACACACACAGATGGAGGAGGAGGTGTAGTGCAGTACTCTGGCAGCAGCCTGTCAGCAGCGTAAATGACCTGTGAAGAGTTTCACGGTGCGTGTCATTAGGCAGCTTAAGATTTGTTTCAACAGTGCTTTACCTGAAGGCTCCATTCATGGGCCCCCAGGTATGACTGCCCTCCCCACAGGGGGATTCAAAGGGTAGTTGCCAAATTCCAGTACTCCATCCACACCGAACAGTGATGGAAAGCCTGTGAGCATCATGGGGCAGTATTTCAGTGTCGAACATGCTTTGAGAAAGAGGTGTCATGTTTTTCAAAACTTGTTTAGACTTATTTGTGCCGTTTTGCTGGGACACTTATTTTAATCATTGCTCGGTATTTTACCGTGTAACTGGATTTCTTTGGAAATTCACTGGAAGAAGATGGATTGTACAGCATTAAAGCTGAAGTCACATTTGCGTAAAAGCATTTTAACAGTGTATTTGTGTCTTGTTAAGATATTGGAAGCTTTGGTGTGAAAACAAACATACATCCATTGCAGTGATATTACTGTTCACCACTTTTTGACATCCTCAGGCAGAACTTATACAGTATGTTGTTTATTTAACTCTGCTGTCTGACTAATTTGCAAGTAGTTAATCACTATGATATATTTTGTTGGCTAAAAAGTCATGTAAAGGTCAATGGCACTCAGACTTAAGAGCGATAAGGAGGATGAAGCTGTCTACCGAACCGTCTTGTTATTATAATCTAAATCATTGCTTTGGAATGGAAGAGAGGAATAGAAAAAACACTATTTGTGAAGGATTTATTATCTCACTGAAAGCTCTGCAGTCAACTCAACTTTCTTAGATTCCTAAACTTGTACACTTTTCAAGCTGGATTATCGCTGTTTTTTTTTTGTTTGTTTGTTTCGTTTTTGTTTTTTTTAATCTTCATCCAAATAGATCTCACATTGATATTCCAGCACTGCCATGCTTTATTAAGCATGCTGATAAGGGTCTGCAGACTTGTGTTTTGAGAAGCGAGACTTTCTTGCACACAGCCAACAAATATCCCCGCTGCCACATTCCTCAAGCCTATATCTGCCAACACCTTTGCGCTACAATGGCTTTGGCCCTTTTCTCCCCAGCCCATAATAGTCAACGTGGGCTGTAATGGTCTGTTGACAGGTTTAGGCTGAGGTAATTTTGTTGCTGGGCTTTACAGTGAGGTGCCAAATCTTCCCCTGAGGAAAAAAAGAGCAGCAGAAGCATTGAAGCTAGCTATAGGCAGATTGATATTAAAAAGTCTGGAGAGAATGAGGCAGCAGATCCTTTCTACATTGGGGCCTTAAGGATCTGGAGGTAATTGGAGGCTTAGTTTTTGCTTTGTTGTTCAGTAAGTGACCCAATATATAAGCTGGGTGCTAAAATGTTAAGTGGCGCTAGCTTCTGTGAGTTGTGTGCTCCTGAGTAAAAATGGCCCCCACTGTGCAGAGACACAGTTCATTATTTGAAGCAGGACTGCATAAAGAGAGGCCAGCTGAGTGGAACTCCAGCTGCCAAACTAATACACATGCACACAAATGCAATGCAGAAACACACCATGGAAAATGCAACGGAAAGCAAGACTGCTGGGGCCAAGGGGTTCCCTTTGCAATGTGCAAAGCAGATCAACCAAACACACACACACACACACACACACACACACACACACACACACACACACACACACAGGAGTGCACAAGCACCTGCCAGCTGACCTCTCCTGTGGGATAGAGGTCCCAGGCTTCCCCACTGCTCCAGAGCCTCCCACCCACTGCACACACGCACGCACACGAGCTGTTGTTGTGACCTTTTCAGGGTCATGCTGGGCCCTGCCTGTGCCTGCAAGCTGATGGTGACTAGCTAATGATATTCGTCTCTGTACTGCTATATCATCTGGCTCTCATTTAGGACTTGTTTCAGAGGAGGGAAGGAAGTTCATTATAGTGTACTCAGAGTATGGATGTGTTTCTTGTATTGTAAAAAAGCCAAAACAAATGTAAATGATTCAAAAACATTCTGTTCTTCCTACATGCAGTCTTCACTGTATTTTTCTCATATTTTTCCTTTATAAAAACCCCAAACTACTTTAAAACTGAAGTACTGCTGCTGTCTGTACTGTAACAGTAGCCTTTACTCATCTCCAGTCCTGAGACTAACTCTAACCTCAACCCTTAAAGTGGCAACTGACCTTCCAGCATAACAAAATCACTCGCATTGATCATTTGTATTTTAAGTGGGCAGATTATTTACCCTTGTTTCTCATTTGAATTAAACAAATTAAAAATATCATAATAGACAACCTCGTTTTGTATGTAGAAAAGGAAACAGTTCACACATACAGAAACATGGAATGATAAATTCCTTGAACAAATGCCAAACACTAAGTCTCAGGCTTACTCGCCCTGGACATTTAACTCCAACCTCCCTTCTGGGGTAGAGCATATTAGCTGCAGGGGTGTACTCTTCATCTTGGCTCAGATGTCTCCCCTGTTTCCCAACCCTCTTTACATACTGCAAACTTGGCAGCTAACTAGCCCTACAAAAACAAGGTAGTTTCAGTTACTACCCGATTGGTGTACTCCCACGCTGCTAAGCAAGGCCCCGACTCCTTGTGAAGACATGCAAAACTGAATCCTAAAACAAAAACATACAAATCTGCGTCTTGCTCTCAACGGAGAAAACACAGGGCGAAGTCTTGATGGAAATGTTTCATTTCTTTTGCCTCCCAACAGATGCTAAACGAGCAGCACAGCACTCTCTCGATTTGCATCTTTAGTTGCTTTGTTGATTTGGTAACACATATTTGCATTTGGAAACAGCTCGAGTAATTTGACTGGGGACCCCCAATTTGCCTTTGAGGAGAAGTCTGTTCTACAAACATTGCTGCGTGTTGGCATTCCTTTCTTTTCCTTGCTGTTTGGTTTTTAGTGTGTTTGGGAGTGTGAGCTAGAAAAAGTGAGTACATTACTGAACATAACCAAGTCTTATAACTGAGCGAGAGCCTCGATCTGCCATACATATGAGCCTCTTCTACGTGTTATACTTTGTCAGATAGAGAAAGCAGAAAGCAGTAGGCTCTGGATTTGGACAACTTTCTGCTCTATATTGGGATTTGTATTTGTGTGTGTTCTTGTCTTGTACACTTACAAAGACAGACACATAAAAGATAGATTAGGCACAGATCTCTAGTTTTGGTCTGTTCTCACATTTTTGATGGGCTACGTAAAGGTTCAGTTTCACTCCACTTGCTGAAATACAAAACGTAATCTATTAAATCTTGGTCATGGACACAAATTCCACATTTTTAGTCAATATGGACACAGAAAGCAGCTGCACTACAGCCTGATGACAGTCTGTGAAATAGTCATGACATTTTTGATTTGTGCTCATGGACACAAACTGGAAAATACCCATTGGGAAGCAAGAGATAATGCAGGTGCAATCACAGGAGGTTCACATAAGAGAGTAGAGTTTGAATCCCACACTAGACTAGTCTTATATTTCTTTGTTAGGTTTAGACACTAAAATTAGTATGTTAGGTTTGGAAAAACAAAAGTCATGGTTTGGTCATGTTTATGGAAAAAGTGTGCAGAAAAAAAATTATGAGGCCCTAAAAGACTACAAACACACAAGAAATGCCACTTATGTGTGTGTTTTCAAAATGATCCATCAGGTTTTTGTGTATTTTTATTTTGGCTGCATCCCTGCTGGTAATCATCAGACCTATGATGTTTCTGCCCAGGACATTTGGCTGGCGTATTAAATGCTGATTCAACACTGAGAACTGCTGCGAATACCAACCTTCCACCTTTGTTTACCCCAAACAAACTGCTATTCCTGCTACAGAGGCCACGTTCCATGTGTGCCCGAGACATTTTTCCACATTCAAACTGAATGTTTAGTGAAACACACGCAAAGGCTTTCGTGACCTGGATCTTCTGTGTGTGCTGTAGCTGTGCATAGATAACAAAACCAGCTCTTTGATTCACATTTTCAGCTTCTGTTTGCAGAAAACAAATGCAGTCAAAGCAAACAAGGACTTGCTTTGGTGGATGTGGGAAATCTCAGAACAGCTTGCATCATCTGAAATATAAGAATCACTCGTACAGCCATAACTGATTTGTAGTTTTTCATTCTTTGAGTTAAATTAAGTGTATTTTTATTTGGTTATATGTGCCAGTTTATTTGCATGTACACCGAGCAGAGTACCCCCAACGAGTCACCTCAACCGTGGTTTTCTCCATCAATACTATCAAAACAAGCCTGTCCTGTGTCACACATGACACCTTGACATATAAGGCCTGTTTACATGCTGCAAACTCCCCCACCACACTGCCACTCAACCGCCCACACGCAACCCACGCTAAAGGTTACCATGCTGGGATTTTAATCTACATGTGAAATGTGCTCTCCTACGCCTCTTCTTCTGTCTAGTCAGCAATCTGGCTATTGCCCTGCGACTCAGAGAGCCTTGCTTTATTGATTGAATGGGTTTTAGTTTGGAACACACACACTGGAAAACATCCATCCATCCACGTACACACATACTGGTGACTTTGTTGCAAGATGGAGGGAGGGAGAGGGATGAGTGTCAGGCCTCGCGTGATGGGCGAACATCAATCATTGCTTGTCAGCCTCGCCTTTTTTCTTCACCCCACTCTGCCCCCACCTCCTCTCACTTTTTTTCTGCTTCACTGATCAGCCTTTGTTTTGAATGGTGGTGCTGGTGTGTATGTGGGGAATGCAGTCTGGCCACACGGACAAGACGTGGGCAGCTTCCAGGTGTTATTATTCTCAGATGCCAATTAAATCTTGTGTCGTCTACTTTTGTACCTCCAGGTCATGACAAACACCATGCATTTTAATACGTTTGACATGTGATAGACATTAGCATTGTGAGCCCATTAAAGTTTACGTGTATGCGTAGGAGTCGCGCATCCATGCATTTCTGTTCCTCTGTGTTGAGTTCATTTGCACTGTGTTTGTGAACGCAAGAATTTCAAGCAAATATGAAGATCATTAGAGGTGTGTTATGAAAACCGGTCTTCAGAAGCAATTTTATTTTAATTTTAACAAATTGCAAAAAGGTAGCATACTACAAACTTAATCACATTTGACTTTTTTTATTGGTTCCCATCAGTGTCTCTGACCACAATTGATGCACCATTAAGATTGCATTCAGTTGTCTAAAAAGGGACATATTAAAACCTGGTTCCTCTTTACTGCACGATGATCACAGACATGATCTCCAGACACATTCATCCACTGAAGAATTCCAAAAGAATTTCCCACTGAAATCATCACTGTCTCCATGTGGTGTGAAGTGTGCGCATCCACAGCTCTTTGCTGTAACTTAACAAACACCACCAGCTTTCAATCCCACAGAAATATAATGAAGAGGGCATGTCTTTGCAGATTTTATTTTATACTCAGATATCTGCTGTTTAAGAGGTTGCTTGCTTTGCCCAATGTAGAGTAGGCCACAGGGACATGATAACTTGTAAATCACATGAGTTGACTTACAGTCTTTAAATTCCCTAAGAGGAATTTTATTCCCAGAGTGGGGGTGATTTAATAATTCTGTGTTTATTACATCTTTCCAGGAGGTACATTTCCACATACACATGCCATTTGTTGTAAGCCATGTATTCTTGATTTGATATTATTTTATATGGAAGAATACCGTAATTTAGTTTTTCCTTTTCTTCTCTGACTGTGCTACAAACGGTCGAGATGCAGGTTTTGACAAGAAAGAGCAGTGTGCAGCACAATAAGGACAGCTGATGTAAGCAGTAGAATCAGATATGTCTGTTCTACTGCACTGATTTTAATCTAAAACTGTCAATCATGGGTCTCTGACTTATCATCTATTTTCACAAGCTGCGTTAGGAAAAAAAGCCCTGATTGATCTTGATTAAAAAGATATTGAAAGGTAGATGACAGAAAACTATGCTTTTTTTCTGTGCTTGGAATGGCCTTGTATTGAAGCATATATAAGAACTGTACAATATGTTTTTTTTTTTAGTTTATTTGTAGAGGAACAAATATGTTGCATGAAGACACCACAGCATTCATGGGCTTATAAAAACATAAACCTGAATAAAAAATTACCAAAAGACAGTACAAAATATAAATCGCTAATTTAAAACTCTTTTGTTTTTTTAATATAAAATGATCCTAGGTATTACTCAATGTGAGATCAGGAATTCTGCATGTTGAAACCTAAAACTAAACAAACAAAAAAGCTGTTGGTCCAAATGAAGAATAATGTAAGGACACCCTAAATTTCCTACTGGATGCTCCATGTGTTAAAACCCCCCAATTCTGACTATAACAACAAGGTCACTGGGCATACGAGGAGCCTGATTATGAAGGCATTTATAGATCAGTTATTTGCTTTATGGCTGTTTCTTTTCATTTGTCCATCTCTGTGTTGGTTGACTTTTCTGTGTGCTTCATGTTCAAATTTCAGAGAAACCGGAGGATAAGAAGACATCCGGAACTAATAGACTTTCCAAAGACTTGAGCTCAGAATATAACGATTTATGAATCGGCCAGGGACAAGTGCTTCATCTGTTTGTCAGGGAAACATATATTTCTTCTTTTCCCTTTTTGGAAAAATGGATTTGGCCCTCCACCAATCACTGGGAGTGTGTTCTCTTCATGTTGTGCCAAAAACTACAGCATGCTTCTCTTTCTCTGTTAGTCGCTCTCCCTCTATTTGTTATTATGCTTTGTGTTGTGTGGAGAAAGCCCCAGTGTGTCTTATTTGTTATGGGTGCCAGGGGCTGGGGGAGATGTGTTTTCAATTACCACTTGGTAGAATGACTGATGGTAAGACAATCAAGCACAGAACTTGAGCTCAGTGTGTATGTGCGCGCGTACATGTGTGTGTGTGTGTTCATCCACACGCAACAGCTACATTTGAATGTGTGCAAGCTTGCCCGTGCATGCTTCTTTGTGCACTTTTATGTGTGCATGAAGGCATGTGTGTTTCTATGAGATCTGCACTCTGATTTTTCTCATATTCTTTCATTCAACATTGTTGGGTCAGCAAGGAAATTGTCACCATTGTTAAAGAAATAATTGAATATAGCAGCCAAAAGCAATAGATTTTTTTTCTGTTTTTGCTAAAACATAATGACAGATTTCCATTGCTTAAAATTATTACTCTTATCTATTAAGTTTCAAAATGATCCTTGGGGATACCACCACATCATTTTTTACTTCTTTAGCTGTTTGCCAACATTTCCTCTTAAACCAAAATCAGACCACAACAATAAGAGGCATATGATACTAAAAGCAAAACCAATCCTGACCATGGTTGTCATGAAAAATATCTAGGAAGCATTGGTGGTCCAATACTGAGGATACTGTCCTCAGGAAACCAAAGCTGAAAAGACACAAGATACAACAGCCTGCCTTAAATGTACGTGTACTGAACAGTATAAAAAACAGAAAAGAGCAATTTTGTAGCATTAACATAAATCGTCTTAACCATTACATCCAATCAAGTGCAATAAAGTAAAGTATTTGATCCCACTGAGGTTTCTTTTTTCACAATAACTGAACTGTCATTTATCTAGAAGCAGCAGCTCATTTGGCACAAAGGCCCGCCTACTGGAAGGAGAAAGCCGCTTTGCTGTAGTTGTACTGCATATTTTTTATGCCTGTAGTTGTGGATAAATGCATGACAAAATCCTCACCTTTTCCTTCTATTTAATATTATTCCACAATTTTCAGTCATTTTTTAAAAAGTGTTTCAGGGGATAGATTTACACTCATAAGGTGTGTACCCTGAGTGTGGTCAGCAATGTGCCGAGATTCTTGCAATGAAGGTAGATGGAACATATTTTACCCTAAGTGAGGCTAACTACATGTTACCACATTACCATTTTACCACACATAAATATAACAGATCATAGCTCAAACTACACCTAGTACTAGCTAGAGGTAGCAGACAGTTCTGTTGAGACGTAACAGTAACATAACCTGACACTGTTTACTTGGAGATGCCCCCTGTGTGAACTTTGCCAGTCAAACACACTTAAGTAATGGCAGCAGGTACTGATGACAATGAAATAACACTGAAGAAAGAAAGTGTCTAATATTTAGTTTTTACAAAGTCCAACCTCACACATATGTTCCACAGCTAAACAATATACTTGGGAATAGAACAGTTTCTCTCATCCTGTTGTGTTTCTCAAAAACTGGGCTGATAGCATTTGCTAATGTAATGTTAACCCACAATGTATCACTCTGTGCTACATTAGTATGCTCTACATTCAAAAATATTTTAAAGTTTTTGTAGTGCATTCAGTATGAAGGGATGCTGCTCAACTGTAGAGCAAGTTGAGAAAATCAGGTGCACTTAGTGAGATAATCAACTGAATCACAATTGTGCAATTTTCTGTTTTTTTGTATTTTCTACTAAAATGTACTAATTTCATCCTGTAAGATCCTTATGTAAACTGTGCATGCTTAAGCCCCTCAGCCTGCCTTGGTTCAGATGCTTGGCTAAGTATGCTTTCATGCAGTACACTCCTACACTACATACTTACTTGTGTAGTATATAAATTTTGACAGTGTAGTGGTGTCTCAGTCTGCACAACCTGCACATGATGAATTGTGCACTTACTGAGAATGATGTTTCTCAGTGTTTGGCTGTGTTGTCATGCTAGCTTCTGTCTTTTCTGGACATTTTCAACTTGCCATGTTTCTGTTCACACAGAAAATTTAGCATATATATTAACAAAAATTTAATGTGTGGATTTACCTAAAATGCTTAAAAAAATAAGGTTTAGCTAGTTAGATATCGTTGGTATGACTATTGCTCCCTTTTGGAGACTACTGGAGGCATTAAGTATATACTGTCCAACAGTCATTAACATAATAGAGGGTACAGGGGCATCCACACTTGGTGAAAAGACACCCCAAAATATCAGTGACACTCCGTGACTTCACGTGACGACAGACAAAAGAACCAGCAGTGATACAAAGTGGGAAAGATCGCTGGTTCAGTTCCAGCTGGAGACACAAATCCCATTTGCGGTTGTGCCAGGAAGCAAAAAATAGCGCAATAGCCAAACCAATTATGCAGTGCTACCCTGTGGGGAAACTCTGTGGCAAGGGAGTAGTTACTACTACTTAAATGTTGTTGAAATGGGAGCTTTACTGACTTCACGAAATTCCTCCTGGGTGTCAGTCTTTGAGATTCTTCGTCAAGTTTGTTGCAGTGCTGCGTGTTCAGCTGCTAGTGAGGGGTGGGGACGTGTCCTCGCCTGTTTGGAGTGCTGCTGTGTGAACTGGATGAGGCCAGGATGGCACTGTTGGCATCAATACTATTGCAAATAAGTTTCCAGTCTGATAGTAATTTTTAGTATCAATTAGTAATCGAGTATACATTTTTTGACAATCATACTTGGTATATACACTGCCTACAATACTTACAGTACTGAGGAAAAATTAGTAATGTAGTGCTTTCAGAATTTTATAATCCAAACGTACCATATGTATTATTCTGGTGACATTCCTATTGGCGAACTATTAACAACTGGAGTCTGGAACGTCTGCTGTCTACAAAGTGATGCGCAATGTGAAGTGATGATCCCCTTTAAGTCTAGAAATATGGGATTTAAGACAAAGTGCTTGCTTTACATTTTATTATAGAGTTCAAAGTTCAAAGACAACCAGTTGCAATTCCAAGATGTGTAATACTTCTTGTCAGTGGTTTCTTAAAGTGTAAAGAATTTTGGAAGCAAAATTAGGGCATCACTAAAGAAAAAAAATCCAGATACAATATAAAATCTTCTTGTCCTTTTTTCCCAGCATGGCTATCCAAACAAAGTGGAACAGTACTGTTGAATAAAAGCACAAAACATGCATAGACACAGACATATGGGCACACTCTCATATCAGCACACAGTGTGAAGAGAAAGGGTGTATTAGAAGTGCATTGTATATTTATGAGGCCATGTGGCATCACATTTAGTCCACATTCATTAAAATATTGAAGAGCTTTCTCTCCCCTCTCTGACTGACTTAAACTAACTCATCTACTCAAAACAAGAGCACAAGTTTTTTAGAGCGAAGATGGATAAAATGCCTCGATATAGCACCTATTTTAAATGAATTTAATAATAATTTATTTAGGGTTTTTTCAAAAGCAGATTACAAAAAATGAACACACAAAACAAGTTCTGCTAACAGGTTTACTCAACAGTAAAATTCTCTTTGTGGGAGTAATAGTTATAAAATCAAAAGAAAAATAGCAGTCACATATAGCGTGACTCATATAGTCTCATACAGTGTGTTCAGTAACATTCAAATAATTTAAGTAAGCAACTCAAGAATTAAAACCTCATCAGGAATAATGTCATTTTTATTCCATTTCTTTTTGTTCTCTTTTGATTTTGTTGCTATTGATCCTTTTTTCCTTTGGAATTACAACAGTGACCTCTAGTGTGGTTGTTTCCCTGAAGACCTGAGAGTAAGTCTGCAGCAGCAGAGATGATTACGCAAGTAACGTGTACGTCCATGTATGAAACTTCACTCTTGATTTTAGCCCACATTGCATCGTTAGAGCCACGGCTGAACAGCATGTTTAAACTCGTTGCCTTTTTCAGTAGCTCCAGGTGATTCTGTTGCAGCCCAACAGTCTGAGTAGAATTTCCAAATAATGTTTGTTTTACTCAGCTTGCAAAACCAGATGGATGGAGTTCAACACTTGCAACAAATACCAGGAAGTTTAGATAATTTTTGGAACATAATAAAAAAAAAATACAGCTGAGTTTTGTGTGGCTGAAACTTTATCCGCCATCATCTGAAGAGCTTTTGCGCAGTAAATTGAATTTGTTACTGCATGAGGGCTAATTATTCCCGCAAACTACAACGTAGCAATTACTTAGCGACTGAATGCTACATAGATTGCAATCTTATGTTCTCTTTCAACTCAAAACAGATGACATGGAAGTGTTCCCCAAAAATCTGGAAAATTAAAATGTCAAGCAGTGTACACACACACACACACACACAGCCTAACCCTGTAGTGTGTAACATAAAAAATGATGTGTGATCCCCTAAAAATCACTTTATGTTTGATGGGCAGAATTCAGAGTAAATCTTGCAAACCGAATGTTCATTAAGGCAACAAATGACACTGCAATAAATTATAAACCTTGTGTTCAGGTGTAAACACAATCACAGTACTCAGACGTACTGACAGCACCCACATGACAACAAACTCCCACCAGTACAAATGCCACCCAGGACCAAATCACCACATCTCAGAAACCCCTCTCTCTTTCTCACACACACTTGTTCTCCACCAGTGAGGCCCTTTAGCCTCAGACTCTCCACAATGAAATTTTCATGCAGCCATATGGAGGAGTATTGGTGAGAGAGATTTACTGTCAGGGCTAGACGTCCCGGTGGAGAAAACAAGGAAACTTGAACACATTGGCTTCTGTAAATCAGAAGGAAAGGAGAAGAGCTCCTGGATTTTGCCACTGCTCCTCCTGACTATATGAAGTTTTAGTATAGGGAAAAAGTCTCTGTGTTTATGTACCAGTGTGGGAATCTGCATCTGCATTGTGTGGCATTTGTGTCAAAGTTCAGCTAAGCAGGTATTGCAGAAAAACAGTGGAGGTGTTGACCCCTATTCTTTGCCATGATATTATGAAGGAAATGGAGGAAATGGGGCCTTTAAATTGACCACAAACTTTAGAAAAACAACCCACTGTAAGGGGAAAGGTCACTGTTATTGTAAGACAACACTGCAGTGATGTTAATACTGCCCCTGTGAATGTGTATGTTTTACATTGTACTGTAAATAGCAGGTATAGCTGGATCTGTGTTGTATTTGTAATCAGCTCTGAGTGACAGAGCAGGAAGAAAAAATGATCCAACCGCGGGTTGTTGACACTGTCAGATTCCTTGTCATTGTTACCCAATTTTCAGTTAAAGTAACATTTCAACATTTTAAGAAATGTGTGCTCAGTGGTGTTTGTTTTTCTTGCAGTTATATAAGAAGTTAAATTTGATTTTGAAGTCTGTATGTTAATTTTGGAGTTAGATCAAGGGGATGATTAGCTTAGTTTAGGATTAAGTCTGAGCCAACCAGCGCTGACCAAACTTCCAAAATCCACCCTTAAGCTCATCTAAAGCTCACTAATGAAAGCATTTTTGTTTAATCCTCAAACAGAAATGGGAAGACTCAGCTGCAAGAGTTTCCTGGTAAACTTTAAACTAAATTACAAACAGACAAAATAGTGTATAATCAATAAAAAGACAATAAATATCAGGTAGTACCGGAGGTAAGTAGATAAAAAGCAATATCCAAGTTACAGGCAGGTGAAAGATATAATAGATAAATGTATTGATCAGCATGGCAGATAATGTAATGTAATGTACTTGCATTTACATAGCACTTTTCTAGTCTTACTGACTACCCAAAGTGCTTTAGACTACAAGTCACATTTTAACCATACACTCATAAAGCACTTTATCTACCTCACATTAATGACTAATTTAGAATCACCAATTAACCAAACATAAATGTCTTTGGACTGTGGGAAGAAGCAGGGGTACCAAGAGGAAACCCGAGGAGGCATAGGGAGAACATCCAAACTCCACACACAGTCGGGATTCAAACCAGGAATCTTCTTGTTGTGAGGCATCAGTTCATCGTTACCACCATGTGACGTGTAGTGAATGGACAAAAGGACATAATAAAAGTAGAAAATCTTTGCTGTTGTCACTGTTAAACCAGGAAAACTGTTCCTCTGATCACAGACGTGTCAGAACCCAAATGTGCCAAGATGGATCAATGAGCAGCAGAAATGTCAACCAGATTCCCAGTGTTACAGAGCAAGAATGCTGAGGGGGATTATGGCACATGGTCGTTCTTCCTGATAGCCTTTTTATCATTCATACATGCTAATGACTGGGTTTAGGATGGATGGATGATTAGGCAAAGACGAGCAGCCTGAGTGTTGACACTGTAATGAGACTGAGGGAGGAGATTTAGAGATTGGAAGTTGTCTGAAGTAAAGATGAAGCTTATGGGCTTATAGTTTTATCTTAGGCAAACGATCACACCTGCCAATACAGCACATTCTCACCTTAGAATGTACTGAGGTTTGGTTAAGTCACATTTAAACACAGTGGGTACACCTTTGGGGTCACTTCACCTGCTGTGAAGCATCTTTCTGTGGTGGCATGAATGAAAAGATTTCCATTCAAAACACAAACATTTGCATTGCATTTACAGCAGCTATCAGTCTGCGATAAAGAAGATTAGATGTTTTACAGATTAAATCTTTATTAACAGATATCTGCAGCTGAACGTGCAGAATGTGTGTTACCTGAGTCCTATGGATCAGTCATTTTTGAACTGTTGAATAGACTTTGGTTTCCTGCTGGTAAACAGACCTTAAAGAAAACAAAGAAAGAAAGAAATGTTGCAGAAAAGTCTACATACACAGTTGCTTTAGGGTGTTATGTTACCTGCATGTCATAATGTTGAAGCATGTTATCGTACTGCATTCCAGTTCCTATGGATTCGCATGTGTTTAAGTACACACACACATAGAGTAGACTTTCTTGTATATCCAGATTCATGATGACATTTACTTTAAATGAAGTCCCCGGGACATTGTTCTAAAGTTAGACATTAGAGGTAAACTTTGGCCACCCACTCTGAATCCAAACTTAATTTTTACCCAAACCCTAAAACCAAGTCTTTAGCTTCAAAGAGCCGTTCATAGATGTGGCAGAACATGAAGACAGGCCAGAATGTTGCACTGGAAGCCAGAGGTTTTTGCAGACCAAAGGAACTTTGTTCTAACAATGTTAAACATAAAACACACACAGTTTCCTTGAAGGTATATCACTACTTAATGCCCAGCGTTATTAACATCGGTCATTTCATGTCAAAAGCTTGGGGTCTTTCTGGTCTACAGTCGCTCTCTTTCTCAAGTGAACCTGAATCGATGCCAAGATCAGGGGAGCAGTGTAAACATCCAGGTCTCAGCTCAGAGCCTGCCGGTCCAGACTGCACAAAGCCTCCAGCCTCACCTCAGCCAGCACATTCCCCCCGCGTCACTCAAAGACCACAACAATCCTGTCTTTGTTGGCCAGTGATTGATGACACACAGGAATTTCATTCATGACCGCCCTGTGTTTTTGGGTTACCGTGACGACCAGGTGAAAACAGAGTGCACTGGGGGTATTGAGTTTCCCAACCTTGATCACAGGGAAAGAGTTTAAGGGGGAAAAAAGGAGAAGCAACATTGGAGAGGTCACTGTAGAAGTTAAACAAACAGCCATCACTGTTATCACAGAAGATAAGCGGTGGGAATTATCTTATTGATCGTTCGCAGGTCCAGTCGATGCTCACTGTGTGTCGTTTCACACAGGTGACTTGAAATGTAACATTTCCTTCTCAGGTTCTCTGGTGTTTTTTTTGGTGCATTTGTAGTTTTGCTGAATTCAATAGAAGCCATAAAGTTTTAAGATAATTTGTTTAAGGTTTAAAAATTTGCTATAACATCATTTTTGGACAGATTGCATCGGTTTCACACAAGCCAAGTACACAAATGTGTTCATAAAACTGAAGCAGTGCGAAAGCAAATGCCACATTACTTATAAGTAAAGGGTCCCAACACACATGCACATACACACACATTTTCCCCGAGCACACACATACGCACACACTCACATTAAGCACACTCATTTAATGGATATAGCTAGTTGGTAAAGTGCACCATTAAGAGAGTCGAGAGGCTGAGCATAACAAAGCTCTGATGCAATATTCATGCCTTCTCATTCTGGGCTAATGCTGTTTTTCCTCCATTCCAAAGCAATGGATTTGCACATTACATGTCCCTATAAAGATTCTTAAAGTGTACGTGAAGATTTTCTTAGAGCACTTGATCACCTTATTCCACAGTGGGTAATTAGGAATTTGTTTGTCCACATACCCATCAGATAGACATAAACACATTAAATTGGAGGGGTCAGAGCTGCAAAGAGCAAGTTAAGTGTTTAGATGTCTTACCCAAGGACAAAACACAGAGATGGACAATCTGAAAATCAACTTTAAAAACATCATTCTAAGTGCTTGCTGGTCAGTTTAAGTTAAGCAATAAAAACTACTAGAGTACGATAATGGCAGAATCAGAAAGGCATTGAAAGTCCACTAACTGTGGACAGCAAGGGTATTCTGCGTTTCTCATTGTAATGTCATTATGTCCACCTCAGCAGTTTGTCTATAATGAAAAATTGTTTCTGCCACTGAAAAACAAAACAGAATTTAAGGTCATTATCGCAAAATTTATATTTGCTAATAAGCTTCCGTACCATTCAAATCAATACGAATAACAGTAAAATTTGTAGATTTGAAATTGTAGAATTTCAAATAACAAACAGGAACCTTTTTAATCCAATAAGTTTTGTATAAATTTGTACATTTGTGTGACTATTCAGTTGTATTTATCACAACATCACCTGAAGCCAATTTATATTTTGGGGTAAAGACCCTACGTTAACAGAAAATCCCAACAATCAGATTACAGCCTGGAAACAAGCACTTGGCGACAGGGAGAAGAAAAAGCACGCTTTTAACAGGACGGTAGAACCATGATCAGGGAGGGGCAGTCATCTACGGAGACTGGTTCAGGATGAGGCGAGGGAAACGGGACAAAAGGCAAGCTGTTGAAGAGAGCCAGAGATTAATAATAACTAATGATTAAATGCAAAGTGTTGTATGAACACATGGATTTTGGAAACCTATCTGTAAAACTGCAAACATAACATGCTGACCAAAGCTACCATTCAGCAACAGTCCGAGCTCATATTTCTGGAATGGCAAAAGTAATTATTTTAAGTTTAAAAAATGTCTAGATCATATTCTAATTTAGAAGCATCATATGTTATATGGTCAAGTGGCCGTGCATAGCTGTATAAGATTAAAAAAAGATGAAAAGAAGTATTCAGTATCCTACCAAACTCTCCTTTAATCTCACAGAAACAAAGGCCTTTTAGTGACATAGATTTGCAGCTAATAAAGCACTCTAGCATATTTTAGCCTTCATCTACCATGCAATATGTGAATATATAAAAATGTTTGATATCCTCATCTGAGCTCCCATCCAGGTATGAATTATTCACCTCAGCATGGCCACTCCATTATGTACCATTCCTGCCACTTAGGCTGATGCTCCTCCTCAGCTCCATGAATACAGAGGCATTAGGCTTCTCACTCTAACACTTATACACACAAACATGCACAGTTATATACAGTTCATGCACACAGACACAGGCATGCACTACAGCATGCACATTATAAACTTTATTCACATTTATATAGCACATAAATACAAATATGGAATATAACTACAACACAGGCATGCACACTCACAAGACATGCACGCTTGCCAAGTGATTTAGAGGCTGAATAGCCTTACACAGCCAGACCTGTCTCCACAGTGCTGTGTAGTCACTGAATAAAAGCCTTACCTTGAACATGAAGACATTTCTCTCTCTGTTCTCACACACACAAACACACACTAATCAAACAGGGTCCTCATTCTCTACTGGTAATCAGTGCCATGTTGAGATCATCTCCCACTCCCCACAGTGTACACACACTGTAACCTATCATTCCATAAACCTAGAAAGAGTCATTATCGACTTCCCTCTCAGTTTAAAATACCACTCCTTTATCAAAGGTTAGTTGTTATCGGCTGTTTGTTTTGCACACAAACCACAGGCTGTACAGAGGGAGAAGTGAGGAAGCGACCTCTGGCAGCCCAGACTGATGATGACAGCTTTACGGCCCGTGATTGGAATACAACCATCAATTACGGCATACTGCACGTAGAAAGTAGACAGTATCAAACAACAATACAGACTAGCTTGTGAGTGATCTTATACCACACAAACTCTAATGTTATAAAGTATGCAAACAATCTAACTTTTGTTTATGCGCTTAGTCGAGTGATAGACCTGTCAAGGGTATGCTCCAGTATAAGCTCCAGCCTGCCAATGACCCTGAACTGGGAAAATGAATTGATGGACAGACCTAGTTTTGTTTTTCTCTTGAAAGTAAAGTTGTAAGTTGACTACAACTGGACTTATATGGAGTGTAAGTGAAATACTATACTGATATAATGTTAAAATGCACATTAAGTGACAAAAAAAAATACATACGAATTTTTTTTTTACATCGAGCTAAAGGATGAACCGAAGTATCAGTGTATCAGTGCACAAACTAGTTGAGTTTTCAGGATTCATCTGCTCATTTAAATTTTGATTCTGATAATAATTTAACAGAAAACCTTTCAAGCCACAGTGGAAAAAATGTTTTGCCCCCGTTAAGTTTCCCTCCATTTTTAAATTGGACAAAAAACTTTTGAGAATAGCCCTTAAGTCAGTGATTAACTTTCTTCCCGTCTGCCGCAAGCCCAGCACGCCTCCAGTTCCAATAGCACCAGCAGTGTGATACATTACACTGCGTTCTCATTATGGCCACCTAGGGTTTTCCAACAGCTTGTACGGTCCACGGTGAGTCGGCTTTCCTGCAGTGCTTGAAGGGTTGGGCACTGCTGCTAGCTAGCACCAGGTGTGAGGAGAAACTAGAACTCCCTTTCTCCCTTCTGTACCACCACATGGATCTCAGAGCCAGAATCAGTTTATTTTAATCATGTACAAATGCAGAAGGAGCTAAAGTGGGCTTATTTACTTGCACCTGTTTAGGATATCAAAGAACAACAAACCATTCTAGCCTCTACCCTCATAGCCTCCTTATTGTGCTATTTAAGCCTATTTAAAAAGTCAGTCAAACATGGCCATTAATGAAATAAAGGAAATGTGATCCTCCTAAGGGATCTGTGGTTTTGATAATTGCATTCCTTGGTGACTTGTAATGCAGTCTTGATATCAGAGAAAGGAAAACAGGTTTTTCTTTTCCGTTAGTTTGTACAAAAACATGCTAATTATCCAAGTCTAATCTATAAGTGGAAAACCTTACATATACTCACATATCAAACAATAGAACCTCATCTTGTTTAGTCCTTCTTAATCAAGCAAACAATTAACAAAACAAAATTATCATAATTAAGGTATTATGTTAGTATGTGCCGTGAAGGTGAGTAGGAATTCCAGCAGATTTATTACACTTGGCCATTAAGGCATTTGTGATAGTATCAAGGAATCAGAGGAAGCCCAGTGTAGACTCTGTAGGTTTGGGTGAGAGGGGAGCTGTAGCCACAATCCACAGCATCACCCCATGAAACATGCATGCAATCAACAGGGTCATAGCTCCACCGAGTTTCCAGCCAAAGCCATCCATCACAGGGAAACTGGATCTGTGGGGGCCTCCATTCTGGCTGCAGCACTGACCAACCCACCCGCACAGGACAGTCCATCAGCAGCATGCTAACACTAACAGGAATATGGAGCAGCAATATGATACATGATAAGCTTTGTTCTAACAGCTCCTGTAAAGCTTCCAGTCTTTTTTCATTGTTTTCGCTCTTTTTCTGCAACCCCCTGGTTTCATACTAAAAGGCATTACCTCAGCCGCGATGAGGTGATGACTGAAAAGTCGGTGGCTGTAACATTAACGTGACATGGTGTAAAAATTTCTAAATGAAAACCAACGAATGGCGCTCCGCAGGCTGTAATGTTTCAACATGAAACCCGGCTCCCATTAATGTGGTCTGTGTTTTGAAATAAAGAGAGCGGTTCATTTGATGTCCACTTCTTTCCCTCATTCGCCTTAAATGGGTGGAAGTCAATTTTCAGCAGTAAGCTAGACAAGTCGGTTTTGCCTTTGGATGTTTTTGAGGACACCGTACATCTCCCTTCAAAACTGCGGTCAAGCGGTGTGGTTGCTAATACTACATTTCCAAAGAGTGAGTATGTTTTATCATCTTTTCCCACACTTGGATGAGCATGGCTTCTATCTATGTATGTGCTGCTCAGAACGAAAATCCGACACTTCCAGTTTAATTGCATTCTCTGCTCTGATGCAGCATGCATATCAATCTCCCCTTTTTCTCTCTGTCGCCTCCCCTTCGACAGCTTTATTCGCCCTGTCGACGACCGCACATAATAAATTTGTGCCATCTATGCTTAATGTTTATTCTTTGTAAGAGAACTCCCTGTGACAAACCAATAAAAACTAGATTTACTGCCTGCTGAAAGCCATACCGAGGATTATCGCAAAATTCCAGCACCGCTTCCCTTTCTTTCGCTTGCCTATCCATACGCCATAGAAGCGCGCATTTATGGTGCTCATGCTTACGCGGCAAAGGTAATACATTTCAATATGCCTGTTAATCCTCTTTTTCCTTGGCATGGGAAATGGCCAACCCCTTAAATCAGCCACAACACCGGACTCAGCGTGGCAGGAAGAAGAGCTGCTGTATCCAGTGCCCCTGGCTGACCCTCTTTAAATAGGATGTCTGGATGTGTTATGGGGGCTATTGTTTCCTATAAACATCTAGCACCGGGGCAATAACAATCGCATCAGGCCAAATGAAGTTATCTGAGAATGGAATTAAACTCAGTGTGACCCCGCTGTCTGCTCGGCTCACAGGCCCTCCATTAATAATGCCTAATCTAATCAAGGGGCTAAGATGGATGGATGAGAGGCCTGTATGTGTGTAAGTGTGTATGTGTGTGTGCATGCGAGTTTCGAAAGAGGTTTTAAGTCTGCACATACGTGTCTGTACTTACATGCATGTTTGTGTTTCTGGCTGAGTTTCTTTTCCGTGTATGTGCTGGAGTGTCTCTAGCTTCAAAACCTGCACGTGCATGTCTTGAGTATATGTGCACGTTTTTTTGTGCGCTTGTATGTGCGTAACAGAGGATCATAGTCAATGCCAGGCTCTATGCCAGAGCAGTGTTCTCCTGTTCAGGCCTCAACCAGATCCATGCCTGCTGCACTGGGCTAATGAACACAAACAGAAGACAGAGGGGAGAAGGAGGGAAGAGAATATGTGTGTGTCCATGTGTGTGTGTATGGATGTGCGTGTACTGTTGCAAACAGGGGGAAAGGGAGCAAAGATGAAGACAGAGGAAATGGGGCCAGATAAGGAAGGCTAAAGGAGAGAGAACAGACAAAGCAGAGTGGAAGATGAGAGAGTCAGAGGGAAAGAGGACCACCACATGGTTTCATCCACTGTTATCTCATTCTTGGCAAAGACTCGCCCTTGTAACTGATAGACAAATAACCCTACTGTGACTGATAAAGCCTGGTTACAGATGGAGAAAGAGGGAGGGTAAAAAAAGGGAGCGGGGAAATGAAGAAGGGAGGGGAAAAGAAGTGGATCACAAAAACAGACAAGGAAAGAAAAGAGTAAAGAAGAGACAGAGGGGGATATGAGGGGGGAGGAGAGACTGTGGGAGAATGGAAGGCACTAAGGACCCGGGGTGAGATGAGGCTATGGAGAAGAAAGAAGGAAGAGGAAAAAAAGGAATGTCAGAACTTTTCAGTAACATATTATTAAGCCATCTAAAACTTAAAAAAATGTCAGATCACTTCTTATAAATAACACATGAGAAGACTGTGGTTCATGTACAAAGCTTAGTGTTTGGTACTATTCTTTGGTTTCATTGACTGATTTGTCTAGCTTTCACTTTTCACTGCTTTTACTCGCTGAGTAAGTTTAGACACCAAAACATACTTATAAAGGCTTACACACTAAAATACAGTTCATGCCTTGAGGATGAAAATTGGCTGCTTATCATGAATATTTACACAAATGTTCAATTAGATTGAGATCTGGAGGATTTGGAAGACAGTTAAACACTGTAAACTTTGTTTTCATGCTCCTCAAACTATTTCTGAAAAACTTTTGGAGTGCTGTAGTGTGCAGTCTTTCCTTTTTTGAAGGATTCAATTAATATAATTACAGTGAAGTAGTGTGTGTCATTAGGAACAATAAAGTAAGATTGACAAGAGAGCAAGGACCTTAGGTCTTCTAGCAGAACATCACTCAGAGCATCACGCTGCCTCTGTCAACTTGTCTTCTTTCAAAGTGCATCCTGCTATCTATTCCCCAGGTAACAACACACACACACACACACACACACACACACACACACACACACACACACACACACACACACACACACACACCTTGGCTGACCACACGAGGTAAAAGACACACAGAAAACTCCATTGTCCTTCATTTCTCTTCATTTTTTTAAACAATGGTCTGTGGTTGGCACAGATACTCAGACTGTTTGATAGCTTTTCATCCCCACGTTCAATAAGACACATTAACTGCCCACACTAAGGTGTTAAGGACTTTGTGCTACAGAAGCTGCTCTGTGAGGTCCACATTGGATGGACTACTGAAATTCAGTGAAATTCAGTAACAGGTGAAATAACTGTTAGCCATCAAATATGGATTTAAACCTGGCTGAACTTTGAGATTAAATGTTGAACTTGGAGTTGTTCTAATTAAGTCCCAAAGCTATCCCAGTTTTATCATTTCCAAAATTGCTTTGATCATTATGTTTACTTCTTTTCATACTTCCAAGACATTTGATTTTTTGATTAATATAGCCCACCTCCTCACAGGTGCAGTGTAATTGTATAATTAGTGTAAATCACTTCACCTGTCAGTGGATTTAATGTTGTGGTTGATTGATGTGGCTGTCTTATTATTTATATTTTATTCCTGCACAGTTAGTGTGCATAATTTCATTATATGTGTACAATGACAGTTAAGTGCTATTCTATTCTATTCTATTCTATTCTATTCTATTCTATTCTATTCTATTCTATCCTAAAATGCATGTGAAGTGTTGATCTGTAAAATGTGAAGATAACCTAAAGTTAAGTCCCAGGACATATAACATCCCAGGGAACAAAAATCTACTTTCATTTGTAACCTGCTTGTTTTTGAAAATTTGACATGATATTTTTATTGAAACATCTGGCCATCAAATGACCAGGCGTGCTTACAAAAACAGGAACTGCGGGGGAGTAGAAATGGTGGATTTCAATGCTGAAAAACATGATGATGTGGTAGAGGAAAACAAGGAAACATTAGAAAAAGTAAAGACTTAACAGGAAGTCCGGGGAAGGACAGAGAAAGTGGATTAGGAAAAATGGAAAAGCATACAAGGGTTCAAAAGCTATTGAAGAAATGTTTTGCTGTAATGATGAAGAGAAAGATGATTTTTTTTTCCCAACATCTGGGAGATGCTGACATGGGAATTTCTAAATGAGACCCAGAGCTGGTTCAAGGACAAACACTGTGGATGTTATATGTGAGTACCAGATGGCAGGGTTTGCAAGTAAATTCACTAAAAAAGTGTCAGAAAGTTTAGAGATTAAACATGTGTATGATGCACAGAAGGCAACTTTGGATATGAACAGGTAAAATAATGACAGCCAGATTTTTACTGGTTTGGATTTCTGTAATACTACTGCAGTGCGACCAACTCTTTATTTAAACAAGCATATGTGTTTTTGAGGTGAATTCCCACTCAAGCTGACACCTTCACTTATTAAGACAGCTCTACTTGTTTCTGCTTTGTTTCATAATAGTGCTAATAGCGGTCACAGGTTGGACTTAACATCACCGGACACTGAAGCAAATATTTGGAAAAAGTAAATAAACTGGATAAATTTAGGCTTATTCTAAATCAGTGTGTTTAGGCTCCCTTTTTTTGTTGCTGTGTGTCTTTTACAGAGTCAAATGAGTAAAAGATCGCTGAATTGTGATCATGAGTAGATACAAATACACAAACGATAATCCAAACAGATATGCTCGCCTGAAACGAATACAATTTGTGTACATGCGGATCAGTTTGTTCCAGCTGTAGGGAAACATGTTTACATGATTATGTATCATGTATCACAATTATTCAGTCAGGAAGCATGTAGTTTTAATATTGTGCGGGGAAGTGATCGCATAATCTGTGTTTTGGTGAGGGAAACAAAATCATGTGTTAGTGTATATGTTAAAAAGCCAGGTTTAAATATATTCTACCTAAAGTACATCAGATCCAGACACAATCTGGATTCATGTTAATTCCAGGTGGAAAGCCAGCTTTCCTGTTTGGACATTCATCTCTTCTGCAGGGTCCCCATGTTATTATGTGCTCCTCTCAGGTTCAGCCTCCATCTCTCTCTCTCTGTCTTTATCAGCCTCTTGGCCCGTTTATATTTACGAGGCCTTATCTTTATATCACCGCTCTTCTTTTTTATTAGATGTTGTTTCAACTGTGAACTGTGTTGGGAGTCCTGGGCATTTCTCTTTTTCATGGGAACATAGTCTCACTTGACTAACAAAACTTCAAAGCTAGGCAAGCTCCTTATAGAGTATATTATGTGTACACTTTGACATGCTTCAATCTGTGTTCACCAAAACCAACGCTCTCAACTCATTACACTCTGTGTTTTGGCCACGTTGACTTTTTACCATATCACAAAATACCTTCTAATAGAATTTTGACTTGCATGGAGGCTTTAAGTGATCTGAGGTGAATAAACCAGATATATCTTTTGAACTATCTATATTCTTGAAATGCTATGATTGTATAATTTAGATAGCTGAAATGTGTTTTATTGATCTGTACATTTTTGAGCTGGGTGAGACATGGTTTATAGAATAATAAGAATATTGATATGTTTTAATATTGATTGTATTATTAGCCAGAGATGCTATAAATTTCCAAGAATGGTGTTTGTGTTCTAAAAACAGGTAAAACCAGCTTGTGGTACTTGAAATGTCCTTTTTTCAATAATATTTAGGCTCATTTAGTCTCTGTATCATTTAGCTATCCATATACTGAGTTTAGTTCACATTTATTTATTTTTTTCATTACATATTTAGACAAGGATTAATGTTAACATCGAAAATAAAATGAACTAGGATAAGAAAGTGCGTCCTATACTTCTCATAGACTATAAAAGATTGTATTGCTGAAAAAGGCATTCCAGCGAGGCTAACGACTGGGGCCATGTATTGGTCATGACATAAAGAATCAGATAAGCTCACCAACTAGCTTACCTTGCTGTTGCTTGTTCCGCACTCAGCCTCTTCCTCCACTCTCCTCCTTCCCCTTTCTGACATAAACAACTCTAATTTACGACCAATAATATCCTGATTCAATCACCTGATTGATTTTGGACTTGTGTCCCACTAATAAATCTCAGCTCTTCTTCTCTTATTGAGTCCTCCATCGGCTCTCCACACTCCCCCACCCAAACACACATACACACACACACACACACATGCACGCACACTCACTTATATATAGTCTAATGGTATTAGAAAATCAAAGTCTCTCATTTTGTCTCAGTATATCCGCAGGGCTCGGTAATAGATCTGGCTGTACTTATATCAGAAGAAGGAGAGGATGAGGAGGAGAAAGAGGAGGTTAAAAGAGAGGAGAGGAGGGCTATAAGCAGGGAAAAGTAGAATTAGACGAAAGAAGATGAAGAGGGTATAAAAAAGAGTAAAAGGAGAGCGAAACAGCCGCAGATATAGAAAGTTAATCAGGATCTGTAAGGTTTAGTATGTGTGGACTGAGGCTGAATTTACTGAATTAGGACATTTTATCTGTTCGGCAGCAGAGCGACAGGAATAGTAAACCACAGCAGGCGGTGGTCGTAAAATTTTCTGCTTGTAGATAGGCTTTAATCCACTGTGACTGTTACAGCAAATCACCTCGAATAGAAGCATCACCTAAACAGGAATGAAAATGTCTGATTGTGCTTTATGTGCCCTGGGTGAACAGGGATAAGGGAATGCAGAGAGTGTGAGAGCCATGCGTAGGCTTTCAGCAATGAGGCCTATTTTACAATAATTGCACAAAAGTTGCCATTTCCACCCAAAAAAAAACCAAAGCAAAATTGAAGACGGAGGAAGACTGTGGTGTTTTCAGGCTACAAAAATGTTTTGCTTGATAAAATCCAAACTGTGATTTATTATTTTATTTTACAGTCATACTCGTTTATGTGACACATGACAGACTACACAAAGAGCCTGTTGTGCTTTAACGCCTGTATTACATTGGAAATTGTTGGAAACAATGGTTAACTTGTGCTTGAAAAGGCTTAAACAAAAGGCTTAAACAAAACGCACATATTTAGGATGAATCTGTCTACTCTGAAATCACACATTCATTTCTGAAACTCCACTATGAAGATTGAAGTCTTTCATTTTCAGAGTCATCATCCTGCTCCATGTGTTAGAGATGGGATGATCTGAATGAAAACCTAAGGACACTATTCACATTCATATGGTAATGACTTACCATATGATCACAATGTAGCCACACCCTGAAGCGTGCCTTGTTTTTTTAATCTACTGTACTCTAAATGAGACCAAGATTTCCAAAATGAACATAATGATCTATTGAAGAATACTTTAAACTAGCAATTGAGACCATAGTCATTACGAGCATTTTATACAGAGGTTAAAAATGGAGCAAGAAGTGGGGTAATATTCGTTTCCACTCGAATACAGTCTGAAACCAGAGGAGTTAACCCCTTGCTGTACAGAAGATACACATCTAAGTCACAAACTGAGCTATATCAGTTTATAGCAATATTCAAACTGAATACAGACTGCTGCTGGTCCAGGTGACTTGCTGTCACCTGGATCTGTAGCCGTACTGTAAACAAAAACTAAAATAATAAAGCACATCAGCTCCTTGGCTGGCAACTCACAATATACCAGCAGACAAGTGGACCAGAAGGTTAAAAATAACTAATAATCTCTAGTTATTTTAGCTACATTAGCTAATGTTTTTGACTGTTTTTAGAGAACAAATAAAAATTAGCAGACACTTTATAAGTCACAGCATTGTCCCCGCATTATCAGAACAGTTTGAACTTTTGCTGCATTTCAGTTAAAGTGTGTTTTAAATCTGCATCACTGATTTGTGTCATGAAATTTACCTCTTTATCTTCTTTCTGTCACAGCATCAGAAGTCTTATTATTGATGACAAGTCATGCTTCTGTGTGAGCGCACAGAGAGAGGACATAAAACATGTTTTCATTCTATCAGGTCAATGGATAAGTTATTAAAATACAACATTTGAAGATAATTCCAGAAAATAATACTAGAATATGATATTAGTAATACTTTTAGTAGTTATTTTTAGAGGTGCTCTGATCAAATTTGGGGGCACTTGAGCACCCATGTCTCCATCCATGTGACCTATGTCTTTAAGCCATTAATAACATTATTAAAGGGTGTAATTTAACCAAAGCCACAATCTTTATGTACTTAATTTACTAGTTTTATTCATTTATTTTTACCTAATCTTATACTTACAAATAAAAAACAAATCAAAATGTTTAAAGAATTCTCAGAAAAAAAAGTCTTTTTCGACATAAGGTTGCAGTGTAATAAAACAATGAGTTTCAGTCACATGACCTGTCAGTCATTTAAATGTTGTGACTGATTATAAATTGCTTTTAATTAACAGAGGTTGGAAATGTGGGCTGAGGGGGGACAATCGGCTTTGTGAAGTTGTTTGACTTAAAGTTATCATCAACTTTGAAGTCTGTATGAATGACCACATTATATTCGTACATTTTAACAATTCCTTAAAGCCTCTATGCTGACAAATTGCCAGCCAGGCTTGACATAAACTTAAAGAGTGCTGTGTCTGCATGCGAGTGTATGTACATGCACAAACACAGGTAAAATTGCACATATAGCCACACACATGCAAACGACACGAAGAATGTAATCACATCTGAGTTTGTGTCCATGTATTTGTTTACCAGTTCTCTTGTTGTCCACCTTGTGGCCTCCCCCCCATTAATATAATTAAATTCTATTACAAACTTTCCCTTTGAATCAAATTAATTAAGATGCTATTATTTAGCCATTGAGAGGTTAATGACCACCATTAGTTACAAAGGCTACATCCACTATCATCAGCCAAACTCGGTTATTTGGTCCATTTTGGTTATTTACTGAGCCTGAGATTGATGGCTCCTGATACTGCTAGTGACGCTAATTAGCTTTTAAAACATAACACACTCCATCACTGCTCAGGACCAGCAAAGAGGCTAAAGAAGAATCCCATCATGCTTTGCTGCTGACTGAACACATAGCATGTTTAGAAACTAGGATTTAGAAAACACATTGTGTGGTGTGTGCTGTGCATATTTAAAAATATACATATTTTGTACAGAACTGTGTTTAAATGTGCTTTTTATGTATAGTTTACCTACTTATTCACTTACCTAGCAATAAAATATTACATTCAATACTAATTTTAAATTCACTTCATAGTGTATGGATTGAAGAATATTTCAAATCAAGGGTCATACAATTTATCATTAAATCCCACTTAAAATTTGAGCAACACAAAACTCATATTTTCAATCAAAACATAAATGATGCACTGTTCTCCATCCTTATGTATATAAAATGCATTTGACACTTTTAATCTCTGCAGAGCCGAAGCTCCTTTTACATTTTCATCAGTTCCACACAGCACGAAAATTAAGTAATCCACTGTGGTGACAGCAATGTGTTTGTTGCACAAACACACAAACACTCCCACCCACTGATATTTTTAAGAGATGATAACATTTTCTTTCCCCTTCATTTCACACTTCAACCCTAGATTAATGGTTATGCATCACGATGTCACTGAGTGGACAGCAAGGGCCTGGCGGATGTTACTCCCACCCAAATCGAGTTTTCTCATTGGAGGACCCCGGAGCCGACCAATGGCAGCACGGGTTGAAACCACAGAGGGGTCTGGATGAGTAATGGCCCCACCACTAAAGGGCATTCAAATGACATTGCGAGGATAACACAACTTATTGTAAAACGTTTACGCTGCAGGCGATTTACGGCCACTCCATAAATGTTTACTGGCTTTTCCTCTATTTATAACTTCTGAAAATCATGACAGGCTTGACTACGCCCTTGTGTCCCTATACTTTTATGGTCTTGAACATATCCTGACATGCACTGCTGATAGATAGTTGTCTGATGGTGTGTGCGTCTGTATAGGTTTACTGTATATATATATATATGTATATATCTTTACAGCATTTATATGTATGCATACTGTTATATCAGACCTCACAGACATTCAGCCATAGTCTCTCTCCCTGTCCCACAAATAATTGATGGATATATGGATCCATTTAAAGCAAAAACAGCAAAAATTGAAGGATGTGCTAAAATACATTCAACTGGACTTGTATTTAATCTCTACTTACAATACCACTTCATCATGTGCAAAACCTTTTATACTCCCGTTATAGATATGAAACCTGATCAGCCTGAGTGATAGTTGCTAGAAGACAGTTTCACAAAGTCCAGATCTGTCACTTTGGACTCCCTTTGGCCTTCAGAACTGCCTTAATTGTTTATGTCATATATGTAATGAGGAAACTGCTGGAATGCTGGGAACATTCCTCAGAAATTTTGGTTCACATTGACATCAGCACCACCAGTTGCTGCAGTTGCATGATGCAAATCTACCATCCCACCACATCTCAACGGTGCTTTATTGGATTGAGATCTGGTGACTGTGGAGCCCGTTTGAGTAGTGAACTCATTGTCATGTTCAAGAAACCAGTTTGAGATGATGTGAGCTTTGTGACATTATCCTGCTGCAATTTCTCAAAGATATTTTCTTAAGACCTAAAAAGCTCATTTACTGGTAATATAGTAAGAATACACTCAACCTACACTATGCGGCTCAGTAATGGAAGAAAACCATAACCATGTTTTATGAACTTTTGAGATGTTCTAGATTTGCTTAACTCCTCAAAACGAAAATGTTTGCAAACAGAAAAATTACCCATGATCTAAAGCTTTCTGTCCATCCTCTTGGCCTGAGCCAAATTAAACTGCCTATAAGTGTAGGATGGGATTTTACTGAACGTTAAAGATGCAGCATTGTAAACAAAGAGGCATGCTGATTTTAGGACAAGCAAAAGCATAACTTGGAGATATAGGACAAGCAACATTTTTATTCTTATAAAAACTATTTCAGAAGTCACTGCTGTAGTTTCAGGAAAGAGTAAAGATCAAGAACAGGTCTCAACGTCTACAAACCCTTAGATCCCAAAAGTTCACACATCCAAAATGAGAAACATTTTCACGGTCTGCTATTACTTCAGTATGTTGCGTGGCAGGTGAATGCATAAGTCTCAGAAAAAAAGATACATTTATATATAAAACTAAGGCAATTAATACATTTTCCTTATATGATAATAACAGGATATGTAACGTTTTTCTGCGTCTGATGCCCTTGGTGCCCCTTCCATCTATTTGTCATGCAGAAGGCATTTCTACAAATTGAGGTAGGCCGTGATTTTCCCTGGCTGCCTGCCTTCAAACATTAATCATTAGCTCAGGCTTTTTAAGTGCTGGCCAACTGTGGTCATCTGTGACAGCAGAGGTGTAACTTTATGAAATAATTACTTCACAGGCCTTCGGAGTATGTGGAGGGCTGAAAATAAACAGCGCTAGGGGAGGGGAGGAAGGGCAGAATGGAGAGAAAGCCGTGCGAATGAAATGCAAACGCAAGCTGCTTTCTCACCCCCCCTCTCTCTCCCTGTTCCTCTCTATGGGACAGAGATTTATGGGAGAACTACATGACATGGCAGCAAGTCAGAAGAAACTTCTCTCTTTCCTCTTCTCTTGCCTTCTCTTTCTCTCCCTCGATTCCATAGCAGCTGCTCTGGTCCACTTCTGCACCTGCCCAAAATGACCGCTGATAGAGGCTAGGATGAACAAATCAATCAACACTTGAAGGAACGCATCCAAACTATTAATGCACAAACATACTAGGATAAAAAAAAGATTATGGTTAGAATAGAATTATAGTTTTGACATTGTGCTTTCTTTGCATTTGACCCCTGAAATAAAGATAAATGAAAGCATGTTTTCTTTTCCATGACTGTCTTGCTTTTAGCTTCGTTGTGACTTTCATAAACCAAGAGAGGCAGATTCACCAAATTTACAGCAGCATCCTTTAACCCCAAGTCACATGATTTTTTCTGCTGTAACTACTCCTGGCGCTTTGCGGAAAGGGGCTGTCTAATGTTAGTCCCACTGTCTGGGCTTGGTTGATTTATATGACTGAACGGCTGGCGAAAATGGTCCATGACTCCTTGTCCCAGACAGGAAATCAAAGAGAAGGAGACAGCATTATCAGTGGAGCAGGCTGACCTGGATTCAGATGGCCTTACATCCTTCTGGAACACAAGGTGGTGGACTTTAAGGATTGAAATTTGTTTTAAAAAAAATGTGAAATCTGTTAATATTTTATATGTTTTGGCAAAAGATATTAGTATTATTCAAATCTTATCTAACATCATGACATCTGGCATTTTACTGATATGTGGATATTTTTTCACATCCTTGATGAAGATGGAATTTTTTTATTGCATTACAAAGTAACAACACTTCATTTTTATTATCCATCTATTTTTTCCCAATTTTTGGTTTGTTATTGTTATTAAATATTGTAATTAATTTTAAGCCTTAATCTGTAAAATCACATTCGCTAAAACTGATGCAAGCATTTAAATGCAACAAGCAGGAAATAATAATCAGAAATCTTTGCTTAATTATTGGTAACACTTCATGATATGGTCCACAACTATCTAACTATCATGGAGTGAATTAATCTGGCCTTTTTACATTCTTATTTTTTTTACATACATTACATTACTTTACTTGATGTTCATTATGTTGAGGTGCAAGATGCATGTTCTAGAACAATTAGTCTCCTTTCCTGTAAAACACCTGGAGTTTTGCAATACTTAAAGTTATACACGTACTTCTTAAAATTACTTGTGCATTGCATATTTTACTTGTATCCCCTTATTCTTGTGTACCTACCTCCAAGTATTTGCAGGTAAATATAATCGCACTGTAATTTTGAATAAAATATGCTGACATTTAAACATTTTTAAGTTGAATATTTTCTTCCTGCTTACAGCAGATCTCAAATGTCCTATATTGTCTGGTGTGCTGTAATAGATATGTGTGTATATGATGCATATGTAACAGTCTGGGGAAAAAGTTGATATTTATGCATATGAAGGTATTTTGCTGTGACATTAACATAAAGGTGCTATGTTGCCCTTCTCCACCAGGAATGTATTTGATAAAAGTTATTACTGTGTCTCACAAGTTTATGTACTGTATATGTTTCCATGTCTATGAGAGCATCTGTGAAATGGTCAGTATGTGAGTTTGTGCAAATGTGAATGTGAACTCATGTATCTTAGTGAAAAATCTGCCTCTAATTCTCGTTAGAGCCCTAATGCAGCCATGAGTTGACACACTACCTCAGCCAACCGCCATATGCATTAAAGTGACTGAAGAAAGATAAATGCACAGCACCCAGATTAAAGTGACAAATAGACTCTGCATGCAAAGTGGCAAAGGTAAATTGTGTTGCTAAATGTGAGTAGAGACACTTTCTGTGACTGCTGTGCCTGGACTGCCTGTGATAAACGAGAGATAGGCGCTTAAGCACCCAAGCTGAAGCCACTAAATTTCCCTCTGCTCTCTGTCCACTTACTTCCCTCCAAAAAGCATCAGATGCATAGCATTCAGGGATCAGCTGTAAATCAAATAAATGCACCGATATGCAAAAATGCATCCTTTAAATTAAGCTATTTTCTTTTTCCTCAACTGAGTGAGACTGCAGCTATGTTGTGGAGTATTTTTGTGTCCACATCACACATTAAACCCTGAAGGGAGCAACAATAATACAACAGGACAGGACAGGCTATTAGTCCAACCACTACACAAACTAACTTTGCTACGGGGCCATTTCAAAATATTTTTTCACTTACAGTAAAGACACGGCACTGTCTGTGAGTCTGCCACGCAGTAAGATATAACAAAGTCCTTGCATGGTTTCCCATCAGGTGTCTTAAACAGTATCTACATATCCACACTTTAGGGTATGAGCGGCATGTTGTACGTGACACATGTTTCAGTAGCCAAGAGCAGACTGTAAATCATATCTGCGTATTTTCTTTCTCACATGGCAAGTCATGCAAGCACACATACACCACATGTGACACACAAGTAGCAGGGGTAGCGAATGGCCAAAAGACATGCAGAAGTAGGAGCAACGGTGGTTACTGTGGTATCATTAGTAAGAAAATGTTGGTAAATAAACCGTACACTTTAGAAAGAAAGAGCCAATTAATAAAAAACAGTATTGAGAAAAGACAAATTAATACAATATGAAGAATTTAAGTTTACATTGAGCCAGTATACCTGTTTGCTCAGTATGATGCAAATTAGTTTGCATCACAAAACATTTTGATTTAGCTACTCCTCCACTGTCCAATGGTAAATCATTAACATAACCTTATATTTGGTGAGATAACTGATGTTTGTTAAAAACACAATCTTGATAATGTTGATAGATATTAAGTGGTCCAGGGAAAACTATGAGAGAGGCGGTATCTTCTAAAAGTAAAATAAAATCAAATTATTTAGCACTTTCAGCAGGATGATCCTGACTGTCAGGTTGTTTTATTTATTTTTTGCTCACTTAATATCTGGCATCATGACTTTTTGTTTTTTTACTACTACTTGCTGCACCTGTTGAATCAGAGCTGTGCAGCCATGCAGAGCTTTCTTTTTTCTTTATAGCCTTGATTTACGAAAAGATAACCACAGTGGCCACGACTAATAAAAATGTCAACAACTTGGCTGAGCTAGTAAAATCTGGTGGCATGTTGAAGGCAAAAGGGTTCACTCCCACTATATATTTTATGTTCGACAGCCTTATTTTTTTTGTTTTGTTTTTAACTGCAGAGTTCACTACTGTTGATTCTGCATGATCTCAGCAGATCTCAGCAGATCTAACTTACTTAACTACGCACAACACCTCATGAGAAAGGAAATTATTGATTAACAGTAGCAGCTGCATCAGTTTTCTGGAAGTGTTATTATTATTGCTTGTAGCAGTGGTCCAAATGTGTGTGCAAATTTGCATGTGTCAGTGAAAGAAAAGCCAGGAGGGTGATCAAAGATAAAGGGGATGCACTGCAGGAAATGTTGATTCATTGCCTTATTTGCATCTTTGACGGAAAGTGTTGAAACACAATCCCGATCCTCTGCCCGTGGGGCACCTCATTACACTATACTCCTCAGCTGCACCTGTGCCTTACTCATTCACACGCACATACTGTACGTGCACACAGCATGACAAAGGAAGAGAGTTAGATAAACACAGAGGGAAAAATGGAGGAATACAGAAACATGCCCAAACATTATCTTGGGAAAAACAAAACTTAAACAAAGCCTTACATGTGATAACGTGACACTCTGGCTAAAGCAGAAAGAGAAAGCGCTGTTGACGTGGAAGAATTATTAATGATAAATTATGTGGAAGGTTTTTTGGAAAAGTTTTCAAAGTGATCAAAGCTCTGGATCAACACAATGTTCAGATATAAGAGATTAATAAAAGGAATTCATGTTTGAATGCTATGTTTGAATCAGCTGTCAAGTTAGAGATGCGTGACTGGTGGGAAAAACCCTACAACTTACAAATGTGTTGGCACTTTGATACACAGTAGGTGGAAACAGCCCATAAAACATATACTTAAAATCGCAAATTGCTACATAAGGAAATCCTCAATATTAGAACTGTTAAAATATGAAATATTATTAAAATTAAAGCAAGGTAAAACAGTATGTGAAGTTTTTTTTTTTTAATCAGTTTGAATAAACTGTAATGTCTGATGGAAACACACTAATTTATGTATTGTTCAGCCTTCAGAATTAGTGACTGACTCCGATGAACTGACCTTGTGACTCTACAGCACATAAAGAGTGCATTCACAGGCGTTTGGATCTGTGCATGTTGTTCCATGTTTGTGTTTGAAGAGGTACGCTCCTCCGCACTGTGGGTCGGCATGCGAGTGTTTATAAGTTTCGGCACAGACCTGCTTCTTTGGCCCTCTGGGTTGAAACATGAACCGACAGAACAGAGTTTACATCAGCAGACGGCAATCACAGGAGCCAACTTCCCAAAAGACTTGTCTCTGACCACATCAATGTGTCCTTCGAAACATAAACACAGTTGATTTAAATACTGATACAGAAATATAAAAGACTAGATGAACTTCATTTTACATTTACCCTTTAGACTTTTAAACTTTAACTTCTCAGTTTGACATTTGTTTTAAACTTCTCTTGCAGAGAATCATCGTGACATGTTCCTGCAGATTTTACTTCAATAGCTGGAACGTTGTGTGTTTACTACTTTTATTATACTATTATTATATACTACTACATTTTATCAGGTAATCAGGGGCTTGCTTGATCAGCAATTAGCATGTCCAGTCTGTACATGTGAGCTTGGAGTCACTGGTTTTGCAGCACTGACTGAAGCGCTGATTTACAAGAAAGTGCTGGCAAATATTTTTCATTTTCCATTTTTCATATTTTCACATTATTTCTGTGAGATAAACCAATAGTTATTGCAAAAAATATTCTTCTTCTGCTTCTGCTGTACCTTCTAATCCTAAATTCTTTATTACTGTAACATATACCTGCATGTCCTCACCTATATACCCTGAATTTAATGGCATTTTTCCCTTGAGATATACCAAGATATCAGCCTGCTGCTTGCTCACACACGACTGCAGCTGTGTTCAACATTTTAACAGCTAGCTTGGCGAGCAGTTAATCATGCCTAATAAGTGTGATTAATTGCTACAGACATCTTGGTCATGTCAGCCCATTACTAGCTACACTGGAAAGTGCCTCACACATTCACCACAAATAAAGTCTAATAACTGGAATAACCATGAGAATGCCTCTTTACAGTTCCATGTTTCCAAAAAGTCATAAAGAAGACTAAATTACTGCAAGTATTTTGTGTTTTTGTATTGTTTAGAGATTAGTTTCTGTAGCCTTTTTTTAAATTTTACTTGTCATGTCATGTTTTTACATTTTCACACCAGACCATTATTAATCAAAGAAAATATTATAGCTTAAAAAAATAGTATTTTTAAAGCAAAATTGAAAAGAAAGTCCAGTCCTAAAATTTAAACTAAATTCTTATTTTATTTGGTTTATTAAAATAACAAAACAGCAACCAAAAAAACTGAGAATAAACCCAAAACAGCCATGACCTCAGATTTACTGCACAACTAATGGAAGTTTCGAAGCAGACTAAAAAGTACCCATCAGAAAATGGGAGGGGTTTTACACAGCCGAGTTCTCGGTGAAACTATTTCCCCTTCTTTTAGTTCAGGCAAAGGGGAGGATGATATAAATCAAATGAAGGCCTTCATCCTTGGGGACCAGAGCGCTGAAACCCAAACCAAGCCGAGGTTAATGGAAGTTCACCTCAAGATTTATTTTAATTGTTCCATTGTAATTTCTCGAACTCAAACAAAATGTCTCCTTTGTTGAAGTCACTCACTAAAATATACCACATCTGTAGTGGAAAATGTAAAGTGTTAAAAAACTTTTTCACCCCACTCTCGCTGGGTTAAAGTAATAAAGCGATGAGATGTTTAGCTCGGTGATTAAAAGCTGCTTTTAAGAAGCAGAGTGGGAATGCTGGAATTCTCAACAGGAAATGAGAAAATATTCCAACAGGCGATAATAACAGACTTTTTAAAAAATTTATCGCTTGAATGAATGGAGGAAGCAAAGTTAGGCAATAGATTTTCTTAAATATTTATGTAACTTTTAGCAGTTCATAGATGTATTTTCAAAGCTGTGGCTTAAACTTTTGTTTCCCGAGATGGATACATTTTTGTAAAATATCTTGGTTAAACTAGATGCGTTAGGTTTGCACAAATTATTATTATTTACCTTTAGACAGCCAGTTGCTCATTTACAATGTGACCCCCTATCTGATGCTCTGGCAGCAAAAAAAAAAAAAAGTCAGTTCCACTTACTTCATTAGATGGCAAGTAAATTAATTGCCTCAGTAAGAGTTTCAGCAACTTGTAACAATAGCACATGCAGATCAAATGAAAAGCATGTGCATAACTATTAGACAGGTGCAACATTCTCAAGCACACAATGAATGCCAACTTTTGCCCTTGATCAGTGGGCCACCATCTGCCCTTGATCTCTGCTAGGGAACTTAAAGCATGGTTCTGCATGAATCAGTCCAGGGAGACAGCACATGGAGCATGAAAACCACATAAGACAGCTTTGGTATGAGTATTTGCAAACAGAAACTAGTTGGTAATCTGCTCCTCGTCCTATTCGTGCAGCCCCAGCTGTGCTGGGGTCTATTTTAGACATCCAAACTGCATGCTGAGATACACTGACACCCTGTGAGCAGTTATCAGCCTGTGTGTGCGTCTGTGTTTAAGTGTGTCAGGAGTGGGAGCTGATGATATTACTACCAATTATTGAAATAACTTCCTGCCACCTGTCTTGCTGATGCCTCAAACCAAAGTACAGGACATAGTGTTGAAACTGTTGAAGCTGCCTTTATTCAGCCGACAGGTGATATGGCAAACTGGCACGTTACACCGTGTCTCTTCTAATAGTTAGAGTATTTAAACTGTTTTTTAATGATTTTAAGTAAAGTTGTGTTTTTGTTATACATATAAAACAATACAGATTCAGTGTGTTTATTGTATAGTTACTAGTAAGTTAGTAACCCAGCTGGCACATGATCCATTACTATTCACAGGTAATATTTGTAATATGTGAAGCACGGCAAGCACACATTACATTTTCTTGTTGCTGGTTGACTGTACTGCACAAACTAATAAGAATTTAGAAAAGTCCAGTGAGAAGTCAAGGAGGCCTGAAAACAGTCATGTCAAAATGAGTAAAATTTTAGGAATATTTTGACTGAGAACTCAAAGAAAGGAAAGAAGGAAAAGAAAATCTCAATAATTTTGATTTTAAAGAAACCCCTTTTCAAGGATTATAGAACAAATGAGTGTTTTTAAGAATTACTTGAGTCATATGGAATACTGTGCACTAAAAGCTGTTGTTTTGGATTTACTCGATTTGCTTAAAAAAGTGATGTCAACTGGTTCCACCCAGCTGTGTTAAGTAACTCCAAAGAAACTGTTTTTGATTCTAAAACACTGAAGCGACTCAACTCGAGTCATTAACCTCCCAAAATACACTATTTTGTGTTAGACTTCATTTCATTTTTTGAGTATGGTTTTTGATGACTTTTGGTTAAAGGAGTTCCACATTTTAGTGTAAAACAGTCTCTTTCTTAGGAGCTACGACCCACTTCACATACATTTTTAACTAAAGTTTTTTTTGTTCGTTTGTTTGTTTTGTTTTGAGTGTGGTCGGCAGTAACCACAGAGAATAAAAACATGAAAATATTTGAACACTTTATCTTATCATAACACTGATCGTATTTCTAATTCTAGCATAACGGTGGAAACCAATAGTCAAAGTCAAAGTCAAAGTCAACTTTATTTGTCAATTCTGATTACACGTGGCATACAACAATGTAACATGTAGTGATCATTTGTTATTATATACAGTAGTGGTAGTGGTAGTGGTAGTTTCAGCCTAATCTTAAAAGTAGAGATGGAATCTGTCTCCTAAATCCAAACTGGGAACTGGTTCCATAGCCTGATAGCCAACGGCTCTGCCTCCCATTCTGTTTTTGAAAACTCTAGGAACGACAAATAATCAGTCTACGATCACGCTTCTACATGAGGTTTGCACAACTGTATTTGCGTGAGGTTTCTCCAGGAGCTCCAATTTCTACAGCCATCAAAATTGTGGGTGTAATATGGTTTAAATATTAAGGTTAAAAATGCTTTTAAAATGTCCTCATTCCAAAAACGAGGAACACGGGGAGTGCTGATAGATTTTACGTACAACCCATGAAAGTAGTTGAAATCTTAAAATGATGTTTAAAGAGGACATAAACAGCTATTTGCTGTGTCACAAATCCATCCAGAGTCATCACCGTTTAACCTGCATCACTCTGCTCCTACTTATATCCAAATCCTCAGCCACACTAAGTATCAGAGCTCATGTAACTCACGCCAGCACAGATTTGCCTTCCCTCTTTAACGCCTCCTCTCACCAGTGAAAGTACTGAGCCAGCAGGGCTAAGCTGAAATGAAACCCTCTTTAATTTTACAGTTTGAATCTGCCAAAATATGTAGGTGGCTTGGTAGATTATAACTGTATGGATTGAAACAAAGTATTAGCTATAAGTAATGTTTTTGGGGTGTTCACTACCACAGGTACAATACTGTGCATCACTCATTCAAGAAGCCTTTGGACATTGGCTACTTTTTCACTCCGTTTCAGTGCAGTCCTCACTCCTGGCCATTTCTGTTAAGCCACTTAATGCTGACCTATGAATCCTTTATGCACAACAGCTCCTAACTCAAGGGATAAATCAGTGTTCTGTCAACACATAACAGACAATTTAGCAATGAACCATTTTTTTAGCATGCTGAAAAACACATATTTTATCCCATTTCTGTAGCTGGATCTACAAAAATTGCCAAAGACAAGAGAGTTTGACAGCCATATTTGTGCACAATGAGGTGATTCCCAAATATCCATTAGCTCAAAAAGTGGCATAGCTCAGCATAGCATGCACCTGTCCTTAATAAATCTGAGGAAACAAATGGACAAACGAAGCGGCAGAATACAAAATTGTCTGTAGCAGATAAATAGATTCTGAAAGTCATGTCCTGACCTCATAGAGACACAGTTACTCCGTCAGTTGATCTAGCTACTGTTCACTAAAACCTTGTGAGAAATGACTCAATGAGAAGGTCAAGGAGCTGTTCCTAAGGAAAGGAAAGAGGGGAAAAAGCTAAAATATGTCAAATTACACAACACTTGGACTTACATCTGTGGAAAGAGGTCTTATGGAAATCCAAATTTGACATTTTTGGTTCAAAACATCTTAAATATGTATGGAGAAGGTCAGGAGAGTGGTACAATAGTGAATGTCTACAGCCATGTCTAAAACATGGTGGAAGCACTGTCATGGTTTGGGTCTGGATACCTTCAATACCTGAAGGTACCTGCAATACCTTCTGGAAAATTCCCAGAGTCTGGACCTCAGTATTATTGGAGCAATGTGGGGTCATCTTGATAGAGAATGGACCAAAAGGCAGCCAACATCCAAAGAAGTGCTTTGGGACATGGAAGCTTGGAGACTACTTAAAGAAACCGGCCTTAGAGAATTGAGGTTGTCTTTAAGAATGAAGGCATACTAAAATTTGACTTTCAAGCTGGTTAAAAATGCTCACACTAGAAACATTTTTGTGTTATATAATGTATTTCCATGTATGTTTGCTAATGTTTCGGTAAATTCCTACACCTTTTTCTCATTTTAATAGCAAAATATAAAGAAATGATGGGTGCCTCCAGACTTTTGTTCAGTACTGATTGTGGTTATAAGCAGATTAAGCACAGAGGAGGTCGGGGCTTTGTTGTAGCTCCAACTAAAGGTTTAGAACAGTCTTCCTCTTAAAATTTGGACCTTGACCCGACATCTTTTTTATTCCTTGGGATTTAAACCAGACTGAGTCCTGAAATGTTTTTTTTTTCTTATCTGTCTGTTTTCTGTATTATGCTGTTGAATTTGTCCAATTGATTTATTCTTTTAGTTCTACGCCACTTTGCTTGTTTTTAAATCTGCTCATAAATAAGTTGACTTGACTAGCGTACCACAGGTACTTTAGCAAGTGTTTTGTAATCAGTTCATTATGAAGTGTAATCCCCAAATGCGTAGGTAGAACAAATTAAAATGTTTCACAGAAAGATTTCATTGCATTGAGATCCTCTAATCCTCATCTGCTGAAGCTATTTCCAGACTTATAATTGTTTGACTATTGTTTATCTGCTTTTTGTTCTTATTAATAACATGTGCAGCATTACATTGATCTCCCCATCCAGATTACTCAAATTTGTGGTTACTGGTTTTATAAGTGTTCATTTGATCATACTCTAATAGAATAATGCTAGTTTTTCATTATTTTATATATATTTAGATTGTAAAAACATTGACTAAAGTTGCCTCCATGCTGATCATGTGCTGAAATCGTAGTTAAACAGACTGAGGGGTTTGTTTGTGCCAGAAAGTGTCAGGAGGTGTATCTTGTCATGTTCTAAATTTTTAATTGACTCATGACCAGCTAAGTATATATTTATGAGCACATACCTGTCTTGTGTGGTCTAACCGTTAACCCACTAAAGATGATCAAAGAGGGCTGACCAGTTTCAGCTGGCCTTTTAACACTACTAGATGGAGATAAATCTAAGATTTGAAGTGCATATGTTTCTGTTATGTAATTGCTATACTTGTTCCCTTTTCCTGCTTGCAATATGTGCTCTGTAAAGTTTTATTAGACCACTGTGACGTTACTGTCACTATTCAACTTTACAGCTCCATGTGCTGGAAAAAGAATGTGAGTCTACCCGCTACACTTACTGGCATGGTGGAACCCACTGCCCAACACACCAGCTGATCAACAACTAGACCAACTCCCAGTGAAGTCCATGATGATGAAGTTTAAACCTGCCATGTGCGAGCAGAGAATGAGACACTGACGTTTCACACTGTCTAGATTTCCTCCAAGGGTATACGGTGATAGCCTGGCAGCCATGTTGGAGCTTTAACTGCAGAGGGAGTGTTGTGAGCTCAAGGTTTCATTACCTCCTGCACAGTTAAGTACTGGATAGCATTAGCTGTTAATGTCCCCTCTAACTGAAAGGAGTGATTCAGACAAACAGCATTCAGCCCATTAGGTCACCATGGAAAGTATCTTGCTAAAAAGGGATGCACTGTTAAAAGTCAAGGTGCCGTTTTTAAACACTATGCGTCTACTTTCAGATGTGCTTGTTGGAACAGCATTAAATGTATTCTGCTACAAAGTAGCACAGGTTAATTTTATCTTTTGTGATAAGAATCACCCTCTGTGCAAGCTTTAACATTGTCACAATCACAGCCAACAATAATGTTTACTAACAACCTTAATTAGCTTTAATACTTTTTAATGTGAGCCAAAGCAATGCCCTAATTTGAGCTTCTGCAGCCAAACGTATGCTGTTAACACAGAAAACTAATATTAGCTTTAAGATCACAAGATGAAAGCTTAGTGGTCATAAGATGGAAGCTCATCTACGACTATGGAACAAGATTAGCAAGATTTGATTACATGCTACTAAATTTAGCTAACTTATCAAATCAAATCGAAAAAGAAAAAAAATACAGTTTGAGGCTGCTTAGATCTATTATTCAATATGAAAGCTCGGACGTAATCTAAAGTGTATCCAAGACATTTGCTGCTTTGTACTGATGCTCTTGAAATGAAATCTGTCTTTTATGCTTTTTATTGATATGCCTAACGTGCGTGTGTGTGTGAATAAATATATGACATAATTTCATTGTTCTGCTTGACTCTTCTCAATTTGTGCCTGTAAAATGAATTGAAGATTGTGTGTGTTGCTTGACTCTGACGGTAATAGATTCTCAGCAGGGACTACATCCAATTCCACACTATTAATCCACCATTTTCCATTCATTTTAACTACATACAGTATGTCAGTGTGGAATATGTGTGTACACAACATTGAGAGTGAAAAAAGGGTTTTTGATATCCTTATTGTGACAATATCTCTACTACTTTTATAGCTGTATTCCTAGTTGTATATATGTAGGGACTATTAAACAGTTTTATTTTTCCTTGATCATCATGTTCGAGCACTTTCTACGTAGAGCACAGAAATATTTAAATTTAGTGAAGCACACTCACATACATAGCCTCTAAAAGCATAAGATTTTCTCTGTGAGACTGTGTGCCAAAAGCATTTTATTTTGGCTCCAAACTTACATTAAGTTGTTTAACAGCGCCTCAGATTAGCCTTTGACAGGGCATAAATTTATGATATGCTAAGTTATATGGGCTACTGTATACTGTCTCTGTATGGGCTGTGTGGCTAGGTTTTCCATGCTGTAAACTCAAGTATAAAAGGTCAAGGGCCATTTAGACATGTAGAGTGGATTTGGCAGCACATGACAGGCATCTTGTCTCTCTGATAGGTAATAAAAGCTAGCAAATTAAAAGCTCTCTGCAGCTCCCAAGACTGGTGACATTTACACACTGATCACCCTGTTTATGGCCACAGCGTTTGCCAAACCCTGGCCATTTTCTCCACATGTGTCACTGATCTATTTTTCTCCCAAATATAATCAGTTATGTTGGTATCTTTGCACTTGTGAGAGGTCTGGTGCAAAATGGGGAGTGTTTATATTATATTTATACAACTGGAGCATGCAGTATTTTGCCAGTTTACAGTGAACCGGCAATCAGTAATGTCGCTTCACTCACCACGAAGAGTAATTAAACAGATGGTACACATACTCAAAATAGTGTTCCCTTAAATTCCAAAACAATAGCTGCCCAGTGGCCCCCAGCAGGCCATGTTAAAACAATCATGTGACCATGTGCCATTAACTTCATATGCCTCCTTAATTTAACTGACAGGAGGCTACTGACACGGCCTTATACTGTATCACCCGATGCCATTCCATTGCTCTTTGATATAGTGATTGATGATGCACACACAGTAAAGGAACATAATGTTAAAACATAGCATGTTGTCGGCAGGGGATACAGGCTCAAAGACTGTTTGTGCGGGTTCACAATGTTCGGCGGCCTTGTCATTCCTACACTGATCCTGCTTGTTCGTCCCTGGACTCACAAACAGCAGAGTCAGGTTTCGAGCCCTCCTCAGTCTACTCTGGGACTGTGATGACAGCACACAATCCCGTAATAGAGGTTCAGCTTTTATTCTCAACATGCTGTAGAACTGTATGAATGTAGTTTTCATGGACCAGGCTAGACCTTTTTTATTACAAATCATGCTTGGAGTTCTCTGGGATACTGTATGCTATAATATACATATTGCACAAATTATCAATATAAATTATTTAGATGTTTAGGAGTCTTTATTTTAATTAAATTACATTTTTTCCATCAATAAATTCTCACAATTACATCATCCACCCCTGATAACCAGCTTCTGTCTCTTTGCAGGTCTTTTTTTCGTTCTTTTTTAAAATGTTGTCTTTGTAGGGCTATATATATGTCTAGTTAATAAAGCCACAGTACAATAAAAACACTCAACTCCACACTTAACCATCCATTTACCAACCAATTGCAAAAAATTACAGAGCTGCCACAGATCCTGCATGGTCTCATGCTGCCCTCTAGAGTACTACTCTACCTCCCACCGACACACACACACACACACACACAAACACACACATTTAAGCCAGCACACAATCATGCAATCATAGTCACAGTTGGAGTTCCAGAAACCTGAAAGCAGTGATACAATATAAGGACAGTCCAAGTAACCTCTCAAGGACATAAAAAACATTAATGTTTCAAACACAAAATAATCCTTAGTAATCATTAACATCAAGTAAAACTCACATAATGTATAAAACTCATAAGTCTATGTGCCATAACAGTCAAACTTGCAGACATGGAGAATATTTAGAGTTTAGCTACAGCACCTGACCTTATGTACCAGCAACACCTGCCTCATAAAGTCAGTAGTAGTGAAGTAGTAACTTTTATAGTAATTGCTACACAGTGGTAGATAATTGAAGTAGAGCAGCTGGTAGTGTTCTAAACAAAATACCAGAAGACTCCACGAGTGGCTTTCAGAACACCATTGTAATAGTTAAAACTTCTTAAAACATGACAGTGCCTGCGGTCCGGGGATTCATCTCTCCCTTTGCATAGCTATGTGGTGATGTCTTCATCAGCGAGGCATGTAGTGAGCTGCTTCTGTGATCCGTTTAGTGTCAGGAGAAGTCCTGCACATTCCCTCAGGTAAGCCTCAGACTCCAGACAGGTAAAGCAGTATTGGAATAACAAAGCGGAAGACGTATCCCAGAGTTTTTCCTTGAGGCAACTAGGCAGAATGTTTTTGCACAAGACCTGTCAAGTTCTTAATAGGAGCATAAAGAGGGTAATGCCCCCAAGAGGTGAGTGTGAGACAAAAACAGAAGTTCAGCCACACAACTTTTGAGTAAAAATATGCAAAAAGTCCTCTATTCCACAGCCCTCTTCATGATTTTCAGCTTTTTCCTAGGACTTTAGTACAACACTTACTATGATTCAAACTGCAGAAAAATCCTTACATATCCTATACATTTCTTTACTCAGCCCCTCACTTCATCAGTTCCCTGAAAAAAGTTTGTAGCTTCTGTCACTAAAGTAAAATTCAAAAGACCTGTATCTAATTTTCATCTAGTAAAATTTATAGAAGAATAATTTTGCCAAAGTTTTGATAGCAAAGTAGCATTATAAATATTAGAAATATTAATCTCTCAGCTCAGTTCAAACTTGTTCTGTAATATCTCAATTGTGTTGCACTTTGTACATGGTATTGGTATTTGTAGAACTGATCTCATTTTTACTACCACTGACTACAAGTTCTAATCAATTTCATCCATTTTAGCTCAGACAATATTTAATGAAAATGACTCTAACTTGACTAGAGTTTGACAGATGTGTTTGTTTTTGCCTTTCGAATATGAGTGATTACTTCCTGAAGCCTGCAACGATTAATATCTTTCCAGCTAAGTCAAAAACTCCCTATTAGACACACCTGAAGAGTCGCACGCACCAACTCAGTTATTTAATCTCATGTGTTTTTGAAGCCTCACTTTTTACACCAGCTGAAGTGTTCAAGCAGCAGACAGCAGCTAGTTTATTTAGTATGTACCTAGTATGCCTGGGTGTAGACTGTGGTTCATATCATAGAAAGCCTGGCAACTTGGGTAAGATTAGACAAACATGTACAACTTACAAATTCATTTATTAGTAAGCATTCCAGTTTTTCAAAATAAAGTAATAGAAATTTTGGAAGTTTCTTGGGAGCAAGAGCAACACACAAGGCTGCAGGGAGAAACTTTCAAAATGTTGGATGTTGGCTGGTATATATTTGCAAAAAGGGTTTTTTACAAAAAACAGCGTCCTCTGTTCACATTACCTGGTAAAAGTGGATACTTTTATTTATGTATTTATTTATTTTTAGAAAACTTCAAAGTACTTGAAAGATATATATTAAAGGGAGAAATTAGCCACAGACACCCAGCTGTCAACGACTATGCTTTTTGTTGTGAAGTTGGACAGTATGTGGGGATTGACTTCATTTTGGAGCCGGTGGCCATTGAAGGAACTGCAGTTTTGCACACTTTTTTCTTCTTTTTTTTAGGAGACAGAGGATTCTGCTCGCTAAGGAGAAAAGCAGAAATGTTGAAAAAGTGTTAGCATAGCCTACTTTTGCATTACTTTATGTCACGATCTGGCCACATTTAAAACAATACCATAAAAGCAAAGGGGAGGATGAATAGAGCTCCTTCAAAAAAGGTATGAGAAATTAGACGGTGATGACATTTTACTTTTTTTGTGTGTTTTGTTTTCTTTTGTATTTAGCTGCTGAGTATCCAGGACAGGCAAGGTGTCAGACGGCCTCAGGCCATCTGTTTGGGGTCCTTCTTTAGCAGGGGATATGTGTGGCCGTTTTCTGCTTAATTAGGTCCAGTAAACAGGGCCTCATCAAAAAGCAGCTGCTAATGTCCCCATTAAGGCACCAACACACACAAAGATACATGTACGCGTGCACGAGGACACAAAAACAGACGCGCCGCATAGATAAAATTACACAAACACATCAGTAATGGCTGTGGCGATGATTACGGTCAGTTCAGAGGGTGAACTCTGTCACCTTGATCACTTGACACGCGTTGGTTCCTGGGAGCCTCCCACTGTTTACATGTCTTGTTAAAAAGTTGAGACACGAGCTATGCTTACTGTTCCCGTGTGCCTTAATGTGTTGTTTACCGTTGAATTATCTCAGCATGCTGCGTTGTTTGACCAAACTGAATGTCTGAGTTGCAAATGTGCGCAAAGACTGAACATTTGCCACATTATCACCTCAGAAAAATTATAGGAAGCATAAGAGTGCAAACAATCAAATGCCTAATAACACAATTATGGAGCTGCTCCACAATAAAACAAAACAACCCAACAGGAGAAGCAAGAGCAGCATTTCCACATTTCACACCAGCCTCCTTGTTTGTGATTTCACACAACAAAGTTGTAAACTGGAGGGAAATATACTTAACCACACTGGACGTTTGCCAAATTTCCATAGGGCATTAGCAACCAACTGGTGCAGGCTCATTAAAGAGCAGAGAAACCTATAACCATTAAAAGGCCATTAGGCAGCATGTAATTTTGTGGAACTAAATGGCGGAGAGTAATCAAAAGCACATGAAGCCCAGCTGGGCGACTGGGCAAACTGTTTCGATTAGGGAGGAATTCATCATCTACAATGGCAGCTTTTTGGGGGGTCAATTTTCCTGTGCACTCGTTCCTTTCCCTCTGTCACTTTCACTCTTTCTCTCTTTCTCTGTCTGTCATTTTTACGCTCTTTGTCATTAGGATCATTATTACAGTTAGTAAATGCTGCAATCATTATTACAGTTAATGCTGCACCGGGCAAAATTTCTATGTATGCACCTGTATTACCAGATTAAATCACAAAATTAGACTTTTCCTCCAGACTTAAACATAGAAGTGATAAGGAACGTTAGCAATCTTTGACTAATGAGCATAACCAACGTGGTCACCACTTCCAGGTTGTGAATGAAAACAAGGAGCATAGTTATCAAATGCCATAAGATTAAAACAGTTCATTTGAAAACAAAACAAAATAAAACTCTACCCAGTATTATTTTCTTAGCTTCACCTTCTCCTTACAGCACATGAAAAATGTGACACTATATATATGTCTTCATCATCAACTACCCATCAGATGTATACAATGCACCACCAACTATAACTTCTACCCGAGGCGAAAACAGTTTAAAGAAAGCCTGTTACCCTGGGCCTTGTAAAAGTCATGTCAAATTCTCAGACCAGCTCCCTGTAGTGGTAAATGGTGTCCAAGAGCAAGTTTATTACGTGTAAAATGTCATTAGGCCAGTCAAGGCACATATTTCTCAGGCTGTTCTGGCTTTGGAGGTCACTGTGACAGGCCAGACTCTGATTAGTCAAATTAGGAGAGAATTTGGACAGACATGCCTTTCAGGGGTTAAATCAAGTGCATGCCACCTTGTTTCAATCAAACAGCATTCACACTCATACCAGAACATTGGAAACTTTTATCGCCTCTATGTTAAACCTTGAAAGTCTGAAGTAGACTTTTGGCCGGTGCAGAGAGGACTGATGAGAAAAGCTGGTTTTGAACATTTCTGAAATTTTTGATGCAAATATTAACAATAATCTCACATGCTTGTTCCATAAAGCACATTTTGTTAGTGCAAACTGATTTTAGAATAAAAGTATTAGGTAATGTTTATGTTTAATTTTGAATTCATTCCACTTAACGTGGTTATCCTAAGGAATCATTCACTGATGACCACTAATATTGCATGCAACAAGTGGTTAGGAGTGGAAAACACAAATCATGCAAATGAATGGTCACATAGAGAAGCTTGGTGAAAATACTAATAAGTAATTAGTATAAACCCAGGTTGTGGAAAATAAAGCTTGTCTGGCAACTTTTCACTGTTCAAATTTTTTCTTCAATGAAGTCATACTAATTTCTGATATAATACAATTTTCATTCCAGGTATTCACAGCCTTCCATTTGCCAAAACCTGGACTTGAAATACTAAGTCACACATAAATATAGCAATAAACCTGACAAAACATGTATGCACTATTATTAGGAAATCCTTTTGTGGATCTTTGCAATTATGCATAATTACCAACTGCAGGTTTGTGTGTTTGGTACAAATCAAAATGACTGAGCTGCTCTAAATGTGGACAGAGAAGAACACAAAAGAAAAAGAAAATCAGCCAAGGGTTGAGCTAACTCCAAGGTTTTTCAAATGCAAGAAGGGAAGACGAAGCTAATATTTCAGAGATGAAAATAGGGGAGAGAGGGACATAGGGGTTTCTTCTTTCTACACCTCATTTACTGCACATCTGTGTGGTTAACCAGTTCCAGCATATAGGAAACATCGGGGCTTTACACACTTTTTATTCTTCACAATAAAACAGTATGACGGCCATGGTGGTTAAAGGGGAATCCCAAAAACCTAAAATGGGCTACTTAATTCTTCTCTGAGTCATGTTTAAGAATGTCAGACACAAAACTCTCAGGACTCCAAGGTCAGTATTCTTATTTATTCTTTAAAATGTTTCACGAATTACTCAGATACATCTGGTGAGTTCTAGTTCTTTCAGTGTATTTCCATGATTCTAACATTTAATTTCAAAGAGTGGCGTAAACAATTTGGATAAAGATGTTTTATTTGCTCATTTTGTAGAGGACAGATGTCTCAATCTAGTTGATTTCTTTTATTTTACAGAGTCACTGACATCAAGCCAACACTTTTATAAGCAGTCCAGTTAATCCAGGAAATGAAAGAACGAAAATGAGTCTTTGCCTTGTAAAGGTGCAGCACGCTTTGCAAGAGAAAGCAAAGTTGGAAAGCACAATTCATTAGCATCCATTTTATGGCCTTCGAAAGTGACTGAAAAAACTTCAGACTGACGACCTCTCGTTGTACAGTAAGGGCTGTGAACGCACCTCCAGTTTATTTCTCACACTTGATCTTTGTGCTCAACACTGCTTTTCATCCTAAATACTAATAATAATAATATGAGGAAACTTATTTTCAGAATTCATAAAGCATATCTTTTATATTCTTAGGGTTTTACTGCCTTTCTGTTTCTTTCTGATGTCTTTGTGTTTAAATTATAGTAATGGAGTTTTAATTTTTGTCTTTTTGTTACTGTGTTTGCCTTTAGTTATGTCAACTCTATGAAGGAAACTTGTAATAAAAATAATACTTAATTTACTTAATATTCCATTCGGTATCAATATGGCAAGAGATACATTTCATGTGTAATAAAAGAAACATTTATAATGTTTACTTGGTTTTCATTTGTTATTTCTTCTCTAAAAGTACTCTGACTTATACTTGTATATGCTTGTACTTCTGCACATCAAGAAATTCTGCATTGGGATCTGGAGAGTATAATAAAAATAATAAGGGAGTGTATTATGTAATGACAGCCACTACTCTCACTGTACACTCCATTACCAGGCTCCATCATTTTTAAAGAGTAGTGGAGCTTTATCATAGCTAAAGGGCACAATCAACTGATGCAACCTCTCATACCTCTCTGATGAAAAGACTGCAGCCCCCCCACCCACGCTGTGAAAGTCAACTAATTATTTCATGTTTTCCACAGGTAATAAATAGTAGGGAGTCATGTGTGAGTTCATTAAGGGCTGGGTGTTTCAGAGATTTTGGCACTGTAGACGGTTTCTGACCATTTGAAGTTGGGAAGGAATGTGGTGAGTTTTCATAATTCTAAGCGGGATGGCCGACAACCTTCATGGAAGTGGATAAGTCAGACAAACTGATGATGAATTATGCAAGCAGCCAAATTAAACGAGAAGGTTACCTGGGTGGGTGCGCGATCTGGCTGTCAGAAAATGACCGGGTGTGTTGAAAAAGTGTGGAGTAAAACTATCCACCCTTCTACTATTCGGTATGCAAATCCCTATAAAAGACATCCATTCACATACATTTAACAACGGGAATTAAAGCACCAAAAAATACAAGCAACACACATCTCATATCACCTGGATTTATTCAACAGTTATATTGGAAGGTTTAAAAGATCTTTGGAAAGGCAACGCCCAGTACCTCAGCGCTAATGGTAGTAACTTCAACACAGAGAAAGTATGACACATTACCTCTTTTCTTTTCCCCACCACTCGGGACTCACAAAGCAGCAGTATGTTTGCGCTAATGAACCCCCATACCATCATGGATGCTGGTTTTTGGACTGATAAGAAGCTGGATAATGTTATCTTTTTAGCCTGAGGGATGCAGCGTCTGTGATTCCATAAAGTTTCCATAAAGAACTTCAAAATTCATTTGGTCAGACACAGGACAGTTTTCCACTTTGCCTCAGTCCTTAAATGAAGCTGCCCAGATGGTGTTTCTGGAACTTGTAAGACTTTCAAATAAATCTGGGGTTAAAACAATTTGCAAATCACTGCATCCTGTTTTAATTTTCATTCTATTCGGCATCCCAGCTTATTTGGAAAGAGGATTGTATATGAAAATCATTGATGGATATCCACTTAGCAGAGGCCATGAGCCAGCATGCTGAATTCAGTGCACTACAAAGTATTATTTCTGTCTGAAGAAAAGAACTGAATAACAAAATCTTTATACTGATAAAAACTAAGTGCTTAGAACAGGGTCAAAAATGATGACTCTCAAACTTAAGCTGATTGAACACTGCGTTACTTTGATCCTATACATCACTTCAAGCACACTGATAATAAAGTCAGTTTTGGCTTGTACCTCTAAATATAATCAAATCTGACAAAACATCTGTGAACTGTGGGTCTCCTGAAACGGCAAAAAGAGCTACAGCTCAGACTCTACAGGCCTCATTTAGCATGTTAAATCTTAAAATTCATGACAGTGCAACCAGAAAAAGACTGAACATATATGGCTTCTTTGGAAGGGTTGCCAGCAGACAGCCTGCTGTCTCTAAAACAAACATGGCAGCACAGCTTAGTTTGCATAATTATACTCGAACAAACCACAACATTTCTGCAACAATGTCCTTTGGATACTTAAGACCAAAATGGAGATGTTTGGACACAATGCACAGAGCCTTATTTCTAAAAAAAAAAAACAAGTACAGCATATTAGGGCTGCCACAAAGGATTATTTTGATAGTCGACTAGTCACCGATTATTTTTGCGATTAGTCGACTAATCAGACCATACATCGATTGGACGTAAAACTTACAGCTTGAAAATATGTTAAACGTTTATTTTGTGACCCAGAAAGAATAATAAGAGTAATATTAAAACTAACTAGCTGCCGCCATTGTTGACAACTGCGCTGGGCCGCACTATGAATTCTGGGACACAGCTTCTTCTTCTTCGGGGTTTAACGGCAGCTGGCATCCTTTACATGCACTGCTGCCATCTTCTGTTTCAGTCCGTTATTACACTTTTAAATCCTACTACTTATTCCTGCGTCTTTTGTGATCTTACAAAGCTTCAAACGACGCGTCGACTATTAAATCAGTCGTCGACGATTTTGATAGTCGACGTAATCGTGACTAGTCGACTAATCGTGGCAGCTCTACAGCATATCAGCACAAACACCTCAGCTGTCAAGCATGGCGGTGGGGGAGCGGTGATTTCTTTTGCAGCCACAGTCATAAGAGTTGCTAATGAACTCCTCTGTATACCAAAGTATTCTAAAGTCAAATGTGAGTCCGTCTGTCTGGCTGCTAAAACTTTTTTGAAATTGTGTCATGTAACAGGACAATGATCCCAAGCGCACGTGCAGATCTACAACAGAATGGCTCAAAAATGAAAGATTCAAGGTGATGGAATGATGCTGTGAGAGCCCACGTCTCTATTCAGCTGAAATACTGGGCCAAGTATTAAAGAAATCTGTGCATCAAACCCTCAAACCTAAATGAACTCTTGCTAACAAGCACAGGGCCAGAAAAATGTTACTTCAACTACTAAAGCTTCTGAAAGTATGTTAATACTGTCCGTCCATTCTCTTCCACCTTTCCAATTCAGGGTTGTGGGGGGGCTGGAGCCAATCCCAGGTGTCTAAGGGTAAGAGTCAGGGTACACCCTGGACAGGTCGCCAGTCTAACACAACAAAGACAGACAACCATTCACACTTATGGGCAATTTAGAATCACCATTTGAACTAATCCCCACTGACTGCATGTCTTTGGACTGTGGGAGGAACCTGGAATGCCTGCAAACTCTACACAGAAAGATCCATGATGGTGTAGTTAAACCCAGGACCTTCTTGCTGTGAGGCAAAAGCGCTAACCACTGCACCACCCTGCGGCCTGTGCAATACTGTGTATTTCTAAATGTCATTTAACTGTAGCAAAGACTAATAACAACCTGAAAAAAACTGCTGGCCTCTTATCAAAAAAATGTCAAGATAAACAAACAAAACTGAACTTAAACAATAAGAATATATATATTTAACTTTGTAATATAAATTTATGAGACTTCTTAGTCTTAGATTCAGTCCAAACAGCAAGATTTATTTATATAAAATCTTTTATAGAGTTGGGTTGCTGCCACATTGCAGATGGTGTTGAAGCAAAATAGTGCAGTGATCCAGTGGAAAATTAAAGACTTCATGTTGCACATTACCTCATAGCAAGTTCAGTATGGGTATTTTGTGTAATGGAACAACTCTGTCTTCTCAACTCACTCAGTCATCCCCCCACCTTCTCAACAATGTCTGAATGGTGCGTCCCTTGGCAGTGTCAGGCACTTAAGCCGCTGACTAGCCTGATTTACAGGGATAAAAAAGAGGAGTTAAGATGTTAGTCGATGAACTACAGCTATGCTGTGCTTTCAGTGCTGTCCTCACTCCACCGTAATAGTATTTTACAGCCGCCCAACAAATCCATTGCTGCATCTAGCTTTGGGGCTGACATGTACAGGAGCCAAAGCCAAAAAAGGAGCAAAGCCAACAAAGTCCTGCTGTCCCGGACAAATACTGCAGACATAAAACTGCACAGACAAAGCAAATAATTATCACATGACATTTCTGATGTTGATGATTTTATTGGTTATTTGCATTGTAGCCATTTAAGATATGCAAGCAACAGAAACAATTTCATAATATGGATTCTTCAGCACTGCTTCAGCCTTTCAGGTTTTAGAGTCATTATTAAATTTAGTGTAATGTGTGACATTTAAGTTGAGTGGCTGACTGGTATTAAAAAGACACACGATCCAGTAGATAATGATGATATTCCAAGACTTGGCAAGTGGATAACAGGACTTGTTTCATGCAAAATGGATTGAAAGTCGGTACAGAGCACAAATGTGCTTACAGTCTGTAAGATATATAGTAGCAGCTCTGGTGTCTCCCTCTTGAATCATTCCGCCATCACCCTCTTGTCTGTTCCTCCCTCTCACTACAGATTTATCCCATACTTCCCCAACAATCTCATGCTGCGATGAATGTGTGGGACATTGAAAGGCCCCACTATGCACCCATACTCACTCACTACATCATATCTGAAGTTAAGAACACAGTAACCCAATATCTAGAGTTTCCCCTTGGTTTGCTGGTGTTCCCACCTAACCCTCAAGTCCACCCTTGGCTTCAGCCCCATGATTCACTGAGGATAGGAAAGCCTGAATGGAGACATGTAATCCATTACTGAAGGAGACTGCGGAGGGTGTAGGGAAGGAAAAGGAGGGAAAATAAGGTGTGGGGGTGGAAGAGGAACAGACAGGAGGAATAGAGATGGTGAAGATATATGTGAAATGGAGGACTGGAGAAAGGGGATTTTGATACTCTCCAGCAGTTCATAACAGGACTCCCAATGGCAAAGCGGGATGTCTTCAATTTTTTTTTTCAAAGGTTTAATTTCTTAACTCACAAAAAGTACATTATTTTAATCAACTAAATAAAGTCAGTAATGTTTAATACAAAATAATTCCCCTTCTTACTTTAGCAAGTAAACCTTTAAAGCACAAACATGTGATTTTGGCAACCTTATCATGAAGAGAGAAAGAAAAAAATGTTGTTATCGATGTCTCAAGTGATGCGATGTGTACATGACGCTGACAATATCCCATCTGATGAGTTTAGGCAGTGCACTTCTCCTGACTGCTTTGATAATTTTTTGTCATTGTGCGCTGGTTCTCCACAAGGGACACTGAAAAATATAACCAGTGCAGAAGTTGCACCTAGTTCTTCTAGGTGCCACTTGAGGTTGCCTCCAGAAAGTAGTTTATCTCCATAAACTTCCATCTTAAAAGTTGTTTCATGTTTACAGACAATTGTACAAAATACAGCTTTGGCCTCTATACATTGTTTCCCCACTTCTAACTGCTCTGAATATTGTGATTTTTTAAATAATTAAACTACCTGAATAAATGAGTTAGCCGTGCGGCTATATTGATCAACAGGTGCCAGATTAGCCGACTAGCATCCACTAGGCCTCATCTACTACTTCAAGTTTAGTAGATGAGTAGTAGTAGTTGTTGTTGGTTCTTTTGGGGGCATTTTAATGGATTATCTAACTAATATTATACTTTGTGGTACAAACTTCAGTGAGTGAAATTCTATAGTGTTATTAATTCCTTACGTAATACTAATTAGCTTATATGTGTCTGTTGTTGTCAAGCTAGTTAGCATTAGCAGATAATCCATCCACCCTTCTAACTCAAAGATTCAACACAACGGCGACTGAAACACAAAAGATGGGGCTTTAAAATGCAGAGTTGAAACGCAGTGTGCGTCCTTATGGTGGCTACATCCGCCTTTTATACGGTCTGTGGTTCCTTACTTGGAAACATATGAACACTATAGCCATATACCAGATTGGTTCCTATGGTTTAGCACTTGGGCCAAAACTCTCAGTGAGCAAGCAAAGCAGGTGAAGGAAAGGTGAGCTTCCTGCAGAAACAAAAGGGATTTTGTCTCAGACTGTTTATGGACTCTTGTGGTTTAGTTCATTGCTGCAATAAACACAACAAGATCAGTAGGAGCCCGGCTTTGTCAATGAACAAGACTCCCTGCTGTCCTTATGACACTTAATAATAAAAGCAAACTATTGCATTTGTAATGTTTCATGCATGCATATTATATCCGTGCACAAAGACACCTAAAAACCTAACTTCTGATGTTCTCTAATAAAGTCTTTTTATGTAACATCTAGTAATTACTCTTATTAGGTGACACATACATGGCACAATACAGTGAGGAAAATATCTATTTGTATGATTTCCCATTAATATTACTGCTAGGTTTATAGCCAACAACCCTTTCTAATCAATATTAATCATCATATCCAATGATAATATAAGGAAATTTGAATAAAATCTGCTAATTATAGTAATTTCTATGTTACACAAGAACCTCTAGTAATCCTTAACCTGTACCAAAAGACTCTTGGTTTTCTGAATTATTTTTAAAACTCAGTCACGTATAAGCCACCACAACCTCCTGCCCTGACTATACTATTTTCTCTTTAATAACACATATATGTTTATCAAAAAACTGATTGATGTACACACAGGTGAATTACTGCTAATCCACAAACCCAGGAAGAGAAAACAAGTATTCGCAAGGTTTGATGAACAGTGAAGGGCAAATAGAAAATCTGACTAAGCCAATGACAGGACTCTATATAGATACAGAGGAGTAATGAGACCTATGTGGAAATGAGACACAGGTGGAAACGATAAATTTAAAATCACTAAAAAGGTAAAGACACAAAAACAGGAAGTAAAAACACAACAAGAAACTTAAAAAAATTAACCTTCGAAATAAAACAGGAAATAACCCAAAGAGGAAAAAAACAGCAACACTGAAACATGAAGATGCTGAAATATGAAGGCTAACAGTAACAATGATGACAGTGAAATTGAAACACAGAAATCAGCTAAAGAAAATTAGAAATAACTAAAAATTAATGGATACCATAAGAACCACCACAAGTTTGACTCCAAAATGTCCTGCCAACCATGAACATTCCCAAACCAATTCCAATTATTTAAGCTAGGAAACAAATATGAAAGCATTTGCAATCAAAGTAATATAAAACATATAAACTCTAATAATGCCTAATCAAAATGACTGCCTTTTGCACTGCACAAGCGCCCTTGGACAACCACAGAGAAAGTCAAACTGCTTCCTCATAATCCACACATGCCCCTCACCGGATAACTTGCCTCTTTTTCTACCGAGGACCCCTGCTGCTTTGTGGTGAGTTGTCTGTTTTTATTTATATCAACAGGGAGGAGAGGTGGAGAAAGATGAGATGATGTGGGGGGAAAAGATACCTCCCACCCAACCACCCACCCAGGACATACTAGGACACAGCACTCCAGAGATGTGCTGCACCTGCTGTGGCTCCTGGCACGCAAGGCTCATCTCTACAAACACCTCATATATTATAGCCACACATGCACAGCCACAAACAGCAACCTTACTTTATCTCTAGCAAAGTTCTTTTGCTAACTCTTATTGAGCTTGCAATTTGTGTATCTTGCATGCACTGTCTATGTGGTCTGTATAGATACTTTTTTCCTAGTTATTGAAGAAACCATGGCAGCAGTGAGCATCTTTGATTATAATCCATTCAGGAGTCAGATATCCTACAACGGGACTAAAAGTAATACGGGGTAAGTGATGCTGTCAAGTGAATATCCTCTTCCGAGGCATCAATGTTGATAATAATATATTTTGACATGGAGTATGATCAGGTATCACTTCCTTGTCTTTCGACTGCCAATGCACCTCGATCCGCCCCGCGCATCAGGTTGCGTTTTACAAAGTGACAAGACCAGATCATGAAAGTACAGCAAAGACTCTGATCACTATCACTGGTGTAATGCTGACAGCTTAATCTTGAATCTCTAAATCAAATGATGCCACATCCTATTTTTGATCCACGTCTGTCGTTAAACCAGAATCCGCTGCCCACATTACAAATAAAAACCAAATGGGGCCTGATAAAAATCTACAACGGTATTCTGGGTTTGGTTACATGGGTGAGACAGAGATTTGCTAGTTCACGTATTTTCTTTTCTTAGTATTTTGTCATTTATACACTTGTGGTATGTTCTAAAATTGGCTGCTAGGGCAAAAGGTAATTACCTGTCCCAAAAGCACCACCACTGGCCAGTTCGGTGTGATGGAGAATGAAGATTGTTTATTTATAAAATGGTTATTACATCTGTCAGACCGCCTTTTGAAATCTCTGGCTTTTGACGGCAAGTAAAAGCCAAAGTGTTTTCTTACTATTTAAGCCTCAGAAAGCTTAAACAATAAACAGGCTTCTCAAAAAGCTAATATTTTCTGAATCAGATATTTATTTGAAAAGGCAACGCTGGACGAGCTACAGATTACTCGTGTGATCAAAAAGAGCGTTTCTCTGTTCAGTGCACGAACCTTTCAAGTTTGGCCATGTTCAAATAAATAGAGAAAACAGCCTGAAGTTTAAAATCACACACAGATGATGAGGGCTGATGTGTGTAGTCACCCGCTGTGGGAGCTCATGTGCTCACTGCAGGAATATAAATGGAGTTTTTAATTGTTTCTGACTCAAGTCTGTGGGCTGGGTCTGGGTAAAGCCAATTAGGAGACTGGAGGAAACAGTGAAGGATTGTCTTCGGAAAAGGGCTATGACTTTCTGGTAGACAGGCAGACAGTGAAAGCAGTTGTGTGTTATTGTGCACATGTCTACATATGCTTTGTGTGAGACTGCTGAGCACACTGTGTCTGCATCCAAACGTATGCACGTGAGCACATTTCTGTCTTTGCGTCTGTGTGTCAGAGAGCTAGTGCTTTGAGTTTGGAGGAAGAAAATCTCATATGGCATATCTGATTACGTCTCGCAGTGTTTTTTTCTACAGTATTTAGCTTTTTTCCCCTGACACTGAAAGCCCCGGCCACTGCAAAAGTATCTGGAGATTGAAATCAGACCCAGAACTCTGGCCACACTTGGAACCAAAACAGAGAGAAGAGCATTGCAGAGAAACCAGCTCTTTGGTTTTATATGACTTATGTGGTGCTTGAATTTCACTCATTGTTTTGCATAGTCAAAACAGTGTTTCAGGATAAAGAGAAAAGCGGTCAGTAAAATTTATAGTGCAGTTCACCAAAGTGAAACTTCATACCGTATGTGAGGTCGATTTTACTTGTACCATGTGTGTCACTGTGGAACTGACACAGGTTCCCGTATTTATATTGTATTTGGCATTTTAAATCATTCTAAATCTGAAGCTAACATTCAAAAGACAGACAGAAACAAGCAAAGAAAAAAGCTCAGCGAACAGAGCTGCTGACCAAAGTGCCTCTGTGGTCAGCAGCAAAAACACAATGCTGTCGCACTCCAGTTATGAACTGTAAGTTTCAACTGTCTCTCTGTAGAATATTGTCAGCATATGTTTGTAGTATTGCATACATTTCAACCTTGAATGTCTGAAAATGTATATGTTTGGCACAGTCTGGTTCGATATTACATGTGCGTAATGTCTTCGTTCTTCATTCACAGCTACTGAGGGAATGTCCTGTCTCCTTTCTTGTTTGAGTTAGGCCCTTAAAATCGCACAGTCTATCACCTGTTGTGTGAGAAAGGACAACTTTGGAAAATGTCTTTTCTGGGAACTGAGTTCTTGTGTGAAAACAGGTCCAAACAGGTCTTTGCTTTTCAGTTTACTGTAGCCCAAACTGACTTTCACCAGTCATGTTTTGTTATTGTAAATATTTCAGAACTTGTTGATGTGAAATATGTTTTTAACTCGTATCCACAGCAAATATATTTTTAAAAAACCCTTTTGATGAAAAAGATAATTGTAATAGCTCCTTTTACCAGATCGTTCTCTTTCTATTTCCAGTTTTACATGATTTGCAGTTATTGCTGTAAATTATGTCAACAATGAAAAAAAAATTAATTAATAAATGATGCTGCTCTATGGAACGCTGTATCCCTGCTGGTTTTATTCAACTGAATAAAGGGTGGAGAAGCTAAACAAGAGCTAAGTCCCCATTTAGACCCAATATTTTTACAATGCTGTGTTATTACAAATAATGAAGTCCCAAAGGTTTGAATGCTGACAGTGTGGTGGTTGTTACCAGCAGCCATTTGGCCATTCATAATTCCCTAGTGGCCTTTAGTCTCCCAGAAGGAGAGCAGCAAAGCACCACACTCATTTCACCACTGCTACTCAAAAAGTGCATTATTCTGATGTTAATATATAGAGTCTGGATTATGTAGGAAAGTATGTGAGTAAAGGTATGGGTGTATATCCACTGCATTTCCATATGTCATAGTGTTGGTCAGACACACTGTATATATGTGTTCGCCTGCTTGCTGCATGCTCATGCATGTGTATGCCTGAGGCTGTGAGCCAGTGTGCGTGTCAATAGGCAGATGACCTGAGTGGTGCCGGGGTGGCCAGCTGGTGAGGGTTAGTGTTCCCTCTGGCATGAAAACTCTTTGCTTGAATCATCACCATAACCAGGCAGGGGGATGTGCATATGTGTGCAAAATGGCAGCAAGAGTACAGACTCTTTGGTGTTAACATTATATGTACTTTGCATGAATATCAGCTGGGTAGATCTACTGTCTGCGTGACCATTGCATGTTTGCCATTACTAAAACTACTTTAACTGTTTGAAAACTAAACACATTTTAAGATAATAATAGGTATGTAGTTGCACTGCCTTTTATCTCTCAGATTAGCTTGCTCTGTCTCACCTCACATTCTCAAGGCCAAGATCATCCATCCCCTTACTTCCACTCTACGTGTATCCGGCTATGTGCTCAGCCTGGTCTGACTCTGGGTGAGGCAGGTATGCCTGAGGCTCTTTGGAGAGGAAGCTTCCACTCATTCTGCTGGTAGGGAGAGACAGAAAACAGAGTGTGATGATCTGATCTGCTGATATCTTCTTGACACTTTATGTTTGAAGTTTTCAGTGTTTCATTGCTAAACTAATTTTCATGGAAATGAATGGAAATGAAGGTATGAAATCTGTGGCAGCGGCTTTAAAATGTCGTGCGACACATACACACAAGAAATACAGCACAATGATTTAGTCCCTTCCTACTTCTGAGAGAAATATCTGGATTTTTAGTTGCAACTGCATTCACTAGCCACAATAACCCTATTCATCCGCCCTGTGCAAGAAGTAGCTGTCTGCAGTGGGTTAATGTCATACAGTAAATATGTGGTAAAAGAAAGACACTGACGATGTAAAGAGAGACCACTTTATATTGTGCCAAATTATTTATTTCCCTTTCACATTAAAGTTAAAAATGCAAACATGCCGTGACATACCATGGGATATTTAAAAAAAATTTATGACTCCCCCCCCAAAAAATAAATTATTGTACTTTATTCTGGGAGCTATTGTTTGAGAATACATGAAAGTCAGAAGGACAGGACTAGAATAACAAGGGGGTCAGGGTAGCAAATGAAATATTGCTGAGAACATAAAGTGTGGGGTGTGAGAGACAAATAAAGAATATGGCAACATAATAAAAATGGATGAACTACATGCATTCACCCCAAGACCGCATTGCTGTCGAAGTTTACGACAAAATGAAAGCTCTACTTTTGCCCTGATTTATCGTCTGAAGTGCAGCAATTCGACCCCTCCTTTGTCTTTTGCTCACTTTCCCAGTTTTAATCTAATTTGTAGTGGTCAAGTTGCCGCCTATAAACAAAGCACGCACGGAAGATTGATGATGCAAAGACACACAGTCCCTGCCTATTGTCTACACATTTTTGCAAACTCGCTGTTATAAGCACAATGCGACAGTGGAGGGATTTTCCCAAGAAGAAAAAGGTACAGTTGTGTTTCACGATTTCATGCAGGCCAGTGCAAAACTGATTAAAGGCCTGGGGAAGTGTTTGTGGATGTGATGGCAAGCGTAAATGTCAATGCATTCCTAGGCCACACACTCTTACATACATACTGACACTTGTGCACAAATGCATTGCCAAAACCGCCAAAAACTGCATGAAGCAGTCCAGCAGATCTTTGAATGCAGTGTAAGACTGTAAGCCAAACAAAACCTAGAATGCAAAACCACAATACATAAGCAGGAAACTCTTAAAAATATGGAAATGTGCAAACATAAACTTCCACACATATGCACAATATAGGAATACCCATTGTGTACCATATATAACTTTGTAACACAACAAAAAAGTTTGAAGGGCAGAAGTGGTTAGAGATTAAATTTACAGGAAAGGAAGCATGGTGTTACTACTAAAACCCAACATAATAAAAAAGCAATCCAGGGAATGAATTTGCAAACTGGACTGTATCCCTGAGTCTGCTCTCTTGTTTGGTATTTAACAAATGAGTTGTACCCAAGGTTAACAAGCCAAAATAAGATCTAATCCTTCATCTACTGGAGACACAAACACATTAAAAGGAAATATAAGATGTGACGTGATCGTAAAGTTCTGCTATGCCGTCCGTAAAGATTAAAAAACATACTGATTTATTACTGCCTGCTCTCCTCAAGATCATGGGACTGCTTTCATTGTGACTCATCGTCCAATGTGTCAAAACAGCAGCCCTTCAACTTGGTTTCATTTTGGGGACAAAGTCACATGTATGCACAACTGACGAGCAGGGCGTGATTATGTTTCACTGTGCTGTGTGCCTCGCCATTTAGGATTTCTCCAAAAGATCTTGATAAAATACTGCAAGACATTACAGTGAAACTGCCTCCAGTTTCAGAGAGGAATACATTAACGTGGTCGGGAATCATTTTGGATGATACTGCAGGGCACGTCAGGGTTCGCTGCGTGGCAGGCAAAGTAGGACCCAAGTGAAGGACTCAAAACTCAAAGGTAAAACTGAAAAGCAGCTTTATTGCTGAATCAAAGCAAAGTACAAAGTACTTAAGTAGAAGTGCAAATACTACAGTTAAAAAGTACTGGAGTAAAAGTTAAAGTACTGTTTCAACTTCTTTACTCAAGTAAAAGTAAAAAAGGACAGGCTCTGAAATGTACTCAAAGTAAGAAAGTAAAAAGTAGCTGTTTTTGTGTGAAGCTAACTCAATCCTGTGCTATATTAACATAATGATAAAATAATATCAGTAGATTGGAATACAAACTTTAACTTTTTTAAAATTCTAATTATACTCAGCTTGAATCTGAAGAAAAAGAAGAAAGTTAAAGAAAATATATATCTACTTTCTTTTGCCTACATTGTAGAGGGTGACTTTGCCTCTAAACAGAACAGTGTGTACAGTCAGGGGTTAAAGTGGATTCAGCAGGTGGGGGAACTCTTAAATTGGTTGTAATGGCTCAGCGTGGGGAAAAGACAAACCAGTCACACACTGTTCTTTAGTTTAAATCCATCACAGTACAGCAAACTAACCTGTTTATCCTGCAATAACCTGCAGAGGATTTTCAGGCAGCCTAATTAATGGTAACAGGATTACCATTCATATGTTACTGTTTAGAGTTTACTCGCAGTGAGGAAATAATAACTCCCAACAAATGTGTTAGAGCAAAAGTAACGAGCCTGTTCTAAAAATGTAGTAGAAGGTACAGATATTTGTTTAAAAATGTAGGAGTAAAAGTAACAAGTAGTCAGAAAAAAACTACTCAAGTAAAGTACAGATACCTGAAAATTGTTCTTAAGCACAGTCACGAAGTATTTGTGCTTCCCACCTCTGAAAATAAGTAATACAAAACAATTTGATGAGGCAAAAATCAACAACTCAAGAATTAAGTTCAAACTACATTGAAACTGAGGAACATGGAGCACACAGAGCACACAGCAAGAGGGAGAGCACAACAAAAGGGAAGACTGAGATGATATATGCACACAGAGGATAACGAGGGAACAGGCCACAGGTGGGAACACAGCTGTCACTAAGTAAGTAAGTGAAGTAACTAATGTTTATTTTTTAAGCTCTTTTCACAGCCAAGCGGTCACAAAGAGCTTTACACAAAAGGGTAAAATAAACACGAACATTAAGTGTCAAAATAGTCGATGAAAAGATTCATTGACCAAATAAACAGGTAGCTTTAAAATAAATAAATAAAACTTTAATAAAAATTTTCAAAATTCTTTTAAAAGGATCACAGAATCAACTAACAACCCCACAGTCTTTAGCCATTTACAGGGAACAACTAACAAATTAGGGTTAGGGCAAAACTGAACACAACGCACACAGGACAAGGGACTACCAAAATAAAAGAACTAAGAACACAGAGACTTACAGACGAGCTTGACACAGAAACAGAAGACAAAAAACGGAACCATGAACCGGGAACACAAATAACTCAGAAGTGCAAGGAAGAAATAAACTCAAGACTAAACAGTACAAAGCTTGAACTTGAAGCATCTCTTACTGCAAAAGAATCAGGAGTCGGTAACCAAATGTAAAATGCTGGGTGAAAGACCCAGGATGGTGACAGCATGATGATGCTTGAATGCACCAATATAGCTCACTGGGTTAAGTAGGTAACCCATAACCCAAAAGGATACTGCAGAGACCTGGGTTTGATTCTGACCTGGTCCATTTCCTACATGCTGTTCTTCTCTCCTTTCCCATTTTAAATATCTAAATCTTGAAAAACAGAATGACATTATTAAGCATTTATATAACACAGCTGTCTTCGTACCAAGCAGTCAATTTTTTTTAACCATCATTCACCAGTCTCCATCACAGAAAGGATTCAGTGAGCAGTTTTGAAGCATCCGACAGGATTAGCTTAAAACAGACCAGAATCAGAGTACAGGTACGAGTACAAAGGGGGAAAAAACATAGTCAAAGTATTTTTCCACCCAAAGTATTCATTATATAGGAATTTTAGTAATTACTGCGTTTCAGATTTAAATGATTGTTGTAAATGTTCAACATCCAGGACAACATATGATTTGTTCAAAAAACAAACAAAAAAAGAAAACAGATGACATGAAATCATATTTGTTCTCAAGTTAAGAATCCAACTGGTGTTACACTAAAGCAATCATATCACCTGACCTTTCATATATCCTGCAGCTGCATACACACACACACACACACACACACACACACACACACACACACACACACACACACACCACACAGTAAGTGGTGGCTGGGGATGGATTCTCTTGTTCTCTAGGGGACAGTTTAGATGGTCACGCCTTTCCCTCTGTGACACTGAGGCATTGCCACTGTCTGTTTCACATTTAACATGGCACCACCCCCACCCCCCACCCACCCACACACACACACACCTAACACACATTCATTACAAAGCACACATACATGCATTTAAATGCCTGCACTGACATTGCCTGTTTCACATTTCAAACACACACATGTGCTCGCATACTACACGTACGGTCATCTGGCACTAACTGACAAGCATGCAGAAAGACACGCATACACCCACAAAGCCTCTGTCCCTGTCTGTTTGACATTAAAGCCGAGTCCCTCTGCACCAGAAGGCAGTTGTTTATGTAGATATAAACTATTGCTCTAATTATCCCATATGTAGTCCTCCAAAAACAATGACGCTCTCTGATGAATTTTTAACGACTGAACTCATACACACACGTATGCATAATAATGATATGTGTGGCCAACATCAAACACTGCCTGATTAGAATTTATCTCAGGATAACAGTATGGCTTAGCCTCCTAAGTCCCTCAGTAATTATGATTATTGCAAAACATCCGTTTTCAGCCTTATTTTGGAGTAACGTCACATTGATAGAACTGGAGGAATAACATTGTGACAGGCCAGATTTTTGACTCCATGCAACCATGTTTGGTCCTACTTTGAGGCAGAGGTGCAAAAACAAAGTAATCGTAGAGAGCTGCAGAGCTTCCCCAAGAAACGATTAAGTCCCTGCAAGAGGCCAATTATTGGACAAGAGTGTATGCTGATGTTTTGACTTCTCTTTGGATATTGACGTGCATGCTTTCTTTGGAGAGAGCTACAGTTACTTTAGTTGCTATTCATTCTAACCTGTAGTGCTAGAGTGTCTTAAAAAACATGGAAAACAGCAGTGATGAAGCAAGTCATGCTCAGCTGCAAAATAAAAGACTATTGCTATGAACCTGTCATTATGTAAAACAAACAAATAACCAAACAAAAAAGCAAGTGGTTGAATACCGCTGACTCAAACCCGGTCTATTTTGACCAAGTTTATTTCTATCAGTTCTGCTGAACTTATTATAGTCTTTTGTCTTCTTATGGCTGTGTGTGAATTAGCAACATTTGTGATACATGAGAACAGGCAATCGGCATTTGTCTGCGTACCCAGCAGAAAAAAGTGTAACAAGAACACCTTAAACAGGGCGAAACCCAAGGCTTGAAGAGGGATATTTAGCAAGGCTATGGCAAGCTGCTCTGTCTGTCATCATTTAGCATGAAAGAGGCAGATGGCAGCTTCCTATGAAGAGCCAGGAGTGGGCTAAGATAGATTTCAGTTAGACGTGATGTGGGCAAAGATCTCCTGTGTGTGCATACTCAGAGGTTTCCCTTCAGAAATGTCACATGCATCACCTTAGATATTAATACACATTTCAAAAGTAACTGCAAATAAGTAAACTTTCAATAGTACTCACTCTGCTCTCTCTCAACACAGGCACAAACAGATTTTGCACATACAATTTTAACTTTTATTTAATTAACAGAAACTTCCCTTTAGCAACAAAATTTACCTTAGTGTCAAAAAAGACAAAATAGTTATAGTAATAATAGAGAAAGGTCACTAAACTACTGTACATGTAGTCATAATTCCAATTATTATTATTATTGACATCATGGGCCCATCATTATTTATAAGCATATGCATAAAAACTTTATTTTTCTCTTTTGCATTACAGATTGTAATTCTACTGTACAGGTTTAAAAAAATGAAATAAGGGAAATAAAAATAATAGTTAACTTGACTTTCAGCACTTTTGTGACAGCACAGTCACAACGTGCTGACACTGCACATTCCGTTATACCTCAAGGCAGACCTTTAGTACCTCTAAACAAGTGCATCTGTAAACAAGTGCATGTGTTGGTCAGCCATGGTTTCATGATTGCAGAATACATTTTGAGACACATGATCCTCGCGTGTTTACTATTATCTGTTCGAGGTCAAAGACCCAGATATATTACACTCCCCAACAAAGCTACAGTCGCTCTTCAGCTTACACAGTTTAAACTAATCTGAGCGCAGCAATGCAGAAATAAACTCCCTCTTGTGTGTGATGAGTGACAGAGAAGCGTGAAGATAAGCTGGGCTTTAAACTTTCTAACTATATTGAGATTAATCGCTTTTAGTACGTGGGAAATACACAAGTATGCGTGGTCACAGCTCATAGAAAACACACACAGCGGTTTAATCACATTGCACAGCACATTACCACATACTTTCACATAGTCTTGCCACATTTTTGCAAACACAACCAGAAAACAGCAATATTACTCACTCAGATTAAAGTAACAGTTTACATGGAAAAAGTGTTCCAGCAATATTCAATTCAAATAGAAAATTGTGCCACATAAAAATCCATAAAAGTAGAAATTCAACTTAAAATGCATGCAGTTTGCCTGAGTAAGGTAAAGGGGGGAAAAGCACTCATCGCTGCTCAAATATCAGTTCAACTGAATAATCAGCTGAATACACAATGTGCAAATTAAAATACAGAATGAGCCAATTTCAAAAATCAATCATACCATATTGTTTACACCAAATTCTGGCCCTAGCATCTGAATTTTCATGACTCATCAGACAAGGTAACATTTTTCCAATCTTCTCTTATACAATGCATGTGAGAAATATAGCTTAAAATTCCTGTTTTTAGTTGATACTGTGCGGAGAGGCAACCAGTGTCATCTTCTGCTACTGTAGCCTGTCTGCTTCAAGCTTCAGTGTGTTGTGTGTTCATAGATGGTCTCTGCATACCCCGGTTGTAATGAGCGGTTATTTGAGTTGCTCCTGGCTTCCTGTCAGCTAAAAACAGCTCTTGCAATTCCCTTCTGACTTCTGGTATCAATTGGGTATTTTTTTACTCAAAGAGTAAAAAGAGATAGATCAGCAGTTTCTGAGATACTCAAACCAGTTTGTCCAGCCCAAATAACTATTCCACTTTTAAAATCATTTAAATCTCCTTTCTCCCTCATTCTGATGCTCAGTTTGAAGTACAGCAGATTGTCTTGACCTTTTACATGCCTAAATTCACTGATTGCCATGTGATTGGTTGATTGGATATTTCAGTTAATTAGCAGTTAAAATATGTATCTAACAAAGTATCCAGTGTGTTTGTAAATGTATAATGAAAATGCACAAGCACATAATTCTGATTTGTACAACAAATGTGTTTTAAAAGGGGTGAAATGGGCCGTTTTGTTTTTTGTTTTTTTTATCAAGCGCAAACTGGAATTTGTCTGGATATCATTTCAGGAGAGACAAACAGGCATCAGGTGGAAGGGAGGTGTTCTGACTTATTTCTGCAGTATCAAACAGATAGTTGTGATGAAAAACTGACTGGGAGTAAGAGCAGTGAGACTTGCAAGAATAAAATTTGAAGTGAAAAGGAACCTTTGCAAACTGTAATAGAAACTAATGTACTTGTGTTTATGTGAATAAACTTTGTTTCTAAATATAAAACATTGGACAGGCCTTTAGAAAAAAAAAGTTAAAGCCTAGCAGAGCGCTCGACAGCCACAAAGATGAAGAGATGACGTTAAAGTGAGACACAGGCAGAGGAGACATGTGTGAGTCACTGTACCACGGATGAATGAGTTCATCTGAGCCCTCTAGGTAGCAGTCAGTTTTTCGTGGTTATGATATCGCTCCTGCGTGAAATTCAATAAGAGAAAAAAACCTGAATTGGTCTGCTGGAAGTGAGCCAGATATTTCACTAAAACAATGCAGAGTCTTAGAGGAGTAAAGAAAAGCTTTTTTTGATGTAAAAGATCTGAATTTTTTCCACTGAGCAGGACTTTACTTTTTCTTTTTAAAATAACAGAAAACTGTCTATTTTCTCATTTTTTGCGGCTGTTGTAATTCTAAAGCAAATTAAGATAATAAAAGCACATCCATCCGTTTCTCCTTATCCAAGTCAGGGTTCCAAATAAAGTCCATTTATATCCTAACTGTAATAGGTCACACAGTGCAAACACACAGAGACAGACAATGACTCATACCTATGGCTAATTTTGAATCATCGGATAACTTAAAATGTGTTTTGTTTTGTTTTTTGAATGTGGGAGGAAGCCAGAGTATACAGATAGTACACAGAGAGAATCCATGAAGGCACGTGGAGAAAATGCAGACTCCATACATGGAAAAGCCTCAGATTCAAACCCAAGACCCTCTCCCTGTGAGGCAGTACCAATTACTGAGAGCTACCAGAAATTTCCAACATATTTGCAAGGCCTTATTCTCATATGCTCAAGTCTTCCTCCAATGTCTTTGCACTCATTGGAAGGTTTCCATTCATTTTTATAGACATCATTTTTTTGTTTTCGTCAGGCATAGAAAGTCTATACAAAATCATAATTTGACAGACTTACAATACCCACACCACATTTTACTTCAGCTGTGCCCTGCTAAAAAGAAAACATTTTTAAAACTCAGAAATGGCTTGCCCCTAACTTCAATGTAATGTCTTGTTTTAAAGCAAGTAAAAGACATTTTATAGTGAAAGGGGAGTAACCAACAAAGAAGCGAGAACCCCAGTGAAAACAGAAAAAAGACATTTACATTTTCCCAGCAGGTGCAGTGTTTACTGAATATTTTAAGTTGCGAAAAGGCACTCATCCCTTCCAATAACGAGCAATCACAGAAGTCAGTGATATTGGAATATGATAGTGAAACAGCGAAACCCACAAAGGTGAAGGAGGAGTGGGCTCAAAAGCTAAACAAACCCCACAGTGCACAATAAACCTATTCCTCTGATCCATCACTTTGTAACCCAGTTCCAGCAACACTACAGAGCACTGACATGTTTCCCCTGGTGTGCCACCTCAGGCATAGAGGCGCTCCAGTCTTGGTGGAGTTGTAAAAGAGAAGTAGACATGCTGTATAGAGTGAAGTCTGGCCCAGAGGAAACAACAGGCCCGGCCCCTCTCTGCACCTCCACCTCCCCAGTGACCTTTCACAGAACGCAGCACTGGCAGATATTACAGCTCGTATCTCACCAGGCTCTTAAAGGATCAAAGAAGCCCTAGACCTGAACCACACAGGCATATAAGAGTTTTTACCGAAATGCACATTTAATGCACTTCCATGAATGCGGACATACCAAAAAGAAATAAATAAAAATATGAGGTAATAATAGCTCCACACACAGGCAACATATGCTTCCTCACACACCTGCACAGACACAGACTCACTCCAATTACATGGTTTTTTTTGGTCTCCTTCAATGCAGCCTAAGGGAGAGAAGATGGAAGCGATAGAATAGAAGAGGATAAGAGGATGAGAAGGGTGCCTGAAGCCAATGCGAGTTGGTTTTCAAGAAAAGAGTCATCTAAACTGCCAGTCCTTGTCTTTTCTTTTGGAAAAGTTAATCCCCGTCCCTCTCCCGGCAGATATGATCCTTCGTCTGCAGGAACTGCCGGCATGAAAAGAAGCAGGTGAACCGTCTGGGGGATTCTTTCACTACAAGAGCGATTGGATTCCACAATACAGAGATGAGCCTTTTTTTCATGGGCCAGCAGAGCTATCTTTTCCATAGCAGGTCCAGTGATCAGGAACTTACCTCTGGTTGTAGCTGTGTACGTGTGTGTGTGTGTGTGTGTGTGCCAGGTGAAATGTGAGCATAAGCATATCTGTGTGCATGAGACTTACAGATAACATGTCTATTCAAGGATGTTTTTTGAATCTGTGCTTTGGTAAGTAGGCTGTAGGAGTGGGTTGGGTGCTGCTTAACAACTCTTAATGGATAATATGCTTTTTCCACACACAAGTCGGCTAATCTGAGCCTGACTTTTAACAAAATGTTTGAGTAGAAGTGCTTTGATAAAACTGACTCACAGGGCCTGAGCCGAGTATCAGATGCTTAGCCAAGACCACGCAGACAAAGCATGTGTTATATAACATTATTGTAACGGAGACTGGATTTTATTATGAATTACATCATGTTAAATATAGCAATACTGTCTCTTTAGAGGTATGCTTTATAGTTCTGGAATACGGCCCTAATTAGTAATTCAATAATTTAACTCAGTCTTGCTTTTCACACTATAACAAATCAAAATGTCTTTACAAAAAATACATTATATATGTTCTTTAACTCTCTATTCATACTATAATCTTACACTGTTGTATCAGTTCCAGCCTATTAGCCACCAAGATAGAAAAATGCTACCGTGAATGTTATGTTAATTACTACATGCTGCTACTGTTTCTGGTACATGTGTGTGCATATCTCAAAACACACATTGGTATCAGTGCAGGTGTGTGCATGTGTATGTTCTCTCATGTGATCACAGTAAGCAGCTGTGAGAGGCCCCAGTCTTTGGGTGGTCTTACACCCTCATCCATAAATTATTAACCCACTCTCCTGTTGTCGGCCTTGAAGTGTGGTGGGCTTTGGGCTGACACGCTTTGCCAATGCATCAATATTGTGTAAGTATGGTGTCTTACCCAATTACATAGAAGATACAACGGATCAAAGAACACAATTAGATAAAATGTTGGTTTTCTTGTTTTTAGATTTTATGATTCAATTCAGATTATCTCAGTCAAAATCTGCATGTGATCAAATCCTGGATTATTTTTTTTTCATATTACAATAAACCAGATATTTAATTATTTAAATATTTGCTTTTTAGCACAAAAAAGCCCATCTGTGCAACACCTAATTCTTTTTAGTAGGTGTTGCAAGTTTTATAACCAACATTTGTATTTGTTTAATAAACTAGGTAATGCTGCTTTCCCCCCCCGTTTCCAGTTAAAAACGAGTTAGCAAGCATTCACAGGCTTCTAATTTTAAAAAAAATGTCATTTATGACTTATTTTAAAAGTACAAAAGATTTATTTTTACTTCATCTGGCTTAAGGCCCTCATTTTTTTGCAAGTCTCTTTGCATAATTGATGAAAAGTCCTTAAATAAAGTGAGAACTAGAACAACTTTATAAAATTACTCTATAAAGTCTTATATAGTGAGAACATGGGGATTTTGCATCTTGATTTACACATAATTTGCAAAAGTTTATCCAAAACTACTTTTATCTGTCCATAAAGCTGAGAGTAATTGGCAGACTTTGTTTCTTTGACTGACACTTGAGATGATAAAGAAAACACACGCTCGGATAAAACACACAAACAAACCGCCACATGCTACTTAAAACATAATTCACTGCATATTTTGCTGGCGTTTAATCATTCCCGTAAGTATAAAAATTGCTGTAATTATCTTTGCCTATTATATCTAATTGTTGCCATAGCTCATATAATCAGAGTTATATGGGGCCAGAAAGTGTGCATGCTTAAAAGTGCTTATGGGTGTGTGCATATGCGTGCATAAATGAAAGCGTGCTAATGCTTGTCAAATAAATGTGTGTTTCTCTGTGCTTGGGCATACATGTGTGCATGTGCCATTAAGTCTATGTGTGTAACTGTCTGCAGTACTTCTGCACATGCATGCAACCTAAACCAACAGAGCATGTTTGGGAGGAAAGCGCAGTGTCTGGAGATTACAGGTCTCTAAGAAAACAGCGTGTTAGTGCTCCTCTGTCTTTCCAACATACACAGACATCACAATGCACACACACATACAACTTAGCAGTCTTGCATAGTTTCCATTAGGACACATAGAGACCTGGTGTGTGTAGAAAAGCGAGAGGCAGACAGTTGCACAACCATAACTGTCATTTAAAATCTCCCTCCGGCAGCCTACGGATGACCCCTTGATGCAGTATTAAATCTTGTGTCATCATCAATCACTGTCATACCAAACTTTGTAAAATTCCCTCAAAATACATTTAAAAAAATGGGCAGGCATCAAAGTGCTTCACAGAGACAGACGCCATGACAGGTAAAACAACAAGACGTACACTAAAAACACTTCAATAACTGTACCGGAACTAATTTCACCACCACCAGCTCGCCGCATTCTAACTCAAGCAAGCCCGGTCACATAATAGAAACAATGACTCTTTGACTCACTATTACCACCATTTCTCCTGAGATGACATCAATTGTTTTGACTCCATCAGAAATCAAATGGAACCACGCACTTGGCGTCTTGCTAAGGTTAAGGCTGCAGCTTCAGAACCAATTCAAAACATGGCTCTCCACCAAGGCATCCACTGCACTGCTGAGCATTATCAAATTCCCAGTGACACTTCCCTTAACGCTTAAAATGCAGAGTGAGATTGGAAGTAATATGCTCAGCTGTGTAAGACAGAGATCATTTTGATACTGTGTAAGATTGGAAAAGCACAGGGGACGCGCAAAAAGCCTCTTAGATTGTATAACTTAATCATGCATGAAAGAAGGCAATACAGAAACATTCAGGGCCTATTCAAAAACACTGAGAATTTTTTCAACTCCTACTACCCCTGTCCAAGTTCAGATGTGCACTGGCAGTGATCGCAGTGTTATGAAGCCAAGCTTTTATGAGCTTTGGCCGTTCACGTTGATGATAGGCTCCCTTTATAGCAGAATAACTGTTTTCTGTTAATGACCTCTGGTTACTGTAGCATTAGCATGCTAGCAGAGAAAAATGAAGCAGAAATCCCACAAAATACATCAGCAGAGCCCACTTATTTTGTCAGTGTTTTGAAATAATTGAATTTAAAAGCATTCTAATGGCTATTGTCTATCATCGGACCCTGCTGATTCACAGTAAAAAGAAACAAAAAACAGAAGAAGAAAGAGAATCCATCCTTGAGCTTGTTTTCAAACCCCATCCCAAGGAACAGCTGTTGTTCATTCTGCTCGGCTGTGCTGGGGAAGAGCACCAAATCGTGCTGTTTTCAGCCCAAATAGCTTACGCACAATTACTCTGCCGGGGATCTGTGTGCGTTGGCACGTCGTTGCAGTTCACTCTTTGTTTTCTTAATAATTAGCTTGTGTTTTCACAGGGGGTTTATGTGTGTGGGGAAGCCAGTCTTTTCAAGGCTACTTAATCTACTCCCTAGTCGGTCTCCCCTTGTCTCTCTCTGTCTCTAATTCCTTGCTTCGTCTCCGCCTGTTGCCTCACTCTCCCATACTACCTTATCTTCTGTGTCTCCTTTACGATGCCTAAGGCATGCATGAAAAGTTCAGGTGTTTTTGCTGCAGCTCATATTTGATCTGAGCAGCAAAGTAAAATGATGAAAAATGACACAATTTTGCATCACTGGGTTCTTCTTTCCTTGAAGGCTTGTGAATTCTGAAGATGATCGGATTTGTGGTCATGGTGAGCACTGGGTGACTTTATAGCTAGGAGTCTGTGTATCTATGTTTTACTAATATAAAATCATAACAATATTCACTACTATTCTAAACAATTCTGTCTATGACACCCAGACGATTCACATACACTTTGTTTTTTTCCCTCACACCTCAGTCCTTTGGTTTATCTCAACAAAATGGAATAACAAATCTTTAATCAGTATTTGACAACTAAACATAGATACTGTGTCCAAGCAGAGCTCACTTAATGTGTATCCAACACATGAACCTCGTGTTAAACACACTTCCACTGTAAACATGTCAGTCAATAGTGTCCGTGTTTGATTAGTGGTCGATCTGCTCTGTGCGAGCCAATCTCATTGATTTTCCACCTGCCCAGTCAGCTCAATCACCTTGACCCCAATGGGATCTGCTCACATGCTTTGTGTTAATTAAACTAAACTAAGAGCGTGCGTTTGATAAAGCACCTATACACAAATAAAGACAGGATCGCTTGTGGTCAGCTGGCTGGCACACATGCATTTGAGACGTTACAGAAGAAGCACTGTGACCGCGGGGTCACCAGCACACTCCTTGGACTATCTTGGAAAATGTGGCTAAAGAAGGTGAACGAGTAGCACTTCCTTGAAATAGCTGCCATTTAAAATGCTTAAGCAAACATTTCCTGTGCAAATGTTAAGGTTAACAGATGCTGATTGTTGAAAAGAAAAATAATTGCAAAGATATAATTTTAGTTGCAAATGGTGGTAAATGAGGTATAACTATAATGAAAACTTGTCCAACTTTCATAATGAGAGTCACGGCCAAGTTTTCAAGGCTAAATGATGGCCACAATGAATGGATCAGATTTATCCAAAGCGAGGTCTGTAAACGCCAAGTGTTTCAAAGTCAACTGCTCCTGTAAAGCTGTGTCTGACAGTAGAGGCTGTGCAGAGCTGGTCCCAGGTGTGAACGCATAAAACTGCATGAATGTAGGGTTGATGTTTATCAGCCGTGCCGTACATGCTTAGTTGACTTTTGATAGATTGTCAGACTCTCTCTCTCTCTTTCTCTTTCTCTCTGTCTCTCTCTTTCAATTTAAAAGCCTGGCAGACAGTCACATCGGAAAAGCAGGAGTGAAGCTGAAACAACAAACAAAAAGTAAACATATGTGTCAAACAAATGTCAAAATAACAGAAAATATGAAAAAAAAAACATAACTGAAAATTTTAATTCATTATTTTTTCATGATGTCTTTCTTTAAAGATATGCAAATGATCCTTGCAGGGACGTATAAAGTGGCTATCATGGCATTCTCCATGGTGTTTGTGTTCCACTGGACATCATTTTCCAGTCAGAACAGATCCGACTCGCTGCTGCGTTTGCATGTTTCTTCAGTTCACTTGGCAAATGTGGAAGTATTCTGCATCAGGCCAGATCTTTTATAATCTGTGTGCATTTGTCTCTGATATCTTGATGCAATTCTCAGGTCGTTAAAAATGAAAATCACGTCCCATCTCTTGCAGTGTGGATTGGCTGAATAGCCTTGGTTCTGTGGGGAGTTGGTTCTTCTTGTGGCAGCTTTTCTCCTCACTAAGACTGTACTCATGAGTCAACCTTAGTTTTGAAATGGTCACACTCTCTGTTAGATCAAAAATAACCCTGGAAGACCTAAACCTAAACAAACATCTCCACATTCAGCCAGAGGTAGATGACATTTTCAGTCAAACTGACAAGCAGCTGGTTAACCCTTCTCTTGCTGTTCTTGTTTTCACTCAAGTTCTTCATTTTTTTAAAATGCATGTACCCAAAGCACTACGAAACACTGAAATAAAGTGTTTTAAAAAGTTGAAATCACAAGCACAGGAATATGTGGAAACTCAGGTCACTGGCAAAAACCCTGCATGAACTTGATACTCCCTACTTTCCTTAACCTGGCAAAGACCAAAGCCTCAAACAAACTGACGTCATGGAATACTGATTCTAATAGCTATTTAGAATCCAAATCCTGCAAAAATATTTTACCAGTCAATAATAAATTTCAGGTGCCACGTGTAGCATTATTAAGTTTGATAAATGTCGGCATTATATCAAGGTAAAGCAAGCTCCTGAAGTTCTGTAATGCATTCTCCATCAAAATGAAGCACACCTAACAGCTCTTCTTCCAACATATGTTTCACAGAATGTTTTTGAAGAAAGAAAAGAACAAAGCACAGAATATGAGAGAAATGTAGGAAGTAATGATGCAGTCCCCAAAGTCACATGCACACTACCAAACTGAGAGCACAGATTGTGCATAAAGTGAACCTGATGAAGAGAAGGAGAAGATACAAATTACGTTCACATGATCACACATGCATGCACACACACAAAGGTATACTTTCCCACTGGTCTGCGCTCTCAGTGAGGGCATAGGAATGGGGTCACACCTGCACCGGCTGGCAGGGGTGATAAACGATGTTGCTTTAAACTCTGGAGACCGTCATTTTTGGGAGCCACTGTTTACCCTCCATTGAAGTATAATGGGGGCCTTTGAAGACTAGAGCGTTCGGGACAGAGGCTGCCCTCTGTCTGCTGTTTCGAGAGGAGGAGAAACTAGCACTCGTTTAGCTAATGACACATTCTGCTTCGATTTGCCATAATAGGATAGAGCAGGCCTCTGACATTAGGTCTGGCATTTCCTATTCTGGCTGCTCTGGAAAGTTTCTCACAGCCTTCAATGATCAAATAAAAAAATCAGGTTGTTTGTGAAGATTTTTCTTAAAATCCAGTACAGTGTCACGTTTTCTGATGCAAATCAAGTTGCCAAAAAAGCAAAAAGGATCATATTGTGTGAACAAAAAGCACGCATGAGCTTCACTTCTGTGCACAGCTCATGCATTTCAATCAACGCCTGCTCAACAACTTTTCTGTATCACACGCCAAGGCTGCCTTTTCATGCTAGTTTGGAAAAGTCATCAGGAGATCTTCTTACTACCCCTCTTATCAGATGAGGTTGCATATCCTCCTTATTTGTCTTTAAAGCCTGAAGTGATGCGAGAATGACAGTCTAGACTGCAGCTGTCTCAGTATGAAGCATACCAAACCGTCCCTGAAAAGCGCTAATCTCTGTCTCACACACGTGCATGTACACAGACAGACATTAACACCAATACAGCTACAGTAAAACAAGTAAAAGCACTCGACTTAGAGTACACACAATCAGGCACACCCGTGCAGATACAATCAAGTACTTTAAACACAAACACACACACACACGCAATTACATGGATATGCACACAGAGCTACAGAAAAAACAGCCAATTGATGTCAATCCAAGCATGCAGTGGCTGTGTATTAGATCATGATTAACCCCTACTGCCTGCAGCTAGTGGAACGTAGGACATCCATTTTTCCTTTTACATTTACTGTTAGGGGATTTATGCAGTTGGACTTTAACTGAAAGTCTTATATCAACAGTCATTCAAGTCTTCAGTTTCTATTCAATGCATTTTGATTATACTGTCCATGCAGATTTGCAACTGAGAACAGACAACTAAGGGTAGAGTATAGTCAGCAAATACAAAAGCAAATAACTTCATGCACTTTAAATACACGTTACGTTTTATCTATGAAATTGTGGCGGATTAAAGATCATTATGTTCCCGCTAATGTCTGCAAATACTTGTTTTTCTTTTACAGTTAAAATGTAAACTGTGTAGTCTGTGTATGTTAGTAGTACAGAAGTAGGAAAAGCACGAGAACACATGCAGACCACCTTCAGAAATCCTCCCATAAAATCAACACAATTCACCAATATTCGAAACTTTTTTCTTTTAATGAGAAAAAAAAAAAACTTCTCTTAGCTAAACAACCCTGGAGGGAAGTTGCAACCATAACAAATGGGTTTAAATAACAACATGCAGCAGCAATCTCCTCACAGCACGGTGCATTGCGGATGTCATTCATCACACCACCGCAGCATAACGCGGGACTTCCACAACAATTACTTCTGTCATTAAACTCCCAGTATTGTTGTCGTTTTCTTGTGTGATAAGGGTGATTACTGGCCAAGCGAGGGCTAATCTTCTCTGATCTGCTCTGTGGTGGGAAGAAAAGCAAACCTCAGCTTGCCACTCAAGCCGGACTAGAGGACGGGGTTGTACTGCTGTGTTTGACTGCCCCCCTGTGGCTGTTTGGGGGAACTTAAGGTAAAGAGTGCTCTGTCTGAGACTCCCAAGTGGCTTTACAGTATATTAAAAGTCAGCTTATATGGGGGGAAACGAAAACTGTTTAGTCAAATTAAATCAAATGTAAACGTTATTTTTTTTCTTTACAAAAAACAAATAAACAATGTGATAATTCATAGAAGACGACTGAATGATTTGCATAGCATGTTAAGCCTGTAGCATGAAATAATTGCTGGAAAATTTTAATTTTGTGAAAATGAAGTGTTTTAAAAAATATTAATTGCTTATGTTATGAGTTTTCATTTCTATCATATTTTGCTAAATCCTGCATTTTTTGTAATTTTTTGCGTGAAAATGTATCGTACAATATATTGAATATATATTGAATATTTGAATATATATTTTCAATTCGCAAACACTGATCTATCAAATATGATACACCTAGATTTATAGGGCTAGTAGTTGGATCTGCTAGTAGTTGGATGCATTCAGCCAAGCAATGTTGCTATGAAAATACAAAATATATATTCAGTTTTTTACATATATCACTACTAAGATTCTCGCTCGGAAATATGCAGTTTCCAGGATAAAAAGCTAAATGACTCAAATGAATCATCAAATAATCATTTGTTTTGGTATTTTTAAAAATAATTTTCCTCTAATCTAATGTTGCATTATTATCATGTGTGTTTATTGCAGGTTTGCAACTCACAGAGCTCATATTTGTGAATCTTGTACTGACAGGTGTGGCAATAAAGTCAGTATATCTCACCGGTCCCATCTCCTCTTAATTGGGCAGATAAAAATTGTATACAACAGGTGTGGGCTTGATGTTTTTAACAAAGGTTAAATCAACAAAAAATAGCTCTTAAAATGTAGCTAACTTAATAGTTTAGGTTACATTCCAATTCTGTGCCGACATCATCTGCAAAAAGACTTAAAATTGGTGTAAATATTAAGCAGCACAGCATACAAGCTCCTCAGTTTTCCAGCAGTCCAGTCAAGTACAGTAAATGGACAGACTGCTGCTCTCACAAGCTTTTTTACTCTCTCAGGCTACATCATTCACATCATCGTAAAAGTGGGGGCCCTTCATCACTTTACAGTACCCAGTGCTACCGTTAGCCCCAGGCTCTCACATCAGGCCTGCAGCCTTCCGCCCCACAGTAGCTGTAAACCTCGCCTCTGAATGTACAAGCGAAGCGGGATGAGAGGGGTTATTGATGTGCTATAAACCCCATTATTTTATTGAGGCAAAGAGGAAACTATAGCGTGCGTGAAGGAGAGCGGACTCTCTAGCTGTTCATATCCAGCAGGTGTGTTTCTTTCGAGGAAAACTTAGGAGGAACAAGAGATGTTGCTGTTGTAGTGTTTGTTTGCACAGAGGCATTATAAAACGCAGCAAGTGCAGAGATGATTTTGTAACTTGGACAAGCATGTGGATATTTCCCCAGTGTGAGAAAAATATTATTCAGTTTAGTTTTCTGTTCAAGATCATAGTGCATGCATGAAAGATGAAAACAAAATGCTGTTCACTTTTTATAAGAGCCGTATCTGGATGTAAGTCTAGAAATCCACAGGACTTAGATGCCAGCAGGGTCTTTAATTTGACATACGGCCCCCAAAAAATTAATGTTCAAATAGTTTTAAAAGTGCTGAGTACACTAAAAACAGCTAGTGAATAACCCACATGAATTTAAGAAGAGTGACTCATACATATTGTTGTCCCAGCAAATTTTACAGTGTCTTAAAGGAACGCAGAGTGAAAGCTGTGGCAAATGTGGCCCTGCAATATCAACTAATAAAGACATATGATCCAAGGAGAAACAATACTTAAACTTTTCCTAGTTGGCAAAGCAAAATCACTTAAAAGCCGCATGCAACCAAATCTACCCCAAATATTCCTGTAAACCTACAAGCCTGTATGATAATATGACTCCAGCATTAGCTACTGTATAGAGAGGAGAGTGAAATTCAGATTTTTATATGAGACTGGCCAGCTGCTCTCCACTCTTCTCCAGCTGTTTGAGTCTTATATACAACAGAGGAGACCTGCTCCCGTCTGCACGCTAATAACATCAACCTGTGACTCACCTCATCCTGCAAAGGTAGCTGGCTTCGCATGTAACACTGTGCACTAGTACTAAACAAGAACAGACACAATGCATTCAGTGACCTTGTACATAGCTGCTGCAAAATAAAAATCCTTAGGGTGATCACTTGTCATGTGCAGAGGAATCTTCAGTCATGCTCTTTATGCTGAAGGCTCAGACTTAAGGCATTCCTCTGGAAATTTATGTTCAGACAGCTGTGGTCTCATCCGCCTCTGTATGGATCTAGAAGACAACACTATCCCAGGAATTACGAGGGGATCCAATCCATTACACACCTCCAATCAACTCTGAGTGTACATATATGCACATGCAATCCATTTTCTGTGTGCCTTTGTACATCTCTCAACATGTATAAGACTTAGTGTTTTCCTGCTTTCACAGCATGTTTGCAGCTGCCTTAACTCCTTCTGTATGTGCGTTTGTGTGTGTGCGATTGTGCGCACGTTCATGCGTGCTTGTGTGCAAAGGATTCAGAGATGGTTTCGCGTTCAGCTCTTTGATGGCTGGACAGTTATCCTGAGGCTTTATGCATCGGAAGGCCATGGTTTAAAGGGGAAAAACCCCGATTTCACATTGCAGCCATATGGGGTGATACATTCCGCCTCCTAAAAAGAGGTCCATGCCAGAGGTAAACATTGGGACACAGTAATAGATGAGGTCTTCAAATGGCCACAGAGTCTGCAGCACACTGACTTCATCTTAAGCCTGGTCTGCACATGTGAAAAAGACAATAAATAAGCCCAGTTTAATAAGACTGTTTCATTTTCAAAACTTTATTTATCTATTAAAAGGTCATTGAAAGCAATTTCCTATTTCACATTTAGAAACATTCAAACGTTGGAACTACTCAGTACAATCACAGGTGCCACTTTGACTTGGTTTGGAAGAAAGGACAACATTTACTCACAAAGAAAACCTAATAGTTCATTTTAACCTGATAGATGACAGGCCAACCCCAACTCAGTAAATGAGGGGTATTTCTGGGGAGAGTTTTTCTCTTCATTGGCAGGAGTAACGTCATTTTAAGGACGGAAACACAATGAAGTGTGATGGTGATGTGATGTGTTTAGCGAGAGGATTTCAAGGCCTTGGTTTCTGTGTGCTTTCAGCATGGCGTCACAGTATTATACGGCTAAATCCCACTGAGATGTACAGAGAAGGAAAGTGTAGATAGACACAAAGAAGTGAAGAAAGGTACATCATGACTTTGTGTCCTTGATGAAATTGTCCAGGTACTACTGCTCTTTTTGTGTCACATTTTGAAAAATTCAAGAGAAATGAATGGAAACCAAACTTAGCATTGACAGTTTGCCTATTAATGCGTCTCCACAGCATCATACTATAGTTTCTAATCACAAATGAAATATATTGAGTTTAGATGGAAACATTAGGTAAGGAAATAGCAAGTTCACAAGTTCAGTGGGTCTTCTAACCAGAAGCATGTTATTAGCTTTTAAAGGGAAATGAATTACTGGTCTGATACTATATTTTTTGGTTTATTTCAGTAGTAGAGAGGATTAACAGTTGCCTCAGTCGTCTTAAAATCCATGAAATAAATCAGGATTATCAGAACTTCAAGAAATAGAATAGAAGGAACTGACCCCACTCCCTGCTGGACACTTTGGTGGTCTGAACTGTCTCACCTGCTGACGATGGGAAAAAAGCAATTTGTCTCTGTGCTGGGGGGCTAGCTAAAACAAAAACATTGTTATCACGAATAATCAGCGGCTCTGTCAGCAGGTCTGAGGTGAACAGAAAGTGGCACAAATGACTGGATGGAATTTGTGGCGTGTCAGACAGAATAAAGCGGCAATAGATGCAATCCTTCTCTCACATTCACTGACATTTCACCCAGCTATTCCAGAGAAAGCTTGTCCCAGTGGGCTTATATGCCCCATCATTCTCTGCAACACAGGCTGCAATGAAATGACTTCCCAGGTCTGTGGAGGTGATGCACTTTGGGATTTTAAAGGTTTTCAGATTCAGCCTTATGAAATGCAACATGTGCCATTGTGTTTTTGTGCATTATAGCATTTTTAAACCAACCCTTTTGGTTTTCAATCAGGCACCTGTACCCATCTGAGACTGACTCCTTTTTTTTTTCGGTATGCAAGCACATACAATTTAACCTCTAATTCAAATAACTAAAAACGTACTCTGTGCATATCATCCCAATTTTAATTTAATTTGAATCTCAGCATTTAACATGGACAGCAAGCCCTTCTGCAGACAAAGAAAATGCGATGTGATTGAAAGCTCCAGAACAGCTACTAAATTGGACCTTGTGGTAAGATGATTTTAGGTCAAGAATAAACTCTGGATCCCATTTTGTCAGTGCTTTTCATTGTTTATCTGCAGCGTGGTGCTTTAAAGGCAAAAAAAAAAATCTTCCCAACTTTCCATTCCCAATCTAGAACACACGACCAAAACAATGTTTATTTCTTCCTCATTTGTTTAACATTCCCTTTCTCAAAATATGAGTACTTTATACTGGGCTGAAAAGCACCAAATACAGGAAAAGAGAGGTGAAAGTGAAGAAATACATTTTCTCTTGTGCCCCAGTAAAACTTATGATGACTTCTCTAAAGAATAGATAAGACACTCCGAATGTATCTGATGAGACACGCATGATAAATTCCAGGATATTACAGGAAATGCATGGTAGGTTAAAGTCTGGCTAGTGATTACATGGACATTATTTGAGGCTTCTGGATTTCAGCACTGTAATCATAGTCTAGCCTATTTATAACATCTTGTAACTGACAACCCAGCTCAAACTCTGTGATTTAAAGCAGGTTAACACAGTCTTTTGTCAGCATACTCCATCCTTTTAGGAGACAGAGACGTTTGCAACAAAGGCTGCCTCTAACGCCATCTTGCCTGAAGAGGTCATTTGGTCTGATGCCTTTCACTCCATGTAATATAAACTTCCTCACCGCAAGCTGCTCACAAACAGCATAAATAAACAACCGCGGGACAAATCAGGGTTTGGAACTAGTTAGGGCTCACAATTTCAACATGAGAGTTTGTTTGTTCAAATTTGCTCGCACTGTGACCTAACTCCTTTATACTCAGCACATGTGTGGAAGAGGGCATTTGAAGGCGAACATAACAGAGAGGGGGAAAAAAGTGGAAAAATCCATATTTTTCCAATATGCAGACGGGGCTGTTCATCAGGCAAAGTTTGACACATGTCTTTGAACAGAGTTTGAAACAACAACTTGGTGGAAAAACTTTAAAAAAATGGAGTAGGAGGCTTTGGCTAAACAAATGTCATTTTTGGACGCTGCTGCAGGGAGGATGAGAAAAGGAAAGATGATGAAAAGAATGAAATGATACATTCCTTAGAATCTAACTCACTGCCTCGCTGTTTCCTGAGCTTGATTAGAGGGATGCAGTGACTCGAGGGTGCATTAAGATTAAGATCTCGGCTGTCCAGAGGGAATTAGAAAAAGGAAGCTATATGGGTGCCTTTATCAAATGTGACATTGGTTTTTATAAGAGGGAGTCTCATTACAGCCTATGCTTATACCATGCAGCCATCCAACTACAACACTGTTTGCCATGGTTACAAAGGCCACTTTGTAATCAAAAGGTCACCGGTGTGACCGACGTGAGGGCCGATACAAATTGCTATCGTTAATTAAATATTCCTCTGCTTGATTGTTATTTAGTACAATGCAGTATATAAAGGCAGTCTCATACTAAACCTTTTTTTGTCCTATTATTCTAATTAAATTAGCTCTACAGTATTTTTTACTTTGACCTAGAAGGTGAAACACAAACATATGGGTTTTTAGTATGTCAGTGTTAAAGGTGTTTCATTCAAGAAATGAATTTTAAAAAATATTTCCATATTTTTAACTCTCGTTTTTAGTGCTGAAAGCTTTTAAATGAAAGTAAAAACTGTATTTTTCATCAGAAAGAAATCAGTTTGGGTTACATGTGATATTCTGCCTGTAAAGACTGACTTAATTATTGCCTCCTTGCATGTTTCTGTAATATAAATTGCTGGTTTTATTGACTTTTTCACTACTTACTGTTGGGATGTTTGGATTGTCTGTATAGGTTCTCATTCATCTTGGTCACAGTCATCTAAAACAGCGATCCCCAACCTTTTGTGCCTAACGGACCAGTTTATGTCCAACAATATTTTCACAGACCGGCCGTTAAGGTGTCGTGGATAAATACAACAAAATAAAACCGGTATTAAAAAAACCAAACGGATTTATTCATAACACACGGGAAAAGACCCAGGGAAACAGAGTTAACGATAAAAACGATTAAAAAAAATAACAGTAAAAACTCTGAACACCACAAATTTCACACCTGGGCCTCAACTCTCACAGCCTGTCACCAAACAACTCACGGACCGGGCTCAGGGTTGGGGACCGCTGATCTAAAGTGAATGGGAGTGGAGGGCAGCTGAACAATCTGGATGTATTTGTGAGTCACAGATACATCCAGGCATGTTGAAACCACCTTCATTAGGACAACAGTAGAGGTTATATACTACCCACCAGCTTTTAGAACTGAAGAAGCTTTTTGAATGGTGTTCATCTGAACAATAAACTGGACTGGACTCACAACTCAAATGCCCTGTACAGGAAAGGGCAGAGCAGGCTGTATCTGCTGTGGAGGCTCAGATCTTTTGGAGTGAAGGGCCCACTCCTGAAGATCTTCTATGACTCTGTGGTGGCCTCAGCCATATTTCATGGTGTGGTCTGCTGGGGACAGAAAGAGACTGAACAGGCTGATCCAGCTCTGTTCTAGGATGCCCTCTGGACCCAGTGGAGGTGGTGAGTGACAGGAGAATGGTGGCTAAGCTGTCATCCCTGTTGGATGCAATCTCCCACCCCATGCAGGAGACTGTGACAGCACTGAGCAGCTCCTTCAGTGGCAGACTGCGGCACCCACAATGTGGGACAGACAGATTTTGCAGGTCTTTCCTTCCATCGGCTGTCAGACTCCACAACAAAGACTGTGCAGTTGTCCAAACATGTGCAGACACACACACGCACGCAATACCACTAAGTGTAATTTTTTGGTCAACATAGTATTTTATTGTATTTTATCTAGTATGTTATTCTTTTATCTCATTCTATTTCATTGTTTTTCTTAATTGTTGCTGCTGTAACTTTGCATTGTCCACTTTCTGCTGTGACACAACAAATTTGGGACTAATAAAGGTTTATCTTATCTCATCTTAAAAGGACTAATGGGGAAGACTATCAAGAAACACCCACACCACTAAACAAACTATAGCAGCAAGACTAATTAGTGTGACAGTGACTACTGGTAATGTTTTTAGGCCTTCAACATCCTGTCATGTAGTCTAATTAATCACTTGCAAATCATTTTATACAAATCCTACATATTGTTTAGTACGAGTGGAAAATGTTATTGGTAAAATTAAAAAAATAATAAAAAATGGTGGCACAATGGTTGGCATTGTTGCCTCACAAGCAAACCCAGGTCATGGGTTCGACACCATGTGTTCTGTGTAGTTGTTTAAATCCCTCCATCTTATACTGACCCATTTGTACTTTAAAAATCAGCACAAATGAAAATCAGGCATCACTTATTACCACTAATCACTTTGTCCTTTGATGTGATGAGGAAATCAAGAAACAAGCCTTCAAAAAGAGAAAATTAATATTAAGATGAACTCAATTCTGCTCAGTATTAATTTTAGCTTTCTGTAAGCTCATTGGTGCGGCCCTCAACGATAATCCTAGCTTCTCATGTGGCCCTTTAGGAAAATTAATTGCTGACCATTGCCTTAGATAGATCAGCAGTGTATCATACGGTCAATTTATACAACCACCATGCACTCTCAGATCGACCAGAGGAAACGGACAGCTGAGCAGAAGGTTTGCATCCTGTAACAATCTTCCTATAATGCGACACTATTAAACATTTCAGCACCATGCTGCCCATAAACTGTATAAAAGAAAATAATTCAAACACTGTATTTTTGGTGAATATTTTTATGCTAAAGGCATTATACTCACAAAACCTTTTTCTTGATGATGTTCAAAACATTGCATTTGTTTAAAACAAAAAAAATTAAAATAAAAAACCCAAAAAACCTTTTGATTCATAGAATCACTTTCAAAATACAAAGATTTATACCAGTGTAACATTACAAGAACATTACAACATGTATCAAACCTAGACCAGCTTTTGGCATCAAGATCCAAAAGTATCTGAGACTGCCCTGAGATGAAGTGTCAAACGTGGCAAATACAGTCTTTTGCTTGTCAAACACATTTGCAGACTGCTGCAGGGCAACCATGAAAATTTACACGACTCCAAGCTATGATCCTGATGATGAATTGTTCTGTTTAGCTGTCTTGTGTAATTGTTGATCAGACAACCGTAGCCTTCAAATGTGGCTTATGACCAAAATGTTTTACCTCAGTGTTCATCACCCTTAAAGGTTGTGCTCTTTTGCACTTTGACATACTCTGCAGATTCTTCTTTATATCATTTCTGCTTTGAACGCTTTGATGGAGGAGCTTCTGAAGATGTGCCTGCTGCTTTTTTTTTAGAATCCTTATCATCAGGATCATAAAGAGCACTCCTGACGAAGCGTGCAGCAGCTCCCTTATCCAGACGGGCAGCTTTTTTCTTGTCTGTGATCTCTTTCACTCTGTTCATATATGTTCTTATTCGCTCCTGAAACAACAGAATGGTTACTGAGGAATTAGACAATACATATGAATCCATGTGAGCAAATAATAAGTCAGAGATAGATGGCACATACCAATTCTTGTTTGATTCCATGCTCTCTGGGATTTATCCCTTGTGTTACCAAGTACACTGGGTAAGATAAAAATAAAGCCACATATCCACATTTTACACACAAAATGACATCCATGTACGGAAAAGTTGTAATGTATTTGTCTCTTTGGTATGCTTTCACTATATTCATTTCATTTTTATTCATCAAGATATAACGATTAGACCAAATAGGGAAAAAACTCACTCCAGAATAATGAATTAAGGGTGTAGGCAGACATCAGATCCAGCTTGGCTTGATCCAGAGGATCCAACTGTTAATAAACCAAATTTAATTTTTTTTATAACCTCCTGCATATGACAGATTAGTATCACTTTTTTCATTAAATGTATTTGTAATATATATTCAACGTACAGTATTGTTTCACTGAATAAAATTTTGCTCTATAAAAGAAAATAAACACACTAGCCACTTTATTAGGTACATCTTTCTAGCATTGGGTTTTGACATCCTTTGCCCTCAGAAGTGCCGTAATTCTTCATAGCATAGATTTAACAGGGAGGTGGAAACATTCCTCAGAGTTCTGGTCCATATTGATATGATAGCATCACACAGCTGGTACAGCTATGTCAGTTGTACATCCATGATGTGAATCTCCTGTTCCACCACATCCCAAAGATGCTCTGTTTCATTGAGATCTGGTGACTATGGAGCTCATCTGAGTACAGTGAACTAATAGTCATGTCAAGAAACCAGTTTGAGATGATCTGATGACATGGCGTGTTACACTGCTGGAAGCAGCTATCAGACGATGGATACACTGAGGTCATAAAGGAATAGACATGGTCAACAACAATACTTAGGTAGGCCGGCACTTAAACACAATTAGTAGTATGGGGCCAAAAATATATGGCAAAAAAAATTCCCTATACCATTAGACCACCACCAGCTGCCTGAACAGTTGATAGCAGATAAACGTGGCACCAAGCGTGGTCTTGTGTTGCTGTCACCCATTAGCTACCATGTTCAATGTGTTGTGTGTTCACAGATGCTCTTCTGCATACCCTTACTGTTGCCTTCTTATGAGCCTGTGCAGTCTGGCCATTCTCCTCCAACGTCTGGCATCAACATGACATTTTGACCCAGAGAACAGACACTCACTGGATATTTTCTCTTTTTTAGACCATTGTATGTAAACCCTAGAAATGATTGTGACGGAAAATCCCAGAAGATCTGCAATTTTCTGAAATACTAAGACCACGTTCCATCCCCATCTCAGTTGTTTTTCTTGACCAAGTTCACATTCCTAAATTGATTGAGCTATTGGCACATTAAATAATCTGTTACCGAGTAGGTGACCAGGTGTACCTAACAAAGTGGCCGGTGAGTGCACGAGGGTATATAGATAGTAGGTACGCACAAGCACAAATCTAAGCCAACAAAAAGACCACAGTACCCGATGTGTATAATAGTATTAGGCCTACCTTTTGCAGCAGGTCATTTCTGGGCATCGACATCAACTGCTCCAAAATGGTTTTAACTGAAGTCACTGACGAGTCGAAGCACGTGAGCTGTTCATCTATCTCGTGAGGGTAGTCCTCAGCGGCGCTTTCTGCGGCCATATTTCTGTAAAATAATTGAATAATTACACCGTCGTGTAACTTTCCTGTAGCACTATTTTTCATTAGAAGAACAGAAAAGCAACAGCAGTATGTCCAGGGAGAGAGCTAGCATAAAATGCTAACAGGAAACCAAAATAACCTTTAGATAAGCTGAGGAAAGTGACAAAAAGGATAGATGTAAGTTACCATTTACTGATTTAATAGCAAACCAGGATCACTGTAAATTAAATCTAACAAAACAAGAAAAAAAATCACATACTTACCCTGTTAGCAAACAACACGCTTTAGCCGACAGGAAATGACGTTAAAACTGTGACCTAGTCGTCTTCGCTTTCCTCTTCGCTCCTCTACCGCCGTCTGCCGGTGGGATGAGTGGAACAGCTAGTTATCGTTAGCTAATTTTTTTTTTTAATTTATTTTTTTTTTTTAGCGTGATAAACATTTTATTTGCAGTTTTCTATATTTTGTTTATTAACAATATCCGCTTTTCTATAACCGTGTGTATTCTCTAAATCGACGCTATATTCCTTATTATTGACTTTTGACACATTTTTTTAAGCAAGGGTCTAAACGAAAAACTTCTTTAAGTGCCAGCTGTTGTTTTCATTCCTATTAAACGCCCAAATCTATTTAAAATACTCATATGTAGTAGTAACTTAATATCTAAATACAACAGAAGTGGTCATGTTACTGTGGTAACGTGGGGCGTCAGTGTGGTAAATAAAACTGAGCGCGCTAGGATGGGAAGTGCTGTGTTTTGGGACTGTTGTAGCTAAACCCAAGCAAGCTATAAAGAAGACGCCTGAGTCATCATGGACAACTGTGATTTAGAGAAGCTCTGTGTTTCTGCTGGGACGCTCCGTCCATCGTTCACACCTGAAGTCACAGACTACAAAGTGACTGTGGAGAGCAGCGTCAACGAAGTAACACTGGACGTGATGACAAGCGACTGTGGGGCTTCATATAGTATTGTGAGCAAGCTTTATGGCTTCTATTTCTCAATTCAAGTCTCTTTCGCATCTAATTTAGCCTTGTGATTTCTATTTCAGCTCTTCGGTGAAAGGTCTAACACGATTACACTGAAAGATGGGTTGAACAGAGTAGGAATCGAGGTGGTAGCTGAGGATGGTACCATAAAGAAATACAGTGTGGAAATCACCAAACTGTCAGCAAAGATCGCAGAGCTCAGTAACCTGGCTTTGGAAGGAGATATTTCACTTCACCCCGCATTTTGCACCAAAGTTTTTGAATACAATAGTGAGTACAGCCTATCTGTGTTAAACAAGAAGTTGTATATGAAATGTATAATTCTTTGTTTTGTTTTCTATTTCAATTGATACACAAAAGCAGCAGCAGCAGTACACATGTGTGTAAATGTATGTATAAATATGCTACTTTGTAAGTGAATATTATTTAAAATGCAGAGACATAAAAGGTTTGCAGTATTTCTCAGTTTACAAAATAAATTTTTATGTGCTTCTGTGGGGGGGTTTTCCCTCCAGGTACTGTTCCCTTTTGTTGTAATTCAGTGACACTCCTTCCTGAGGTGCCTGACAGAGGCATTAAAGTTACAGTAAATGGGGTGAACAGCTCGGAACCAGTCCCTCTGAATTTTGGAGACACAGTGGTGGAGATTTCAGTCTGTTCACCAGATGGCAGTGTTTCACAGGTATAATAAGACATGGATGGTGGAAAAACTTTATATATGCATTCTTTGAAATGCTTTGAAACTCATCATTATCCACCTGATAACATATAGTTTTCTAAATTTTTAAACTTCATATGCTTTTAGTGTTGCTTTTGCTTCTGCATAATGAAACTTATTAGGAATTTGAGTCTTTTTAAAGGTCTCTGTTGGAGCCCTAATAACTCCTGCACATGAGTGGATCCATCTGCTTTGTACCCATACATCTATCTGTGGTAACCTTTTGTCAGTAAGGGAGTAGCTAGCATTTTATACCTAATGATCTTCTCACCTTTTCAGGTGTACAAGGTGTTGGTGACTCGAGAGCTGCTTCCTGTGCCTGTGACTTTCACTGATGTGAAGCAGCAGCTGGAGTATGAATGCCCAGTATCCCTAAGTGCTTTCTACAGGCCTTTGTCTATCAATCACAGGTAAGTCTTGAAACAGTTAACACATATTGCAAAACATATTCGCCAATAGTCACATCCATTACTTATCCTTTGGTTCATGCTGAATATTAATTCGCAAATGAATGATGTATTTCCTCTATATAAAAAATACTACAATATACAGCAATTTACCTTTCACACATTTGTTCTTTTGCTAAATTGTAGTGAACCAAAGAGCATCTTCTCAAGGCCTTATATTGAGTTGCTTGCCCGAAGATCAAAAGTTGACCCACTTAGTGATTGTCCTCTCGGAGACGGCTGGAAGGTTGTTGAACTGGACCTTGACAAGAAGATGTCAGCTGCCTTGGTCAAGTGTTTCTTTTTTTACAGAGGTGAAGCATTTCAAACATATTAGTTTAAAGCTACTGGGAAGAGTGGATGTTCTTATTCTGGATATTCAGATAGGAGGAGGTTCTGTTGTTCTTAAAGAGAGCTCGTAGATTCCTGAACTTCTAATACAATGAATGTCACATCAATGAATAACAAATGAAGCCACTGCTCTAATATGGATTCTTTGAGTTACTGCATTATTTTCACACCTATAGAAAATGCATACAACTACATTGTTAACAGGTATCTTACCTCTTAGCAGAAGTGATTACACAAGCTATACTATCATGTAACATGATGTAGTACTGTAGACAACTATCATGTTGCCCTAATGACAGGGGGTATTATTACTTAACTAAAACCTTGTGCCACTAACTGTCACGAGACAAAGACTGGATTTTATATCAGGCCTTCAGAAGATCTGGCTTGCTTACTCAGATGTGTATTTCTAAATAATCAAGGCTTCTCTTAAATTGTTTAATTTAGTTAAAAGTACAAATAAAGTAAAATTGTATTTATATAGCATCTTCCAAGATAAATATCACAAAGTACATCACAACAAAAATGCTAAAACATTAAAACAAAAAGTTACCAAAAGCAAGTTTCAAAAAGATGAGTTTTTAGCTTATTTATTATCTTGGGTACAAATCTGTCAGGGGCACATTAAGAAGTTCTGTTTTCTCTTCATTAAGTTAGAGATAATTGTCAGCCATCCAACTTTTCATAGAGCCTCAGCACCTCTGCAAAATCTCTAGCTTAGAAACACCTTGGGGCTTAAAAGACTTATATAACTGATCATCTGTCATTCTCATAGCAGTGAAGGAAAATGTCCTTAAATTGCAAGTGGCAGTTTTATTTATATACAACATTTCAACCTTAATATGCTTTATAAACGCCCCTTAACAGAACTTTGCAGCAAACTGTGGTGAAGAGAAGTAGAAGAAAACATGTGTTTAGAAGCAGCCACAGAAAAAGATCGATTAGAAAGATATGACCATAACAAATAGACCCTGAAACACCCGCCCAGTATCTCAGCCTATCAAGCCTTTTGCACCTACAGGGACAGATGGACTGAAATAAAGATGGAGGTAAAATATCGAGAGTGCAGGAGCATGCTTTCATCGAGTCAATTAATTGCTAGTTTGGACACATTGCCTTGGGAGACGTTGCATGGGGAGCAATTCTACAGATTTGTTAAATAAACTGACAGCTGAATCCATCCCGGTCCACCTCTAATGAGCTTTTTTCCCCTTTTAAACAAAGGGTGTGATACTACAATGAAACTGTCTGAGCTTGGGTCACACATTCTGGACTGTTTACATAAACCTACAGGGGACCTAGATGCAAAGGTCAGTGTAAAAGATTAAGCAGGAACCTCCATTGTCAGAATCACTGATATCGACTTTGTCACTCTTTATCCTTTATTTACAAGGCAATGCTCCATTTAACTGTGAGTAAACGCAAGTCTGACTTCCACAGTAAAAGTTGTGTCCACTTTGATGTTGAATGAGTCAATAAAATAGTAGTTTTTAGCAACCATTTATAATTTTTACATTTCAGTAATTGTTATTTTACCATTGGTAGAATGATAAACCCAGTTCTGTATATTCAGCACAGCCACCTTGTCATTCCAGTTCAAAGCTTTATCAGTGGAACCTGGTAAATGCACTTTATAAAATCTTTTTTTTTGTGGTATAATCAGGATAATATTTCTTTTAGGATGTAACTGAGACAGATTGGTATAAGAAGCACTTTGAATCAGCCAAATGTCGGGAGACAGAGACCAAACACACCTGTGAGGTAATAAGCTCTATTGCGTACTTCTTTCAGTGTCCAGTTAGTTAATATTCTGACTGATGTTGATGATACACAGCAAACCTAACAACCTACAGTACAATTATTTATGGCCATAGTTCTATCTTGTGGTGAATGTGGGTAATCTAGGACCTTGATAGTTTACCCACTTAATCAAATGAAAATAAAAAAAATTATTTTAACATTGATTGTGTTATAATATGATTATGAATCATAATTATGATATAAATGAGGCTGTAGATGATTTGCCTTTATCATATTCTCCAGTGTTAAATATAAGTTATAATATAGCTCATATCACTACTCCTACTGTATCTGTTTAAGCTTTCCTGCTTGGTCTATTTTCTACTACAGCTTCGTAACTGGGAGGAAAGACTCCAAATGACAGCAGCAGAAGACAATGTGGACAAGTTGTGTGCTTTGGCCCAGGAGCACCTGAAACTCTACAGGCAACATCTGCCAAAGCCAGGCATGTAGCACTTTCACTTTCACGCCTACATTTTAACACTTTGTGAATTATTATGCTGCATTGTAAGATGGTGATCCAAAACAAAATGTGGGTCAGGCAGAGTGTAAAGCTATTATAATACAAACTAGAAAGTCAGAAAAAAAACCAAATGCATTTTTTCACCTGTTACTTTTTATAAAATGCTGACTAATCTGTCTAAATTACCATCTGCCCTAATGACGAATGTCTGTAGTTGCCTTTATTTTTAAACAGGCTATTTACCGATTATTTAAAAATACTCTTGAGCAAAAGGACTTTTTCCTCGCCTTGCCTTGACAACACAGCTCAGCTTAAAGCTAATAAAAAATACATGAAAACAGGCTGGTAAGTGGCTACTTCTGAAGCGTTCTCTTTTATTTGACATGCCAGACACTCACACTCAAGTTTGTGCTCATGTTTTCTCAGCTTCTTTTGCCTTGCTAATTTTTTTGTGACTGAAAAGTAACAAAATGAGAATGTCGTTGGAACTGAACCAAGAAAGAGAGGCAGACATCATAAAGTACAAGAAATTATTTTCAAAGATCGAGCTGCATGGAAGGTTGTTAATAAAAAGTACTGATTTTTGACCTTTCATGTTTCATGTGGCCTGTTGAAACATTTTCATTTTTAAGGCACTGTTTATTGCACATGAACATTAGGTCAATGCTTCTGTCAGACCCAAAAATTTCATTAGCTAAAATGACTTTTCTGTTAAGTAGCATATATCAGTTATAAAACAGCAAATGCTGAATGGGTCTGCTTGTTGGATTATGTAATGTACCAGGGAATATAACAAATTAAAAGCTTGACATCAGTGCACTTGGACAGAAAAAGGATGCACTTGCCAAGGGAAGATACTCTCTTTCAATATTTCATGCAAAAGGCGCATCCAGTACTCGGTAAGTAAAAGAGAAGGCAGCTAGATGGGAGAGTCTGTTTAGTTTTCATTATGCCCTGTGCTGTGAAGTATTCATGCTTAGATGAAACTGTCCTTTAAAAAGCTGTTTAAAATGAGTTCAATTTCACAAAGCACACAATACCTAATCCAAGTTTTTTTTATTTTTCTGATGCTCAATACAGTCTGAATGAAATGTATTAAATTGGAGAGCCAAAGCTGCTGTAATAAGATTTACTTCTATATTAATTTTATTACTGCTACTACTAAGTACTACTAATTACTACTAAGTGACATGATAAGTGCTGAATTCTTTGTAATTCCTGGAACAAAACACGATCATCAAGTTTACACTGCTGCTGGTTGCTGACAGTGTTTTGAGCATGCCACCAAATACAATCCAAAGAATTACAAAAATAGTTAAACTCAAGTCAGCTGATTATAAAGGGCTTAATTACTTAATAAAATTCAAAACTAAGCCAATATTCATGACGCATGCTGTGTACTGATTAAATCAGTTTTTCTGAATACTTCAAGCTATGTTTATATGTGTAAGATCAATAAAATTGCTAGTGGTAACAACAGCCAACAACATGTATTTCTTCTCACATTAATAAACACATTTAGACAGTGTTCTTAAGCTCAACCAAATACTTAAACTAGACACACTTATGGTAAAATTGTAGATAGGAAGTCTACTGTAAGTTTGGTTTGATCTTACATTTGAACTGAAGGGGGTTTTAAATGGGTCTTTAAAACTCTTAAATGTAATGTCATCCTGCAGCAATGAAAAATGTAGTTTGCCAGTACTATATATTCTATATAGGTGCAAATTCTCTCATATATATGCAAATCCTCTGGTCTCTCTGTCAGATGTGTAACACAAAACACAGTGTTTTATTTTTCCCATTTCCACAGGAGACCTGTTGCAGCATGAAGATGGCCACTCTCCTCTGCATAGCCTGGAGCAGGCCGCTGTCCACTATGCATCAGCTATCAGACTTAACTCCAGAGATGCCAGGCTTCACTTCCAGCTGGGTGTCGTGCTGGAGGAGCACCATTACGCTACAGAGATGTACGGCCTGCAGAGGAAGGTGTGGTACTATTATACACAAATAAAAGCTCTCTATGCAGCATATTAGTTGTAGCAAAACAATGAAAAAAATTACTGAAGGTTATTTTAATCAGAATTACATGGTAAATAACATGCTAATTTTAAATTAAAATATATGGTCAATTACAGCTGAAATGTTAACAACATTGCTTTGATGTTGCAGTACACACTTTCATTATTCATAAGCATGTGGAAGTTTAGAGATTTATGAAATTTGACAAAGCTTTCATAAAATATAAAAATAGTACTTTTTTGCCAGTTTATTGTAAATCAGTTGTCTTGTTGATTTTTGAGTTGAAAGCTAATGAACCTCTCATGTTTCAACTCAAAGGCTGACAGAGAGAAAAATGATTTAAGTGATGCCAAATCAACAGCACATCAGGATGACATCTTGGCTGTGTGTAAACTGCACGGTTTCCTTGGAACACCCACAGTAGAGAACCAGCTGCAGGCTCTGGATAAAGAGTATCATCTGCTCAAAGAGCAGGGACAGTCCAGCAAAGCAGACTATGTTCAGACTCTCTACATCTGGCTTTCTAAGAACACTGGCAAGGTAATTGTGTCATATGCTGTCAGTACCTCTGCTTCTATTGCTTGAGGAAACTGTTTTATCTGATAGTGATGAAAAAGATTAGTGAGGGGCCAGTACAGACAGGCTATCGCCCTCTTCCTAACATCAGTGCAACTTCTCTTTGACTTATGAGTGATCTGTTAGAATGTAAAACCACCCTAACCCTTTTGTAAACCCTATTCAGTTCAACATCTCAGAATATTACTGTTAGCATTTCCACAGGCTTTTCAAAGACACTTAAGTCGTCACAGAGCTGAATTTTATTCAGCTGAAGATCTTGATGTTTTTCATTGCTACTTATAGAAATCAATATTGTTGTTTTAAGGAAACACAAAAAACTGTCACAGTTCCAGTTACTTCAGTTCTGCATTCACTACCATGACAAATATAGATATTGTTCTGTATGGTTGTTTAGAGTCAAAGCATCTATGACTGTTACTTATCATCAATAAACTTGGACTTGGCGGTTGCAGGACATCAATGCAACTATGCAGGATAAAGAGAGCTATGTCCACCGAGCCCTTCTGAAGTACCTGGATGCCTGGTCTCTGTGCCCAGAAAGCTGGGAGTACAGCCTCCATGCAGGAAGGCTGCTGCTGCTGCAAGGGAGGGAAAGGGAAGCCCTGCTGCACTTTCACAATGGGCTGGCCCTACGGCCCCTACACCCTGCACTCAGGTCAGTTTGCAGATTTGTACGTACGGTAGGAGAAGAAGGAAAAATATTGTAATACTAATAGTAACTTGTAATAGTAACAAGAAACTAGATTAAAGAAGCTGATTAAATATTGCAAAGTTAGGAAGCTATGCAGCTCTCACTGTGATGTCACTGTGACATAGATAATAGATTAGATATCAGCCAGAAAATCAATGCTGAAACTCACAGAGATCCACTGAAAAATGATACTAACAATTATTTAATCTGCTGGTAACAGCTTAAAAGCAAGAGTTTGACAATCTGTTGCTCAGCTACTGAGTTTCTGGTAATCAAGAACAAAATACAGAGAGGTTAAAATATGCACATCCTTTCTGTGGCTGTGTAAGAGCAGGTTTGAAAAAGCCCTTATTCTCCTTCTTAAATTCTCACTCCACAATAAGCCCTCTATCATATAACCTTTCTAAGATTAGACTGTTAAACAGGGTAAACTGGGTCTAGATTCTAAACATCTAAAAACTAGATCAGAGCTCTTCAATGTGTGTTGCCTTTCTTTTTTCCAGATTCTTCGCAGGCCTGGGTCTGCTACTGCAGGAACAGAAAGCCTCTGAGGATGCAGAGAAGGAGGCTGCTCTGTTCTTACAACAGGGACTGGAGCACTTTATCAGCCAGCGCTGCAGCAAGAGGTGTGTGTGTGTGTGTGAGAGAGAGAGTGTGTGTGGTGGAGGTGGAGGTGGATATATTCAGTGAGAGAGGGAGAGTGTGAGGCCATGACAGCAACAATAATATACTGGCTTGTTCTGTTTAAGCCTGTGGAAAGGAGAGGAAAGAGAGTGCTATCATCTACAGAAGCACACTGATACACTTTATGTTGTGTCATCTATAGAGTTATAATGGCTGTTTTGTTTTTGTGCTGCCATATATTTTATGATTTCGTTTACAGCTGGGAGGAGCAGGATCTATCGGACCCTCTGTCCAGCCTCAACACACAGTTCCTACGAGGCCTTCTTACTCTGGGGCAACTGCAGCAGAGAAACACATTATGCACAAAGGCCATGAGTGCTGAACAGGTCTATTATATGTATGTAAAACTTTGGGAGTTCTTATTTTTTGCTGGTTTTATTATTCGGGGTTTGCAGTGGATATCAGCTCTCACGAGCTGTCTCTCTCATCTCAGCAGTGAATGTGCGATCCAAAGAAAAGTCCTGTCATTTAAGAGTACAAGCCAGTTTAGCTGTTTAAACCACTACATAAAAACACTGTCTTCTTGTCTCTGTGCTGGACTGCTTCAGTGTGGCAATGCTGAGTGCCCAGAGTGTGAGTCAGTGTGTGCGTCGTGGTGAGGTGAGCAGGCAGCTGGAGTGGGTGCTGCTGGATGCTCACTTTGCCCTGCTGCAGAGGCTGACCCAGCAGAGTGAATGCCAGGCTAAGACTGGCATTGAGAGGCAGTCTCTGGTGGCAAAAAGATGCCAGGCCCTCACAGCTCTAATACGTCACACCTCTATCACTCCCTGTCAGGAACTTCTTGACATGCAGGAAAGGGTATGAGTGTTCAGCTTTCTTTTTTACAACGAGTGCAGGGTACCTAATCCATAGAGTCACTGTTCATTTCCAAGATTGTTTCGTGTGACATAATTCAGACTTTTTTTCCCTTTCTGCTTGTTTACTGCTGGTGCATGAAGACGTGCCACCTTGCAGTAGTAACCACACCGCGTGACAGCCATGCCCTTTGTCTCTTGGGTCTGGCACAGCTGGCTCAGTACGACAATAACACAAATTCAGAAAGGTCAAAGGAAGCCATAAGTGATGCCTTTCTCAGCCTCCAGGCCAGCATTGAGCTGGAACTCAAGACTCAGATTGGAGAGCCCCCTGAACAGCTGACCAGTGAGTCTCTGTACATTAACTGAAGTGTGCTTTTCCAGAGAAGATGGTTTTCCCAGCAGCTTGCAGTGGTGCACTTCTTTTCACTTGTGAGGTGAATAAAGCTGGTTTACCTGTAATGTGTAGAAAACTACATAAAAATAAAGCAGAATTGTAGGCCTGACCCCAGCCAGATGAACCAGCTTCCTCCACCTTACAAGTGGGAGGAAGGTCACCACCGTAGGCTGCTGGCAACACCATGGGTCCTTTTCATTATGCTAATGTGCCTCCTCACTTCCTTCACTTGCATTTCTTGCTCCCTGCAAGGATGTGAGAGAGATGATAGGAAGCGATGCCAAGATGCAAGAATCAAAGCTGCCAAATGAAAAATCCTTGCCTCCATAGTGTCGGTCTGAAGTTACGTTAGTTACTTAAGAAGGTTCACAGCTGCATCACCAAATGATATGAATGTCCACAGAGCTTCTAATATAATGACTTCTTGTTTTTTTCTCATAAGATATGTTCATTGATTAATGTATCTTAATTGTAGTGGCATTATTGCAAGTGTTGATTTTAGTCAATTAGAATTCATTTTAAATATTTCAATTAATGGAAAGGTTAGTGTCATAAACCTTTTTCATAGAACCCCCAAAATGATACTCATAGCCCCTCATGTCCTTCAAGTACATTCACGGAACTGGAAGCTCTTCTGTGATGGTCTTTAGGAAACAATTTCCATGCTATGGGAGGAGAGGGGATGCAAGAAAGCATATGTTAGCATAATGAATGAAAAGGACCTCATATTCTCTAGAAAACTTACTTCATTGACATCTCTGGTGGTCACGTGACTTTTATATTCCATGTCTTGTGCTTGTATTTCATGCCAGAATTATTAATTCCTATCAAACTGATGATTGTGTTCAATGAATGTTCTGTTATTTCTTCCAATAGGCTAGTGTTTTTAACACATTTTTAATGTAGCCTTTTGGAATTTAACTTTTCCTCACCATTACCTGTTTGCTCAGAACAAAAGTGGTGGCAGGAAAAGGTGGAGGTTAAAACTAAGGAAGCTGCCAAGCAGTCCATCACCCAGCCAGCTGGTGTAAAGGAGCCTTGTGACATCAAATTGGCAAAAAGAGGAGTGCAGCAGGTCAGGGGAGGTTCTAGGTTTGTAGCAGTAGCTGTAACCAAAGCACCGGCTCCAGCTCCCATCAGGGGAGGGAAGGCTGTCCGGAATCCAGCCAAAACCCCTGCAGCCAGGTTTGTACTGAGTAAGGTGCTCGTAGATACATGGTTTAGATGGTTTTCCCTTTCCCATTGTGATAGCATGAATGATTTCCTATGGATTTATAGCATGTATAGCTTTGCCTTGCTTTCAAAAACAGCCTTTTACTATTTATGATTCTGGGTCTGCTGTATGAAAAGACAAAACAACAACAAACAACCAAACTAACAAAAAAAACAGACTTTTCACTTGAATATTAAATATGTTTTTAGAGAGTCTGTATTATGCTTTCTCTCCTGTAGGGGGAGTTCTGGAGCAGCTGCCAAGCCAGATAGGGTGAAACTTTCTAGTAATAACACTAAACCTCAGCTCCCGCTCAACAAGTCTAAACAGGACAGTTTCTCTGATACTTTAAAGACAGCTGAGGGTAAGGCATTACAGAGGCAAGTCTGGGAAACTGAAAATCCTTTCTTGGTGACGTGTGAACAGGTTTTGCAAGCTACAATAAAGAAAAAAAACCTACACAGAGAAAATCTAAATCTTGATGATAAAAGAGAGCTTATGCATTTTTCTGTTTAAGAAGTTCAAATATAATGCTGTTTAACTGATTGTATAACATGCAAAACAGTGGTATTGATAACTTGAAATGCAGATGATTTGACATTACTTGTTTAGCACCACGTCCATAAATATGCAAATTTTCTTTACTTTAGGTTTTTGGTTTCCAAGAACATTAAATGGGTACAATATGGGATTAAAAACAATCTCTGTGCAGTTGCTGTGACAGATAAAATCCATGAGTCCAGTCTGGTGAACCGCAGATCTCATGCAGCAAGACTGGGTCTGGCTCGAGCCTACTCACGATCTCCAAACACCCAGGACCAAGCAAAACAGCTATACCAAGAGGTCATCGCAATGACACCAGAGGTCAGTTATCTTTTATCTTTGCATTTTAAAGAGTTTCTCAAATAGTTTCCCAATAGCTTCCAGTCACATTAAGTAAGGATTTTATTAACATATTCTTTCACCCACCAACTCTGTGGAATAACCACATGTTCTGCTGTTCGACTAGAAAATTAAACTATATATATTTAGATTTTAAAGTCTCCTGTCCAAGACTTGAAAGCGGTTACCCTTTGTTCATACATCTTTACCTGAAAAAAAAAACTCAATTATGTCTGAAGAAAATGTGCAGTATAAGTCAAGACATTCAAAATATGAGGGAAAGGATTCATATAGAACTAATAAAATGACATTATTTGATAATTTGACTCAAATTTAGCTGAGATTTCTGACTAAATACTTTCATACATCTACATCTACAGTGAATATAGTTATTTAAGAACATTTAGGAAAAAGATTTCCCATTACATGTCTTCGATATTTAGAAATCCTCTAGAAGTTGTAGTTTAAGTATTTTTTAAAAAGAGTCTCAAGCTCTTGGTGTTTATCTGTTTTAATGCAGTGCAGATCAGATGTGATTAATGAACTGACTGTTTAGATCCATGATGCCTACATTGAGCTTGCGCAGCTGCTGGAGCCATCCGACCCTCAGGCTGCTTTGGATGTATACTGCAAATTTCCTTTGAAGCCTGTGGCTGAGCAAAACTTCGAAGATGCCTTCATCACAGGAGAGATTGTGCGCATGCTGATGTCTCAGGAGCAGTACGACCACCCACAGCTGGGCCCCAGCCTCATAGCTTATGGCAAAGTCATGGGCCTAAGTGATTACTGTTTATTATTATTATTGTAAATACTATAAACACCTGGTATTAGCTTTGGAAAAGTCAGACTTGAACAGTTAAAAGTTATTTACAGAAACCTTTAGAGTTTAAACAGAATGTCTAGTTAAATAACTTTTTAATGATTTTGAATGGACATGGACAGCATCTGCTAACAAGTGTGAGTGTTGCTTATTAAGATTGCCAGCTACAGATACATTTTTAGGGGTAAAAAAAATACTGGTTTACCGTGATTTTCTTTATAGGCAGCTGGACTATATTTACCAAATGTGTTGTACTGAAATCATGCTGCCAGACCCATGTGACGTGCCATGTCATGTTATTTATAGAGATGTATCACATTCAGCTGGTGTGATTGACAGATAGATGGCATATTGCATACTAAATAGTAATACATATATGGTGACTGCTGTCAAATAAACTGTCTGGCCACAGGGAAAGTCAGGATATAATAAGGTAGTTATATAAAGATATTTAATATTTTGTCAGACACACCCAGACAACATGACATGTTACAATATTTTTGTCAGTGTGAGTGAACTAACTTTGATATGCAAATCTGTGGCTGTGTGTGCAGGTTGCATAGAGCATTACATTCATATTTTGGATGGAAAGTGTAAGACCAAGCTGCTAAAGACCATCTATGCGGGGATTCACAACAGACAAGAGGATGATGAGGATCTGCAGACCTTCTTTAAGTTCAAGTGCTGGATATGATGTTTTTGGTTGTTTGCCTTGTTGATGTAAAAAATTCCCATCTTTTGTCTTAATTTGGAGTCTTCAGTTTAATCCTGGTCTCTTCTCCCTGGCTGCTGTGTATGGTAGGGCATTCACCATCTAGCCTTTTAAATGGCCCCCCACATTTCATTTCAAAGTGTAAATGACCATTAATGTTGTCTTCAAAAGAAATGGGACACACTAACACTTATAGTAGCATGCAAATCAAAGGGGTGACGTGCAACTGTGATTGAGCCTTTGTGTGTTCATAAACAAAACTACTTATCTTGACTACAATTACTACTGCAGTATGAAATAAGCCATTGGTATTTGGTTAAAGCCACTGAGAAATCCTTTTGTTTTTATTCAAATACAGATTTAATTAGGAAAAACACCTCTTGAAAATGTCATTTGAAAAGCCACAACTTAAACAATAGACAAAAGTGAACTACAACAATGTTCACTGACAGTGCAACAACGGAAAACTTTTCAGTTTCCTCCTACAAAAACAGAAATTGATGAGAGAAAATAAATCTTGATCCCACAGTAATTCCAAGCCAGAGGCTACAGTTATTTTTTCATCCACATAGAGACTTTACAGGAAATGTATAATTGCGTTACAGGGATATTTCTCTGCAGTAAAGGATAATATTATCTGCAGTGCTCAGCCAGACAACACACATTTTTTAGGGATATCATTTAACAGAGGGGGAAAAATGGCCAAACTCAAGTTTCCCAGTTAATCTAAATACTTTTTCTTTAAAGGAGTATTGATTGAAAAGGACATGAGCAGTCTCCAAGACTTGTAGTAGAAAATTGGTGTCTTCTACTAAAAGACTGCTTGTCATTAAGTCTGTGACTTACACACGGGCGGTGCAGCACTGCAGATACTTGTTTGTTTTTTGTTTTTCCCATATTAGGCTGCACAGATCACAAAAAGTCTTTTATGCAGTGCAGTTGTTAAACTATGTTGAGTTTAGTGACAATAAGTACACGGACAGACTGGTCAAAACCCGAACACACACACAGGCCCTGCTTGTCTGGGCTCCAGTCCAGGCTGGCAATTGGCTGAGTAGACAGAGTGACATTCTGTAAGAGGTTGACAGATCCAGCTACACCTACGTCAACACCATCAGAGTCTTTCTTGCATCTCTGAGCAGGATACTCACTGGAAATGACATCAAAACACAAAAAATTATGGTTAGTTTACAGTTTACAGGAAAGACCATGGTGTCTGCTGACTGACTTGACTGGTTACTTACTATTTCCATAGATGTAGGTTCCCGGCTCCTCCTGTGGTCATAAAGATGTCTCTGTTCTGAGGCAAATGTCTCACCTGCCAAATCGTCGACTTATGAGCCTAAAACAGAGAAGAGTCATGTTTAGTACATAAAGTGTACCGAAAGACTGTAAAGAAAACCTTTCAACCACTTTAGACTGATGACAGTCACAAAGTGTGACTTGTGCTGTTTTTAGAGATTCCTGTTTTGACTCTTCTTTGGTATGGACTTAAATTCAAAACACAAGTTAAATTTATGTCATCAATGGAATAGTCCGATCTCTGACATTGCATCTTTCCCTCACTTCCATTGCCAAAAATGCTTCATTTTCCTTGGTTCAGCTGGAGAAACTGAATTTGAAAAAGCTTTTGTTTCCACAAAAATCTCCACAAAAAAAGAATTTGCATTAAAACACACAAAATATGTAGACATAGGAAAGGAAATTAAAAAGCAAACCAGAAAAACTTAAGAATCCACTTGAAAGAGGCTGCTCTTGATGCTTTGAAAATGACTGCAATCTGACTTTGACTATAATAACCATCATGATACCTTGTAAAGTCCATCTTGTATTTTAGTCTGAAATTCTTGGTGGAACCTTATGACTCATGGTTGGAGACACTGGTGTGCCAACTGTTGATTGCTCAGAAGAACTGGACAAATATTTAGAAAGCCAGGCCCCTGGATCTCCTGGGCCTAGCTAACACTTGGAAAGCTGGCTGTGCACTAATCCTGATTTAAGTGTGGTTTTCCCAGCATTTTCCCACAAAAAGCCACACATCTCTTCCCTAACATGCCCAGTCTCATTTTTTTGGCCGGTTACACAAAGGCAGTTAGACAAACATGACCCCAAACACTTCCAGCTGTAAAAACGGTCAAATTGCCGTTTGCCCCCATTTCTTTCTATACCACACAAATGTAACAATAACAATAATAGTTCTAATAACCTTTTGACATTTTTCCCATACATAGCAGCCAAATATCCATCTGAGTCACTCCACCCAGGTTAATTACCTTTTCAGAAACAGAGGCGAAGCCTTTGGTAGGGTGCTGGGTCCTCATGTCAAAAACGTGGAATTTTCCCTCCAGTGAAGTGGCCACCAGCTTGTTCATGTTGATGTCTTTCCTGTCAAACTCCACGCAACATACCTGGTCAAGAAAGAAAAAAAAAAAAAAAAAAAGAGTAACTCCCTGGATATCTACCACATGGCAAAGCTCCATCACAAACTATTTTACCATGCAGTAGAATGTGTTGAACTTGGCATAATGACTTCTGGCAGGTTTATACACAAGAGGAACTGAATGAAAGAGACAGCCATGTAATAAAATCAGAGCAATCCTTTGTACTTGCTTATGGCATGTGAGGAAGTATTCACCTCAGACTGCCCTGTGGTTTTATGTGCAGTGTAAATGACGTGGGAAGTCATTTTCAGCTCTGTCTCCACTGTTTTTGTCTGCATTATAGTTCAAAATCTGTTATTTGTGCAAAGGAAATATTATGTGCCAAAAGAATTCAACCCTTAAAAAAAGCATTAGCTTCAACTATTTTGATTCACGTTTGGTTGAATCAGAAAAAAATGTAGAAAATGTACATATGCCACATACTGACAATTTTTTCTTTCACCTCACCCCATTTTTAATGTTGGTTTCCCACCGTAGAGACATATTCCGCAGATCGAAGAGTTTGATGTCACCATTGTCATATCCAGCACAAACACAGCGGTCCTGATCATTAAAGGCATGACCTGAAATGTAAATGTAAAGGATATTTTAAGCCTGGGAAAGATCACTGATAACAAACACAAAGGCACAACAAAGGTTTATGGCTGCATTTTCATAGGTGTTCATGCTCATGTGCTTTTTTTTCGCTGTACCATCTGTTTGCACCTTTCGTGTTTGGAGGGCATGAATCAGGATGTTCTTAAAACAGTATATATGAAAAACAAACCAAAAAGTTTTGTTTGTCATGTCCATCCATCCATTCGCTTCCGCTTATCCTTTTTTCAGGGTCGTGGGGGGCACTGGAGCCTATCCCAGCTGTCATAGGGCGAGAGGCGGGGTACACCCTGGACAGGTCGCCAGTCTGTCGCAGGGCCAACATACAGGGACAAACAACCATTCACACTCACACATTCACACCTAGTGGCAATTTGGATTATTCAATTAACCTATCCCCACAAGCTGCATGTCTTTGGACAGTGGGAGGAAGCCAGAGTACCCGGAGGGAACCCACGCAAACACGGGGAGAACATGCAAACTCCACACAGAAAGACCCCGGCCTGATGGTGGAATTGAACTCAGGACCTTCTTGCTGTGCGGCAACAGTGCTAACCACCGTGCCTTGTTTGTCATGTCTTATCAGTTATATGCAGTGCATTACAGCAGCTTTATTTATGGTGGCTGATAGGTTAGCATTGTTGCTTCACAGCAAGAGTGTCCTTTGCCTGACCCAGAACAGGGTGCTTCTCTCTGGAGTTTGAATGTTCTCTGCTTACATTGTACCTTTGACCAAGGGACTAGCTAGCATTTGGGCTGTGTTCTGCTGTTTGAAATTCAGAGAAATAATCCCCTTTACTAGGTATAAAGAAATCCCTGAAATTGCACACAATAGAATATATGATAAGTATCTTTTTACTGCTTCTTAGTATTAATATAACCCATGACTGTATTAGTTCTTATCACTATCAAACAAATGCATTACATTCCTGTCCCTGTGGATACAGATAATGTGGAGACCATGTTTTTAAACTTTACTTGTGGATGTTGGTACTTCAGCCCTTAAGAAAATAATGTTCTGTGAGGACCCTGTTAAGGGCCACAAGCTGTAACAGTGTCCTTTATACTACCACAACTATTGCAGGAGCCTAAACCTCTTCAGACTTCATGTTCTTTTCTGCACACCATGGAAGTAGGTGAAGCACCAGCACTATCAACTTAGTTTCTGAAGAATATTTTACAAACCAAAAGCAACAGTCCAGCAGTCCCTCTTGGTTTCTCCTTCCATTGGCTCCATGTTGGCTACAGGGGAATCCTTCTGTCTCGGATCCCACACTTTTACTGTACCTATTAAAAGACAATCATGTAGGATCTAGTCTTATTTTCATGTACTTTACTTTCCCACTATCATTGCACTGAAAAGTAATTACAATCTAGTTTTTTTTTGTTTGTTTTTTTAAATGCTCTTACCATCTCTGCTTCCGGTGACGATCTCAGGCGCACCATCACCAATCCCCAGACCACCAACACCATCAATACTATTCACTATCTCTTTGTGGGCCTTTACAGCATATACGGGCACATCCGGGGTCTCTAGATTCCTGTGAACCACAGGACATCAGTACTGAATAAGTCTAATGTCGACGTAACGTATTTTTAAAATATCATTTCCTTTACATTTTTTTTAATTCCATTCGAATTATAACTGTCTTTGGGACTGAACCAGCGTTGAATATAAGATCTACAGTAAACATAAGAAATGTTTTTTGGTTAAAAATAGAATTTAAGCCTTGCTTTCCCAGTTTGATTCTTCTTATTACAGGCACAACACTGATAATTGGTGTATACAATACCATATATTGAGATTTCCATCAAAATCCCCCGTTGCTATGTGTCTTTGCTGAAGAGACGTGGCCCCAAATGTTCCACACTTTATAGCTTTAGGTTTCTCTACCTGAAACATATCAGAGGTAAGAGTTTGTTTAGTTTCGTGAATGGGACAATTCAACATATAATGGAAAAGCAATGTGGAAGGAGTGCAGTGAAAATGTATTTTCATGATCCAAGTGAGCTTGAGCTTCAGGGCATAAACTGACAGTCAGGCATTCTCCTTTAGGATTTTCTGGTTGAATCTTTTAATTCAAGTCGTCCAGGCCAAAAGCAGCAAAACAGCCTCAGACCATCACACCACCATGTTTGATTGTTTGGTATGATGTTCTCTTATGAAATGGTGTGTTAGTATTACGCCAGATGTAACATGATTCAAACCTCCCAGAAAGTTCAACTTCGCTTTGTCAGTTCACAGAATAATGGGGAACATCAATTTGTTGTTTTTGTTTTTTACCTAATGTGAGATGGCCCTTTGTGTTCATTTTGGTTTTCACTACGGAACTCTCCCATAGATGCCATTTTTACCGATTCTCTTTCTTATCATTGAATCATGAACACTGACCTTAACTAAGACGTTCTTGTCTTACACTAACATTTGCTTGATCATTTGAAACATGCGTGACGAATATGCAAGAACATAAGAAATTGGGAAGAGGGCAAATACTTTTTCACAGCACCGTCTCATGCAGGCACTCTTGGTTCAAGCTTTAGCAGCAAAATGACCTACCTACATTTGAAACAAACAGGCAAGATAAGTATAAAAGAATCATGTTTATGCACGTTTTGTTACGTTTGCTCTCCTTTATCTGTATCTTGATGCCTGGCACACATGCCATGGTGCAAAACTACAACAGTAAGTTTTGTTTGTAGTACGATACATTGGTGGCAGCATAGCAATATTTTACTCGTTGCAAGTGATGCTGTAGTATTTGCTTTTTAAGTATAATCTGGATAAAGTATGCCAACCCTAGGATAATCTACAGTAGAACAATATTGAACGGGCACTGGCTGCCTTCAAATTGTTGTCATGGAAACATCCTTGCCAGACTTTTCTAGAAATCTTCGACGGGCTAGCTAGCTCTGTACGCCGTTTGTATGAAATCTCTGAGAGAAAAGAAAGGAACAACGGCCCACAAGAGTAGAACGTTAATGTACCTCCTTTATGAGCTGAGCCTCGCCTTGGTGAACTTCATATATTTGAATCACTCCGGTTCCACTAGGAAAGTTTCCCAGACAGACAAACTTCGCGCTGCAGGGAATCCATTTACTGTCAAAAACCGTATAGTTCAAACTCTTCTGAATATGCGTAATAATCTGAGGCTTCGACAGCGGCGATGACATTTTTCTGAGAAACACTGGTATCGGCGTGAAAAAGTAGACAACTGTCGCTCTCTCCCAAAACAAACTAGGTACAGCTGAGCAAGCGGCTGCCTTAACAGATGCCTGACAAAATGTGTATCTTTCAATAAAATATTTATGTATTTTGGTACAAAAATTATATGAAAAAATATATAAACAGCCTGCATTCAATTCTAAAGACAACTAGAGACATCCTAGATAGTTATAATAATATAATTTTGTTACCTCCCAATCTACAGGCGTCGTTGATGTGGCTGTTTGGGTCCTTTTCGTCCCACGAGGACATGCTCACGCGTCTCCGTTCACAGTCTGCTTAGGTTTCTACTCAAAGTCTGATTTTAAAAACATTTTTCGAGATGGACAACGACAAAAACCCAGTCCCGGACGCTGTAGCACCCCAGGAGAGCAAAGATGACGCCGATTCTTTCACAAAGGTTAAGTCGAAAAAGTCTCAGAAGCGAAAACGTGAACAAGATGGAGCGAGCATGGACACAGAGGAGCCCGTGGCAAGCAAACGACCGCAGTTTCCGCCCATTTCAGGAGACAAATTACGGGTAACTACACCATGAGTATATATAGACTCTGTGTATTCTCTCGGTTTTGTCAAATAAATACCAATAAGTGTACATTTAATGTTATTTGTAATGTTTACAAAGTAGCTTCCCCGACCGAACCATTAACTATTATGCGCACGCGCGGTGTAGTCATGTGAATACATTAAATAAAGCTGCTGTTGTGGTAGTGTGGTTGCCCAAGTAGAATATTCAAATACACAACAAATACTGTGTGTAGGTCGTGACTATTATTATAATACTTATGATTTCACTACACAGTACTCTGACTGTTTAAAGCACTGGCTACTAAAGTAAAAATACAGTTAGGAAAACAAAACGCATAAATGACTCGTGGTTAATATCAGTCCAGTACTCCGAGGATTAATTAGAAACTTTGAAATTAAGAGTGCATATGAATGTTTCAGTAATTAAATGCACCGTCAGGCACAATAGAAACCCGGGGTTGCTGTTTATATGTACTCAGCAATCTCTCTTTCTCCTTCTGTTGTGGATTAGTGGTTTCTGTTATGATGACAATTTTTTTCACTGTTTCCTGATGATTTAAAGATCAGACAGTTAAGCGGAAAAAAAGAATCACCACATTAAACAATTGTAAACATGTTACATTCGTTACAGCATTGCTTTGACTTCGGGTTACAAAGCAAAGATGTTTTCTGATAAATCCTAACCAAATGTCATAGAATAGTTTTGCTAACATTACACCGTATGATCAGAAATGTTCTGTGTATTTGTTTGTTTGTTTTCTAAGGGATCAGATGAGATGCGCAAAATCCCAGTTCCAGCTCACAGATACACACCGCTGAAAGATAACTGGCTGAAGATTTTCACTCCCATTGTAGAGAACCTACAACTTCAAGTTAGATTCAACCTCAAAACAAGGAATGTTGAAATCAAGGTAGGTTTCTCCCATTTCATGTAGACTCTGGTGAGTTGACTGAGCCTATTTATTACAATGCTTATATACAGTATTTCATCTCTGATATAACTAATATGCCTTCTTTCTTTCAGACATGTAAAGAAACACAGGACATCACCTCACTCCAAAGAGCGGCTGATTTTGTTAAAGCGTTTGTTCTCGGATTTCAGGTTGAAGTAAGTACATGAGTTTTCTGCATGTTTTAATTCTGCCTGACTGCTTTTGTACTGAATGTGTATTTGTCAAGCCAAAAGTCAAGTTTTGGGACAGTATTAGAGACACTTGACTGACACTTACTTCAGCTCAGTGTTGTTATATAATCTACTATTAATACAATAAAAGTTTCCTCCCTGTCAGTAGCCTCCATAAAGTGACTTGTAGTTGTTTTTGCTTTGTCTAAATGTGTAAATTATCTTTAGAAGCTGTGACAGTATTTGATTGTTAATTTTGAGCCTTGCTGGATTGTCACTCGTGATGTAACATTCACACTCTCTCCCCTCAGGATGCTCTGGCTCTCATTAGATTAGATGAGCTCTTCCTTGAAAGCTTTGATGTCACAGACGGTGAGTTTCCACCTCCGTAGCACTTGTGGCTGCTGTTAGAGTCGTCATAATTTCTTACCAGTTCTCTTTCCCTGCTGCGTGAAGAATACAATGTTCAACCTCTCGAGATCCATTTAATTGTTCTCCCATGTTTTGGCAGTGAAACCTCTGAAGGGAGACCACTTATCCAGAGCTATTGGAAGAATAGCAGGGAAGGGAGGAAAAACCAAATTCACCATTGAAAACGTCACAAAGACTCGCATTGTGCTTGCAGACACGTGAGTAAATCCAGTATTTTGACATGTTACAGTAAAATTACTAATTATTTTTCCACATCATTTGCTTATTAATCCCTTATTAATTTTCCTTAACCACCTTTTTGAAGTTGACACAGTTTCACTGCAGCATTAATCAAACATTTTGATTGGTTTTTTTTCTCTTGCATTGTTTTAGTCATGATAAATATTGAACTCCAATACAGATCTTGCAAAGAAACTCTGTAAAGAAGAGCTTTACTTCTTTGTAATTAAACTTAAAAAAATAAAATAAACTGGCCCGATTTGTTTTGTCAATAAGTGCATAAACATACTATCATAATATATTACTTACTAACAGTTTTTCCTCACACAAATTATATTTTACCCTCTCACGCAGAAGTTTGTGTGGGTACTCTAAAGACAATATACACAACCTTTTGCATACATCCATACCTGCAGTATGTTTTCTAGTTATGTGCCTGTTATTCATTTTTCACTGAAACGGCTAACACTCTGCTTTGTCTGTCTACAGAAAAGTTCACGTATTAGGATCTTTCCAGAATATCAAGATGGCCCGGACAGCGATATGCAACTTAATCTTAGGTAAGACGAGCATTGTTTTTATAGCACAGTATATCATGTGGTTGATGCTATTGAGGTGGTGCTTTATTGGATGAGCTGGGTGGACAGTCTGTCTCAAATACCGTTACTCCCTGAGAAGTACAAGTACTAATGGTGATATTTATTCACTTTGAGGTACTCATTTAAACATTGAAATTTAGATTATAAGACTCCCCTGTGAATTCTTATTTTATAGATTTCAGTTTTGATCTGATATATATTTAAATGCAGCAGTAAAAGTGCCTAAATCAAAAGAGGCTCGGCAATCAAGCATTGGGATGAAACCATGGAATGTTTAAAAAGACCTGTTGTAACACTGTTTTCCGTAAGGAGTGCAAAAATCTAATTTCTTACTTTTTTTTTTTATAAGCTGACAGTCAGCTTAAAGAAAACAACCCTAAAACATTGAACAAACAGTTTAGCCAAGTCCAGAACTGACCTATTTAACTGCTGTGCAGCCTTTTCCAGTGTTGAGAGCATCAGTCACCTGACAGCAAATCCATCGAATCTAGCACTAACCATATTTGGAATTGAACTCTTTGTTTACACATTAATGCTGAGAAGTGACCTTTAAATCCCTTTTGCCCCTACAGGAAGTCCACCTTCAAAGGTCTATGGCAACATCAGAGTGGTGGCTAGCAGGACTGCAGAGAGATTCTAAACCTGAACCATGATTGGTTACCATATGTATTTATCTTCCCCTATTGGCTGGTGGAATTCCTATGTGGGATCTGTGTTGAGTTGAGACCGTCACTGCCCTTTGGACTGATACCTTGGGTTCTTCTGTAATGATCTCATGGTTTCTGGATCAGCTGGTATCAAATATGATTAATAAAATTATGATACGTGCATTAAGAGAATCTGAAAGTATGTGTTTGTGCAAATGTGTTTAAAAAAAACTAAACGAAGCATGTGTGTACTCTTCTTTCCTGGTGAATGAAGATACAAGTCTAGTCAGTCACATCTTGGTCAGGTTTAAAATTTTAAAAAAAAAGGACAGTCAAATAGAATACTTTCAACATTTCAAAGTTTATTTAAATTTTATTTTTCATACAGTATCAAGTTTCCAACAGTCCCACAGCATAAGATGCAGCATGCAGAAAAAGGAAAAAAAAAAAAGTTCTCAAACTTAAATCTTCTCATATCCCCACACAAACTAAAAAGAACCCAAGTCCCTCAGAGAAAAGTAGCACTTACAAACTAAAGCGCGGTCTGAACTATACAGAGAACAGAGAGCCAGAACTGCATTTAACAAATACTTATATACAAAAGGAAAAAAAAAAAAAAAAAAACATCAAATTTTCCCCTTTAAGCTGAGTACAGTGTGTGGCAGTTTGAGACAGGATCAGATATGCAACTTTTACTGGAATCGAAGCATCTCGCTGACCCGGGTAAAATACAAAAAGTTACATGTAGTTCAGTTCAGTTGGATTACCTCTCATAATATGTGTACATTTACCAAAGTTTGGCAACATCCATATTGTATACCATTAAATTCTTAAATATATTAACATCACCATCCATGTGTAAACAAGAGGATTATTTCAAAAAATTGATCTACATGCACAACAAAAAATATACTTCCATGTCATGCAAGCACAGGGAGGCCCAAGCCGTGCAGAGCTTTGGGATAGGGGAAAAATAGAGCACTCCAGATGCACATCTCTTGACTGAAAACTGTTGTTCAAACCAGCAGTTGACCTCCAAAAGCAAAACAAAAAGCTATCCCAATGCTGTTTGCAGTAGGAAGCATTTTCCCTAGAAAATAAAAATCTGGCTGAAGTTATGTTGTTTCTCCCTGTTAGTAGGTTGGAAGGTGAGAAAATGAATTGATTGTGACAGAAAAAAAGAAGTGGGAGAAGAAGCCAACTTTTGAAATGTACACGTTCAAAGAACAAAACAAAAAACTACAATTTACAGTCTACCCATTGCACACTCGTTATGCCAACATGTTAAGATTTTAAGTGTTTGTGTTGCGCTGAAGAAAACTGACCCGTCCTGTGCTGTACTGAGACGTATTCAGAAGGGCTCATTGTTAAGCAGAGGCAAAGCCATCTCCACTTACTGTTAAATAAGCTGAGCACACTTTGATTACCTAATATACACATACTGGTTAACAAAAAAAAACAAAAACAAAAAACACGCTGCCTGCAGATAAGTCTCTTAAATTGCTATGTCCTTGCACAAACTGTAATCTCACCATTATTCTCTCTCAGTTCTAAGCCAAGTCCGTCCAGCCTCTGTTCCTAACATTAAAATCTTGAAATACTAATGATTCCACCATCATTTATTAGTCAGTGTGAGTGCAGAGCTAATCTTTGCATTGGAGATTGTCTTAAAGATGCACACTGCTCTATGCAAAATGCTTCACAAGAGTAAACCATGTATCAGTTTGCAGCCACAAATCATTTTTCGAAAGACATTTTCTTGGCATTAATTTTTCTACCTATAATTTTATAACAGGAAACAACGATTATCTCCAACAATATAAACACATTCTTAAGTATAAATAAAACTACCACTCTTAATACAAAAAAAGAAAGGAAAATAAAACTGGAGTTGCTTTCCTAGGAGTGACTGGAAGCTTTACGGGTCTGCAAAACTGCGTGCGTAAGCTAAAATGGAGAACAAAAAAAAAAAAATATTTTGATTTGCTTCTAATATGACTCGTAGTCGAGCAGTTGGAAGCGTCACGAGCCCATTTGTCTGGCATGAATGACTGCTGTGATGATGGGTAATAACTTGGACTGGTTTTCTGGATATGTTCTGGTTGGCACTTCATACCCTACTTTCTAGTTGTGCTGCAAGTCAAGTGTTAATACACTACACACTTCCCCTCACGAGACAACCATAGATATACTTGTATTTTTTTCTTCTTTATAAAAGACAAGAACAAAAAATAAATATCAAAAATAACAATTAACAAAAAGAAAAAAAGAAAATGAAAGGATGAAATATGAACAAGCCAACCAGCCTCTTCACCGCATCCCCTTCCCCCCCTTCCTCCCCCCCTCATCCAAAACCGGAGATGCTCTTGCGAATGACAAATAGATGTCCTTCAGTCTCTTAAAGTGCTACGACCGGGTTATTGAGAGGATTTACAGTTCAATAACACTTCAAAGTTGGCTTCACGAGGCCTGTGGTTTTTTTTTTTTTTTTCAAAAAGAAAGTGGCTTCACAGAGAGAGAGAAAGAGAGAGAAAAGAAAGAAAAAAAAGAGAAAGAGAGCGAATACTTCCATTGATTTACACAGAGAGCGTTTTGCCGGACGTCTTGAGCAGATCTTCAGAGATGGTGGAGAAAGCGAGAGTCGAGGACAAAGGGGGGGATTCAGCAAGCGGAGAGCGCTCACACATCCACCACCATCTTTTTGTGTATATCGAGGCCACCAACCACCTGGATGAAAGTGCGAAAGGAAGGAATAGAAAAAATCTTTAATGGAGTGCTGTTAACGCTGTGGAGGTAAGCATTAAAGTTCACATAGTTTAGTTTTCTTTATAAAGTGGCAATTCACAACAACAGAACCTGAGCTTTATATTTATATGCGCTATGTTCAACAGTAAAGAGCCAAAAGTATTAGAGAAGAAGCTAACAATCAAGTGATCTCTGATGAACAACGTGGAAAGAGTGGAAAGGAAGAACTTCCTTTTACCAGGAAGAGACTTGCAACAGAACCAGTCTCAGGTTGAGGCACCCATGCCCAACCAAGAAGGCCCCTTAAAGACATTTTGACCTGCACAATAGAAGACCACCAATGTTTGGTACTGCTATTTTTAAAAAGTTGTCTTTTTATTACTGCCATTAAAGGGTAAGCTGTTATGACCTTATATACTGAGAAGACAACTCAGTGTATTTTTAAATTGACCAAAATAAACAACACACATGTTGGTTCAGAGGGTAAACAGATTACTGTACATTTACCTGTGAATATACGGCCTTCACCTCAATGTAAAGTGATTTCATATTGGTAGTGTTTCATTCACCACATAACCATCAACAAGCATGTCAGTTTCACTATGAGTGACCGCATCAACTACAAGTTCTCGCTGTAACACTGTATCAACAACATCCTGAGAAAATCTACTATATTTATTCTCTTATTTTATTTTATTTTTTACATACTCTCTTCCGTTGTTACTTTTACATAACAGTGTTGCTAATACTACAAAGCAAGAATAAAATCATGTCATGGAGTCTTTTCCTTGAACCTCAAAGTGTTTGAACTGCACTGCTTCGTTAGAAAAAAACAGATCTAATACTCTCCTGCACTACTCTGAAAATACACTCCCACGAGGACAGAGCCATTTTAGTTCATGGCTCCAGAGATATAGCTGTCAAATGTGGGGCTCATGTCTGTCAGTTGGAAGTGGAGTCTTTCATTTTAGAATATGTCTCAGAGCAAAGCCATTTCCACTGGGGTCCAGCAAGAGACGAGTCGGTGTATCACAGTTTTCAACAAGATGACACTAATTGTATTGCGAGAACTTCATTTGTGTCTGTGATTAGATAATTAAAGCCACATACTTTCTAGTTAGTTTATACATATCAGTACGACAGCAATGAGAATATTGATATGGGTCAGTGCTTTTACAAACCAAATAACGCTCATCACTGCCAACCTTAAATTTGCTGGATGACACAGATCCTCCTACATGTGCCGTAAGTACTCACCAGGCTATGTTTACAGCCCTTGACACCACATTTCAACAAGGAAGTGTGAAACTGAAACCCAATGCCGTTGAGCCTAAGCAAAAAGCGTTTGTGTTTCCAGAGTTTTCCGCCCCTTTGACATTTGCTTCCAACATACTAGGCTGCATCAGCACAAATGTCACCACCCCAAAATACCCCAGGAGGGCTTTGACTTACTGCACAGAACTCTTCAAAGGATATCCTGCCGTCTCCGTCCTTGTCTGCATTGATAATGGTCTTGTCCACGATCTGCTGGAGCTGCGTGTCCTTCAGGTTGTTGCCTACCATCATCTTCAGAACCTGGAAGAGCTCGCCATTGGAGATGTAGCCATCCTTGTCCATGTCATAGATCCTAAAAGCAACTGTGGTGCAGGGAGTGGCATGGGGAGGGGAGGGAGCAGAAGCACAGGTAGTTGGAAGTCTAAACCAATCAACCTTTATTACAAATAGTCTTTAACTCTTCTTTAATATTTAATTTTTTTTTTATTTTTTTTTTTTATTTTTTTAACTTGACTAGCTCATGAAAGGTGACCCAAAAGGTTAACACTGTGCACTACAAAGGACATACTACCCCAGGGGAATTTGTGTTGCAGCAGCAAGGTGACGTGAGACAAACAGAAGAGGGGAGTCACAGGGGACAAAGCCCCTGTCTGGTTTTACTCCCAAAGCAACAAAACAAATAGATGTGCTTGAGGACAAGAAACTTGTTCTACTACCCATGGCCACGTGTGATTTAAGTGAAGAAGCAGCTTTACTTACACCGAAGCTTCTGCTCTTTGTCCCCCTTAACGCTGAACTGTGAGACACCCTCGATAAACTCTGTGAGAAGAGAGAACAGAACAACAATCAGTGCTGTAGGTTTGCAGCTAAACCAGGCTTCCCACACAGTCCTGACTTCAACATGGCATTTTAGAAACATCTTGATTTTTTGGAATTTGCTCTTTAAATAGTATATTAAGAAAAACGTACACAATACAGAAGCACAACAACATCAAGTTTATTATCAAAACACAGAAGAGCTCATTTACAGTCCAAAGACATACACTGTTCTTTATGATGCTAATTCTTTTCATTAACTCTCAATATTTATCCACATATATTTTTTTGTGGAAAGTGTTACTACTGTACAGAAGAATGTCCAGGTTGCAAAGTCCACAGGTATGGAACCTGGGCTATTTTTAAGCCTGCACTATGACTGAACTTCCAAGATAGTGGCACATTTGTAAACATGCAGACCAATAAAAGCAACCCTTATCTTTATGCAATAGGGGCAATTCCCCATCATGTGTTAATGACGTGTTCAGAATGTGGACTTTGTGCCCCAGTGAAATGCATTATATTACAAATGACCTTAAAAGCAGGTGGCAGAATATTTTAATGGACTGGAAACAAAATAAAATAAATGGTTTTAGCATTAAAAACCAGCAGCAGGTCTTATTAGTGGAACAGGATGCTGGATTCTACAAGACGAAGAGGAGCTGAATGAGCTTGATTCAAGGAACTTTATTCAATCTTGTTTTGTTAGATGTGTTATAACTGAAATGCTATATTCTGCACCTCATATCTTTATTTTATGCCTCTCATTCTAGTCTCAGAGTATTTGTTGCTTATAAAATTGTTACTTCAAAGAAATACTGCAATATTGCCATATTTGCAGTGGTAATACTCTTAGTTACAGTACTGGCTGATCTGAGCTATGTACTGTAGGTCATTTCACACATATCTTTAAGAAGCTTGCATGCCGCTGATTTACATAATGGTGAAATATGAATAGTGACTATCAAAAATGAATTTGCAGCACGTTTCCTCCTATGTTGTTGCTTTTTTGGGCTCACAGCGCACCAGGTCTCCTGTAGCAGGCAGTATCTATTGATTCCATGTGTTTAAGTATGAGAGTAATACTTAAACCATGAGTAAACTAGAAGAATGAAAGCAAAGCAAACTTCCACTTAAGAACCAGGTTTGTTGCTGAAGTCACAAATGTGTCAAGAATTCTTTTTTCTTTTTACTCTTAGTCCACTTGTAAAAATATCATATAGAACATTGTTAAGATAAAATAAAATAAAGCTGTAAAATCCCCACAAGCAGACAGGTTTATTGCATACCTTTAAAGTCCACTTCTCCATTCCCATCCGTGTCGAATATGTCGATAACCCTTTGCACCAGCGGGTTCTGTTGCAGCTCTGGCAGAGACATGAACTCCTCCACGCTGAGTGAGCCAGAGTTATCTAGGTCGAGTTTCTTAAACCTCTTCCCTAGCCTCTTAATCTCATCAGCATCGACTGGACAAAGAGAAAAAGAAAGAGAAGATATGGGTGAGACATTGTGTTTCAAGACATTTAGCTGATCGTCTTTTCTATCTTGTTAGATAATGAAAATTATAACAAAACAACCACAAATGTGCACATGTCAAGTGCCTGACAGGCCCTAGTTCTATACAAGAGCATGAGGGGAAAAAAAAAAAAAAACAGTTAAAAAGCGACAATGACAAATGCACAGTGGACTGTGCACCTGCAGCAACATTAGCCCGAGACTGAGCGAACAAAATCAAACAGAGCAATAAATCACACACACAAACACCAAGTCAGAGGATATTTATGCTACCAAATAAATATCATTATAAATCTCTGCATGAAATGTAGTCATAGATTTCGGTGGTCACCACTTGTAACTAGGTCAAGGACACTACTTGTAGCCTGCAGAGGCCTGGACTACCTGCTACTAGCTGCAGACCCACAGTAAGCATGGTACAATTTGTTCTGCTCTTTTCTAGCCATACCTGAAATAGATGCAACTACAAAAAAAAGCTCCAATTGGTAGCAAACCTAACATGAAGCAAACTGCTTCTGCTCTGAAAACACTGCCATGGATGTAGATGTTTTTTTAAAAAAAAAAAAAAATAGTAAAAGGTAGAGAAATGAGAGCTGACAAGAAAGAGTGGAGGAGGGAGTAACAGAGGAGTTATCAGAAGAACGACACAGAGACAAGTACATAAATATAACTTACAGCCTTTGTTGTCTACTTGTGCTTTTTTATCATAAGGAGTCTGGGTCTTTTCTTCCCTTGCCATGAGAAATGGTCTCCACTCCCCGGCCAGTATACTGAGCAATGGCAGTAGTAATCCACAAGCAATCACAAATCCAGTTGTTAATTACTATATAAGCTCATTCACAGAGAGTCAGGTGATCATACTGGCCAACCACAAACTACTACTACTTTACCCACTTTAATATGAGTGCTAAATGGCACAGGGTGTCTATTAATCTTCACAAACAGCTAACAGAGGGAAGAGTCACAATCAAGAGGTGTGACAAAGGTTATGAACTTATTCCAGTCGCGATCAGGTTTAATTACCTCCACAAGGACATCCAGTTTAGTTAAATGGCAAAGATAAGATCGACTTAGGAAGAACAAGCTTTGTGGTGGTAACTGTAAGGAGTTACAGTTGGAATTTCTTGTAATTCCTCATGTGAGCACAGTTGGTGAATTGTAAAAACCACTGAAGATACAACACTGAAGATAGAACAGTAAGAACCTGCATTCAAACTGACACAATGTAGGGAACATACGCATCTCATATTTTGGCTATGAAGCTCTAAATGCACATGCGAATGTCTGGATTCTTACAGGATGTTATCCCATTGTTCCGCTTTCTATTATACGATGCAAAGAGAGAGACGGAGAGAGACGGGTGTGGGTTGTGTTTTGGGTTTCAGAGCTCGAACACGCTGTGCTACATCAGCTCGATGACTAATCAGAGTGCGAGTGTGGTGGAGGAGTAGGGGAGGAATAAAGGAGTGAGAGAAAGACAGATTGAGAAAGTTGGAAAGGACATGACCACAGCAGCAGCCACTGTCGGTTACAAGCAAAGCTTAACGTGAAGAAAAAAAAAAATACACTGTTGAAATCCACTTTATAAATATTCTTTATGGTTCCCTGCAGCATGTGTATCTCATCATCATGATAAATGAAAAAATCCATCTAGACCAACACCGTGAGCCAACATAAATAAGTTTTGATTTAATGCTCCTCTATTGACAGTTAGTGATTCTGTGTCCTTTCTAATAATAAAGCACATGACAGTCACATGATCACAAATTGAATTTTTATAGCACCTTCAAGCCAATAAAATTCAAAGGGCACTGAGAGCTCTCAAACAGTAACAACATTGTATATTGTAAATGACTCAACTACAGAACAGAGGTTACCTCTGCTCATTGGTCCTTGGAAATGAAATATAAAATCGCATGTCAAATTTCCCAGGAGACTAAAAATATGTACAAATCCATTCAAAGCACTTAGAATGTGTCCAAATAAAGGTCGTCTCCAAAGCACAGTGCAATATGCTTGCCATATGGTGTACTACAAAGCTGGAACAATAAGCAGATCAATTAATTAGTCAGTTGTGCCAATTAATCGGGAGCAATCTCGTTACAGCTTTCAGCATCTTCACTATTACACTATTAATAAACTATCCATGTGCTGTGTAAGTATGTGTAAATTTAAATTAATGATGTCAAAGCCACTCTGATTTTCTCCTGTTCAACACAGGATTTCAGTATACAAATCAAAATGACAACTATCCATGACATCTGAAAACCCAGATTTATTTCTAATGAGAGGTCAGCGGTTCACTTCACTTATATGTTCCCGATATCACAAATCTACACACAAGAACACATTCACAAGCTGATACAGACCACAGGGTGTCTGTGTCTACCAGGCATGAGTTATCAGAGGCGAGCACACGGCTGTCCTGTGACACAAAACACTTCCTTATCAGCGGCCTCCTGTTTCCTGTGCCCAGCAGATGACACCATCTTAGCTCATAACCATTTAGCCCATGAAGGGGTATCAATGCTACAGATAAGCACCACATTGTGTTTAGTATGGTAAATCAAAGCCATGTTCGAGATAATCTGTCACACAGCTGGACAGGTCTTTTTCAGGGTGTTAAATCTTAGTATAAATACTTCTGACACACACAACAGATCCTAAACACTCCACGTTCTCCAAATGGGATCAAAACCAATAGCAAAGAATAACTCCGGGCAGCCCTCTCCTTCAGTTCATCAGTAACTTTAAAAATACAGAGCACTTGTCACCAAATATCAGACTGACAATTTTAGAGTTTAATGATGGGTGAAGTAGGGAGTGCTAAGCCTGCATGAAAATTTAAACACACGAACTTAAAAAAAACAAAACAAAACAAACAAAAAAAAAAAAACACTGCACAAAAACAATGCTAACTAGAAATGTTTTATGTTCTATGATGGTATGTTTACAGGTGCAGGCTGCAGCCTGACTGCTCATTAGTTTGTCATCTGTTGAAGTTTAAGGTCTGGCTGCTGGGCTGGGGTCAGCATTCACTCAGCTTTAACATCATTCTGGGGTCTTATCTAGCTCAGTGTTAGCATGCTCTCTGCGTGCAAAGAGCCAAAGTTATGTGTACATAATGTACATAATGCAGCCGTTTCCATCCTGGATGAGGTTTGCACACCACTCTCTCATCCTTTTGTGCAATAAAAATAAACATAATGGCCATATCCACACTGCAGACTCTGCCACTATTTTCCTCCTTTGGCACACAAACAGAAATCAGCTGACTACAGTGCAAGTGGAGGTGGAACCAATAAGCAGGATCGTTAGGCAATCAAACTAACAATTCCAAGGAATTGAACTACTCGGAACCGGCTCTTGTAGAGAACTGGTTCTCAATTCCCATCCCCATTCTTAACAGAAATCCTGTTAAGCAATCTGCTTTTTAAAAGAGTCCACAGAATCAACTAGTTTTATTTGTAGTGGCACACTGTTCCAGAGACTGGTGTCACACTGAAAGGCTTTGTCCCCTCTGGTCGTTAGTCATGTGCAAGGAAGAACTAAAACAACTAACAAACTTTGCAGCAACTGTGTGATGCAGTAATCTATGCCATTTAAGGCAGTTCTGAAGGCAAAAGGAGGACCTCAATAAAAAGAATAATAGAATAATAATTACTTGCCTTAGAATTCCATACTCAGCTTTGTAAGGACACAAGGAAAAACCGTTCACAAAACCGTAACCTCAAAGTAACTCCCTGTCTCTGTTTAAGTTCCGTTTTGTGCTACACAGTCAGGTTAGTAGGATAAGCTGGATGGAGTTCAGATGAAAAAGTACTGTGACATTTACAACACATAAACTTTGGCGCAGCCGCTAAGCAGGGAACATCTTAACACTGGATCCAGATCCCTTATTGCTGTCAGGACCTGCCGAGTGAGTAGGTCCATGTATTATTCATGGACGCAAGGACATCGGCCTTCCTTTTCCAGTGTCACACCAACAAGCCCCATGTCTGCCAGATTCACACACACAGAGGGGAACCAACTGAGCCAAAATTAAAAAGCATATTGGTTTGACTTATCCAACATATGGGTCCATCTGCTATGGTCAAGTGGTAGATTCCTGAAATCATATCGGAGCTGGAGGTTTAGCAGCTGATGAACAAACAAACAAGGTTCGGCAATTTAACTATTCTTATCTCATGTTCTTACACAAACTCATTCTAGTATGATTAAAAGTGAGTGCAGTGAAGAAAGTTTAATTTCTGAGCTTTACAAAACGCCTATCGCCTCTCTCTATTACAGAAGCTAAAAATCTTAAAATGTGGCACAATGATGTGTACCAAATCTAGCTGCAAATGAGGCATAGTTTGTGTACGACAGCAACAACAACTGATTCCCAAAAAAACTGGAACAAACTGTGACTGGCAGTGGTCACATCCAGGCTGAAATGACCACGCTGGGTGGGAAAGCGGTGCTAGGTGTGAGAGCCAGAGAGATAAGATGAAATGTTCTTGGATTTAAAAAAAAAATTTTTTTAATTGCAACAACACCTGTAATTACCATCACAGAGAAGAGTGAGAAGTAATGTTGCAGAAAAAACGATTGAGATAAGATAATACACCATACATTTCCTGAATGGGTGGCACATCTTACTCGATTTCACACAAAACAGGATGCTGTTGAGCGACTGGCTATTAAAGCGTGTGATAAAACCTTCAACCTTCACTTTTGCTATTCACTTGCCTTCTTCGCGACCTTTGGTTATATAGGGGAAAGAAAGAGTCATGCATCTAAGCCCAACATCAGACCTGCATGTTAAAGCCTGTCTTTGGCAGCAGAGAAACACAACAAGGTGGGTGATGTTGCAAACTCACATTCAAACACGTACATCTGCTGCCTGTTAGGCTATGGATTAAGGTGAGGTGGAGCTACATGTTTGCTATAATGACGGTGTATAGTAGATTATTTTATACATTGGAACCATATTGTGTATGGTGCATTAGTTTATAGACAGCACACCTTTGATTTCGCTATGGCATCTTTACACTTTACAGAAATTGATAGGGATGGGTTTGAAAATAACAAGTCTGTGCTTACCTTTACATTTATTTCTAGCAGAATAATATACTGTTGGATGCATTTTCATGTAAAGGAAGTTTAACTGAAATATTATCAAAAATGTTTTCCTATGTAGAAATGCTTTTCTGAGGTCTCCATAGTCACAGAGGATCCTCACACTGCTTTGCTAATGAGCGTCTCTGAGGGAGACCCAATGTAACTGTGAGATGATTATGATAATCTCATATACTCCACCACACAGCACACAACACACACTTACTTCCATAAACGCTGTATGCACCCTTAACTGTGTTACTAGGCAACTGGAACCCGTTAGCCCCCTAAAGTAGCCCACACACAGACACACATATACACAAACAGACACACACACACACAAGAATATTTAAATAATTGTTCGGGAGCTGTATGCATGAAAACACATGCATATGTAGATGTCATCAGCCTTTGAGGGCACACAGGAGGCTAACACACATAAGCATTACTTAACAAAAAATAAATAAATCTGCTAAGGTTGGCCAAATGGTCCTCCTTCTGGTCTACAGCACACAGCTCGTCCTCCATGGCCTCCTGTACTGTTAGTGGCATTCTTGGGGAATGTGTGTATTTGTGTGTGTCAAAAATTGTTAAATTCACAGCACCCATATCACGAGTCATCTGAAAATGCAAATTCAGCTGATAAAAGAATAAATCTAAAGCAACAAAGGGTGCTTTTTATATGAAACTGTCTATCAGAGTAGCTGCACAAAAGGTTGGTCTGATCACACACTAAATGCTCTACTTAACTGTAACAAGATAGCAGTCAGCTCAAGCTAACCATCAGACAGCGGCACAGCTGTGTGAAATGGAAATCTGCTAAGTGCAACTGGCGTCTCCACCCCATTTTTGTTTAATTATAAAAAACACAATGTTCCCAAAATATCACTAATGAGTGTGTCCTCTTAAGCATGCTCGGCCCTAAAAACGGCTCACCCTGCACATTAATGGAGACATGTGACTCCATTAACACAGCTAACCTGAAACGAGGCAAACGGGGCAGGGGAGGGATGCAGAGCGAAAATTCAGTTGGCATGTTAGCGAGCATCACAGTGCACATTCTGCCATATACAGCTGTCAAGGCACACAAGGTAAAGTGTGAGGGTTCGCAAATATGAAAAGGTCGCATGCACAGCTCAATAATAACACAAGTATGACACTCGACACTGGATGAAATATGACACTGTCCCCCAATAAGGGGCTGTTGTGAGCTAATGAGGGTGTAAAATCCAGAGAACATATTGAAAGACAAGATTACTGCTGAAGGGATAACAGGACTGCACACCAATCTAGAGATTGGGAGTTTTAAACTCATGGGAAGGTAACATTGGGTGGGGAAAGCGAAAAAAAACAAAAATGCCGCTTTAAATTTTGACAATCCTCCTGCATTGCATGCCCAATACTACAGACACAGTAACAAATTCTCTTGATCAAGACCATATTTTATATCTGCTATCCTGCCTTTTGAACAGGGAGGAGCCATAAGGATGAAAAATCCTCTCTGTCATTTTTGACTGAACGGTGTTGCATGACGTATACAGCCTGGCAGCATTTTGGTGGGTGATATGATCAGTTGTAAGGTTGAAGTTAAAGCCACATGCAGGATGTCACAAGCTGTTTCTTAGGACAGACTGTCAAAATTCAAACACAGGATTTTCCTCCCTGTTTGAAAATGTATCAGCTCCCTCTATGTTGCAGAAGTGCTGCCAACTGTTACTCTTCACATTTGTTTACTTCCCTCTCAATCTCTGTGCACACATGTACTGTATTTTAATACCGCAGAATTCCCAGTTAAGAAGCTCTCACTGACATTGTTTCAGTTTCTCTAATTAGATACATAACATTGCATTTATTACATAAATAGCAACCATTTTATTGTTATATATGCTAAACCTTTGATTTACATGCAAAATGAGAACGTTAGAAGTGAGTAACGGTGCATATCAGCTATGTCAACATCCATGTGGTCAGCTGAATGTAATTCAACTCAGGTTGCGTTTAGACTAAAATTTGAGCACAGCAGCCAGTTTAAAGCAGTGTGATTGAGCAGGCAGTAGGCAAGACTTCTGGTTTATCTGTCAATTTTTTTTAAATTTAGTCCGTTTTTTGGACTAAATAAAAAAGCACACACACAAAAAAATACAGTGTTTCTCTCACACTGCGTTAGTCTTATCTCATTTAGACTGCAAGTGTGAGAAGGCTATACAGCTGAGAGCTGCAGCACTCTGTGCATTAGGCTGATTAATCTGGCTGCACCAACAATGTACAGCTTGCCTGCCTGAACCAAACTGAGGACGAGGACAGGGCAAAGCATTGATGGTGTTTATTTATAGCCGTTCCGTCATGAGAAAACCCCCAACTCACCCCACTACCCCCCACTGACAGAGGCTCAGGCTCCCACCCTCAGGGAAACCCCTAGCAACAAGGAACTCCAGCAAGCCGCCCGCCATTTATTTTGGCGGCTGCAGACAGACCTGCAATGGTTTCAAACTCGCTGCTGCGTTTCTCTGAGAGCATGAAGCGTTGAGGGGGGTTTCATGGTTATGTGTGTGTGTGTGTGTGTGTGTGTGTGTGTGTGTGTGTGTGTGTGTGTGTGTGTGTGTGTGTGTGGGGTGAACAGAGTGGCGGAACAGAGTGGGCGCGTGCATATACTTTAGCAGAGTGTGTACTGCAAAAGGATGTGTGAGGAGGTGTGTGTCCGTGTGGTTTGTCTAATTATGCACAATGTTACAAGTAGGCCATTAAATTCTGCCTGATCTAAGCTCGCTTAAGCCAGCAGTGGTGAGACACTGCACTGAAAAGAGGCTACAGGCCTTTCAGAAATTCATCCTCCAGCACAGAAAATAGAGACAAAAATCATGTCAGGCTGAAATGCAACACACAAATATCTCAGTAATGTCTGCAAAGTAGGCTAAATGATTAGCAGCAAGTCAAAGCCACGTGCTAGATGGCACAATTATTCCCATAATTACTGACATCTACTGTTCACTTGACTTGAGCCCTTTAGGTCAGCCAGAGTCCCTATTAATGTTGCTGTACTTTCTTCATGTGGCATTTCAACAAAAAAACTCAGTTAGCACAAGCCTTCAAACACAAGTTGTTAGACTGGCCCTGCTTCTCATGTTGCAGGGAGAGTTATGATCAATGTGGCCAGGGAGAGGGCGAGTGGGATTGTGCATGGAATGTGACCCGATTTCACAATCCATCTTATCAGTGCAACACATGGAGAAAAACTCATGTAGATGTTTCACACAAACAGAGTTAGAAAGTGTCTGATGGCAGCGGGTATCAGACTCAGTCAGACTGTGGGGCAGTAAAGGTGCAGCAGGATGAATTTCTCTGACCAGAGGGCCAGAGCTAATTTCTTAGCAGCCAGTCGAGTGCCTGCCTGTCCAAGCACTTGATGAGCTGAACAGCTGCTCTGTCAGTGCAGGGTGAGACAGAGAGAAGACAGCAAGTGAAGGCCCGAGAGAGATAGGAAAAAATAAAACAACAAATAAAAAGCGAAAATAGCAGGACTCAGAGCTAAGAAATAAGTTGGATAGCAAATTTTACAATAATAACAGAAGCAAATATCTTCTAACATAATAATAAAAAAAAACAAAAAACACAATGCCTAATATATAGGAGGAAATCATCATTCTCTTTCCTAAATTCCCACATGTCTGCATATTATGTGTATCTGTACACATATAAAACAGTTTTGTCGTTACTAATTACTTTGGATCTGATAGTTGGTCACACAGATTTTGGTGATCTAGGAAACACTTACATACACATCCCATCTAAAATGTTTTTGGCTGAAACAAGCAGTAGCTAGCTAGCTGTGCTAGCTCATTGCTATACCACTGATGTATGCATATGGTCAGATCTAGAACAGGCCTTAAATGTGGGAGGTCACCCAAGTTTAATTTTGGCTCATGTCTGTGTAACCATGACACAAATGGAGCCATCGGAGCAATAGGAGAAACACATCCGGGTATTGCATTCTCAATTTGGCATTTCTTGTCAGCGTCTGTATTTGATGCCTAAGTAACGCATTTAAAAACAAACAGCAAATAGGATTGATAACATTGAAAGAGAAGGAGAAAGACAATTAGACAATGGTAACCAGGAAAAATGTAGCTAGAGAGAGCACGACAAAGACAAAAGGACAGTGAAGCTGTTAATATCCTGGACTGATTACAGAATTCCTTTATGGGTTCATTACAGGGTCATGCATCATCCAAAATTCATCTCCCTCGCTATGGTGGTATAATCCTGGGGAAGGAATGGCTGGAAGGCCCAGCAGGCCAAGGTCCCGTTCCCCACAATGTTACAGTAGGACAATCTAAGTATGGAAAAGCCACAGTGCACACGCACTGTGTCATTAAAAATATAAAAAAAAATATTCAAAATGTCATTTTGAATATTTTTATGCGTATGTCTGTCATGGTAAGCATCCTATGCAAATATAATTATAATAAAATAACAAATTAACTTTAAAACAAATTAACTCATAATTTACAGCTTAAACATAAGGCAAGCAAATCGTCTGTTGTTGCAAAGTCATCCCCAGCTGCAATACTTGCAAATTAACAAAATCCCTGTGGATGTTCCTTGACTATGAAAGAAATTGCAGAAAAACTACTACTACTAAAATTCCTGCCCTTCCTACACCTCTCCATCCCATCTCCATCACATTGCCTGTTTTACCTGGTTTGATCAAGATTATAACATACAATAATAGTTGTGGAGAAGAAGTTTATTTTAATGCAATTCTGCCTCATACAAGACTATTTTTTTTTACACTGTGACACCAAAACTCACAACAGCCTCGGTAATCCTGATGCAAAAATGATTCTTCTTGTCTGAAGGTCAATCTAAACAGCAGCACGGTCCCTGAAGTACCCCTAAACTACGAGGGACCTGTCACAGTCTCAGCACTCATTAAACACATCCAGCAGCGCACCCTTTTTAGCAGGTGTAAAAATGTGCAGTTTGCACCAAAGAGAGCTGGTGAGAAATCTGCATCTCTGAGGACCTTTCAACAACACAAAGCTGTATGAGCTTGTGTGGATGTGCATCATCAGGTAGGGAAGGTGAAGGAGGCCAGCAAAGAAGAAATGTGAGTCATATCTTCAGCTCTCCTCCTCCTCTTGAGCTCATAAACCTGAATATGTCTGTCTACCAGGCAGACATCTTGTAAAGATAAAAAGAGCATAAGAGACTGATTCCAAGACAATGTCTTCACCATTTCATCACTTATGCATGATAAATCATAAAATGCAGCTAAGTTATGATGTAGTTAAAATAATGCTGTAGGAGATTTTTAATTATAAAGATTTTTAACCCAAAGGAGGAAATGAGATCAGCAGAAATACCAGACATTCATTTATCAGAGGACATTCAAAATCTGTAAACTGGATGTTACACCCAATTTGTAGTACTGATTTTTACCCTTTACACCAAATGAACGCTGTCTCCTTACTGGAGAGTCATCAAAATATTGGTTATTTACTAGTCATGTCAAAAAGCCCAGAAAACGGATCAAATAAAGTTTTATTTTATGTTTTTTTAGTAAACGAAGTTTTGTACAATTAGATCAAGCAAAGATTTAAGCTACTTACAGTGTGAGCACATCTCCAGGGGGTAACTGGCTTCATTTCCCTGAAGAAAGAAGAAAAGCAGAAAGTTCAGTTTAGGCTGTAACAAATATCACAAAAGCACAAATATTTCAAATTATGTGCAATAACAGTAACAAGTTTTACCCAACATCACTCATATCAGTTAAATTTATTTAAAGACCCCAGACTACAGCAGTTTGTGAGAAGCCAATAGGATCCAGTCAATCTGCACAGTCTAATTCTGAACTTCTTCTTTTTTTATTTTTATTAATAAGAGTATGAAAACTCTTCAGCACATGTGCACTGATTAGAAGTTAGTGCAGCACAGACATGTACAAATACTTTTCGACAAAACACAGACTGCTTCCTTGTTGATCAAACAAACAATGGCACCTACGAGGAAAGACAACATACAATAGGGCCACATGATCTTTGTTAGGCACAGGATTCATTTTCATACCACATTTTATCAGTGACAGTAATAGAGCGGCCAACAGGACATTCATATGCGTTTGTATTTGATTTGTGTATTTAATCTAACACAAAGAATTCCAGGAATTCCAGAAAAAAAGAAAAAGAAAAAAAGAAATGGAAGTGTAACCGATCTTGCCAGCACATGTTGCCAAGATGCAGAATCAAGACTGAAAATGAATGGCTTTATTGTTAAATTCAAAGTAATGGATTGTAACCATAGACACTGTAAACGATGTCCTGTAGCCTCTATGTCTGAAAAATGAAGTCAACTCAAAATTTGCTTAAGCTTACAGTGTGTTTTTGAAGAGCAGCAGGAGGCCACGACACTGGCAAAAACACTTCTGGTTGTACGTTAGTCTATAAACATAACATTCCTCAGCTGTTTAAAACATAAAGTTCATTTAGTAAATTATAGTCAGTGCTATTAGACCCAGAGTCACACATAATGGTTATGGGGTTCATATGAAGGGAGTGAAATAGCTTAGAGCCTAAAGTCAGAGTTTTCAGTGTCACGAAGAACAGTTCCTCTTCACCTGGCCATTAGCAGCACAATTATTTTAGTGAGGCAGATCCTCAGCAGAGGGAACAGGCTTTATATATTTCTTCTTAAAATGTGGTTCAAATATATAAAACCAAATGAAGGAGTGCAATAAAGTTACCTAAGATCATATCCCTATATACAAATGTCTTCAATGCAAACTTTGTGTGTCACTGTACCAAAGGAACTTGATGATAGAGAAAATGAATAAATATGTTCTACATGTTTTGCATTACAGCTGAAAGGGAAAAAATGAACATTTATTACCACAGAATATTGAAAATAGATTTGGCCAAACCTAAAGAAATTTCCGTGTCGTTATTATACAACCGTAATCAGACCTAAATGCACTTCTTCTATCTATCTATGCAGAGATGAGTCAAATGACACATCAAATATGCCCCAAACACAAAGCTGGAGAAAGCCTGCATTAACAAGTTGAGACACACTTTTGTGATACCCATTATCTCTAACTGTTGTTTCAGATTTTAGCTACCAGATAATGCAAAGAAAGTCATTTCAAACAGTACACCACAGTCCATGCAAGGTTTTTTCTAACATAAATTAAATTACTTTCTTTTTTTAAACACCTGCAGACTCTTTATAAAGTCATGTATCAACGCACTGCATTAAATCTTCAAAAGAACAACGCCATCCGGAAAACCCTGCAGTCCCTGGCTCTTCTGCACGGCAGTGTGTGGCATTGGCTGCAGCCACATGCGCATCCCATCTTATCCAACAGTGAAGTGTCGACTCAGCCCAAATATGATTTCTGGCGGAGTGAACAAATGAGGAGTCTCTGAAGCAGAGAGGTGAGGTTACAGCTACACGGCCCACGTCGCCAAAAATGTCCTGCAGTTCCATCAAAGAAGGCCAAACTAGACCTACAACGCTCTCTGATCTTTCTTTTCTGATGGTACCACTCAGTCAGAATTTTTCAAATTCCATGAATAGCAGTAAAAAAATAAATAAAAATAATTCAGTGAGTGGTGGTCCATCTCCTTTCCACTAAAGTCTGACAGAAAGGAGCAGTAGGGACACTTTCCACGCAGACTCCACCTCGCCTGGAAAGTGGATGAGAGCAGGTGGCACCAACAGGGGGTGGAGACAAAGAGCTGCAGTAAAGTCGGACTGTTTCCATCAGCTTTTTGTTTCTACAGGAAGTCACAGAACACTTCTTTCCTGTGAGATCTGATCCCAACTTAATAAGATTGCCAACAATATAAATGCAAATGCACTCTCAAATAGTTGAAATTATGAATTTTTATTATGGGTAGCCCATTTAAATGCAAACTAGATCACTACATAAGAAAAAATCTAATAATATCTGAAACAATTCAATATTCGATGCCATTTCTGATAGCCAGGACAAAAGTATTGCCACAGCACAGAGGGGCTGAAATTTCTAGGTGTTAAGAGATGAACAAAACTAGGCTATATACTGACTTAACAATAAAAAGACAACAGTGTGAGTGTGGGGAGGCTGTATGGGCACTAAGGTGGTAGTATTAACTCACAACTAGTGTATCAACGCTGTATAAGGTGACCATTAGAACCATTTCAAATGCAACATATTAGATTAAAATAAATTAGATTAAAAAGATTAAAATAAAATACAGTAGATTTTTTTTAAATTCATATTTCAGAAAATTGGAAAGTCTGGTATTTGATCTTAGGTACAGACAAAAGCAGTTTTATGAATGTATGTGTGATTGGGTGAATGAGGCTGTTAGATTTAAAAAAAAAAAAAAAAAAAAGTCCATTTACTATTTTACCATCAGGCAGGAACAGGGCAACATCTATCGTGCCTCGGGACCTTGCAGTCAGTAGAGATATAACTGTGGCATGTGGCTCTAAAAACTGCAGTTGCCTTGATCTTGTGATGTTATCATTGCCTGTTTCAATGACGCAAGGATGTTTTCAGATAATCTCAGACAGAAATCTAACTACGCCGCACTGTGTGGTAACTGCCAGTGATTCAGCACAAGACACTGAATTTTTCCAGATTGAGCCTATTAGTTCTCAGTGTGCTTAACATCCAACACTGTTTGATGAATGCAACAAAAAGTTAAATAACTGTGGTGAAGGTAAATGTAATGTAAATGAACTACAGAAAAGAATCCTACCGTTTTTGATCTTGAGGATACATAGGCATTATTTTTACATCTAACAGCAAACAGAGCTTTAACTATGCTGAAGCATGAATGTAAATTAGAGCTCACAATTGGTTGCCAGGACAAATATTAAAGTAGTACTCATATTATTAGCACTACTCATAATTTACTCACATTATTCATTTTGGTTAGAGAGGAAAAAAAACAAACTAGAGCCAGTTATGTCATATACCAGGTTGTTGTTGTGCTGCTGTGTAACAGCAGACTTACCTCACAGAAGTTGAGGTATTTTAAGAGCAGTGAGGAGAAAGAGGTGACACAGGATTAGCCAGGAGAACGCCTTAGCATTTGACACCCTATCAGAGTGGAGTCAGTCGCTAGTGCAATGATCAGAGGTTGACATGGTTTTTCTCTCTGGAACAAGTTGGCAATGGCTGGGTGCTGCCAGTTTAAGGGATTGAATTCCAATGCGTAGCACATGACTCCACCATTACTGGGGTTGGGTGTCCCATTGCCTGTGTGGCTCTGTAATAGTGACAATGTGATACTTTATTGATCCCGTAGGGAAAAGTCCTTTAGTTTGCTCGCCTATATGGCGCTCACTCAGCTACAGAATAGCATAGCTCTACAGAAATGTGATGACTTGCTTCAAAACTTCAATAGGATTTGAAACTGAAGGCCTTGAGCAAATGTCTTTGAGTTCAAGGACAGGTTCTCGGTGCTTCCTCTACCTGCTATGAGACTTAACAAACAACTATGACAAAACAAAAGATGATCCAAGTTAAACAGAACAGGTCACTTTTTTTGTTCATGGCTTTTAAATCTTGTAAATCTTTTAGAATCAAATGGACCAAAAGCGATTAACAGATAACATTTTTATGTCATTTTTGACATTTAGGAAGCCTCTCTAAAACAAAACAAATAATGAAAAAAGCAGACTTTGTAATAACTACCTCAACAAAATGGTGTGCAAATGTTTGAGGAGCATACTCCTAACTACATCCCTAACAGCCACTCTCAGTTCAGTGTTAGCTATAGGGTCTCTGGAGGTAAATAGACTTACTGCAAAGAAGATTTGGTTTTGAGGATTACAGGTTTACTTACTAAGGCCTACCTCCTGGTGTCAGGAGTAACTCTTGTCATGTCTTCTGTAATAAACCACCTCGGCAGCTCTTGTTCAGCCATAAATACTCATGATGGATACCAGATGGATGATTATAAAAATTCAGAAAAGGGGAGGGTGATACATGAAATAAAAAAGCATCTTACATACACAGACCAGAACACAGGCACAGGAACAAGAGAAAGACTAGTGTTGGCTCATTTATAATGCATGATTCATTCAGAATCAATTAGGTCTCAGCGCACAAAACACATTCTGTATAATGAAGAGTTTGGCATCACGGCCGGTTGAGTCGCAAAGAAATGACCGGCACAAGAATCTGGCCAATTACAGACCCACAGGGCCCAGTAATAACATCAGTGAGTGAAGAATTCAATACATGGGCCTGAAGACTTGGAGGACTTTTTCAGGCTCTGGCAAGATGTGAGAATATATTCTCATAACAAATTGAAATAATAAGAAGGTACAAAGTGAGCGAGAAACTGCATTTCTAATTTATTCTAAAAGGCAGAAAACTTAGTCATATGAAGTCATAAACAGGTGAACAGTACAGCAGAGGTTCCAATATGTCCTTACTATTGGCAGCCCTCCCTCTATAGATATAAGATTTTTTTCATTGCTAAATAAAAGATGAATTTTTTGTGTGTGCACAGAGCAGAGGAGAAACTGGTAAGGTGAAGATAATGTTAATGGAGCTGATGACAAGTCATTACTTAAAGTGCAATATAAAGGCCAGCCAAGAAATTTAAAAGCAAAAATGGAGCGATGCTGCCCCCAAAAATCTATGAAATTCAGCCTTGAAAACATAAGGCGAGGGTGGGCCACAATAAGACAGTCATTTTGCACCTAAACCTCAACAAAACTAAAAATGTATACACATTTCCACACATTTTTCTACCGTGATTAAATCAGAATTGCAACACTCACGTACACACTTGCTCTGTGGTGCCCTGAGTGCAGCGAGCCCAATGTAGAACATGCTGGAATGAAGCGATGACTTGCATAAATCCTAAAAATTAATCAACACTGCAGTGTGTGCTCTAGGCAAATTAGCATAGCGTAGAAAATGCAGGAACAAAGCAGAGGCACACATCACTTGCTGAATCCTAACAGTGGTGCCTGAGATACTGTGCATAACACCATGAACATTAGACTCAGAGACACACTGGACCAATCTATATTTCTTGCCTAGATTGTTTTTAATTTAGATGAAAACATTATCACCCTTAGTTATATATTTATGCATAATAACACTGAAACAGTTCAAGTGAAAGACAGTCACTAGTGTGCATTAATAATCAGTTATTGCTCGTTAAAGTAACACCAAATGCAAGAAAAAAAAATTCCGAAAATCCTACTGAATACAAGACAATCTATGTGAGCCACTGTTTCTCTGGCTTCTTACGATTCCTTAGGGTAAACTGCTGATGACACTTTCAGCAGATGAGCAGATAATGTAATCAGAATTGCTTTGAGTCTTTGGCTTGGCCACCAATGTGAGTCTGAAATCATAGCAGCTATTATCACATTTCAAGTCAACACAAAGGCTGTCCTGAAAATGAATGCTTTCAAGTATTAAAGATCCCTGATTTGACTTTAATTCTCTGCTTTGAGTATTTATGTACTAGACTTTCGTGGCTAAGGATGAAATCTGGACTGATACTCTACCTAGTCTCCATTTATTTCCCTTTAATTATCGTTAGCTTGCAGGCTACATGTGTATGAGGCAATCCCTTTGCCCAGTACTTAAAGGAAACCCCCTTTTTTTTAAAAAAAATTAACACACCTGCGGTTATGGTTAGGGTAAAGGTTAAGTTTAGCAACACTAATGAGTAAGAAGTTATGTCACCAAGACATCTAACATCCTTTCTTTGTTATAGAGCTTAAAGGTCTCAGTACGTTGGGAGTGGGGATGTTGGCTAAATAAAAATATGCAACTGATGTTGTCTTTAAGCTCTATGGGAACTTGTGAGAAGCAAAATTACTGTTCACAGAAGCAGAACGCCATCTCAAAAGCAAAGAACTCTGCTATGTGCACTGTGTGGATGTGGACACAGGGAATCAATTAAAACAGCATTCCATGTAAAGACATCTGTGTGTGTACAGTTTGGTGCGTCTGAATTACTTTTCCACACAACTTAAGTTACTGACCTATTACTCTTGAGGTGAAAATAGTGTGTTGTTGTTGTGCAGAGCTGCCAGTTTACTTGTTGCGCGTTTTCTTTCTGCTCTGCTTATTTGGTTAGTTCAGGGATCACAAGACTCCCCTCCTCCGCACAAATGTGTCTGTAAGTATCAAGCTTACCATATAGCCAAGCTTTGTGGTAAACATTACGAAGCCTCACAGCAGAGAGCAGAGCTGAGCTGTGCTGTGCTTTCAGGCTGCTTTTTAAATAGACTTCACCCCTTATTTTTTAGCCTAACTGTGTACAGCAGGCAAAATCCAGGCTAATAACCAACTGACTGAGAATTATCTCTTAGGAAGAAAAGAAAACCCCCAAAAAACAAAGAAACAAAAAAAACAGGCTCAGTTACATAGACTTAAAATAAACCATTGCTAGTTTGAAGCCATTTGTCTGTTTGAAGAGGCACTCAATTATTCTCCTGCTCCTCTCCATCGTCTCTCACCTTTGTAATCGTGTTTTGCAATATTGTCTTGGTTGGCGTGTTTGCATCTATGCTTGCTTTTATGAGAATGTGTGTGTGTGTGTGTGTGTGTGTGTGTGTGTGTGTGTGTGTGTGTGTGTTTCTCCATGGATGCGTGCGGCTGTCTGCAAATGTGGTGAGGATCTGTACAAGATTTAGGAGTCAAGTGCAAATATGAAAATAATTACCACAATCTCAGCAGCCTGAAGGAACTCCAGCAGGGCTAATCCTCTCAGCCATTTCTATCCTTGGTTTGGGCCTGTCTTCTGAGGGTTTTGAAAGCCTCATAATTCTATGTAAACTAACAATGCCTAAATCTTCTTATGAATTAACATAGTGGAGATAAAACTACACTGTATTTGCCAAGTACTGAAAAACATCTTTCTTTTTTTTTTAATCCATGTCGACCATCTTTATACTTCACTGTTAACCATTGTTAACCATAGCTCCTCAAATATGTATGATTGTATATTGTGTTAAATAATAAAAGTTTGTAAAGGGCAAGTAAAAACTAAAGACAGGGTATAGAGTAGGGATGCACCGACCCAATATTAGGATCGTATATCGATCCGATACCGACCCAAAAAGCTAGATCGGATATCAGTGACAACGATCTGATTCGTGGTCTAATCCATTTAGTTCAGTTCTGTGCTGTTCTGTGCTTACTTTGCCACATGACAGCAGCAGCTAGCAGCAGAGCTAATGTAGCATGGAGAAAGGTAACAGAGAGACAGCAGTTTAGAGGTATTTCATGCAGCTACACCAACAGTATGTCTGCAAAAGTTTTTTTCCCCCATTTACTTTACTTTAAACGGTTCTGACACGAGTGAAAAGATCTGACAGTGACAATGCTATCTCTGTCTTTCTCACAAATTTACTTTCAATCCCATCATGTTTGGTCAGAGACCTAATATAAGAAGTCAGACAGACGTGGGTTGGGTGTAATAAGTTTTTATTATATATATATGGTGGGAAAATATTTAACTCTGCTGATAACAACCCGTTATTTCACTTCAGCTGTCTCCTGATAACGCACATGTATGATGAGGAAAAAAGAAACTACAGTGGCTACTGTAACTGTAAATAATTACATTTTATTCTACAAGGTTAGGCTTGCTGTTGAAGTTGTCCTTTCACAAAATAATGATTTCCAGTCTCTTCCTCACACTCAACGATATTGATTATTAATTTACCACTGGTACAGGATTGGTACTTGATCGGACCATCCTTAGTATAAAGAATAGTTGTAACCTCCAGGTCTGAAAGTTATAGCTCCATTTTTTGTGTGAACACCAGGGGGGCAAACCCTCTATTCACACAAAAAAAATGAGACCAGTGGATTTATTATCCCTATAAAAATGTTCCCGAGGAATGGATCGTCCCAATTACTAGATTAAGATCTTATTTAATACAACATGATGTTCTAGTTTGTAAATCAAGGTGTCAAGTAGATGACAAATCATGGCATGATTAAGGCTAGCATTGCAATTAGTGGACAACATCACGGAAAAGTATAATACCTACCAGATAACTGAAAAGTTGCTACCGTATAATCGTGAGAGTTATCAGTTTTTTCATTTGCTCATCATGCCCCATTTTGAAATGTACATGTACAAATATGTACAGACAAAATGCCACACTCTTGGGTTCAAAGCCGTAGTGCACACAGTTGATGGGTGACAGGTGGCTACATATATTTTTCATTTACTGTCTGAGCCCGCCTGGAGTTTCACATAACAAAGCATGTAGTATTAAATGAGATGCAAGGTTATTTCTGGCTACACTAAAGTATGATTCATATATCCTCAGAATTGCTACTGAATGAATAATTTCAAAATCTTAAAAGCTTATCATTTTAGTTTAAACTAACAAATACTACTTCTGTGAGGATTCATTCAGGAGGCAACTCTAGCCTCAACGGTAGCCTCAGCAGGAGTATCAATGCAAGTAAGTTACAAGACCTAAAAGCAAATGATGTTCCTTTTTTATATATTACAGCAGTATATTAAGGATTTCAATCATTTTTCTCCATCACATTGGTGAAGAGTAGGTATTGGGGTTAGGCAACCAAAGTCATCATTTCAGCCAGCAACAGGAGATTACATTAATGCGCTAAACCTATGGACCACTGCAGGTAAATTGTTTCAGGGCAGATAAAATGCTGAAGACAGTAGCTATTAGTTAATGAAGCCCCATACTGTTGGTTCCATTGTTACCACTGACAGTGTGCAAAATATGCTTTTAGAGGTTAATTAAATGTAGTACTTTTGATGCCTTGAATGCTGAAGAGGTAAATGTGATTTAAAAATCATCCCCAAAGCCATCAATCAGCTATAGATTCTTGCCAAGAGTAAATTTATCCTACTGCCCACCCTTTGTAAGTCTACAAAAAAGGCCCTCTGACCTTTAAGCTCTATTGAACTGTCTCTCGTACCACAAATCCACTGAGGATCAAGTTCCTACCAATGGTTATAGAGGTAAGTTCTGAATTATACTTTATAAACTTTTCTTTTCACTGTTCACATAGATTTCCATACAAATAGGTGTGTTTATTGAAGAAACTGACAAGTTTAGCTTATGTTGGTGACTGCTGGCTCCAGTGCAAGCCATGGACTCTGCAGAGATGCAATGGCCAGTGAGGAGAATAAATCCCGTTTGAGTGGGCTGGTTGGAAGTGCTGTGTGGATCACGTAGTGTTGATCATCACTTCTGTTGGTGGTTCACTGTGGCTTTTATCTCTTTTACATTAGCTACAGCTCAATCCTTATGTGGGTGGCGCTTGATTGCTAGGCAGCATATGGTCCCCTTAGCATCAGATCATTCCACTACATGCTTAAGCAACTGCGCATCCCTGCCCCCAACCTCTCCTTGCGGCTGAGAAGAATACATCTGACAAGCCATAGGTTGCCACAGTGGCTGCAGGACGTGCATGTCCTGACAATCCACGGTCTGATAGTTGAGATGGCTGCAGGGCAAATCTAACAAGGTAAGCATAACAGGAAAAAATGTTTCCTCTGACAAAGTAAAGAACCCCCCCGTTACTGCTGCCCCCAAGTAATGAGATGCTGCTCTTAATAGCTGGTTTTTGTGTGTGACTTATGAATTCCTTTCTATTTACAGATGCAAATTTTTGCACTAATTTATGCAGAATTAAAGTCAGGGATGATGTAGGCCCCTGATAGTTGTATAGCAATTATATGAGTAACGCTCACTTCTAATAACCCAGTTTCCAAATACCCTCTTTACAATAATGCAAACATGTTCCTAGGCCCGGACTGGTGAAGTGTCAGATCAGGAAATTTCATTTATTTCTTTACAATAAAAAAAGAAACAGCAATAACTCTACCAACAGACTGGACAACAGTTCCTTTTATGTATTTGCAAGCAAGGGCCTCAACCCACCGCAATCACACCTCTGTGAACGAGCAGCAAAACCAGTGAATGAGATGTCTACGTACGCACAATTTTGTTTTTGTGGTTTGTTACCTAGACCGCAGTACTACAAATAAAAAACATAATAACATAATACAGTCTGTCGCTTCTACATTTCGCTGAATAAACATTTTACAAATATCCATGGGCGTGATATACACCAGGTGTTTACAATCTTTTTTTTTTTTTTAAACACTGTTACGGTCATACAGTCAGGATTATTATAAATGTATGCTTAATTAAACTAAACATGTGCAACACGGTCATATTCAACCCAAAGCTTCTACATGCAAATGCAATCTATAAACAGCAACTGCTGTTTACAATGAGTCCCAACATGACAACATAAAAATTGCAGGAAAAATGAGAGCAGGAATGGTTTCATTGGCTTATACACCGCTCTGAATTCACAGTCATACCAAATCTCTGCTTTTTCCCCCCCTTTTTAAATTACATTAGACACTGGCATCAACATGGTCACAAAGTTTTACTTGGTCACAATAATCCCACCTCTAGTGTTTGACACGAGTAGTTCTCAGTTCTAAAGCTGCAAAAGTGTTGATACCGCCTTGATAAAGTTCTAATGGCGAGATCCTGCTGTCATTATGTGACAAATTGCTTCGAGATTAGGCACTGGCTCCGGACCAACCCTCATATCGCCTTAGTGAAAAGAGATTGTAGAACTGGTAATTTTACATCAGCTAGTATATACAGAAGTGAGGTTTTGCTTCTCTAATCTTGATTATCAGGAAGGATATGCACCTGGAGAGTACATACTACGTCAAGTAGCAATGCAGTGGCAAATGGGAATGTACTTACACAATAGCCTTCCCAAGATTGAATGTTCTAAGTCAATATGCACAACACAGATTAAAGAAGGGGAAAAAAGGTCTAATAATAGCCAATTCATTTTGGGTATAGCAAGTCATGACAAACTATCTGACTTTGGTTAACATTTTATAGAAGAAAAAAAAAATAACGAAAATGTTAACACTGTTTCTAATAACCGTTTACTTTATAGATGTCATAAGTGTTAGCATGAACTAACATGTTAGCATGTTGTTAGCATAACCCAAATAAGAATTAATCTTTTAATTTTTCCTTTTCCAGACAGCAAGAAAACAGGAAATTCTCCCTCCCTAGACAGATTATAAATAAGACCAATAGCTAGTGTGCATGTGGTTGATACTGCGTATTTTATATCATCGGTGAACTGTCAATAAATACGGTCTGTAGTCATTCTGTAGTGTAAATGAGGCTTTTGGGACAACATTGGGGTTAGAGGTTAGATATGGGGGTAGCCTTGAATATGCAAAGGTCAGCCTATTTAATGAGCAATCACTGCTCTTTATTCCTGGTACCTACCTCAACCTGAAGACGACAAAGCGTTTTCAGTTATTGTCCCCAATCTGGATTTTTCAAAGCCATCGAAAGACCCACCTTCATCCCCCTTAGCCTCTTCTTTCCCTATATCAGCCTATGCTTATACAATTTATTTACTTATGTACTACTACTACTAATTAACTACTTCTCTTATTAAAATAAGAATGATTAAATAAATGCCTATGTTTATAATTGCTCTGTAAAGCAGAGGTGTCATATTCACTTTTTTCATGGGCGCAATCTGATCTCAAGTGGGCCAGACCAGTAAAACTATTGCATAATAGCCTGTATGAAAAACACCCCTTTAAATGTCTCCTCTCTTTTATAAGTGCAAAGAACTACAAGCGGCTTCTTCAAATGTTCATTTTTTCACATTTGATGACCCATCAATTGTAAAATGAAGGTGTAATTAAGATAAATACATAAAAACAAATGAATTTCAACATGTCCATTTTACTATATTTGGCAGGTCCAACCGTCATTACATGTACATTACAATTCACAGATCACAGTGGATCCAAAATAGGCACAAAACTCTTACATGTCCAGTTTTTGTAAATAGACAAAAAAAATAGCATTTTATGCCTTTACAATTGTAAAAATTTGGCTATATCTAAAAATACTTCCACTATTTTGCATACATGATTTCTCGTGTGTAGTAATGGTGGCATCACGTCGCCAGACCAAGAACTGCAGTGCATTTTATTCAAATAAAGAGAGTAATTAATGTCTTTGCAAAGCTATCCGGTGGGTGGAATTGGACCCTGTAGTTGGCTGCTTTTGGTCCTCGGGCCACATGTTTAACAACCCTACTGTAAAGCATTTTGGACATATCCCTCGATGTATCCTCGATGTATAGGCGCGCACACACACACCATACAATCGTATGAAGTGTGTGTTGCAGGAACAAGCCTGTGGCCTACTATGGAAGCCTCCTCTACAACCACAGGTAGAAATGATACAAATGTAGCCTCGGCCGATTATTGCACTTATCACAGTTTAGTGGCTCAGACGAAACAATGTTGCAACCATCAACACAGCGCCATGCTATCCAGAAAACACACCGAGATGGATGTTATATATCTTGAATGCAGTGCGATATAGTAGGAGCAAAGACCTAACATAAGCAGCCGTTACATTTTCCTGCCTGCTGTGTCAAATGTGCCACAAATAGTCGCCAGCCTAGGCTTAATAAGCGTGTATTTTTGTTTCGAAAACTCATTTGCACAGGCCTAGTTGCTAATAAGAGTGTAGGCTATGTCGAGAAGGGATAAGAAATATCTGGGCCACAAGCTGCAGGCTACTGTCAGCCCTGGGGTATTGCACGGAGAGCGCGACAGGGAGCCAAAAGTGGGTGAGAAAAGCGTTTCCTTCTCGCCACAGCTCTACGTTTTTTCGACCGTTCACTCAAAGCGGAACGCTCGCTACGAGCAAGAACCTGTCAAAACTGAACTATATTCGACACATTAAAGCACAGGCCTGTCCAGTGGTGTGTTCACCAGTCGGCGGAGGTTGAAAATAGGAGTCGTTGCTGCTTACCATCTTGCAGGTCGGATGATGAAATCCAAGCGATGTGAACGGAAAAGGAGGTTACAACAGCAGAAGTCAGCAGGCCGCCGAGCTGTGACGAGAAATACAAGAAAAATACGCTGTAGGTGCTCTCGGCTCTCGTCCTGGCTTTACACCCAGGTTCAGGATCTCTTAACCGTTTCTCTCTCCTTCACCGAGGCTTTCACTGCAGTGGCTGAAGGGAGGGAGACCCGCTGGGAGGGGACAGTAAGCGGAGGAGGAGGTTCGGTTTGACAAGCAGGCGGTGGCGGAGGGGAGGAGAGAAGAGTCGAAGGGGGGGAGGTGCAGCAGTACTGTACATCCGGGAACTGCTGGGTCTATCGATTTATTTATTTATTTGTATTCCTGCTTCGAGTACAAGTTTGTGCACGTGCTCCCCCAACTGGCTTTATGGCTATACTACAAGAAGTGGCCAATCTAGCCTTCAACTATCAGCGTCTCCTGAACCTCAGTATATCCAAGTTTTACATGGAGTTCATTTTTGTTATAATGCCCTAAGGTGCTTGAATTATTCCTCGGAGATTTTGTTCCATATTGACTCGGCAGCTTCACACAGTTGCTGCAGATTCACCTACTGAATCTCCTTGATATGCTTCTGCTGTTCCACCACTTGCCAAAGGTGCAATACTGGATTGAGAGCTGGTGAGTGTGAAGACCAGATAAGCATACAGGACTTAATTTCACGTTCAAAAAAACAATCTGAGGTGATTTTACCTTTGTGACATGGTACATTATCATGCTGGAAGCAGCAAGATATCAAAAGATGGGTACACTGTAGTCATAAAGGGATGGACATGGTCAGCAGCAATACTCAGGTAGGCTGTGGTGTTTGAATAATGCTTAGTGGTCCTACAGAGCCCAAGGTATCCCAAGAAAATACCCCCTCACATTTACACCACCAGTAGCCTGAACCACTTATACAAGACAGAATGGGTCTATGATTTCATGTTGTTTATGCAAATTTCTTCTTTTTGACAATGTGCTTGTTTCTAGATTGTCTTATCCTTGTATTTATCCCCAAATGCCTTAATAAATCACCTATAAACATGACCCAAACAATAGCAATATGTTTTGTGCGAGTATGCACATTATGTGATTCTGCAGTATGGTTTCCTTTGTGTCAGCCATTTTCTTCTGTACTATACTTTTTTCGGAGGATGTGCATGGATTCTTTTTTGTTCCTAATTCCTTTCAATTTTTTAAAATGTATACAGCGCCAATTCACGACAACATTCACCTGAAGGTCTATTATATTGTAAGGTAAAGACCCTACAATTTTAGAAAGAAACACCAATAATCACATAACCTTCTATGACGAAGCACTTAGTGACGGTGGGAAAGAAAAACTTCTTTTTAACAGAAAGAAACAAAAGGCAAACTGTAGGAGAGAGAACCAGAGTCTAGTAACTGGCCATGATTAAATACAATATATGTAGCGCTGCTTGCTGAAAAAAAATGTGATCACTGAACACTGCACAGTTATTATCAAATGCAATGGGTATTTTTGTGATGTTTGTTATGGTCCGCGACATTTACAACTCTTAATATACATATATGCGTTTTCCCACTTCCCCTATCGTCTGTCCTCCTGCCTGTTTTGATCAAATCTGTCTCAGTGTACCATCTTGAATGATGTCACACTTTCTAAAATGCAACTTGAGCAAGGAAAGTGGAGGATGCTGGAGAAGCTGGAATTGAAGATACAAAGTGAATCTTTAGGGAAGTGTTTTTATCCATGGTGCATGGAAAGCTGTGACTGAGCAGGCAGTGCATGTGATAAAATATATACATGGGGTGCTGATGGTTCTTTAAGTTATCACTTTAACTCGTTAAGTTAAAATGTCTTAACTTGGCAAAGGCTAGGGCCGATTAACTTCTTATTTGCCAGCATAAAAACAATTTGTTTGACAGCACTCACTGGATATTCAAAACAATGGGATAGTCCATGGAACACAGTGAAGTCTAAAAAAGACTTTTTGAGATTCCATTTGAGATTCCAAGATCACCAGTTGAAACAATTCAATATGTTTAAATTTAGTCGGATGTGTCACTACTTTGCCAATACCCAAAACTGTCACCCTCAGATGAGAGGAAGTTGACTGAGATGTTCAGGAACTACTACCAAGGCTCAAGCCTGCCATGAACTGCAAACTGCTGGAAAACCAGCTTCACTGTTCACAGTGAAAAGTTTTATGTCACCATGGAGTGAGAGGGTACAGACCTGCCCCTTGAAATTTAACTGAAAAACCGACACCTTCAGCTTTTACTGAAATTTGTATCTGCCTATATGTACAAGTGAATTGCCTTCTGGAGAAAAGTTTTTGATAGGACAAAATAAAGATTGAGCTACTTTGGCCGCAGTGAGAAGAGGTATATTTGGAGGAGTAAAGATGAGGATTTCAAACCTAATAACACTGTAGCAACCAGCCAGAATTATGGCAGAATCTTGTTTATGGCTACCAAATCGAGTTAAATCTTGGTGGAGAGTGACCAAGCTAAGATCCTGTGGGACTTCCAGATACAGACGTACAAAATGGTGGTGGCTAACCAACCAGACATAGTGGTGGTAGACAAGCAGAAAGCAGAAGAAGGCGGCCGTAGTGATAGATGTAGCGATACAGAATAAAAGCAACATCAGGAAGAAGGAACACAAGTAGCTTGAGAAGTACCAAGGGCTCCGAGAAGAGCTGGAGAAGATGTGGAGGGTGAAGGTAACAGTGGTCCCAATGGTAATCGGAGCACTAGGTGCAGTGACTCCCAAGCTAGGTGAGTGGCTCCAGCAGATCCCAGGAACAACATCCAAGATCTCTGTCCAGAAGAGCGCAGTTAGGAACAGCTAAGGTACTGCGCAGGACCCTCAAGCTCCCAGGCCTCTGGTAGAGGACACGACAGAGGAATTTATATATATACTTTTGACTCTGTGTGGATTACAGAAAAAATGAATAAATGCAAACTTATAATAATAATAATACATTTTATTCGAAAGCACCTTTAAGAACACTCAAGGACACTGTACACAGCAGAATAATAAAAGCAACATAAAAGCAAGCAATTTACACAATCATAAAAACATAAGACATAAAACAAATTTAAAATAGCAGAGTGGAAAGGTTATGTGGGATAAGCTATTTTAAACAAGTGAATTTTGAGTCTAGACTTAAAGAGAGAAGAAAGTGATATTTCTTAAATCAGAAGGTAGGGAATTCCAGAGTCGAGGAGCAGAGCAGCTGAAAGCCCTGCTCCCCATGGTGGCAAGACGGGGGGAGAGGACAGAGAGAGAAAGAGAAGAAGAAGATCTGAGACACCGAGATGGAATTGTGATCTGAACCAAATCAGAGAGATATGAAGGGGAGACATGATGATTAGCCTTAGATGTATACAAAAGTGTTTTGAAATTGATGCGATATTTGACCGGGAGCCAATGAAGCTGCTGCAGGACAAGAGTGATGTGATGGATAGAAGGGTTCCTGGTGATAATATGGGCAGCAGAGTTCTGGACGCGCTGGAGCTTGTGGATGGATTTTTGAGTAAGACCGAAAAGAAGTGAATTACAGTAATCGATCCAGGAAGTAACAAGGCTATGAACAAGAAGGGCAGTGGCATGTGGAGTGAGAAAAGGACAGAGACGATTAAACTTGTGCATCTAATTGTTGTTTTTTGAAACCATTAAAAACATGTGCTTTACAATCAATCCACCCTGGAAAAAGTAATTAAAAGCTCAAAATTAACATGACATTCTCTTCTCTTGCTCTTGGCGAAGGCGGTCGCACTTTTTTTTCCTCCTCCTCTCCTCTCCCTTAGCTTCCCTGCTTAGCCTCTTGTGTCCTTGTCTAGTCTCGTGTTTTTTGTATTACTTTTCCCTGGAACACTCTCTCACAGTCTGTTCTCTAAAACCTAAAAGAGGAATTATGGATTTGATCAACTGGTCTCTGAATGCGATTGACACCCCTTCAACGAGAAGTCTGGGCTCGGGTGAGCCTGAGTGCTGAAGATATCTACCTATTCGGAACCATGATAACAGGGTTCTTGCTGATCGGAGCTGGCTTGGCCCTGGCTTATCGAAGAATTAAGGAAGCGGAACCGGCTGTTCAAACCCCCACAAGGCTGCCCGCTGGGATTGAAACGATGGGATGAGGCGTGAGTTTCTCGAAATGGGTCATTGAGTGCAGCACGGATGAGATCTTGGAGAACCGCACGGCTGCCGCGAATACTCAGAACAAGACCTCTGAGTGCAAACTGATTACATCTGGAGGGGCTCGCTCGGAATAACACCTCTGGGCACAAATTGATCACATCTTGGGAAGCGCACCGCGGTCGTGAGTTCTCAGAATTGGCTCTTTGACCACAAGAATGACAACACCACGGAACGTAAGTTTGGATAACATCATAGAAAGCTCACGGCTCTCCAACGGGAGATTGAGAGACCAGTGTTGGACTGTTAGAACAGCTTTGAAATTCTTATGAGTTGTTCGCACTAAAGTAAAAACCATCATCATTTCATGGGGAGACCCCCTTCGGCGCCAGCTGCGGTCTCAAGGCTGGAGCTGTACAACAACACCCTGATTACGGACTGTGTTTAGACTGTTCTTCCCATTCTATGCAAGGCCACCTGGGTTGGCTGGAAGACTGTTTACTTAGCCTGGCAGGGCGAAGGACACCGTCTCAGCTGAACTCTGGACATATACACATGCAGATATACACTCATCCCCCCTCCCCCTCCAAACGCCTTCGACGCTTATTCCCTTCCAGTGCTTGTCATGTGTTTCTTTGGTGTATTAAGAGTTTTTTTCATGTGCTATGTGCAGAGGTGTTTTTTTCTGTTCTCAAACTGATCTCCCTGTTGGAGCTCAGTCTGGGAGGGGGGAGTTATATTTTTCTCCTTTTCTTTCCTCGTGTTGTGCTTTTCCATGTTAAACCCCTCTGACCTGTCTTCCCCATGTGATGTTTGTGTAATGTATGTATGGTCGGCTGGGTAAGACGGCGCTGGCACGGCTGGCAGCCTTAACCCAATTTCCCTCGGAATGAATAAAGTATAATCAATCAATCAATCAATTCATGACCATGATGAATATATAGCCTTCTGATCACAACTGTTTTATATCATATCTCAGTATTTGTGTAATATTACTAAATTGTGAATATGCTTAAATGTAGGTGTAAATATAAAAGTAGTCTTAAGTTCTCCTACGCTCATCTAAAATCTCAGATCATAAAATACAGTATCAGGCTATCACAAAACAATGGACCGGTGATGCAGCTGTGCCACACATCACCGATTAATATCACTTTAAAATAATGTTTCTTTTTGATTAAACGCCTCAACTCCTCACATCTCATGTTTCTCCCTCAGGCATAAGAGGGCCTAATACTCGAGAAAGCAAGGAAAGGAATCAAGCCGAGTGCAGTCTGTACCATTTAAATTCCAACAACAATGAACAGCAGAGCGCACTGACACTATACGAGGACATTTGAAGTTTAACGTGATGTCGTGAAAAAGCTCAAAAGGATCCCGTTTAAATGGAGGACGTGCTGAGGAAGACTCCGTTACTAACGCCGTTAAAATGAGTTTTTCCGCAGCAAAATGAAAGCTGATTGGCTGGCTGCTCTCACCTGTTAACGCGCCACAGGTAAAGTTTCATTCAGCAATTGAAGTGAAAAACTCTCAAATAATCCAGCGGCTTTTCTGTCGCTTGGAACTTTTATCGCGATGTCAACAACAACTCTCTGCCGGAGGGTACATAGTAACGGTTGCTAAGCAGTCGCTAGGGGCGGGGACGATGGGACAGTCGTTTCCTGTGATGTAATCGGCTTGCCTTTGAAACTTTGAACTTCTGTTTGATGTCATCAGTCCCAAAACCCACAAATAGGACCAGAAACTGTCTCTGAAATAGCAAAGTTGGAAGGTCCATTTCAGACGCGATCAACTCAAAACCGAACAGATAGTCATTTAACCTATTCTAACGTACAAATATTAGAAATGGAAAACCCAGATACAGAGAACATTAAGCAATTGACAGCAGCTCGTGTTCATGCTGTCATCAAATCCTTTTTAGAAAATATGACAGCTGAGCGGTGGCGTTCCATTAAATCAGGAAACCCCGACATAGCCACTAAGACTCTTCTGGCTGAGGCCATTATAGAGATCATTGAAATAGCATCGAAGTATTTTCAAATGAGCGCCCAGAATGCCAATATTGAAGTGTCGGAGGAGGCTGTTTTGGACAGCATGGGTAACATACTTCCCGAGCCTTTGGCGGAAGCTTTGAAAACAGACGATCGTGGCCACGAGGATAGCACCGAAAACTTAGAGCAGCTCTTTACTAAAGAGGTTGTGCTGAGTGTTCAATCTGCTCAGTCTGCTGACAGTAAAACAAGCTTAACTTTAGAAGATCAGCACATCATTCCTCCAAATCAACTGAACAAAATGATCAATTTTGGTGGGAGAATGATTAAAGCTTTCATCTCAGTGATGAAGTCTGTCAGCATGAGCTCTGACACCGTTAGCCACACTGATTCAGAGGTGGACACTGAAATTTCAGATAGCCAGCTGGATCGCCAACATGAGATACTCATGATAGGCTCCCAGGACAGCTTAAATACGGAAACTCTGAAATCTACGGAATTTGTCATCCAAAAGGCTGTCGCTGAGCTTTTCCCAGTTCAGGATCAAACTGAAGATCCTGAGTTCAACAAGTTGAAGTCAGCAACAATCGAAGAGAGTAAGCAGTTTGCGAAAGAGCTCACTCGTTCAGCCGAGGCAGAGATTCAAAATTCCCCAGAGAGTGATGAAGTTATCACTCCTGCATCATTTAAAGATAAATTGAAGCAGCCACTAAAAAAGACCTCAGCTAAGATAAAAGCATTCTTTGTGAAGAAGTTTGCAAAAGCAACAATTCTTCGCGCAGTCATAAACATCAGGGCAACATTTCAGAACACGGGGAAAGATGAAAGCAGTGAATCGCTGGAGCAGGTTGTTGATGATTTTCTGCTTCAGACCGTAAAAGATGTGAGTGAAAATGAAACCTGTGAGCTTGAACTATTTAAAAACATTTCTATGGGCAAAAGTATAGAGTTCACCAAGCAGCTCACAGAAATGCTCGACCGCCATGCTTCACCCGGCATGGCACCTGAAATTTTCCCTGATCATTTCAGAAGAGCATACATCAACAGAAAGGTCAGAGTTTTCTTGGGACTCATGAGGTGGTGGTTTTTCACCCAGGCTGAGAGCCAGAGTCAGAGAGTAATGCTCGCATTACTTGGTACACAGTCAGTGACAGAACCACAGACAAGCGTCCCAACATCCCATCCAAAACCTGACCATACTGTGCCAGACGCTTCTGCACATAAAGCTTACATCAAAGTAATCCTTTGCAAATTATTTAGCCGTATAGCTAAAAAATTAAACATCATGTGCACTTGTGGCTGCTCAGAGAACATCCACAGTTGGGTTCTGGAAGAAGTATGGGACCAACTGCAGGATAAAAAACTTATTATAACTCCCCAAAACCTTAAAAATCTTGAAAAGCACATTCTCAAAGACCTGCGCGATGTCTTTGGGAGTGTAGAAAGTGTTCAAGTAGCTCTGGAGTTACAGAAATCCATAGCTGTAAAACTCATTGCAGCTAGCTTGACTGAACATCTGTCAAAACCGAAAAGACGCCGTCTGCCATTGTCAGGTTTTTCACTGCACTGGCCAAAGCCATCACCAAGCCGTTTAAACGCATAACTTGAAATGGTGGCTTCGAACACCAACTCAGTATTCATGTCTTTTTCTTTCAGATAAATACCCAAATATATAAAATCACAAATGTCGTAGCAAGAGAGAAATTTGATAAGAAGTGGATTCAAGTGCCCCAACCGGTCTCGGCAGATGGCCGCCCGTCCCTGAGCCTGGTTCTGCCGCAGGTTTCCTCCCATTGAAAGGGGGTTTTTCCTGCCCACTGTCGCCAAGTGCTTGCTCATAGGGGATCATCAGATTGTTGGGGTTTTCTCTCTTGCACTGTAGCAGGGGTGGGCAATTCCAGGCCCCGAGGGCCGGTGCCCTGCAGGTTTTAGATCTCACCTTGGGTCAACACACCTGAATCACATGATTAGTTCATTACCAGGTCTCTGGAAAACTTCAGGACATGTTGAGGAGCTAATTTAGCCATTTAAATCAGCTGTGTTGGTTCAAGGATACATCTAAAACCTGCAGGGTCACCGGCCCTTGGGGCCTGGAATTGCCCACCCTGCACTGTAGGGCAGGGGTCCCCAATCTCAGTCCACGAGGGCCGGTGTCCCTGCAGGTTTTAGATCTCACCCTTGGTCAACACACCTGAATCACATGATTAGCTCATTACCAGGCCTCTGGAGAACTTCAAGACATGTTGAGAAGGTAATTTATCCATTTAAATCAGCTGTGATGGATCAAGGACACATCTAAAACCTGCAGGGACACCGGCCCTCGTGGACTGAGATTGGGGACCCCTGCTGTAGGGTCTCTATAATATAAAGCACTTTCAATCAACTTTTGTTATTGGGCCCTATTTAAATACAATTGATTAGCAATTTTAAAACAAATTCCAAATCAATAAAACAAATTCCAAATTTTAACTTGTATTTGTGTCTCTTTTTATTTTCTGTCTTTATATTCAACAGGCTAAATAATGAAATTCACTGAACTTTATCTTCTGTTTGCTTTTGCGATGTATTAAAAGGTCAAGTTAAGCGTGCAGTCTTATAAACATGAGGCAGTACTGAAGCTCTCAAGGTTACTTTGTTTATCAGCTGTTGATCAAGTTGTTTCTTTGTGTGTGACAGAACAAATTAATTTTTAAATAACTCATGACCACAACTAGCCAAATTTGGCATACGCCATGAATTCATTTACTAGACGATGTCATTGCTGGAAAAACTGTCACTATGTGAGGGTGGGAAGATTAGCCAGTAGTAGCCTCAGCGTAGGTACAAAGTTCTGTCTGTCTGTGTCACAGCACCGGGTCTGTGACTCAGTCTTCGATTATTGTGTTTTCTCAGCGTTTCCTGTTTTATTTTGACAGAGTCGTTACGTTTGTTAGTGTCAGCTGTTTCCTCATGTGTTTCCACTCCCTCGATTACCCCTAGTGTGTATTTACTCTGTGTGTTTCGGTCGTCTGTTATTCCACACCACAGTCATCATCGTTTTCCCAGTTCATAGCTGTTCATAGCCTGTACTCAGATCAGTTTTCTGCTTAGCGTTCTTGTTGTTTGTCTTCATTCAGCCCTAATAAAGGCTCACTTTTGTTTTGCTAACCAGCTCCATCTTCTGCAGTGTCTGCTCTGGGGTCCGTTTAAAAATACATCGGCGCCCTGACAGCAAGTACAGTGAAATGACATTAAAGAATCATATAGTAATATTAATGCTTCTATACATGCATACAAAATTACAATGACTGTAAAATAAAACCCTGGGTCACCCCTGAAGTTACCTAGATAAGCTTAAAGTCTTTCTTCATAGTCTTAGAGGACTAAGAAACAGGATTTTTGACTCATCTTGATAACCTCGGGGTTGATCCTGGGTTTTCTGTGCTATAGAGGTTATGTATACAGCGCCAATTCACAACAACATTCACCTGAAGGTCTATTATATTGTAAGGTAAAGACCCTACAATTTTAGAAAGAAACACCAATAATCACACAACCTATGACGAAGCACTTAGTGACTGTGGGAAAGAAAAACTTCTTTTTAACAGAAAGAAACAAAAGGCAAACTGTAGGAGAGAGAGCCAGAGTCTAGTAACTGGCCATGATTAAATACGGTAATGTTGTATAAACACACTGAAAGTGAAAAGAGAAGAGTGGAGAAGAAATGCTCTGTCCACCATGCAAAGCCCCCCACTCCCCACCAGCAACATAAGCTTATTGCTGCATAACAAAGTTTTATTCCTAATCTTAAACATAGCACAGAATGAGTGTGCCACGCAAAAAGATTTTTCATTTTAATGTCTACAATGTAAACAGTCAACACTATCACAAAAAAGGTCAGAACAATACTGAATATAAACTTCACCACAGAAAATTTTTAACATCACATTTGACTCCAATTTCTTGCATAGGTAAGTAAAGTATTTAATTGAAAATAGTTTTCATTTCTACCAAAGTACACACAGTAACGTAAAAACATTTCACATGGTCCACTCACTGTACAAAAATACATTTTTTTGTAATATCATATATTTACCACATTAAATAGAACAAAATGGTCCAAATATTCCAAATAAATTATTTGTCATTAAACACAAATATCCGTGGCAAGGACCACTGTTAGAGGTAGAGAGAATAAACATACACTAGACAGGGGCACAACTTCACCCAAATCCAAAACTCCTATTTGCCATACTGTATTACGCAAATGATAAAACACACTGATCCACAACACTACCCTGAGGGTTTCATTCCAAAATTGGGACTATTTTTAAAATCACTCAAAGTGTAGGCATCGGCTCAAAGAGTGACAGCAAAATTTTAGATAATTTCATGGTTGCAGACTCACAAGTGCAATCTATTGCAAAATGATATGGGCTAAAAACATTTATCAAACAAGACAGTTATGATTTTGGGTAACAACAACTAACCAAAGTTTGCATAGAAGAGGTCAATAATGACTTAAAATGGCAACAGCACCAACAAAACAGCTGTTTGGATAATAAGAACAGCCTTCAGCCTTGGCACAGCATAAATGAAGCTGAATTCAATTGAACTGAACTGAATTCTAAATTTATATTACAGTGACAGAAACAGTTGTTTTGATTCTTGTATAAATTACTCCACTTGTTAAATCAGACAGAGAATATTGTAATAATTTTTAAGCATGTCTGAAAAATTTCTTTAACCACACTAGAATGCTCTGTGTTTCTTTTTGTGGAAAGTTTGGATTTTGAAATGAAACTCTCTGTAGACGTTCAGTAGCTTCAAAGTACATGCATATCTGTACAAGCACCATATGTAAAATACACAGATACTGTAACTAAACACACAGGCACTCTCACACACATACAGAAATGTACATACATGTAACTCTTGTCACACTTGGGGTTTACCAGATGCCACAAACAAACTGCATGTGAAAAAAATATTTGCCTCATAAAACTTCATTTAATTTTTGCCTCAACAAATGTCCCATATTTGTATTATGGCTCAAATAAATAGAACCACTGTGAAAAGACTGGAAACATCACTGCATTTTATATGTCAAACCATTAGAAATGAATTGGCAGGAGCCTGAACACATTCTTGAGGCCATAAGGGAGGGAAATCCTGCATTTTCTCTTCAAACACCTTTAGTTTTTCCAATATTGGCAGATTGCAGACAGACAGAAAACAGAGTGAAACCACAGAGTTGTCTTCATTTCAAAACAACATGCAGATGATTTAAAAAATCTTTCAGACCATCACACAAACATCTCCTTGTTGACCCACATGAGCGTACGTGTGTCGTTGGGTTTGCATTCGTATTCAATGCTGTTGAAGCTGTTTCCCCACTGGCAGTGATCCCTCTTGTTGTAGTTGTAGTACTTCACCTGCCACACTGTTTCAAACATTCCCGCCTCTGTGAACTGAAGCAGAAGCAGATGTATCACTATGTACATACACTGGCACACACAATGATGAAGAGCACATTCAATGTGGTAGACTGGAACATGCATGGGTACTGTCTCTAAGAAGACTCCTAAAACTCATAAAGGCACAGACTCCTGTTGTATCATGTGTAAAATCATTTGAAGATGCAGTGAAAAGGGAGCATACTGACAGCACAGATGGATGCACACACACACGCTTGCAAACACATACACACCAGATCATCCCAGAGGCCTTAGTGTGTGAACTCAACAGATGGGTCACACATATAAATGTATGTAGACACAAATAACACAGCATTTCATAATGTATTTATATTTCATTTTACTGTCAGAAAACCAGAAACTTTAAATAATAAATATATTTTAATGTAATTTCATGCAAAATCGTAGCATTACGTGTTCTCATTGCCATATCCGGCTGCTTCATCCAAAAATATATGTAGTGCTGCTTGCTGAAAAAAATGTGATCACTGAACACTGCACAGTTATTATCAAATGCAATGGGTATTTTTGTGATGTTTGTTATGGTCCGCGACATTTACAGCTCTTAATGTACATATATGCGTTTTCCCACTTCCCCTATCGTCTGTCCTCCTGCCTGTTTTGATCAAATCTGTCTCAGTGTACCATCTTGAATGATGTCACACTTTCTAAAATGCAACTTGAGCAAGGAAAGTGGAGGATGCTGGAGAAGCTGGAATTGAAGATACAAAGTGAATCTTTAGGGAAGTGTTTTTATCCATGGTGCATGGAAAGCTGTGACTGAGCGGGCAGTGCATGTGATAAAATATATACATGGGGTGCTGATGGTTCTTTAAGTTATCACTTTAACTCGTTAAGTTAAAGTGTCTTAACTTGGCAAAGGCTAAGGCCGATTAACTTCTTATTTGCCAGCATAAAAACAATTTGTTTGACAGCACTCACTGGATATTCAAAACAATGGGATAGTCCATGGAACACAGTGAAGTCTAAAAAAGACTTTTTGAGATTCCATTTGAGATTCCAAGATCACCAGTTGAAACAATTCAATATGTTTAAATTTAGTCGGATGTGTCACTACTTTGCCAATACCCAAAACTGTCACCCTCAGATGAGAGGAAGTTGACTGAGATGTTCAGGAACTACTACCAAGGCTCAAGCCTGCCATGAACTGCAAACTGCTGGAAAACCAGCTTCACTGTTCACAGTGAAAAGTTTTATGTCACCATGGGGTGAGAGGGTACAGACCTGCCCCTTGAAATTTAACTGAAAAACCAACACCTTCAGCTTTTACTGAAATTTGTATCTGCCTATATGTACAAGTGAATTGCCTTCTGGAGAAAAGTTTTTGATAGGACAAAATAAAGATTGAGCTACTTTGGCCGCAGTGAGAAGAGGTATATTTGGAGGAGTAAAGATGAGGATTTCAAACCTAATAACACTGTAGCAACCAGCCAGAATTATGGCAGAATCTTGTTTACGGCTACCAAAATCGAGTTAAATCTTGGTGGAGAGTGACCAAGCTAAGATCCTGTGGGACTTCCAGATACAGACGTACAAAATGGTGGTGGCTAACCAACCAGACATAGTGGTGGTAGACAAGCAGAAAGCAGAAGAAGGCGGCCGTAGTGATAGATGTAGCGATACAGAATAAAAGCAACATCAGGAAGAAGGAACACAAGTAGCTTGAGAAGTACCAAGGGCTCCGAGAAGAGCTGGAGAAGATGTGGAGGGTGAAGGTAACAGTGGTCCCAATGGTAATCGGAGCACTAGGTGCAGTGACTCCCAAGCTAGGTGAGTGGCTCCAGCAGATCCCAGGAACAACATCCAAGATCTCTGTCCAGAAGAGCGCAGTTAGGAACAGCTAAGGTACTGCGCAGGACCCTCAAGCTCCCAGGCCTCTGGTAGAGGACACGACAGAGGAATTTATATATATACTTTTGACTCTGTGTGGATTACAGAAAAAATGAATAAATGCAAACTTATAATAATAATAATACATTTTATTCGAAAGCACCTTTAAGAACACTCAAGGACACTGTACACAGCAGAATAATAAAAGCAACATAAAAGCAAGCAATTTACACAATCATAAAAACATAAGACATAAAACAAATTTAAAATAGCAGAGTGGAAAGGTTATGTGGGATAAGCTATTTTAAACAAGTGAATTTTGAGTCTAGACTTAAAGAGAGAAGAAAGTGATATTTCTTAAATCAGAAGGTAGGGAATTCCAGAGTCGAGGAGCAGAGCAGCTGAAAGCCCTGCTCCCCATGGTGGCAAGACGGGGGGAGAGGACAGAGAGAGAAAGAGAAGAAGAAGATCTGAGACACCGAGATGGAATTGTGATCTGAACCAAATCAGAGAGATATGAAGGGGAGACATGATGATTAGCCTTAGATGTATACAAAAGTGTTTTGAAATTGATGAGATATTTGACCGGGAGCCAATGAAGCTGCTGCAGGACAAGAGTGATGTGATGGATAGAAGGGTTCCTGGTGATAATATGGGCAGCAGAGTTCTGGACGCGTTGGAGCTTGTGGATGGATTTTTGAGTAAGACCGAAAAGAAGTGAATTACAGTAATCGATCCAGGAAGTAACAAGGCTATGAACAAGAAGGGCAGTGGCATGTGGAGTGAGAAAAGGACAGAGACGATTAAACTTGTGCATCTAATTGTTGTTTTTTGAAACCATTAAAAACATGTGCTTTACAATCAATCCACCCTGGAAAAAGTAATTAAAAGCTCAAAATTAACATGACATTCTCTTCTCTTGCTCTTGGCGAAGGCGGTCCCACTTTTTTTCCCTCCTCCTCTCCTCTCCCTTAGCTTCCCTGCTTAGCCTCTTGTGTCCTTGTCTAGTCTCGTGTTTTTTGTATTACTTTTCCCTGGAACACTCTCTCACAGTCTGTTCTCTAAAACCTAAAAGAGGAATTATGGATTTGATCAACTGGTCTCTGAATGCGATTGACACCCCTTCAACGAGAAGTCTGGGCTCGGGTGAGCCTGAGTGCTGAAGATATCTACCTATTCGGAACCATGATAACAGGGTTCTTGCTGATCGGAGCTGGCTTGGCCCTGGCTTATCGAAGAATTAAGGAAGCGGAACCGGCTGTTCAAACCCCCACAAGGCTGCCCGCTGGGATTGAAACGATGGGATGAGGCGTGAGTTTCTCGAAATGGGTCATTGAGTGCAGCACGGATGAGATCTTGGAGAACCGCACGGCTGCCGCGAATACTCAGAACAAGACCTCTGAGTGCAAACTGATTACATCTGGAGGGGCTCGCTCGGAATAACACCTCTGGGCACAAATTGATCACATCTTGGGAAGCGCACCGCGGTCGTGAGTTCTCAGAATTGGCTCTTTGACCACAAGAATGACAACACCACGGAACGTAAGTTTGGATAACATCATAGAAAGCTCACGGCTCTCCAACGGGAGATTGAGAGACCAGTGTTGGACTGTTAGAACAGCTTTGAAATTCTTATGAGTTGTTCGCACTAAAGTAAAAACCATCATCATTTCATGGGGAGACCCCCTTCGGCGCCAGCTGCGGTCTCAAGGCTGGACCTGTACAACAACACCCTGATTACGGACTGTGTTTAGACTGTTCTTCCCATTCTATGCAAGGCCACCTGGGTTGGCTGGAAGACTGTTTACTTAGCCTGGCAGGGCGAAGGACACCGTCTCAGCTGAACTCTGGACATATACACATGCAGATATACACTCATCCCCCCTCCCCCTCCAAACGCCTTCGACGCTTATTCCCTTCCAGTGCTTGTCATGTGTTTCTTTGGTGTATTAAGAGTTTTTTTCATGTGCTATGTGCAGAGGTGTTTTTTTCTGTTCTCAAACTGATCTCCCTGTTGGAGCTCAGTCTGGGAGGGGGGAGTTATTTTTTTCTCCTTTTCTTTCCTCGTGTTGTGCTTTTCCATGTTAAACCCCTCTGACCTGTCTTCCCCATGTGATGTTTGTGTAATGTATGTATGGTCGGCTGGGTAAGACGGCGCTGGCACGGCTGGCAGCCTTAACCCAATTTCCCTCGGAATGAATAAAGTATAATCAATCAATCAATCAATCAATTCATGACCATGATGAATATATAGCCTTCTGATCACAACTGTTTTATATCATATCTCAGTATTTGTGTAATATTACTAAATTGTGAATATGCTTAAATGTAGGTGTAAATATAAAAGTAGTCTTAAGTTCTCCTACGCTCATCTAAAATCTCAGATCATAAAATACAGTATCAGGCTATCACAAAACAATGGACCGGTGATGCAGCTGTGCCACACATCACCGATTAATATCACTTTAAAATAATGTTTCTTTTTGATTAAACGCCTCAACTCCTCACATCTCATGTTTCTCCCTCAGGCATAAGAGGGCCTAATACTCGAGAAAGCAAGGAAAGGAATCAAGCCGAGTGCAGTCTGTACCATTTAAATTCCAACAACAATGAACAGCAGAGCGCACTGACACTATACGAGGACATTTGAAGTTTAACGTGATGTCGTGAAAAAGCTCAAAAGGATCCCGTTTAAATGGAGGACGTGCTGAGGAAGACTCCGTTACTAACGCCGTTAAAATGAGTTTTTCCGCAGCAAAATGAAAGCTGATTGGCTGGCTGCTCTCACCTGTTAACGCGCCACAGGTAAAGTTTCATTCAGCAATTGAAGTGAAAAACTCTCAAATAATCCAGCGGCTTTTCTGTCGCTTGGAACTTTTATCGCGATGTCAACAACAACTCTCTGCCGGAGGGTACATAGTAACGGTTGCTAAGCAGTCGCTAGGGGCGGGGACGATGGGACAGTCGTTTCCTGTGATGTAATCGGCTTGCCTTTGAAACTTTGAACTTCTGTTTGATGTCATCAGTCCCAAAACCCACAAATAGGACCAGAAACTGTCTCTGAAATAGCAAAGTTGGAAGGTCCATTTCAGACGCGATCAACTCAAAACCGAACAGATAGTCATTTAACCTATTCTAACGTACAAATATTAGAAATGGAAAACCCAGATACAGAGAACATTAAGCAATTGACAGCAGCTCGTGTTCATGCTGTCATCAAATCCTTTTTAGAAAATATGACAGCTGAGCGGTGGCGTTCCATTAAATCAGGAAACCCCGACATAGCCACTAAGACTCTTCTGGCTGAGGCCATTATAGAGATCATTGAAATAGCATCGAAGTATTTTCAAATGAGCGCCCAGAATGCCAATATTGAAGTGTCGGAGGAGGCTGTTTTGGACAGCATGGGTAACATACTTCCCGAGCCTTTGGCGGAAGCTTTGAAAACAGACGATCGTGGCCACGAGGATAGCACCGAAAACTTAGAGCAGCTCTTTACTAAAGAGGTTGTGCTGAGTGTTCAATCTGCTCAGTCTGCTGACAGTAAAACAAGCTTAACTTTAGAAGATCAGCACATCATTCCTCCAAATCAACTGAACAAAATGATCAATTTTGGTGGGAGAATGATTAAAGCTTTCATCTCAGTGATGAAGTCTGTCAGCATGAGCTCTGACACCGTTAGCCACACTGATTCAGAGGTGGACACTGAAATTTCAGATAGCCAGCTGGATCGCCAACATGAGATACTCATGATAGGCTCCCAGGACAGCTTAAATACGGAAACTCTGAAATCTACGGAATTTGTCATCCAAAAGGCTGTCGCTGAGCTTTTCCCAGTTCAGGATCAAACTGAAGATCCTGAGTTCAACAAGTTGAAGTCGGCAACAATCGAAGAGAGTAAGCAGTTTGCGAAAGAGCTCACTCGTTCAGCCGAGGCAGAGATTCAAAATTCCCCAGAGAGTGATGAAGTTATCACTCCTGCATCATTTAAAGATAAATTGAAGCAGCCACTAAAAAAGACCTCAGCTAAGATAAAAGCATTCTTTGTGAAGAAGTTTGCAAAAGCAACAATTCTTCGCGCAGTCATAAACATCAGGGCAACATTTCAGAACACGGGGAAAGATGAAAGCAGTGAATCGCTGGAGCAGGTTGTTGATGATTTTCTGCTTCAGACCGTAAAAGATGTGAGTGAAAATGAAACCTGTGAGCTTGAACTATTTAAAAACATTTCTATGGGCAAAAGTATAGAGTTCACCAAGCAGCTCACAGAAATGCTCGACCGCCATGCTTCACCCGGCATGGCACCTGAAATTTTCCCTGATCATTTCAGAAGAGCATACATCAACAGAAAGGTCAGAGTTTTCTTGGGACTCATGAGGTGGTGGTTTTTCACCCAGGCTGAGAGCCAGAGTCAGAGAGTAATGCTCGCATTACTTGGTACACAGTCAGTGACAGAACCACAGACAAGCGTCCCAACATCCCATCCAAAACCTGACCATACTGTGCCAGACGTTTCTGCACGTAAAGCTTACATCAAAGTAATCCTTTGCAAATTATTTAGCCGTATAGCTAAAAAATTAAACATCATGTGCACTTGTGGCTGCTCAGAGAACATCCACAGTTGGGTTCTGGAAGAAGTATGGGACCAACTGCAGGATAAAAAACTTATTATAACTCCCCAAAACCTTAAAAATCTTGAAAAGCACATTCTCAAAGACCTGCGCGATGTCTTTGGGAGTGTAGAAAGTGTTCAAGTAGCTCTGGAGTTACAGAAATCCATAGCTGTAAAACTCATTGCAGCTAGCTTGACTGAACATCTGTCAAAACCGAAAAAGACGCCGTCTGCCATTGTCAGGTTTTTCACTGCACTGGCCAAAGCCATCACCAAGCCGTTTAAACGCATAACTTGAAATGGTGGCTTTGAACACCAACTCGGTATTCATGTCTTTTTCTTTCAGATAAATACCCAAATATATAAAATCACAAATGTCGTAGCAAGAGAGAAATTTGATAAGAAGTGGATTCAAGTGCCCCAACCGGTCTCGGCAGATGGCCGCCCGTCCCTGAGCCTGGTTCTGCCGCAGGTTTCCTCCCATTGAAAGGGGGTTTTTCCTGCCCACTGTCGCCAAGTGCTTGCTCATAGGGGATCATCAGATTGTTGGGGTTTTCTCTCTTGCACTGTAGCAGGGGTGGGCAATTCCAGGCCCCGAGGGCCGGTGTCCTGCAGGTTTTAGATCTCACCTTGGGTCAACACACCTGAATCACATGATTAGTTCATTACCAGGTCTCTGGAAAACTTCAGGACATGTTGAGGAGCTAATTTAGCCATTTAAATCAGCTGTGTTGGTTCAAGGACACATCTAAAACCTGCAGGGTCACCGGCCCTTGGGGCCTGTAATTGCCCACCCCTGCACTGTAGGGTCTTTATAATATAAAGCACTTTCAATCGGCTTTTGTTATTGGGCCCTATTTAAATACAATTGATTAGCAATTTTAAAACAAATTCCAAATCAATAAAACAAATTCCAAATTTTAACTTGTATTTGTGTCTCTTTTTATTTTCTGTCTTTATATTCAACAGGCTAAATAATGAAATTCACTGAACTTTATCTTCTGTTTGCTTTTGCGATGTATTAAAAGGTCAAGTTAAGCGTGCAGTCTTATAAACATGAGGCAGTACTGAAGCTCTCAAGGTTACTTTGTTTATCAGCTGTTGATCAAGTTGTTTCTTTGTGTGTGACAGAACAAATTAATTTTTAAATAACTCATGACCACAACTAGCCAAATTTGGCATACGCCATGAATTCATTTACTAGACGATGTCATTGCTGGAAAAACTTTCACTATGTGAGGGTGGGAAGATTAGCCAGTAGTAGCCTCAGCGTAGGTACAAAGTTCTGTCTGTCTGTGTCACAGCACCGGGTCTGTGACTCAGTCTTCGATTATTGTGTTTTCTCAGCGTTTCCTGTTTTATTTTGATAGAGTCGTTACGTTTGTTAGTGTCAGCTGTTTCCTCATGTGTTTCCACTCCCTCGATTACCCCTAGTGTGTATTTACTCTGTGTGTTTCGGTCGTCTGTTATTCCACACCACAGTCATCATCGTTTTCCCAGTTCATAGCTGTTCATAGCCTGTACTCAGTTCAGTTTTCTGCTTAGCGTTCTTGTTGTTTGTCTTCATTCAGCCCTAATAAAGGCTCACTTTTGTTTTGCTAACCAGCTCCGTCTTCTGCAGTGTCTGCTCTGGGGTCCGTTTAAAAATACATCGGCGCCCTGACAGCAAGTACAGTGAAATGACATTAAAGAATCATATAGTAATATTAATGTTTCTATACATGCATACAAAATTACAATGATTGTAAAATAAAACCCTGGGTCACCCCTGAAGTTACCTAGATAAGCTTAAAGTCTTTCTTCATAGTCTTAGAGGACTAAGAAACAGGATTTTTGACTCATCTTGATAACCTCGGGGTTGATCCTGGGTTTTCTGTGCTATAGAGGTGGTTTACTTCTTACAATCGTCATGCTAACTTATGCTGTGAGGCTAAGCCCTGCCACTGCAGGTCAAGTTCCACATTAGAGATCAGCAGGTATGAAATCTCTGCCTGATGGATGGAATTTTACTTTAGTGGCAAAAATGATCACCTCCATCCTAAAAAACTAACAAAACCCAAACAGAAGCTCTGTGTCATCACAGAGCCATTTAGATGTTCAAAGTTAACTTAGCATTCTTGAAAGAAAAACAAAAATCTGCTATTTATTTTCTTTTAAATGAATGTATACTTTGATTTTTAAATGAAAATACATTGGCCCTTGTATGTAATATAATATGCAATGTTTCTTACAAATAAATACTGTTAAATGAATAATTCCTCACCGTTGTTCATTGTTCTATTAATGTAAAAATGCTCATGAATATAAAAATTTCTTCTAAGGTCGTTTTCAACACTTATTTCTGAGTTAGCAGCTGGAGCTTTTGATAACCAGCGAGGCACCAGAAGCCTTTTAAAACTTTGAAACCAATGGGTGCTGCCCCTCAGCAGGCTTCCAGAAAATGGCTGAATAGTAAAAGAGAGGCGGGTTTTAAGGGACAGGAGCTAAACTTGTTTTTGATAAACTGAACATCTGCAGGCTGTCAGTACAACATGAACAGGGATTGTTTTTGGACTCTAAATCACATAAAGCAGGTCTGTTGCTGGAATAATCAGACATGTAGAAACATGACTTGATCCTGGAGTATAACAATAGGGACAAACGCATATCTGCAAAAGATCTCATCTTCATTTAAAAATGAATCGTATTATAAAAACATGTCACCTGAGAGTTTTCTGACATCAGCAACAGTTAGAAAGTAAAAATCAGGCTTCAGCTTCAGGAGTCAACTTTATTCGATATAAAGACAGGAAGAGATGGAAGGAAACCGTGACATCTTGGTCGGATGTCCGGGGAAGTTCTGAAGTGTTGCAGGAATAAAACGTGTGGCTTCGATCTGTCACATTGATCAGTTATGCTGGGATCAGTTTTTGAATGGGTGACTTTGACAAATAGACGCTGTTTAGTATCCAGGACATACCAGCTGAGACTCACTATATATCATGAGGTTGCTTTCCCTCCATTGTGATTGTCTTTCCTTCTTTAATTAGTCTTGTCTATGCAATTACTCTCTGTACACACACACACACACACACACACACACACACACACACACACGAATATGCATGTTCTATGTAAATTGTCAGTCCATCTGTATTCTTGGATTCCTGATTTCTCTGTTTGGCTTATTGTGAGTACAAATCAGCTTAGCATTAAACCTGGATATTGGTGTTGTATTCCTGCCTCACGTGTCCTTCATCTGGGTCCTCATTTGCATAAAACATATTAGTAGAAAGTTTGACAGAATTACTTCTATACCAAGATTAGTTCAGTGTTAAGTTCCAATCTTAATCCAAGTGTAGTAACAAACTCTGGTAACACACAACTGACCGCAGTCAGTGTTAACCTTTTGGGTTTGTTTCTTAACCATCTGTGTTAGAACATTAGAGAGATTTCTGGGTTTTGCACTGCTGATTAGGAATAAAACATCAACATGGGCTCCAGGAAATTCAATACTTGACATTTTTACTGTTCACTGGAAGACAGAGCAGAGTTAAAACCCTAAATAGGTTATATTTCCACCCCCGAAACATTCATCATCTACCTGGTAACCTTGGATAAAAAATGAGGCTATCAAGATACACTGTAACCATAGAAACACTGCCAGAACCAGAGCCATGACAACATAAACAGATATGGTAAGACCATCACTTGACATCAATCTCAGGATTATAAGAACATTATGAAACACAGGTATAGATGAGGTGAAGTGGCTGAACACAGATGAGATCACTTGGTGATTAAAGGGCTGGTGAAGACCAAATCTTTCTATCAGAAGGTTTTGACTTTACTCTGTCTCCATCCCATTTATTCCTGTTAAACATCTAAATCATCTGAAAGTTTTAAAAAGCTAAAATTTTGAAACAGGTTTTTTTTCAGTAAAAATTTGTGCCACAGTTATTATTATGTTGAAGTAATTGTAATACACGACACAACAAATCCTAAGAAATCTGTGTAAAAAGTGTAAAACATTGAAGCCTATGGTAGAAGCATGGCTTCAGAGGACTTTTTTTCCGTGTCAAAAAATCAACTAAATTTCACTGTTGGTTTTGGGATTTTCTTTGTATTTTTTACCTTTACTTTTAATTTGAATAATTTAGCAATGGCTGCTGTCTAATTTAATAACTGGAGTATACAAGCAACTGACTCTGTCCTATACCTTTTTCTTCTTAATGTATATAAAGACATTTTATTTATTTTTGTTCTTTTTTTAGTTTTTAGAAGAGCTGGTGGAGGATTTAGAGATATATTAAGAAGACCAGGTGAGTAGTCTAAATGCATCCAGATTAAGAATAAATAGATGATCTGGTTATTTCTGAAGCCAAAAAGGGCCTTGGTTGTTACAATGAAAAACAGAAAACACTGTCATGTTTAACATTTAAGTCTTAAAATGAGTGAAACTGAAAACATGATTTGCAAAACTGATAAAAGGTCAATCAAGAGAAGCTAAATCCAAATTGAAGCTAAATGAAGGATAAAACCAATGTTAAAGAATTCGATTTGTTTAAAAAGCTTACTGGGAACAGGGAAGGTCTTCATCAGGTTTCTTTACCAGCTCATATCAAAACATAATTCCTAAACACTGGAGAACGGTTCTTCCACCTCTGTGCTGTGCACAGTGTATCCATACCTGTATGCTGACCTGAACTGGTTGCCTCTCTCCACTTTTGGTATGTGCCACACCTTCTGTCTCATACAGGCCAGTATAGACCACAGACTGTGGGTCTTTAGACTGCTGCTCCAGGGGGAAGGTCACCCCACCCACACTCATTGACCTGCATTGACCAGATCACACAGCAAAAATAGAATCATCACAAAACAGCAAAGGTATGAAATGCATAAAGATAATTTGAATGACCATAAAATAGTTTTACAGAAAGAGGGAGGGAGAGAGAAAAGCAGAGGAAGAGTAAGAGGAAGAGAGAGAGAGAGAGACTTGTGTTGACAAATCAGTTGGTGAAATAGGGCTACAGCTGGGTTTCACTGGCTTGCCCCACATTCAGTTAAACACCACCTATGCATCACTGCGTGTGTGACCTACTTTTACATTGGAGTGCTCCTTCAGTGATGTTTTTACATCCTTGTAGTTAAATATCCGACGCTAATCCTTATTGGGAGATGCGAGTACAACAACTCACATTACATAATCATGAATTGTAGGCAAATCCCAGGAGGGCGGTGCCACAAAGCCCAAACACTGGAGTCCTAATCTGCGGGGGATTTGACGTGCAGCCAGTTGGGGTTTATGCTGCCTTTATGTGCTCCACGTAAAATCCAACTTTTGAACGTTGAACTTGGAAACAGTCTTTATCCCGTTGAGCGCTCCAACAAGGCTTGCTTCTAATTCAGTTATTATTGTTATTATTATTATTATTATTATTATTATTATTATTATTATTATTATTATTATTATTATTATTATTATTATTGTTATTTTTAAAGCAACTTAAAAGAGGTAAAGGGGTGTGTTGTTTTAGGCTCTCTGTATTTTAGGCTTGAAAATCAAAATCAAGCCTAAAATACAGAGACCATCAGAAAATCGTTGTAATCGACTGCACTTGCCTTCTCTTCAGCATATCTGCTAAAGTCAGTGATATCAGTGTGTCTGCCTTATCCTTGGTCAGTTACAACAAAGACATGTATCTAATTACTGCAGATGAAGCAGAAAAGCAGTGGTGCTGTAGTGCAGGCTATTTCGCTTTAAATGGGAAATACATTAAATCAGAGACAAACAATACGACAAAGAAGTCCCAATGTTTAATAAATTCAGGGAGGATTAATAAAATATTCGTAAAACAACGTCATACAACCCCACAGGTCGCTATAGAAATAATTATTTAAAGGGAAAATATAATCAAAAATGGCAAATCAGAGAGAAGGAAAAATCTTCATTATTTGAAAGGCTTTCTGAGCTTTTATCTCCGTGCTCCAATAACGTTTATCTGAATGCCTGAAAATATGTCAGCGACGCTCTTTGGTAAATGAAATGATCTTTGCGTTTCCAAAAATAGAATATAGAATGTAGAATATGGTGATCTGGCCGTGATATTTGCCTCCCTGGATTAATAGGTTTCCTAGCAGTTTGGTTATGACCTGGTCAGGAAAATCCACATGGGCTACCTACGTGGCCTCGACCGCTCCTGGTTTAACAACCACCTCGATTTTGTACTTCGACCCGGTCAGAAGCTTGATGGTTCGGGTCTGTCCGAACCGGGTCCCGTCGGATTTGAAGTACACGGCTGTGTTGTTAGGAAGCATCTTCAGTGAAATCCCAATTTTGACGATCTGCGGAACGTTGGCCATGTTTCCATATAGCTAGTGTATCTCAGGAGGACCGCGGGGTGTGGGAGGGACCGTCGATCAGTTCGTGGAAACTGAGAAATGCCGTGTGGTGAATCCCAGAGAGCACCGCGCAGCACGGGGAATTGCGCTGCGTAATCCCGTCCAACCTCCAGAATGTAAACCTAATCCCAACCGTTGCACTCTCTCTCTCTCTCCCTCTCTCTCTATACACACCCTATCACCGACTCTAGCCACCCATCCTCTCGGTCGCTCTCTCGCCTATCGTCACTGTTTGCTCGCAACACAACCAATGCTGCTAGTACAATAGGTCATCTATTCTCTCTCTGTATATCTACGTATATCTACGTTGTCATCGACCAATGTAAAATTTGTGTCTCGCTGTCCTTGGTCCTGAAGTCCTGCCAGTTAAGACAGCGGAACACTTAAAGTGATCCTCAAAGGACCGATTAATCCTTGAATACTCTTAACACCGCGCACAACTCTCCTTGCCTTAAGCGTCGAAAACGACACATCGTCACAAAAACCCTTAAAATGAAGCAGTTTGAATTTTAACCCCTAAATGCACGAAGAAACCTGGTCTCAAATTCTGTTCACAGAGCCGAAAGACTGAAATTAGTCAGTGTACAGTAAACAACATTAGTCTAGCTGGTAGTAGTTTCGAATCTATTTATTAAAAAGAGAAGTGTTATCTATAAACACTACGGGTCAAAAGTTTTAGAAAACCCCAATTTTTCCTGGTTTTGATTGAAAATTATGCAGTTTAATGTCTCATTGAGATCTGAAATGAAAGCATAGTACAAATAAGCAATTGGAGTTAAAAAAGAAATCATGGAATCAATTTATAAACAAAATTTATTCTAAACCTGTGACTCCTCATCAAAGTAGCCACCTTTGGCAGATATAACAGCTGAACACCCCGGTGGCATTCTTTCTACAATAAAAATCAAATATTCCTCTGAAAGCTTTTCTCATATCTGTTGCAGATTCCCATAAATGTGTGGCACTTGTAGGTTGTTTTGCTTTCACTCTTCTGTCCAGTTCATCCCAAACCAGCTTGATGGGGTTTAAGTCTGGAGACTGTGCTGGCCACTCCATATTTTCAAGTTTACTGTCTTGTTCTTTTTTCCTAAATTAGTTTCCGGTATAACTTGGACTTATGTTGTGGGTCATTATCTTGCTGTAGGATGAACCCCTGACCAACTAGGGGCCTACCAGAGGGTATTGCATGGTGCTGCAGAATGCTGTGGCAGCTGTTTTGGTTCAGGGTGCCTCTCACACTGTATAAGTCATTGACCCTGGATCCAGCAAAACAGCCCCAGACCATCTCACTTCCTCCTGCATGTTTGACAGTTGATGCCACACACTGTGGAACCATCCTTTCGCCTTCCTGATGGTGTACAAAGATCCTGCGTGATGAACTGAAAGTTTCAAATTTTGTTTCATCAGTCCATAATACCTTCTTCCAGTCTTTAGTAATCCAATGGCAGTGTTTCATGGCCCAGACAAGCCTCTTTGTCTTATTCTGACATCTTAGCAATGGCTTTCTTGCTGCAACTCATCCTGTCAAACCTGCAGCTTGAAGTCTTCTCTGCACAGTTAAAACTGAGAATGCTTATTACGACCACTATTAAGCTGTGCTTGAAGCTGTTGCCCTGTGAGCCCCCTATCACGCAAGCTGTTAACTCCTAGAAACTTGTACTCTGATTCAGTTATGGCTTTGGGTCTACCAGACCTCTTCCTGTCAGAGTTTGCCCCATTTTCTGAGTGCCTTTTGATGGTGAAGGAAACTGTACTCACTGACGCCTTGAGATTCTTTGTGATTTCTCTGTAGGACTGACCTACATTTTTAAGTGTTATGATGTTTTGTCTCTCTTCCATTGTTGATTGTCTTTTTCTCGCCATTTTGGTAGCAACACACTACTCCCTGCAGCACAATGCTGTTCAGCTGATGCTCACGAGGCTATGGTACCACAGTATGTTCCACCACTGCTTTTATGCAGACAGAGGCGCTTGTAAGCAATCCAGAAAAGTTGGAACACCTGTAGGAATTAGTAGACCAGCTTTTAAGGCTTGATCAACGTCCATTGCTGCAGAACAGCTTTAAATTGTTAACCCATTATGTGTTCCCCGAAAAAGGCCTTTTTGTATAATTCTGAAATGTACATTACTTTTCACTTTTGGGTAACCTTACCCTTTTTTTTAACCTCTGCCAGTTCACCACTTACCTTTCTACCATTTCAAGCTATCCATTCATGGATTTTTACGACTGGAATTGCAATAAATAACTGGAAAAAATTAGGTGTTCTAAAACGTTTGACCTGTAGTGTATATTCATAAAACATGAACATGAAATTACATTTTCCTCTTTTTAAACCATTCCCCCATCCATGATTTATATATATAAAAAAATATGAATAAAACAATATAACTGATAGGGATAAACCATAGAAGAAAAGGTCTTCATGCATGCTCAATCATCCAGGTATGTAAATCCCCAAAAGTTGATTCTGTTCATCTGGACGTAGCGTTTTCAGTGGGAGAAACGTTTCATTATGCAAATGTACTGTTAATAAGATTGGGGAAACCTGCAGTCAGCTGAGACTGAAGAAGTCACTTGGATGAATGACGAAACGTTTCTCCCACTGAAAACGCTACATCCAGATGAACAGAATCAACTTTTGGGTAAAGAAGAAAAGCATACAGCAGACACGTCTCTGCGTATGATAATTGCCAATGCTTCTATTATAATACACACTATGCACATTTAGGGATGGGAAGTCAAAACCACGATAAAATGGAAATATTCATGACAAAATTCGAGAACGTCTAGATCAGGGGTCCCCAATCCCAGTCCACGAGGGCCAGTGTCCCTGCAGGTTTTAGATGTGTCCTTGATCCAACGCATCTGATTTAAATGGCTAAATTACCTCTTCAACATGTCTTAAAGTTCTCCAGAGGCCTGGTAATGAACTAATCATTTGATTCAGGTGTGTTGAAACAAGGTGAAATCTAAAACCTGCAGGACACCGGTCCTCGAGGCCTGGAGTTCGACACCCCTGGCGTAGGCCATTAAGTGGGTAACCCCTGTACGTCCTATGATTGACCACTAGAGGTCAGACTTGGATTGCAACTGGAACAAGCCATGTACACGAATAATAACTGTATTGTTTTTCTAGCTAACGTGGTGGAACCTGATGGCCATCACTGCTATAACTATTACTAATACAAAAGCTGTTAAGTTGGGCCTGAAAATACTTAGTTGTAATTAAATACAAAAGAAGTTAGTGACAAGTGATTAGATAGAAGGCTTAGAGTAAAAACCATTCAACTTTATGGCTAAGTTATTATGGCAAGCAAGCAATTAAATAAATAATTAATTACAGCTCTTAAAATCCAGCCTAATTCATGTATTTTTATTTTTTTCAGAACACATCGTGTACATTTAACTGGATGTATCCAGTAAAGGTAGAAAATACGGCAGTAGTTCTCCACAGGTCACGTGATCGGTCAGTAGGGAAGAGCGTGACGCAGCTGTTACCAGCATAGTGAGAAAGCATATTCTGTTTTGGGCGGAAATAGTTTTGGACCGAGCGGACCATCTTGTCTACAGCTGCTGAGTCCAGTTCTGTTTATTGTAAACTCTGTTTCTCCTAGTATTTACTAATGTTAATGTGCTGTTTATTCTCCTTTCGGTGTAAGCAGTGATTCAAGTTTTAGTTAGGCATATGTGTGGAGATTAATCCTTGTACAGTCTTTAGTATTTCCTTTTACAGGCTACTACTTCATAGTTAACTTCCTCTGAAAGTCTTACCCCCAGAGAGACTTTCTTTCTTTGTAGAAGCGTTTCAAAGAAACTGTGTTATTAGCTGTAGATAAGATGTCTTGATTTTGCTATTTGATGCATTTTCTTAAATAAACCAATCACAGTGATCACGCTTTGGGGGGTTATTGGGCAGTTTCATCGCCTGCGTAAAATCTGCGTCATCGGTGCATATATATGTCTCTTGACGTTTCTTCGGTTAACATTTATCACCCAGATTGAAAATCGCAGAAAAATCCACAGCTGCTATCGTTCATGTCGAGATTTACGACATCTAATAATCTCGTGGCGCTGGTGGTGCTGCGCCCTTCCCGTCCGATGCGTAAAAGAGCACCATGACTAGCAGAGCACCGGCAGGCTTCACACACTTTGCCAGAAAGAGCCAAGCCGGCGTGAGAGTGAGTTGAGTAACAAAGAGAGTGTGGGAGAGCCCTCCCCCCGTCAAATGTATCGATGGATCCACACCTTCATAACCCAACTCTTCTTCAGCCTCGCGCAGATGGCCAAAGTGTCCAAACCAGACCGTGAAACTCTTCAGCCAATAGATTAGTTATTTAACTCTTCATCCACTGCTTTGTTGTACTTAGCGTGTAGTGAAAGTCAAAGTAGCCACACACCCTCTGGCCCCAAAGCACTTGGCTACACGTGAATGCCTGCCGGTCTCCCAGCGCACTCCACGCTTGCGCTAGTTATGCCATGCCGCGAAGTCATACCGGCGACGAAAGCGGCGGCAGCGGGATCTGGCTAAAGACCTCGACTGGACGTCGGGGGCAGGACTACCCACTGAAAGATGTGGAGTGCGGACGGCAGACTATGAATAACGTTGTGGGAGTCGGGGACGGTCTCCTGTCTCCAGCCGCGGCAGGTGCGGTGGGAGCGGAGAGGAAACAGGGCGCCCGCCTGAGTCTGCTGGGGAAGCCGCTGACCTACAGCGCGCAGAGCAACCGCAGAAACGCACGCTACCGGCGGCTCCAGAATTACCTCTACAACGTTTTGGAAAGACCGAGGGAATGGGCTTTTGTCTACCACGCTTTTGTGTGAGTACTTATGCTTGTGCAGCACAGAACTAAACACTACAAGTCATTTAGAATCTCATGTTTATGCTTTCCGATTAAATAGGAGTTCCCCACCTCTGAAAGCTGAGTCAGTAAAATATTTTGTTAGGCAGGGATAAAAGTGAACACACAAGATATCAAAATCTGTATTAATTTTTCAGCTGATGATAATGATCAGTTTGGGTCATGATACATTTATATATCACTATCGCTGTGGTTTCTTATCCTGTGGAAGATGTTTGCATCTTCTTCTACCCATCCAACATGTCAAAAATCATGTAAACACTTTTTGGTTTAACCTTATTTATCTTGAAGGTCTTATGTCACTTGTTGATGCATTTAAATTGAATGAATATGTCACTTTTTTGAATGTGTCCACCTGTTGCTCCAGTCAAGGTGTGCAGAAAAGACTAAGAACACAAAGCTGAAAAGGTTAGAATATAACAAGCATGTGTGCTAGTGTTCAGAAAAAGCAGACACAGTACAATGCTACTATCCTCCAGGACATTATTGGTAGCTCCAGCAGTTTTTGAGCTCTTTAAGATGGTCAGCAGACTGTCAGCTGAAAAAGGAAAAATGTAATAACTGCTGCTCCCTTGCATGATCTTGATTCTTTCATCACTTCTTTCCACAGAGAGTGGCACTGGGAAAGGCCCTGAAGGGACAATTTTAAAGCTGACATGTTGCAGTTCTTAAATTCAAACCAGTCCTCTACTGACCACAGCTTGTTTTTTCTTCCTTTTTGGTTATTTTTCTGGTGTGAAAATGCTTCATGATCAAAATTTCTGATTTAAAAAAATAGCATCCAGCTTCCTCTTTCTTCATGCAGTTTCCATTAGCCATGGATTATTGCTAACATTCAAGCAAAGCTTGCCTTGCTCATAGCTGTCAAGATCCAGCTAAACTATCACGATTTGTTGTTCTATTGCTCTTACGAATCCTAGGATGTTTATCAACATGACAAACACGTACTGTAAACTCTATCTATTATCCACATCCAACAGTTGTGGTCATATTTTTAGAGAAAGCTGTTCGAGCACTCATATACAGTGACAACCCTCAAAAATTCGTCTCTGCTTTTCCCTTTTTTTGTGCAGATCACCTGTCAGTAGAAGTGTGTAGGTGGTGTTGGTGCACTGATTAAGCAAGAGATTCTGGAAGTAGCTCTTATTTCACTGTCTGCTGTGGTGGCTGTTGATTCTCTCTGTTAAACACAGGCTATGCAGTAAACCTATGCAACTCTTTCACACACATACCAGTGGCAGCATGGTTATGGGTACAGATTAAAACACTGGATCCATTCCTTATCCCAGCCAAGTCCTGTGTGAAGAGAAGGAAGAGGAGCTGTCAGAGGAGGGGCTCCACAGCCGGATGCTGACGTTTTATTTGCACAGGCAGGACAGCTGAGGTCGCAGGGGTTAAGCTGTTACATCTACTCACGGCCGCAGCCTCCCACACTTTAGTAGTTTTGGATCAGCTGCACATATGAAATGATTTAAAAGTCTCAAACAATTTGCTTAAGTGAGATGAAGAGAGCTTTGGAAAAAAATACTCCTCTGTGTCAAAAAGCATGTGTTTTAATGTCCAGTGGTGGAGAAAGAAAACAGAAACCTAACAAAGCAAAAGACAGGGGCAAAAGTAGCTGATTTAATTTACTTATTGTAAAAAAAAGCCGGTGTAAAAAGAGGTAGATGCATTAGAATATTGCAAATTTTTATCGTGAAGAGTCAAAATAAGTGTATGGTTCCTGATTAGAATAGCGTTCCGTTGATTTAGAGGTAGGCCTGATGATTTTGAAATAACGGAAGTCCTTTTTAAGAGTGCAAATTGAATTTTTAGTCACAGAAAATTGCACTTATTTTTCAGGCTTTCCGTCAGTGTATTGGAAGCGCAGCAGTCTATCAGGCCCAAGTTTACCCCCCACTGGGTCTGTGCATCGGTGATTAAAAAAACAAACATATATATATATATATATATATATATATATATATATATATATATATATATATATATATATATATATATAAAGCTGCAGGCAAGCACAAGCACAGAGACATTTTAAAGGTAGCTAGACAGACAACAGCATCAGGCAATCCAGCAACAACATGAGTAGAAATGTGCATGAGTTTGGTGAGCTTAAAGGTATCTTACTGTACAACGCCCATCTGAATGTCAGATTCTCTAATTGCCGCCACCACTTCTGGTGTTAGTCAGTTTTTAGATCTCTTCTCATGTGTAGTTTGTCCGAAGTCATTAACTTGTTGCTCTGTTATCCAAGAAACCTTTGAAGCCTTTGAGCAACACATATATAAACTTAAGTCACTGATCTAAAAAAAAAAAAAAAAATTCATCTGAATTAATTAATCTTCACACGTAACTGAAGTTAAACTTTGAAGTCTGGTTTTAATTGGATATAGCAAGTCACATCTTCTATTGCAAACTCTTCAAATGCGGATAGTTTTGATCCATCTAGACCACAAATGAAAGCTAGTGTGTAAATGCAGCATCTCGCTGCAACTTGTCCACAGTGTGATGTAGATGTATGGCTTCACAAACTTACAATCGCATGGCTTCACACATGTGTTACTCACAAACACATTCACACGTGGTAAGTGATGAACCAACACACAAACAACACAAAGCGCATGATTTATAAAAGAAAGGTTCCTTTGATCGTTTAATTAGTAAGCACTTATGTTGAAACAGATGCTGCTGTGTGTGTGTGTGTGTGTGTGTGTGTGTGTGCGTGTCTGTGTGTGTGTTTGTGTGTGTGCGGATCCACATCGTACAGATGCGTATGAAAACAGCTGAATGGTGTGTGTAGGTATTTGAATTATAAGTATGTATACTACACTCCTTAGGAATCCCTGATGTGCTCCTGATATCTGCTGATGGGCTGCAGATATCAAGACACTGATAAGCATCTGGGCTTATTTCTTGCCAAATAATGCTCCCACACTGAAACACTGCTGGCATTAAGATTCAATCTCTTAATGAGATGGCGTGTGTTGGGCTAATCACATTTGCTGAAATGGGTTCCAGCCACAGTCTGCATTTGTGTTCTATACTCAAAAGATGATTCCTTCCTGTGCATGTGTTTTTGTGTGTATGAGAGTAATGTCTTACCTATTCTTGTGTGAGTTTAAGATCATACATGCAGCTTTTTCTGTACATTGACATGTCTAATGTTTATGTATCGTGAAAGCATTTATTCACGACATACGCTGCTATTTCCGCAGGTTTAAGCATCCATGTTTTTGTTTTCGTGTCTGAGAACAAGTTGCCAAACACTGAAATGCTTCAGTGTTTATGTGAGATTGACTGAGTCACACATGGTTTGAGTGCACCAGCCATTGATTCCAGGGTCATTTTGGTCCGCTGACAGGTAAAATGTCAACATCGCCTGATGATTTGCCAGGTGGATGGACACCTTCTCTAATGACCAACCTCTGTCCGCTTTATCTTTCAACCAGACTGGCTTGTACTGAGTCGCTTATTCGTTAACTGTTGACTTTAACTGTGACTGGGACACTTTTAATGCAATGTAATATTTACTATAATGGACAAAAAAATAAATGTTGTCTGTGATATTCATTGGTCTGTCAATTTAAACCTAACTTTAATATTATGGTTTCTCCTGTGTCACCAAAAAAGCTTGATCTTTTCTTGAGGCATCAGCATGAGACACCCCACCATTGGCAGACATATCCTTTAGGCACTGGGTAGGGTGTAGTGATTTCTCATCCATCCATCCATCCATCCATCCATCCAAAACCCTGCAGTTTTAGGTTTCTGTTTTGTGTGTGTGGTCTGTAAATTAACTTTTAATGTCAGCTGCAGAAGGTTAGTACATATCTCAGCATTTTAGGCTACCTACTTGTGTTAAACATGACAGAATTATAGCGGCGAGAGTGGAAGGTAAAGTTTACAAGACGGCAGTAAGACCTGCTATAATATATGTTTTGGAGATGGTAGCACAAACAGAATGACATGAGGTCGAGCTGGAAGTGGCAGAGTCGAAGATTTTAAGATTTACATTGGGACTCACCAGAATGAGTGTATCAGAGGGACAGCTCAAGTTGAGCAGTCTGGAGACAAAGTTGGCGAGGCAGTGTAGAGACGGTTTGGACATGTGTAGAGGAGGTATAGTGGATATATTTGACAAAGGAAAGGTTGAATATGGAGCTGCCAGGCAGGAGAAAAAAAGGAAGACCTCCGAGGAGGTTGTATGGATGTAGTGAAGGCAGACATGCCTTTCACACCTACAGTTAATTTGTCTGCCACCATTTAATGTAGTAAATATGCCTTTGGACTGTTAGATTATGCAGAGAGAACCCATGCAGGCATAACAAAAAGACAGAAAGATTTTCTATTTATCACTAACTTTTTTGTATGACTTCTTAATCATCTCATGTTGATTTCTGTTTTTTTCCCCTTGTGGTATCAGTGCACTGCCTACTCAGACCCACCATGTCCAAGTTTGGTTGTCAGCTCAGAGGCAGTGAGTGGAGTGTAGCAGATGCAAAAGAAATACCAGTGTAGTTACTGATTCAACACAACATATTATTATGCAACCCAAGGTTGGACAGAGTAATTGTAGTTGCTTACTATATATGCTGCTAAAAAATAGTTACTTATAAAAGAATAAATATCTAGTAACTTGATCTTCAACATGCATATACTGTAGAATATTGCTCCTCTGTAGAAATTAAGAAGAATTCAACACAAGAATTTAGTCTTTGTAATCTTCCTTTAGAAGTACATTGTGGTTAGACCCTAAAGTTTTTTTGTATTGGAAAAGTCCTTTAGAATCTTTAATACAATAATCATCAAACATGTGAATTGTATATAATATATGTAATCTCAAACAGTTATTGTACTCAGAGGGTATTTTCTCACTCATGAAACTGCAGGTGCACTGATCAAAAAAAAAATTGCGCTCAGATTTGAGGAACTTAAAAGGAATCCTGAAGAGGCTGCTCTTTGTCTCCTGAGATCATGGTGACATTTGAGACACCTGAGCACATAAAAGGGTCTCTGTGTTTAGGTTCCCTCTTGCTTCCAGGTAGGAAGGAGGTGGTTGGCCAGCACCCAGTGGAAAATGCTGGAAGATGCAAAAGGATCTATTTGATAGGGTGAACAGAAGGAGGGACGTGCGTATGTGGGTGACTGTATAAATACTGTCAGGATGCCATCCGGTGTTTGCATGAGTAGATACAGAGTTGCTACCCTATTAAAGATGTTTGGTGTATGTGTGTGAGTGGGTACTTCGTCATCAGTGGGTAATGTAACATATCACAGACACATTGTGTGTCCAGGTCACAAGTTGGCTGTCTGTCTTTCAGGGCCCAATGAAAAGAGGAATGAAGAGGAGGCAAGAAAAGATAACAAACAAAAAAACAAAAAAACAACTGTTACAGCATAAAGGAAGTGGTGATGTGGGAGGGAGGGATTTAAGTTTTGTTTTTTTTTTATGCATGAAAACACATGTAGGCAGTTTTTTTGTCGATTCAGTGTGTTGTGAAAGAAAGGTAACATCTGGCTGTGAAGTGTGATTTCAAAGAGTGAAAAAGAAACAGCACCAGGCATCCTGTCTAGACAGTTGGATACTGGCCTGTATGCAAGATTTGCAAACACAGTGAAAGATGGATAGCAAAGAAGTAATAACTTTGTGAAGGTCATGTCAACAACAGATTTACAGTTTATTTGAACAATTTTATTCCTCCAAAATGAAGTCAAAGAACATATTCAGGAGTTGGACCCAAATGGAGCTATAGAAAAGACACCTTTTCACCTGGTGGTGTGGTTATCAATTAAATCCTAAGCTTTCTAAAGTAACTAATGCATTGTAACAAACTTTTTCTCCCCTTTTGGCTTTTCTATGCTTCACTGTCTCCTGCTAATATCCGACATGGAAGTGTATCACATTTGAGATGAGTGTCAATCTGGTGAAGTCAGTTTTGATGTAAGTAAATAACAGACAGATTTCCTTATATACCACAAACCGATTTCCCCTCAAAATGAACAAATTCGATTAAAAAAAAGAAACTCTTTAAGCTTCTTAGAGATATATGTCAGTGTTGGACCTGTAGTGGGCCACAAATAAGCGGTTCCTTCCTCTTCATTACATCTGTTTGAAAACTTTAATTTTTATTCAGTATCATAAAATCTAGTTGCATAAAATTCAGTGTGTCAGCAGTAAGAGTAACACATTATAGTTTTATGTTGTTATGATGTCACTCAGCTACAACAAAGACCTGTTTCTAAGCCATTTAAAGTTTGATTCAGAGGCACTGCAGTATTCATTATTTCATAATAAGATGCCTATCATCTTTTTAATCAACGAACCTCTAACAGCGTATGTAATAGATAATAGATAAATAGCACCCAACAGTGCAATTCCTAAATCCCCAGATTTAACAATCTAGCTAACTGCTGATGTTCGATCCAGCTCAATGCGTCAGGAATGAGTTACAAAAAAATGTCGGGAGAAATGAGAATAGTTTATTTAAACTGATGATTAATACACGAAGAATCACTTCTGACACACAATGGATCATCAGAAAATCCCTTTTCCCCATCTACGCCCACTGTTCTGCATGATAACTTGTTTTTGTAATGCTTTTATGGCATTTAATTGTCTTATTTATTTGACTCTATTTTGTGTACAGTGCTTTGTAACCAGGCGTCGGTGAAAGACACTTTATAAATAAACAAATACTTTCTTACACTCTTACTGCACTTGTAACCCAGAGCATTTCACTTCTTCTGACTGCAAAGACTATGTAATGTTTCCCATGACTATCGGTTTATTTACACCCACCACATATTCTCCTCAGTCTTCCTGTGTTAAGCACGCTTGCAAATGTGTTGAAAAAAAAAAGAAGTGAGCTAATTAGTCTGTGCCAGAGTGGAGAGATTTGATGAATCAGACTTTGATGTTAGTGTCATCAGGGAACAAGTTGTCTACATCAGTCAGAGCTCACTGGTGAGAAGAAGATCAGAAGGGATTGCAGTGATAAATATACTGTGACATTCAAGCAGGTCAGACGGCAAGTGTGTATGGCAGGTGTGTGTATGTGTGTTGAATGGGTTGGGAGAGAAAGACCTGGAGTGAGAAAAAAAATTGCATTTCTTTTAAAGTGCATACTATGTCTGAGTTTCATATGTGTGACATGGATATAAAGAAGGAACACAAGTGGTTGGAGAATAGAGTGTGTATGTGTATGACCATATGAGTAGGATTGCACTATGTGTCGGTTAGTCTTTTTGCGAGAGCGTGTGTGTGTGTGTCCAAATCAATGTATGTCTGCTCGTTAGTCATCCAGCAGTCCTCTCGTACATCAGTGGAGGTGCCACTTTGCAGAGCAGACTGCAGCGCTGATGGATGGAGACAGGCTGAGCTTGTTGGTCCTCTTGCCCACACAGAGTGCATCACAGCTGGGCACGCATTACACCAGCCTCATTCCCCTGTCGCACACAACTCGGACATTACCCTGTCAACTCTTTTAATGAGAACATGGCTCAAAAGCACTCTCACAAGTACACAATCATCCATGTTACGCTCATGTGCACACATGCACCTACGTCACTAAAAATTCACCCGTGCCATTAGAATGATTTAGTATGCAAAGTATATAATATGCATTCTGTATAAAGTTATTATAATTAGATTTAGGAAATCATTGACTGCCGTGAACTCCATATGCACATGCATAAACATGGTATTGATCTACTAATTTAACTTTCTGCAAGGACACCCATAAGTGTATTTGGAGAAATTATTGTTTTAATATATGATTGTAATATGAATCTGCATCCCTAGATCTTTTGGTGGTCTAGAAAGTTTAAAGTTTAGTTTTCCCCTTTCTGATTTCTTAGTTTTTAGTCACCATTGCATGTTTCACATCATCAAAAAATATATACATTAGACAAAGAGTAAATACAAAATACAGTTTTCCAATTATGATTTAATTTATTAAGGTAAAAAAAGTTATCCAAACCTAATTGGCCCTATGTGAAAAAGTAAGTGCCCTCTACACCTATCAACTGGTTGCGCCACCCTTTTGACTGAGAGTGTGACTTTAAAAATAATTAAGTGCGGTGTTAGTTTTATATGTAATGGGACACAAACCATCCACAGAACATTTTCCTAAAAGTCTTGGCAAATGTGCCACAAGCCTTTGTGTTCTTTTTGGTCAACACTGGTTTCCACTGGTTCTCCTATCGATGCCATTTTTGCCCAGTCTCCTTCTCATTGTTGAATCGCGAACACTGACCTTAACTGAGACAAGTGAGGCCTGCAGTTCTTTACATGCTGTTCTGGGTTCTTTTGTGACTTCCTGAATGAGTCGATGATGCACTCTTGGAGTAGTTTTGCTATGCTGGCCTCCACCTGGGAAGGTTCACCACTGTTCCAGGTTTTCTACATTAATGGGTAGAGGCTCTCACTGGCTTTGTAACCCTTTCCAGACTGATACATACTTTGTTTTACAACAGTTTCTTTAGATTGTGGCATAATGTTCTGTTTTTTGAAATCTTTTAGTCTACTTCACTTTGTCAGACAGGTTCTGCTTGAGTGAGGGTCACTTCACACATGTACTATTCACCTTTTGCCTTCACACACAGAGGGCTTAATACTTTTCCCCTAAGTGACTCCTTTCTTTGTGCCCCTGAAAAGTCAAAACAAGAATTATTAGTTGTGCATAGGAGTATAGCCACGAGGGCCAACAGTGTGAATATTTCAGTAGGTTTTCTGCGTATGTCAGGCAGTTCAGTCTTGTCTGTGCACTTTTTATGATCATATATACACATAAAGTATATTGTGGCAAAAACATATGAGCCAGCTCAAGCCAACACATACTGTGAATAATTTATCAGTGTAGTCATACACATTTTGTGTGGTGACACACTGATTCAGACAGAACAGTACCAGCTCACCCATATTGGTAACTTTCCCTCGAGAAAGAATAACAGGTGCTTGCTTCATGTCTTTCTTTGTTTCATGTGGGACTTTGCCATCACAGACAAATAATTAGAATTGGAAGAAAGTGCTGAAAGTTGAAACAGAGACATGGAAGAGTAGAGAAATAGAAGGAGGGTTTGGCTGAGAAAAGATGAGGTGAAGAGCAAGCAGGAATTTCACTGCCTGATGAGGCAGTGATATGTCAATAAAATACCTGCTAGTTAATTGCCCTTGATGGACTTGTTTTACGTAGCTGTACTAATCTGCTTGTATTCTGGCCTTTCAATAAAACTAAACAAGCAAAATGAAGATATTGCAGTCTGGTATTTCCATGATATGTTTTTTTGGCTATCTTAATTTACCCTGAACTGAACACATAATATGCTTGTCAGTTGATTTAAAATTTAGCTTCTAATGTTCTGCTAACAACTGGAGTTACACTGGGTTAGCCATATGATATTTTTCAGGCTGAAAAACAATTAATTAATAGCTTAGTCACTAGAGGGAAAACGGGGCAGCGCTAAATTATTTATTTATTTATGTATGCTTTTGGTGACTAATTACGAGTAGCTGCAGTGAACAGCTGATCACCCAGAGATTGGGGAACCACATTTGATTGCATGGCAGTTGCACAGACAGACAGAGGCAAGTTTACAAATAGTTGCTGTTTCATTTCTAAACAGACAGATTGTCAACAGATTACAATCAGTCATTCTGCACTGACGAACCCACTCACATGTGTCTGTGCAGCAGAGGACTTGGTGGCCAACTGGTTGTATTCTGGTTTAATTCCCAATAATGTAAAAGCAAGGTTGCCTATGCCATTTTGCAGTCAAATTGCCATTCTGCAACATCTACATCAATTCCTCTACTATTTGTAGAGGGATTTCTGAATTTCTGTTTCAAATCTATGAGATCCAGGCTGGACTCTGAATGTAAGCAGTCAATATTTAGTGTAAAGTTCTTTCTATATAGACAGCAATACATTTGCAATCTTTGCCAATTTATCACTGTTAACAGCAGCTGACTGCAAGTAGGCAGACCTGGTCCACATCTTCAAAGCAAACATTTCAAAGGCTTCAAGATCGCAGATTGCACATGGTGGCGTAAATTATGCCTTGCTGTAGTCTACAGCCAGTTTTTTCCAGAGCAGGGGAAAAAGCTCTGTAAACTGTTTCTGTTTATAACCACAGTATGTAATTAAATTTGTTCATGTGCTATTGTTAAAAATAAATTCTCAGAATCTCTGAGGCTGAGGTACCTTTTCATGAGAGACTCAGGTACATGTGAATTTGTGTTAGCAGCCAGGTGAAATGACTCCACAAATGCAGGATTCTAAAAAAAGAAGAGATATATATGAATAGAGAGCGAGAAAGAGAGAGAAAGAGAGCATTAGCCGAAGTAAAATTGATATAGATTAATAGAATTGTATGTATTGTATGGATTTACCTATTATTCATACAGATTATTTACCTTATTTCCCATACTAGAATAAAAGTGGGATTTGAAAAAAAAAAGTTTTAGTTACATCATATAATCAGATTACATCAGAAATGGAATAAAACACCACATCTGGAAACAACAATACATTTGAAACAATACGTTATATATACTGTATTTTATGCAAACTAGAGCGACTGCATGTGTTTCAGGTCTTTTTTGAGTTCATGACGGATGAACCACTTGAGTGTTAATATTCCATATAGACGACTAAGACAAAGAGATGGATGGGCTGAGGAGCAAAGAGGGACGTCACAGAAATGCGGCATGAGTACAAAATAAACCCAGTATCATTTATGCTCATTTTTATTTCCGCTCTCTCACTTTCCCTGAAGACACAGAGCTAATGCGAGTAGGCGTGTGATTTGGCTTTGCTTATTGTGTGAAGTCATTACAATTCCTCCATTAGAGACAGAAGCAGCAAGAGCTTCCCTCTCAAGACAGAAGTCAGACTTTCACAATCTGTTATCAGCAGTCATATCACACATTTGTCCATCTGTACTACATGTTTATTTTGGTTTTCCTTTGGACATTGACATAGAAAATGTTCTTTAAAGAAGGAAATAGATAAATGATGGTGTTCCTGCAACGTTTTGATTTCATTTAATACGTGTAGATTCACTTTGACACCCAAACAGACTATTGCACGATCTATACGGACGGTACATTGATTATCCGCTACGGTTTGTTTCACCAGAAATTGAAAGAACACCAAACTGACTTCACATGACCAGCTAATAGATGTGACTATAAGTGAGGAATGGACAAAAATACGTCGAGTTGATATTTGGCTTTGGGCCTCTCACCTATCAATCCCTACACAATCACATGGATAAAGGTCAGCTCAGCAGGGACTGAGGAGTGACAATAATGATTTCCACCGCGGGGAACATAAACTAATAGTACGTATGTGAGGTGTGCAGCAGCATACTGATGAAGAAGAGAGAATACTGATGGCTTAAATACAGTGCCTTAAAGCACAATCTGTGTTGAATAATCGCTGAGCTGAATAGAAGTTGTTGTGTGGTAGAAGGCAGGTGTTTTGTGCCTGAAACAGCACTTCACTTCATTTAAGGTAATTATGTTTGGTGTAATTCCTTGAAACTTTTAGTGATAGAGTGACAGAATTTGCTGTGCATTCAACAAGTGATTTTGAGCATGTGGGTAAGCAACTCAGTGATTGGTTTAATTATTTTAACAGCTGCTGGAGACAAGAATCTCGTGTGTGAACATAAACGGATTTGTGCAAGCAAACAATGAAATTCATTCATTATTAGATTTTGGTGTCTCCACAGTGCAGTGGTTTACGCATTCATCTAACAAGCAGACACAAATTCCATTTGGAGTTATTTCAGGAAGGTTATTCATTTTTTAAATAAATAAAACCAACAATATTTAACTTATGGAAGATACTTTAATTTGCCTTTGTATATTAAAATACCTTGACAACTAAAAATGTGCTCATTTGTTCTTTTGTTCCTGCACAATTTGTCAAACTAGATTTATATGTAAAGTCAATGTAAAGTGTTTTCCATAAGCTATATTTTGCTTACCTATAGTTGCAGGCTCAGGCTTGTAGCTTAGGATGAACCCTGCTGCGTTTTCTGTTTGGGAGGTATTTGCATATGTTACCCCCAGCCCTCCCCCACAATAACACTGTTTAGTTTCATCATAAGTGAAATAAATGTTTAGGAGAGTTTTGTAGTTTTGATTAATGTTGTTGCAGGTCCAGCAGGTACCAGTAGAGGCTGATTTAGGTCACAGATTGATCTGTTTTCTGTTAGAGGTTTCTTTCTTTCTTTCTTGCTCCTGGTCTTCTTTCCTATTTCTTTTCTTTGTGGGAGGAAGTAAAAACACTCTCTTGCACATGCACACTTGTACCTGTATCTGAACCTCTGTCAGCCATATTTACAGTCACATTACACTAATGAAAATGATGAGCTAATGAAGAAAAAGATGAAAGATTAGGTGACACATAAGATTTTTTTGGAACTTGTTATAACTGATTAAAAAATGATTTGATAATCATAATGATTGAGAAAGAGATGGGTTTTAGGCTCAAGTGTGTGGACATTTGGGTATAATAGCGTGGTGAAATGCCGTTCCTAATCATGGTTTCCTCCGCAAATCAATGCTTATTTACATTTTAGTGTTTGTGTAAGTGAATAAGGAGGATGGGTGGATCCTTCATTTCCATTAATAATAATAATCTTTAGTTCTAAATCACTTTTTAAAGGTCAAGTTACAAATTGCTTTATACAAAACAGTCAAAAACGTGTGTAACCTTAAATGAGGTATGGACATCATTCCTTTGAGAACTGTCAAAGCAGGCAGGTTGGACTCAAGCATAGGCTGAGAATATAATTAAACAGTTCTTTATTTACAGACACCAGGTGCAATAAATACAAGTGGGGGGGGGGAGCCAGGGGTAGGTACGCGGGAAGGTTCAGGAAAACAGGTTCTTCTCACTTGCACAACGATCACCACTCCACATGTTCCGCTCTCTGCTCACTCGTTCTGCTCGGGGAAAATCCACTCCACACTTGCCACGCCAGATTCCCAGACACTCACGCTCAGACATCCAAGATACAGGGGTCACGGGACGGGTCCAGGGAATCTATATACAAGTTACAACCAGGAAACCACAAAGAAACTCAGAAGATCATGAACCTGGGATTTACACTAATGTGCTTTACTCAATAACCCAGCAACGAGAAGCTCTGAGCCACTGCTTTAAGTAGTGGCCGGAAAACAGGATGATGAGCCACAGGTGAGTGATTAGTCACAGGTGTGTGGGTCAAAGGCGGGAGCCCACGGTGAGCTCCGCCCATGCAGAGCGATGCAAGAGAGAGAGAGAGTAAAATAAAAACCAAAACACATAGATTGCCTTGATTTTTCAGTAATTTTCAACTATGTTTACAGTTAAAAACTAAAATTATTGATATTAATGTGAGGGTTAAAGTATCTAACCTGTAGCAAAATTTGTATTTGTTCCTCTTTTAGTGACCGTGTAAATGTGTAGTTTTAAACACTGCTCAAAGTCATATTTAGTAGTAATTTAGTAGTAATTACGCTATTTTGATTTATGATTTATAGGCTGATCAATATTTACATAAAACATAAAAGAGACGTATAACAATGTAAATAGCTGATGATGATTTGAGCTGTACCACATACATAATGCAGCTGTTGCCATTCTGTCTTTTCTTCTAACTTATGTGTTCCTATTGCATTTCTAATGGCTCCATATTAAGAGTAATTGAAGCTGTTTCTTTTAAAATTCTCAACTTTTAACTGCAACAAGTCTGAAACAGTTTTTGCTAGTTATATTAAAAGAGGACGATAATGGTGTGGAATTACCTTTTGAAGTACAAGCCACTACTATATGAGCATGTAGTGCGCCTCAGTTTCAGCACGTGAGTCATCCTGAGCGTCTGATGTCCAGTTTTAAAACGCCAGTATGGGATGGCAAACAGGCTTAACTTGAGGCTTGACAACAGGATTTCATTTACCAGTGAACCACATCTCAGTAACCACATTCCTCTATTAAACGGCACATTCTTCAAAGAGGAAACAAAATGATATAAAACCATTGAAACCAGTGGCAGAAACTACATTAGAATAAATGTTAAATTTTTAAATGTTAAATATTTGATTTTATGGACTGAGCCAACCCGATTTCCTGTGGCAGGTTGCAGAACCTCAGGATCCCAACTGCAAACACTGTCTCCTTTAGTTTTCAGCAAGGCCTCGGAGGCAAACAAAGACCTGCCTGGGTATCTCAAACCAGTCTACCACATGACTCCACAAAACTACATTTCCCCCCCTAAAGCACATGTCGCCCCTGGCAACCTAGCTCTGACAAAAAATCCAGCTACTTATTTTGCACAAAATGAAATGTGCTTGTGTGTCTTTATGTCTGGACAGTGTTTGAATCCAAAATAAGAGTGAATACGTGTGTGTGAAACTTCCTGTAACTTCAGATTCAGTATGACTCTGACACCATTGTAGTGTGGATGTTTCTGCACTGGCGTGCATGAGGACAGACGTGGTTGTACAGTGAGGTTAGACTTAGGTTAAGGTTAGGGGAAGAGTTAAGCATTTAGTTGTTGTTACATAAGTGGGTTAGGGTTATTGGGTGTATGCTAATGTGTGTCCTCACAGTCATTGTGTGTGTGCTCTTGCATGTGTTGGGTCTAGGCCATTGACGGGAGTCAGTCTAATGTAGAGTGAGTGTCTGTTTTATCTAAGTAAGCCCTCTCCCAGGCCTGCAGCCAACAGAACAGCCATCCTGACACAACAAGACAGCTGGCTGTTTGGATAACATCACACCTTTTCACCATGACTGTGCGAGAGAGAAACGAAGAGAGACAGAGCCTTTTACCATTTGATTAAACTAAAGTAGACCCAGTTGACTGGTTAGTGCAGCTGTGTGTTGATCTGTGCAAGTAGACTGAGTAGACGTGTGTGACAATATATGTGGATTGGCCAGCTCGCCTTTTCTCTCTGACTCTCTCTCCTTCCCCGTGCGTGTGCATACAGTTTGAATTGGATCATCTAAATCTGTTCACAAAGCCGTACTGTGGCAAATTTTAACCTTAAAAAGATACTTGTAGAGTATATTTACATTCGCTTGTCAAGTAATGGAGTTCTCCATTTCTACTCTGGACTCAAATTGATGTTACATGAATGGGGATTTTGTAGGAAGTGAGACATGTATGTGAGTAATCACTACTGTTTTATAATTAACTGCTGTGTGACGTTCAGGTCTGCTGTTTTTAGTGTTTACCAAAGAAAAATGACGTAATTAATTATTATTTCAATCTCAGAATCATTGTCTATGACTCATTGTCTGTGAAGGACATATGCAACACTACTTTTGTAGCTCCACATTTGTAACTTTTTAACACCCTACAGATTATATTACATGTGGCGTTCAGGTCCACTGTACCCATGGGCCATAAGTGTAGAGCTGCTGTGTCCCTTCATGCTTATTGTTGTTTGTATATGTGTACCTGCATGCATCTTCTCTTTTTGTATTTCTGTTTGTGCTATTCCCGTTTCCAACATTTCCAAAATCTCCACTCCCACCTTTCTGCATATTTTATTCTCTGTCTTGCAGGAACCACTATATTTTCTCACACTGGAAATCAACAGATGGACTACAACAAATAAATAGCTTGACAAAATTCTATACTAGAAAAAATGATGGCATTTTACATGAGAGAGAAGTTTTAGAAGATGATAGGCAGGAGGTGGGCGGGGGTTAGAACATGGGGTCTTTTGCCTTCATTGGATAATACTGTGTAGACAAGAAGGCAGGGTGAGAGTGAACGGGAATGACAAGCAGGAAATGGTCTGGAACAGATTCAAACTCAGGCTCTAGCAGTGAGAAGTCTAAAAGTACATGGGTCACCTGTTCAGCCAGGTGAGCTAAAGCAGCATCAACTCAGAGTCTGACAGTGACTGTGAATACGAGAATGAGTCTGACCATCAGTCACCTCCGGGACAAGCCGGAGCAAGGGGAGAACTATGGATGTCAGTAAAAAGTGAATGGCCTTCATGCCCAAGGAATGAAGCATCCCACATAGTTGCCAACATAGTGCAATAAGGGCCAACACAAAGGGTGGATATTTTAGTGCAGGAGATCAAATCTAAATTTTAACTTTTGATCATAGCTGCCACCTAGAAAGTGTCCTGATTGGGAAATGTTCCCTGATCTAAATTTGGTTCCAGGTCCCTCGTGTGTTTTTATAGGGTGGCACGAATAGACAAGGTTATTATCGTTAACGAAAACTAACGAAATAACGAAAACTAGAAGTGAAAAAACATTTTCGGTAACGGAAATAAAAATAAAAACAAAAAAAGGAAAACTAACTAAAACTGTAATGAGTATTCACAAAACTAACTAAAATTAACTGAATTTATTGCAAAAATGCGTTTAGTTTTCGTTGATGTGTGCGTGTCATACAATAGTCAAGGGTGAAAAAGAAGTTTAGTTTCCAGGTTTTTTTCTTGCTGTGTCTCATTATGCCAGCAGGTGGCAGTACGTTAGTCGAGTCGTCTGTGTCGCTGCTCCGTCCACGCGCAGAATCATGTCAGGAAAAGTCTGGAGAAAGCGTCAGAGTCCAATTTGGGATTTCTTTGAATATGACTGTGTTTTGGATAAAGCATGTGTCTTGTAGTGGAAAGAGACAAATTATGAGGGACATTTCTAAAAGGAAAAAAATCCCACAAACCTTAAAGTGCACTTGAAAAGCTCACACAAGAAGGCTAACCTAGCTTACCTGGAGAAGGTAAGGGGCACGCCCAACCCTCATCCCCAGAAACAGAAGCTAACACCAGGCAAGGCAGCGTGATGCATCCCGAGACAACAGGACTGGGATATCTACATAACTGTGTGAGTCAATTGCCTTAACACCCGGTGCTGCAAGAGTTAATAGTTTCATTGGGGCCAAGATATACATTTTATAGTTGCCTGGTATCAATGGTTGTTCATCTGCCTTTATTTATTTATTTAAAGAACCCATAGGTGGGAATGTGAGTTGTCTGTCTCTGCGTGTTAGCCCTGCGACAGACAGGCGACCTGTCCAGGGTGCAGGGTATGGTAGCTGGAATAGCAACATACCCAAGGATAAGCAGAAGAGAATGACTGATATGATGAAACTGGGATTTTGTTACACTTTATTGCAGACACAACTAAAACTATAACTGAAACTAATCAAAACTAAACTGAAACTAAGGATTTTCCAAAAAATAAAAACTAAACTAAACTAGCAAACAATTGGTAAAAACTAATTAAAACTAATATAAAATTGAAAATCTGAAGTCAAAACGAAATAAAAATAAAAACTAATGAAAACTGCAAAACTATTAAAACCCTGCGAATAGGCTATTCTTTAAGTGTTGCTGATATGAATCTGTTCAATTTCTAATTAAGTTAAAAGAAGTAAACATCAATAGTAATGAGAGACCTTTCATTTATATTTGTTCAAGATAAAAAAAAACAACTACTTTTAGTTATGTTTGATTTCACTCTTTTTAAAAAAAAAAAAATTACATTTTATCACAAAAAACTAGTGGCACTGTTCGTAAATGTGCTCTAACAGAGGTAAATTACAAATATTAAATGTGTATATGGTCTGCATTGGTTGGAATTGAGATAAAGTTAACATCTGTTAAGTATTTGTGCATAATCTTTTATGACTAACAAAAACAGGAACACAAGGGTTAATCTTATCTGTTTCAAGTCACTGTTACTCACAGGCGCTGTTTTCCACACATGTTGTGCAGCCCTGAGCTTATCTATGCATTACCCAACAAAGCTGCATGTAAGAAGGCAACCTTTCAGATTAGGGGTGTTGCGTTTTACTGGTATTCATGATAACCGTAACATTTAAACTGAGAAACTGATATTGTGTAAGAAAAAAATAACGATTGCCGTTATAGGTTCATGATTTTCTGTAAAACTGAATATTGCCCTTTTTTGTACTGCTTCAGCCATTTTTTAAAAAATTATTTACATCAATAAAACCAATAAAGCAATAGAAAGCACAGCATCCATCTGATAGGGTGATCGTGAGAGTAGTTATCCACAGGGGATATTTGTGAGCCTGCGTTGTACACTCGCTAAATGTCAACTACATTCAATTCTGCATGAGGCTGTTTATAAGGAGACCAAAGGCCAAAGATGACACTCTGCACCCAGCTCCCAGTTCAATCAATCCCCCCTCTTCTCTCTCTCTCTCTTCTGCTTCCTACACATTACAATTGCAGTACATAACACCACCACCATAATGGATTTACGGTGGTGCTATTATACTTTCTTTTACATGTAAAGTAGACCTTTATGTTCTCAGTCTGTGTAGGTTATAAGGCCATCATATTCATTAGAAGGTGTCCAGTATTATCCTGCCTTTGTCTGCACAGGTGTTTTCTATTTCTTAGAATAAGCGCTGCTGATGGATATCAGCTGTTGAGTCTAATGGATTTTCAGAGGAATGATTGCTAGAGCACAGTATTGCTTAAAAAAAAAAAAAAACTGCACTTGTGTGTGACAGCTGAGCTGAATGTTACTCTGAAACAGCCTCTTTAGGCGTCAGTTTTAGAGGATTTAAAAGGTAATCATGGCATATACTCAAGAAAATCTGCAAACCTTTCAGTTTCATAACTTTCCTCCATCTTCTGGCTTCTAATGTTAGTGCTCGCCACAGCAGAACATGCCCCCCCATGCCTTGCATCTTTTTCTGTAGCATTGTTTCTACTAGTGGCTGTCGTCAATCAATCCAATATTAAAATCAAATTCTCATTGATCCAAATATTCGATTTGGTAAAGATTTTATGCTGGATGCATTTCATGACACAGCCATCCTTGCTTGTGTACTCGTAGATGGGCTAGTTTGATTATTTTATGCACAAAAAAAGAAGAATAAGTACTAGCAGGTGTGTACATGATGCAGAAATGCTGCAAGAAGTTAACATTCTAGTACAATCGATTCATTTCAAGGGAATTTTTGTCTTTGATGCTGTAAAGGCCAACATTAGTGACTCATGTTTGTATCATTGACCAAGAGTCTTTCTGTAGCTTATTCAGTGTGTTGCACCATCCACTTCTGGGAAAGGAAGTGTTCCACAGAGGAGGAATAATTTTATTTGAGGCAATAAAATGAATGAGTTTTTTGGACATATTGTCAACCAAGCTAATGGGCCTACTAACTGACAGGTGATATTCTAGTTATTTAAAAGGTCTCTATTCTCTTCCTTAGTCGGTGAAATAAAACAGACCTGAGAGCAAAATAACAGAGACAAGAACAGCACAGAACAGAAAAATATAAAAGAATTTTCTCTGCCCTGTCACGCGTTAGTAGTTAGTTTGCCAGTTATACTTGTTTGCTGAGCCATGTGAAGAGCCCTCGTGTCACTTAAAGTGCTTATTAAAGATTTTATTTCCCAAAAGATAAACTCCTTTTTAAATGTTAGTGCTTTGGATATCATGAAATCCCATTTAACTTCCTTTATCTGGGGTGGAGACAAAAATCTCAAAATAACCACTTGAGAAGCGCTCAAAATTAGGTTTCTTTTCTTGTTGCTGTTTTTTGGAAAAATGGTATTATCTATCTGATTCTTTAAATTTACTAGTATATTGGCCTTTTTGTGCTGTTGGCGAACTGATATACTTAATCACACTGGGAAAATACAGAGGATACAGCTACAGCAGTTTATTTAAAGCAAATACTGCAAGTACTGCAAGTGTCTCTAAATCATAACTACAGGATTATGAACTTTTAAGCTGTTAGCTAGTAAATGTGGATGGCAGCTAATATCCGGCTTCTAGTGTGGATATGTGGGCCAAGACTTCCTGTTTTGTGCACCCATCATTGAGTGCAAATGTAGTTACTTGTGTGATATTTTGGGTATAACATGATGTGTGGGCACTAGTATGATCAGAAAACAAGCTGAAGCTGAAGTTGCACAAAACATGTCACATATGGCAGGAGAAAAGAAATAGCATGCATGCCAGCCAGCCTGACAAAATGTGGAGGAACCAGGACTGTAAAACATGCAGAAGCATGGACTGTAAAGCAACAGTGAAAGGAAAATGGCTCCATCCTCTAATGTGAGGCCTGCTGCCAGTTTCCTACTGTGGAAGTTAAAACACATTTAGTGGTACAAATCAAGTGTTTATATTCCAGTACACAATAGATACATGTTATATCAAAAAAAGTTCCCCCTAAAAGGGCTTCCCGCTTCACAAGATCAAAGCAAGAGAAACAAAATGTTCTCTTTAGGAAAAGAAAAGATCATTTCTAACCCTAGCATTAAATAAAACTAAACCTGGAACCACGAAAGTTTGGAACATTTGACCAAAATCAACAGATCTTCTGAATAACTGCTAAACCAAATAACAACATGAGAAGCTGCCAAAGGACAGAGTTGTGGAAAAATGGGCTAATATGTGCAGAAAACATGTTTATTTAGACTCAGTTTTGTTTTTGAAAAGGAGTTAGACTTCCTGGCACTTAACTGCAGATGTAAAACCTTCCATTATCGGGTCCTTTTTGGAAACTTAAGGCTTCTCTGTGGTGCAATTTTCTGTACAAAGTTTATTTAACCATTCTTAAAACCAATAAGGAACTCATAATGCGGTAAGGCTAACACTGACCCCGGTCTGCAGAGATATTGGAGCAGCAAATATTGTGCTTGGGGATGCACAGATCTCATTCACCTTGAAGCTCAGCTGTGTATGAATATATGAAAGGGAAAAAAGTGCACATCCATGCAGCTTGAACACTCATAGTTGGGTCGCACTTCTGCAGAGAGATCCACAACCATACTCTTACAAGTACTGAACCCTGCACACACACAGTAGCTGTCGCACAAAGATTCCTGGTGCAAAATCTTTAGCTACTATAAATTTTCCATACTTGCAGAACCAGGAACACACACATATACGCCAATGCGAAGATATGCAAACTGTGACTGAGTGTAGAGCTTCTTCACCATGACAAGTCAAGTGACAAATGTCTTCTCTCCCCTCTGTCTCCTAACCTTCTTAAGTAAAGAAAGGAGGAGTCGAGGAAGGGAAGACGACATATTTTGGAGCGGCCAGTGGATAAGTTACGACCGAGGGTTTCTAAGGTAAATGGTGCACTGAGAGTAGACATGGCCACATTAAAGACATTAGGACAGACACTAAACACAAGACCTGCTCTAGACCTCGGCTCCGCTCCAGCCAGCAGATATAGACTGTCCAAGTCATCACTTCTGGATCATAAACTCATAGGTTTACGGTAATATAAAATCATCAGGGGCCACCTCGCAATATCTGGAGTGTTTGCTAACGTCATCTGCTTTTCCTCTTCCTTTGATGCAGTCACTTATCATATCCTTCCCCGCGTCTGCTCTGTTATCATTATCCGCTTGCATCACTTCTTTTTTTCTTCATTTTGTGTTCACGTAGGTGAGCCAGCAGCATATGCAATTTCTTTCTTCTCTAAAACTTGAGGAAATGAAGAGGTTTAGTGTTATTTGTCCAAAGCATACAGGCAGAAAACTAGAAATAGAAGATTTTTTAGTGTTTTTTCACACTTTGTTCAACAGAGAAGCAGCTTTTCAAAGTGTTGGTTGCTTTTAACTCTCTTTCTATTTGAAATCTATCTCCTTAACACTTTTGAGAGTGATCAAATGCTATTTACAATTACAAGCGACAATAGTCATATTTTATTTCACATATCACATTTCTCAAACAAGCAAAAATGTCCACATATATAGAATTACCTCCGCATATGCAGTTTTTTGTCAGTGCTGGCAGTTTCACGAGGTAAGCTTTTCACAGTGAGGACAAAACAGCTTGAAATGACACGTAAAAAATGCCTGACATGACACGGGTAATGTCTTACTGTATTTTATCTCTGTTAGTGATACAGAAACTCAATCAGAAGTAATGCAAAAGACTCGAATTTTAGCTTTCTTGTCTCATCAAGAAGATTGTGGAAAAAAAGACAAAAGTTTAGAGTGTCCAGAAGTGATAGAAACAGGTAGTGATCTCCAACTTTAAGAATGTGGGAGAGAGGCTAAAAGTGAGGGGATAATAGGCTCTCTATTGCTGGCACTGTAGCAAAAATCATTTAAGAATCAAACTCTCTAAAATGCTCTATAAGCCTGAAAGGGATCTGAAAGGCTTGCAGTTTTCCCCTTCAGAGGATGACTACTGTAGTCAGCTATAGCAGCTACTATAGATATAAAAAGATAACCAACAAAAACACAACAAAGGCTGTTTCATACTGTATCAAAGTATCCATAGGAGTGTTTTCCACTCAAACCAGTTGCGTGGCACCTAATTGCTAGTTTCTCAGTATATTCCAAACAGTGTGTATTTGTCAGTGAATTAAAACCTGTATTACTTTTGTTGAAATGCAAAAGTACATTTTAAATACTTTTGTTTACTAGTGTGACATAATTATTTCCAACAAAACTAATAATGACCAAAAAGAACATAGGAGGTGCACTTAATGTGACTGTCGCATATTCTGGTTAGTGGTGGGTGCACGCAATGTTCGCATGATTCTTTTTGACAGAATCCAATCTGCATTTCAGAGTTCATGCTCATCTTATTTATGAGAGGTCGTTGGAGAAATATGAAAGAGGATAGAAGTTTTACTATCACTGTTACCACAACAGTGACACAGATGTTCTCTCATGCAATGACAAGGCTCAATGCAGTCTTTAAACCGAATGAGTGTTTGTCTATGACACAGTGGGAGGTACTGTGCTAGTATATCTTTTTATAATGGCTTTCTTACTGTCTCAGTGACAAAAGTGTTGGGAAGCATTAACAGAAATAAGAAAAACATTTTTATTCCATCGATCTTGAAATAATTGCTGGAAAATAGCGTTTGCTGGCCAAGAAATGCTCTTTTAACTTGACGTCTCTGGCAGCCAGTGTGTGCGTGTGTGTGATTGACTCCGTTTCTGTGTGCGTGTGAAGTTGTAATGCTTTTTCCATTATGAATCACTTTTATTATTCATAATTAAGAAAAGCAGTGAGTCCAATGCTACAAAGCAAAACAAAAACACCACCATTCAGAAATACAGCTGGCCTTTAATCCTTTTCTGTAATTGGAAGTAGATGAGTGGTGGAGATCAAAACGTATTGATGGGGTAGTGGACGGGTGGGGGAGCTGGAGGGTGTTGAGTGGCTTGATGTAACTGTACCCCCAATTTTTTGGTAAAAACACCCCTCCTTCTCAACGGTTGCAGCACATTTGTGTCAAACCCCACCGTGTAAAATATTTTCCTCTCTAACATGTTTTGGGGCTTTTAATGATTTCTTTGACCTCCTCTTCTAGATTGTACAGCATCTTTAACATTTTAAGTTTGAATTTATTTAGGAGTTTTTCTAATTCACACAAGCTTAAATATATACATACATCCCACTAATATTTGGCTAAACAATCCTTAGTAAATTGCACCTCAGTCAGGTGCTTTTGGCAGGCATTGACAAGCGTCTGGCATAATCTTAGCTGGATATTTGACCACTTGGAATTGCTTTTTAGAGTAGTCCCCAAATTTTAATTAGGGTTGAGGTTGGAGCTTTGGGAAGGCCATTTCAGAAGCTTAATGTCACCTTGCTTTTTTCAATGCCAAACCAACTGTAATGTGCGTTTGGGATCATTGTCCTGTTGGAACATTTAACTGTGTCGTAGATTCAGCTGTCTAGCTATTGATCTGAGATGAAGTTGAAGAACTTGCATGTAGTTCTCTGTCTTCATTATTCCATTCACTTTATGCAATGTACCAGTACCAGTGGCAGCAAAACAGCCCCTGATAATGATGATGCTACCATCACAAATAGCTTAACCTTAGTTTGATCTGAGCATAGAAGTATTCTTCAGAAGGCATTTGGCTTCTCCATGTGGCAGCTGCAATATTCAGTCAAGTCTGAAGGTGTCAATTTTCTTGCTCTCAGTGGTGATTTAAAACTTGCTTCAATATAGACAGTGACACCGATGTTCCAGCCGTTTCTACTTCATGGAAGACTTGATCCGTGGTGGTTCCTGGGTTATTCCTGAACATCCTAGCCAATTTCCTCTCATCTGAGAGTGATAGTTCGGTTCTTCGTCCAGACTTTAGAAAAGTGGTGACACATTAGAATAACTTGTGCTTAAATACAATTATTTGAACTGGCGATCTTGGAATCTGCAGTTGTTTAGAAATGACTCCAGGAGTTCTTCCCAACTTGTGTAAATCTGCAACTCCCCATCGTAAATCTTTACTGAGTTACTTGAACTTTCCCATTGCTGAGTGTATTGGCCAAACCAATGAGCACTATCAGACAAATCCTTTTTATGCTCGCAAAGAGAAACTACAGTTGTAGTCAATCATGATCACTGACAAGAACTTAATACGCCTTTTCAAGTTAAAAGACATTCAGAACCTTCAGCAGCATTTATTAAAATATTTAAATGAGTGCATCATCATATTTGAGCCTTTATGTATACTTTTGACTTTTCTTGCTATAAAATCATTCCATCCTGGAAAAATAGAAAACATGAAAAGCTCTAATTATGATGACATTCATGCACATCATGAATGTATGGGAACTTCCAACCAAAACTGTATCACTAAAGCACAATTTTAAAAAAAAGCTCATTGACTAGGTTGGAGAAATGAGCATAACTGACTTTGAAAGGAGGAAGGCCACATGTTAAGAAAACAACAGAAGAAACATCACATTCACGCATTAGTCTTATCAACAGGAGAACTTCAACAGAAGTTCACAGGGAAGAACAGAGGGGGGATAATTTAAAGGTAATTTTGAAATTCTAATGACAATAAATATGTATTAAATCAAGAGATAATCAAATTTTTTAAAAGTGACAAGGTGGAAATTTTAGAGGTGATTGTATTTAAAGGTGTGCCAATCTCTATGTACCCCATATATCTCAGGGTTGAAGTACTTGCATCCAATGCATATTTGCTGGTAGAACAAAATTATTTTTAATTTCAGTTTTATTTATATAGCAGTCATCTCAACAGGTTTAATACTGTAAGGTAAAGACCCTACGTTAATGCAGAGAAACCCCAACAATCAGACAACCCTCTATTAGCAAGTATTTGACAACAGTGGGAAGGAAAACCTACATTTTAACAGGAAGAAACCTCCAGCAGAGCCAAGCTCAGGGATAGACAGCCATCTGCTGCGACTGGTTAGGGGCGTGGGTATTTATCATTATGTAGGTAAGGGAATTTCACATTCGGTGAAGTTTATATTTCAGTACAAATGGGCTTTGTGCCCTATGCACTTTTATGCTTTCATGCACTATTAATCATATTGATGGTTAGAGGTCCTCTGTCATGATTGCTCATGGCTAATTACACTGGCAAAGCAGAATTTACTAAGGCTTGATCTCAATAGATGCTGTACACTTGATCAGATTTATCGTAAATGACTCACTTGGCTGTCTTGCACACTCATTATTTCTTTCAGATATCAAAGATGAACACTTCTTCCTTTTATCTCTTTCTCTAACTCACAGCTTGTCCAGCTTAAACTCCCCCTGTGCCTTAGCCATTTCCATGGTGATGACAAACCCATTTCAAGAGGGGCAGTTCAATTGATCACCACTCGGCCTGCTGAGTGAGGTCTGTGTAGATGCTTAAAAACAGAGCAAACAAACAAAAGATCAATGCACTTGCCAGTAAAGACACATGGACTGTGTGTAAGCTTAAGTTTTTTTAGCTTGTTAATTTCAAATGGCCGAGACATTTACAACCAAACCAATTGTAGCTGCAAGTAGCTACTTGGTAGTTACTTCAATAAATTAGCAGACGCTATACAACTGACAACTTTTTTCCCATTAAATATGAAACTTTTTAAAAGATTTTGAAACATTTCAAAATTAGCATCCGCTTTAGATTGTTTTTCAGTGTTCCCATATAGTGCCAAGATCTAAAACAGTCAATCAGAGCATCCAGCCACAAAGTCTTACTTGCCAGCCACGCTGATGACACTAGCAAATCCATCTTTCTTCTTTTCTTCTATGCTGATGCTTTTACTCAGGAAGCCAATGAGGCAGCCACCAGTTCAGAGCTGTTGAGTCAATAAAAGCAATTAGATATGAAATCACTTCTGAGAGAAGATGATTTCTTACAGGAAATCTGCTGATCTGAGCCCCAACTGAGCCGCCTAGCAGAGTACAACCATGGGCTGTGAAAAGCTTGATTGATGGGGAACAAATGGTGGCAAGACAAAAGCAATTCTTTGGCGGTATTTAGGGTGCAAAAGGCTTATTAAAGATGGAGGAAATATGTGTGAAGGCTTTCTTTCAGTGACAAGGAGCCTCGAGAAAGTCACTGTACCTGACTAAGAAATAGTCCAGTATGTATCCTTCCATATAACCCCAAATATTTCTGTTTTATAAAATATACTAAACTTTAATATACAATCCTAAATCCAAAAACAGCTTGGACACTGTGTAAGATGTAAATAAAAACAATGCAATATTTGCAAGTTGATTTTAATTAATTGCTGAAACTTGAAATGTATATTTAGTCCACAATTCATGCTTAAATCCACAATTAGAAAATACACTGTTTAGTAGGAAAAACATACATGTTCAGGATTCACTTTGAATTTTCTGTCTACCTTTCCGTAGACGTCATACGTTTCTGTAATACAGAAATTTCATGATTATTTTATAATTAGTGCTTGAAGTAAGAGAGACTTTTGACCAGTGAGTGCAAATGTCTTCTTTGTCTCCCTTTTCTTCCTCCTTATTATCTTCTTCTGTAAATAAATTGCACTGTGAAGTAAACATGGCAGAGTTCTGGTGACCTGCACTTCATCTGTTCTGAATGTACATGTAAAACATTCTCAAGAAGTTAATGCTAATTTTAGAATATACAGTGGATCAGACTGAACCAAACAGATATAGAGCTACTTAATCAATAAAAATGAAAAGGCAGTTGAAACTCCAGTACTGTATTCCAGCACTCAGCACTGTTTACCTCAGTGAAATTTTTCCAAACACTTTCTGTAGCTCACATGATAAATCCCTGTAATATTGGAAAGGGGATTTAGCCTTGAAGTGTGAGTGAATTCATTTCTACGGAGTCTGATCCCTGCTGCTCCCACGCAGCTCAGAACTTACTGTACGGTATATACCATAATGACTCAACTCCTGTGCCACTCTTGAAAAACCACTGAAAACCTACAGCACTGACTAATGGTGTGCATATCAGTGCTTCTCTTCTCTTTATAGAAATGTTTAGTGAATTTTTCTTCAATACGTGAATAAAAATCGCAATAAAGCTGTAGAAGTATCTTTAGTGTTCTGTGTTCTACTAGACTATATCTGCTTGCTGAGCTGAAGTGGAATACAGGGTAAACTAAGAGCCAGAGAAAGAAGTCTGCAGTCCTTATAGATGAAAGTCTTGCCACTAGGCTGCCATCTTAGTAAAACAGCCAGGCATTTATATCAGGCTAAGGAAATCAATGCGCCATCTAAATAAATGGACAGGGAGTTATAACTTTAACACTTGAAAATAAAAATCTGCTTGTAAATGTTCTTTGGCAAATCTGATTAAAGAAATTACTTTAAAAGTTTGGAGAATTTGGCCCCAAAATGAGTTGAAAAGCTTTCAACCCCAAAGGCTATATTTCTATTACTCATGTGCAAATTGTTATAAAACTACACGGTTCAATGCCATTAACATCTCCAGTTCATCCCAACAGAGCACTTAAAAATGCAATAGTAATTCATGTTTTAGATACAAGAATAAGATACATCAAGAAAAACAAGTGCACTTCACTACATCCCACAATGCTCCTGCTTATTATGAGTAGCTATGGCTGCCACCGCTGTGATAGACTCCTCCCTCCTTTTCAGCTGGGAAGAGGTTGAACCCAGTGGCTGGGGCCTTTGTGACAAAGATGCAGGAGAACCAGCATCTTTGCTGTTTTGAAAATCTTCTATAGATGCTCTGCATTCTTTGAGTGTCATAGTTCTCCATCATACATCTTGTTGCTGCAGTTGCTTTGAATAAGATAAGTTGTTATGCTCAGGTTTGATTAGGTTTCAGGAACTAAAATGGCAAAACTACAAAAAGTGTAGTTCTAAGCATAACTGTAGTAAAATGCTCATATAAATAGTTCTCAGTCATGGAATTACTGCACTGACCTAGTTTATGGTGCATTATGTGAACTTGTTGGTGTGACTGAATATGAAGCGAATAACAGCTTGATGGACCCCTTGGCATTTGTGTGTAGACTGACAGGTAGAGCAAAGCACTGAGGTGTGCTGTGTCATTTCTCAGTTCAGAACACTTGATTTCCTCCTCAAAACCCTGAGAGGAGAGAATACTTGGTTACGTCAACACTTTTATTTCTCTGCTCTTTTCTTTGCACATTACAGTACAAAAAATACAGCAGAACAAACAATCTGTAACTGTAGTAGAGATGTGAGACTGTGCAGGCAGCAAAAGAGCTGAGTGTATTTTGTGCTGTACCTGAGGATCTGAGTTGATTTGTTCATTCTAAACTCTGCTTATTGGGTTACACTTCCTGCCTCCAGCTGTTTTAACACATACCTCACAATCCTCTTCTGTTTGTGTGTTCCTCAAGTACCAGCATCCATCATTCTGTTTTTCCTCGTGGCCCCAGAGAGTAATGTTGAGTATGTCAGAAGGAGGGGGAGACGTACTATTATAATGCAATTAGGGCATAAACGACATAATTATTTGTCATTTTTAAATGAGAATACAACTTCAAAATCTCTTTCTGTATATGAATTTTTCATTTTAGGTGTCGTGGTTATGAAAATCTGGACCCAAAATGCAGACTCCGAGACAGGATATAATAAACAAAAAACAAACCTTTATTATGTGAGGCAGCAAATCCAGATAGCTGAAGGAAGCAGGGCTAAAAAATAACCCAAAGCAGGTAAAAGACAAGGCAAACACTTAGATAGACAAATAGTATAACACAACAAAGAACTAAGAAAAACTGAGAGCTTGAATACACACAAGGTAATGAGGGAAAGAGACACAACTGGGGAAACCAAAGCACAGGTGAACAGAACCAATTAACAAGCAAGAGGGAAGCAAATTTAAACACAACACACACAGGACAAGAGATTATCATAATAAAACAGGAAACTAGCACTGAGATAGAGACTAAGACTCATGATCTTGACAGGCCAAAGTAAACGCAAAGACAAAACTGACTAAACACGGAAGATATCGCAGAAACACAGACTAGGTATAGGGAACATAGGAGGACAGGAAAAACTCAATAACTAACAAGATCAGAATGAAAACACAACCCAGGCAAAGGTAATGTCCAAACTGAAAACTACAACAACGTCAAACGGAAAATATTGAACAGAAAACAGTCCAAAACAGAAAATGCTGCGTACAAAACCATAGGTGAGGATAAAAATATTCTAACATAAACAAGGTAGGAAAGTAAAATCTTGTCCTGATCAGATCTCCAATGACGTCACCTGGTTTGCCAACACAACAATGCCTGCACTTCATGAAAACCTGAAGACACTCTCTGCCAGGCTGCAGTCATCAGTCCATCAGTCAGAGAGCATTCTAATTTCCATTCAGTTCTATTTATAGTGAACTCTGTTTTGTTTTCCCTCTTTGTATGGTTCATTTGGGCAGATGTGAACATGGTAATCACACCCGGGCGCGACCAAAACAACCTCACAGAGACCCTTTGTGGGAAATGATCTTGGAAATGATCTTGGTTCAGTTCCAAAGGATCTTCAGGTTCGGGGAATGTGAGAATGATGAGACTGTTATCTAAGCTCGATCCGAGTATACAGTATACAGCTCCTTCTTCCATTATTTACTTTTGTTTGTCTTGCCCAGATACTTCTGGCCAATGACTGGGGGGAACATTCTTTCATGGCTCGTAGTGACATATTTTATCAACTGATTCAGACCTGGATAAACAATCCATAGATATATGCCCTGCATGGCATATATTTCATATATACATCATAGGGGTCTATCCACCTCTTCATCTCCCAGTCACACTGCATCCACAGAGCCTCTGCTATTTCGAAGGACCCCGCCCAACCGTACTATGAGGTTCTTCAATGACACAAGTGAACATTGGACATTGTTGTAACCACAAATGACTGTGCACCACCATCTTACCTTTCTTTTTGAAGAGCTATATCCAATTGCACTATTTACTGTCATGCACTCAAGAGTGTTGCTGGAGACTGTAATATTCCACTGTCACCTTGCAAGAGTGCTGTTGTCTGCCTGGCTGTACTTTTCATGCATTTATCAGTGAATGTGTATAGTTGAATGTAGTTATTGTGTTTTGCTTATGCACCTCAGTCTATATAGAATGGTATTTCATTCACATATATATATGGCGTCAAAGTTTATGGTACAAATGGGCTGGTCATCTGGATAATCTGGAGCCTTTTTTGCTTTGTGAGTTAGGCTTATGTGGATTCTATACAGGTACTCCGACTTCACCCTGGCAATCCAAAGACATGCATCTCTGGCGACTCTAAAAAATGAATGAATGAATAATTGTTTGCCTTTCTGAGTTAACCATATAGTGGACCAGTAGGCTAGCATGCATGACAACTGTAATAGACACTAACTGCCCCTGAATATGATAAGCATATTGATTGATGTGTCTGGTCTGAAATTGTTACTAATTACTCATTATTCAGTGTGGGAAGTAATAAAATGGCTAAATATTTTTTTGTTACATAGATGTAACAATTTTATCTCTTCTGTGGATTAAATAGAATTATTTGTATATTGAATATGTTGCTGACAAAAAGATTTAAGTGATATGATTTGGATTTTCTTTTAATTATGAATATGCTATGGGTGGGCCAGCAATCATACTGGAACCAAGAACAAGCTAAGCTAATGGAAGACGCTCATTTGTATAGCTGATTGTTGTGTGTAAGCATACCAGTTTGAGCCTGAGAACACTCTATTCACTCATTAAATGGAGTCCAGATTCATCATCTTGTGCTGAGTTTGTTTCTGACCTTCACAGTCCCTTATTTAAATGTTAATTGCATTTTCGCATCTGCTACACTGTTCTGCCTTGTAGTATCACAGAATTACATATTCACTGTCTCAGATATTGTACAGTGGCTTATAGTCTCCTGACTTTGTAATAATAGGATACTAGTGTACACTCATGGCAGGGTTTGGCAAATTTTTCACAAACACACATACATACACAGTCAGTCTCTTCTTCGCAGTATGTGTGCTGTAATGACCCAATCTCAGCTGTGAAAATGAAAACTGCATGGATTTCACTGTGGTTTCTCTTCTCAGTCAGTCATTAGCCTCTGTGAAGCATGCATTAACAATGGTCCTTAAACTAGAAGATTCAAGCCTGAATCCTAATATGCTACTAAGATATTACCTGCATGAGTGATATAACATATAAGTAGTAGCCCAGTTAACCTATCATGCCAGTGAACAATATCCATACTGGACAATTCACGCTGAAACTACAAACCCTCTCTTAAACCACCAACTGAAACCTTGGTCGCAGGTTGCATCTGTCAGGTTGTTTAATCCATACCAAGTTTTAATTGCTTTCACACCAGTCAAAAGTAACCACAATAAACAGTCTTTTGTTTTAATTGAGTCAAGCAGGTTATGTATTAGAGCAACCTTTGCTACCTACTCCAGTCCCAAACTTCATTATGGCCTTTAATTGGATGTCTGCAGAGCAAATAATATTTTTGCTGGCTGATGTCTTGCTGGGGAAAGGCTGACACACTTGTACCTTTGTAATAATCATGATCACTTGATGGGTCCTCTTTGGGCCGATGGCAGCCTCACCCTTTGAAATAAAGGAAGTGGGATGCAAAGTTAAATTGTTTTTGTTGCACCTTACCTATAGTTCATTGAGGAAGCAGGAATTATACAGCATAATGTATTTGTAGCACTTATACAGAAGACATTTAGAGCCTACCGCTTTACTGTCTTGACTGGTCATTGTTTCAGTGAATTAATTGTCCTAATATGCAGTATATCTGCCTGGCTTTACAGCTGTCCACTAACGACTGTGCTCTCACAAATGTCAATGCAGTCTGCACTCTGTCGCTGGGACAGTTTGTGCTCTAGCAAAGCACTCATGGAGGCATCGTTACCACAGGCTGATGTGTTTGCCGAATAGATAATTTACTGGGAAATTAGTTCATTTTCAAATCGAAAATTGCCTTTTAATTTTATGAAAAAGATGATTATTGATGCTTTGGCTGTAACAGAGATTATATCTGTTGCTAAATGCATAATTACCGAAGCATAATCCTTCATATACGGGAAAAAACAAACTGTCAGTGAAGTGCTATGCTGTAATCAAGATTTAATGGAGGAGTTATTAGTGCTCAGGTTCAGCATTATGGAACTATTTTTGTTATGATAGACATACGCGTTGAAGCTCAGTATTGTGATGGTTCTGAGTTTGCATCATTTCCTGTTTTATTTTGCAGTCCTTACTTGTCTTGCTTGCACATTAGTCAGTTCAGTTAGTTCAGGTATACCAGCTGTTCACTTTTCAGGCACCACGTTGACTTGTCACTTTTTTTGGTAATCCTTTCCAACATTCTTGGGCTTTTGCAGATCTAGTCTGTTTTTCCACATTTATCACTCCTTATTTGCCTGGGTTCCTAACTCTGCTTAGTCCGATTGTTGAATATCTGCCCATTCATGTTGTTTGCCTTTTGATTGCTGCTTCTTTGGAATTTTTTGCTTCATCATTGGATTTATTGTGTATGACTACTGGCATCTGAATAAAGAGCTGGATTTTGCTGTTGGCACCAAAAGTAAGAGAAGGCTGTTATGCATGGTTGAACCATTTGATGTGAAATGGTGGTGTTTTGTGACTCTTGTGTCAAATTGTAACCTTTGTCTACATTTAGAAGTATTTGGTTTAGGAATTAAATTCTTCTTTCTTGTCCTCTAGATACAGGTGTACCACCATGTCGTCAATGTAGACAGTGCTTTAGTCGCTATTTTGTTCTGTGTATAAATAAATATAAAATTAAACTGTGCACGTTTGCTGTGACAAGTGCAATGTGTTCTGATGTTTTAAACGTCTTACAAAAAAGTACAAACAGACAAAAGACAGAATAATACAGCATAGCAGTAATATCCCAGAGTGCTGCAAAATTACATAAGTGTGTAAAGATCCAGCTTTATCCTCCCACCCCTCTCTCTCCCTTCTGTGGAGCCGTTGGTCATTCCTAATGATGCTGTACATTTTTCATGCCACCAGTTGCCTGCCTCCCTTTAATATTGCAGTCACCAGGAAGAGAGAGCTGACTGATATGGAGTCCAGAAATAGTCGTCCTGTCTCTATGGGATTCTCTCAACCAGTCCTTTTCATCTGCACCATATGAAGGCACTGGCTACTGATCAATACACTGCTAGCTAAGTGTATGCGGATTTCTCATGAAATCAGCACGTGCACTCGTCTACACCTGTAAATATCATTAAGTCCGTTATGGTGGCAGTGACAAATATGGCGTAATTCGGCTACTCTGTTATATTCACCCACTGGACAATGGGTGCTCCAGGCAACAGTCTGTGAGCTCACATTCACGTGACACTGCTGTCGTCTGCCCTCTTCTATCTCTTTTTTTTTTTTTTTGCTTTGTTTCTTTCAGGTCACATTTTCTCTTCATTTCTTTTCTTCCTACCTGAATGAGCATGACGCCTTTGTGTAGCAGTGTGTGCATTTGTCTTTGCAGAGTACTATCGTACTATACTATACGTACACCTTTGCATCATTCTTCCATGCTTTTTGATGCACATTTACATTTTCCAGTCTTGCGCTTTTCTCCTTCATATCTCTTCTTCTGCTCACTTTTTTGTCACTATCTTTACTTTTATCAGTGGAAAAAAAAATCTGAGCTGAAGTGTGTAAAAATTCTCAGAGGCTCATAATTCTTTTTACTAGAGTTTTACAGCTATTCAAACTAACCAAACTGTCTGATTCTTGCTGAGTTTTACAGTAGCTTAGAATAGTTGGCATTGAAGTTAAGAAGTGAGGAATACAGTCTCACATGGTGGAGGCTGATGTTTGTCCTGCCCCACTAAGCCTGTCCTAATACCAGCAGGATTATGGATGTTTATACATGTTTTAAGCATGAACAGACAATGTCAGGGTTCAGCATTGACCTTTGACTGATGCTGACTGATTTAGTTGTGTTTGGGCCAACAGAAACACCATGCACTCAATCATTTCTCACCCTCACTCTTGGGAGAAAGGCTGTGGTTTGTTCTGCACTTTGTCATGTACAGTGTGAGTATGCATTTTTATCAGACTGTCTGACTTTGAGCGTATGCCCATTTATATGGGGTTTCCATAGTTTGTGAATTAGATAATTAGTAAGTGTGTGCAACTGCATCCCTGCTGTTATAATCCTTCATGAATACACATACAGTAAAACTGTCAGCATCTCAGGAATCAAGTAAATTACTCACATAGACATGTACTGCACTGTTAATGATCACAGTTAGCTCTTAGTTTCAACTACTGTGCGGGAGGTTTATAATAATTAGAACAGTGATTCCCCACTGTGCAGTGTCCTCTCTGGTGGGTCATGATGCTAAATGCCATAGAAGTATCATAAAAACTGTTAAAGTTAAATGCTTCTGATCAAAAATATTTCAAACTAAAAAATAAATCTCCATTTCTCTTAACTGTTGGGAAATTCTAATTGAAGGACGGTGTGGCTGGATTTACAGTGAGGCAGACCAAGACAAGTATAGTGGACCGAGGCATTTATTCACAGTATAGCTCGCCTCACAAAACAATTCACTCCATCTAATGACACCTAGGAGCCTTAAATACGTTCAGCTGTCACAGGCTAAACCATTATTCCATAACAGGTGAGTTCTCAAATCCCAGCCTTCCACCACATTATACAATACATCATTTTCAATAAATAAATACATAAATACATTTTCCTTTTTCATATTAATAAATATTTTACACTTTATCCTTACAGCATACCCATGATTGTAAAAACACCACAGAACCAAGCACAAAGGATTCCCCACACTCCCTTACCTTGACTTTATTTGCTCTCAACCACAACCTTTCCTCTTCACAGACAGCCACCACATTTCTTGATGAGGAGCAGCTGTGCAGGACGTAGAACAAAGGCTACCAACTGATTTTAAAATACACAATAAATATTCATTCATATTATAAACTTCTTGTGTGCATATGTTCTTCATGTGCAAATCCATGCTTAAAGTGTGATGCTAAATAAAGTGCTAGACAAGGTTCTTTTAATAAAGTGAAAGGTGTGCTCCAAAAGTGGACAAAGAAAAAGGTGCTGATTGAAAAAGAAGAAACATTCATTAGTAAAAAAGGCAAAAAGAAGGACTCATAGGAAGTACTCAGATACTGATATTTTGAGTTTGGCACCAGAATATTAGAGATGTTGTTAAGAGTGTAGGTAGGGCACAGATTTTCTGATCCCAAGTTTGAGAGTGTTGAAGGTGGAATTTTTTTAGCACCAATGCAAATATCAAGTCATCTATAAAAAGCTCAGTGTTATAATTTGCTAATAACTTACTGTGGCAGCACTGATGCCTTAGAGGAACCATGTCCTGGGTTCTTGTGCAAGTTTTTTTTAGGGTTTCAGTTTCTCCCACCATTAGAACAAAGAAATAAACAAAGTTGAATTCTAATAGGATGGTACTCCTGAACAATAAAATAAAAACACAGGTGAGGTATTTTGTTTTATATTGCATTGAATTCCATGTTTTCTTGCAGTTATCTAACACAGGGCTGCAGTGGGGCTGGAGCCCCAGCTGTCATAGCTGTCAACAGGCGGGGTACACCCAGGGCAGGTTGCCACAGAGAGACAGACAATTCAATCTCACCTTCACACCTAGAATCGCCAGTTAACCTTACACACATGTCTTTGGACTGTGGGAGGAAGCCAGGGTATCTGGGGAGAACATGCAAACGCCACACAGGAGGGCCCCAGCTGTCTGGTGGATTTGAGCCTAAGAACTTCTTGCTGTGAGGCGACAGTGCTAACCATTCAATTCAATTCAGCTTTATTTATATATCAGCAAATTACAATGACAGTCACCTCAAGGCACTATATATTATAAGGTAAAGACAATACAATAATACAGAGAAACCCCCAACAATCAGATGACCCCCTATGAGCAAGTATTTGGTGACAGTGGGAAGGAAAAACTTCCTCTTAAGAGGAAGAACACTGAAGCAGAACCAAGCTCAGAGAGGCACAGCCATCTGCCACAACCGGTTGGGGGTTAGGGGAGGGAGACGGGACAAAGGGCATTTCAAATTAAGTTTGATAATTGTTTCTCACTCCCAAGTTCTCACATACTGATACTGGTCAGGAATAACAGGGTTTAATATGTAATGAAGTGGGTATCCTTTCTGCACATTTTTTAATTGTGCAGGGCAGAGTGACGCTAAGAGTCCCCAGATGTCTAAAATTAACATGATGAGTTTTGAATGAATTTTAATGTGTTTTTTTTAATTTCAAAATCCTTAACCACAAATCCTAAACTTAATCACGTGTAGCCTGGGAAATGGTTAGCCACACAGGACACAATTACTGGGGTTCTTAATGTGCAGTTTTATTGTCAACAGTGTTGGTCAAGTTACTTGAAAAAAGGAATCAGTAACTAATTACTGATTACTTCCCCCAAAAAGTAATCCCGTTACTTTACTGATTACTTATTTACAAAAGTAATTAATTACTTGTTACTTAGTTACTTTTTAAAAACACGATTTACAACCTGAATAGGTATAAAGCGATAGATCTTTCAGTCCAATTCTACTTTTTCTGCATAATTCATCATACAAAATGTAATCAAATGGAAAAGTCTCTTTTTAAAACTTGTTTTATTAGTTTTAATCTTTTAACTTTATGCATCAAGCAAAAATTAAATTATATGCAACATTCTCTGACTGGAAGAAATTTGTTTAACATTTAAACCTATTTTCTGCACATTCCAGCACATAAAATAAAAAAAAATTTTGTGTTTACACTCACTCTTTCAAATAGATGCAAGTAAAACACAGCAGAAAATAAATAAAATCAAAGACTAGCGGTCCTGTTGCTCTATTTTCACCTATAAAGCAGGAGTGGGTTAGGCGGAGGTTTACCCTGGTGCAGGTGTGCCGCGGCGGTCAGTGGAAGAATCCGCGAGTTTCTCTGTGAATTTCACATTACGTCGTAGCGCACTCGGTGCTTGCTTGGAAGTTTAGGGGTTTAAAAAGAAGTTTTCTTCCCACGCAGTGAACAGCGGACGCTAATGTTTTTGTCACTTTTTATGGAATCAAACTCAAAGTAAGGTCAGTACTTCCACGCTTTAAACGCTGCATGCTCATACTCTCTCCCGCACTCGATATATTATCCATTGTTGATCTGCAGACAGCTGTTGTCACTAACGTCGCACTCGCTTACGTCACTGTCATGAGACATTCTCACAAAAAATCAGTTTTAGTAACGCAGTAACGCAGCGTTCCTACGTGAAAGTAACGGTAATCTAATTACCGTTTTTGCAATAGTAATCCCTTACATTACTCGTTACTTGAAAAAAGTAATCAGATTACAGTAACGCTCTCTGATTGTCAATGACGACTGAATAAACAAAAATGTCATTTGACCTTTACTTTTGTCAAACAGCGGCCAAATGGACTTGTACTGAACATCGACAGCATGAGCGGTAACGTGGCAAAGTAACAGAATAAACGATTAAACAAAGATGCGCCAATACAATACGAGGAATAAAGGAAATGAAATAAAATACAAAACACAAAAATACGGCAGTGGCCTCTGTCTGTGCGGAACAAAATACAAAGAGCTAAATCACACAAGGCTCCTTTAAAAAATGTGGAAGTGTTACATACATTTTTATAAACACTTACGTTCCACAGCAATCTCAGCTCACTTGGAATACTGGAGCACACAGACGATCTCGCAACTTATCCCTTGCATGCAGAAAATGGCCGCTCCACGCTGCACATACAGGTCCTTTGCATCATACATTTCAGAAATACATCATCTTGTTAAAATACTGATGTTTTACCACTGCACTACAATTATACCAATATGTTTCAACGAGTTATGTGCATATTTAACAATTCCTTACCAACAATTTAACTCCTTCACAACCTTTCCGTTCCACATCCACAACAAAAAAGTAAACAGGAAGTCCCAAGATGCATTTCTTGTTAAGTTTTTTTGGGAAAACTGCAGTTAACCCTTAAGCACTGCAGATAACAAAAGAAATAGCACAAGCAATAACATTAAATTACCCAATAACATTCTTGTCTTACCATACATGGAAACAAAGAAACAACATTTTAAGAACCCTTTTTGAACCTTAAATGGATATTTGGTTAACTGAAATGGAAAATATTATTATTAATTTACCACTCGGCTACACACGGTTACATTTACTGTCTAACACTCCCCAGATAGTTGTAGGGCTTAACCTAACCAAATACTGACAGGAAAAGTAAAATTTCAAGCTAAAGTAAAATCTGAGTGAATATCTTAAACTGACTTGATTTGAGGTTTGTTTGCCATTTAACCTTCCTGCCAGTGTGGACTTTTGAAGGTTTTTTCTTCATGGCATCCTGGAAAAAAGCACATGAATATGAGGCTAGATTAGAAATGTGAGAAGGAGTTACTTACCAAACATCAGAAAGTTGTCACACAGCTGCAAACTCGGTCTTTGTGGAGAGGTTTTAGGGTCCAGTCAGTAATCAGTGTTAGCAATAACCACTCCATAACCTGCACCTCCATAAGCTGCACTTCTATACTGTGCAAAACTTCTTGAGCCGCCCCCCTGCTTTCCTTTTAGGATTCAAGTAGTCAGGCGTTATAATTTTATATTGAAGTTTTTCTTTTGATACATCCAGAAAAGACCTGACACACAACCTGATACTAATTGCAAAAGTCTCATGACAAATGGTCTCAGTGGAAGGATGGCCACCAAGAGCCATTGTTAAGGAAGAACAGGGAGAAAATGCTGAGGTATGCCAAATTACACAAGAACTGGACTGATGGCTTGATGAACTTTTACATTTTTGGTCCTCATCAGTAGCTACAGAGGAGATCAGGAGAAAAGCAGAAAACTAACTATATCAATCTTTAAAACATGGTTGGGGCTCTATTATGGTTTGGGGCCACATTCCAGCCAGTGATGTTGTGGATCTCGTAAAAACTGATAAAATCACAAATGCAGAAAAGGAAAAGAATTAATTCAATCCACAATGCAAAATTATCTGCAAAGCAGCTATGATCTCAAACACACTACCAGTGCAGTAAAAACATACATGAATAGAAAAACACACAATCATTCGCTATCAGTCATGGACTGGCCTCCCGAGAGAATGAGCCTGAACATTACTGAAGCAATGTGGGATCATCTTAAGAAAGAAGAGAACAAAACACAGCTAGCATTGAAGAGCTTTGGAGAAATTAGGAAAAAAGACCTACACAAATGTTTCAGTTCTTATTCAGTTTGACAGAAATTAAGTTTGGGATTAGCAAAAAGGAAGAAGGATAGTATTTATTTTTGGTAGTAGAACACAATGGTTGTTCCCATCATTTTCATTGTGTGTGCTGATGAGCAATCGCTGTAATTTGATGATGTATGACCATGAGCTGATGAGACACAGGGAGGCCAAATTGCTGCTATTAATATTTTTTTCTTTTAGAAGTGAAGTTTTTAACAGTTTTATATATGGCATACATGGCATGCATGGCGGGTACACTTCTACATAGGCTGTATCAGCAGGTAGAATAAAAAAAGAAACTATATGAGATTTTAGGTTGGAGGATTTGTTCAGTTTTAACGATTCCAAAAACATGTCAGTCCACATGCGTTTATATGTAACTTGATCTGATCCACAGTGACTGTCATATTCAGAGCTCAACTCTGACAGGAAAACCAGCTATAAATACATCCAGTAAGGAAAATCCTCTGCAGGATGGAGAGAATAAAATGAGAAATGCCACAGAGAAAAATGAAGAATTATGACAAAAAGTATGACAATAGAAAACATTTTGCTACCAATAATAGATCACCTGTTATATATACAAATATATAACCCCTTAGGTTTTATCAGTGGTGACTGAGATAGATGATGTGTTGTGATGTGAAAATATGAAATTATGCTTGCGCCATTCATCATTTTCACCAATATTATGATGGACGAACAATTAACAATATGGCTCGAAACTTTATTACCCTTTGTTCATTCTGGTGATCTATAACTGTGTGTCAATATGGAAATAAAACCAATGTAGTCTATTCGTTGCAGTCTACAGAAAATCTGTGATAGTTGCTTGCATTTCCTACACATAGCACACGTTAGGCCTGTTCGATATCGGATGACGATATGAAAACGTCTATCGTTTCATATTACGCTATCGTTTGTTTCGTGGTGTCGCAAAATAAACTATTTACGGCAATATTTTTCATCGTTTTGATGGTCACTGTAGAATTTCTTAAAGTGCTGTCTTTCTCTTATATTTAATGTAACCACACTACAGACAGACAAGCAACTGTTTTTATGTGTTGTCGTTAGCAACAATGACGGTAAAACCGTCGCGTGGCTCCGCCGTCCGCTTATTTTCCACATAAACCTTTCACAATAAAGCTGAAGATCCTGTTGAGATTTTTCAAAATAAACCGAATCACGTGAAATAGTATGCAGAGTGTTTACGGACGAGAAGCTAAAAAGAGCCGTCAGGTGCTAAAAAATAAACCTTAGAACAGGCTTTTCCCCGCAGCACGCCGTGTAAAAAATACTCAAAGAAAATTGCGGCTGTTTCAACTTATGTAACACTCGATTCCAGGTACACGACTCCCAGCTGAAAACACTTCATGCAAGTAGAGTTGCCCGAGATTCACAGAATTTACAGAAAATGTAAAATTTTTGTGATATATACATCGTTATATATATCGACGATAAATGTCTTATACTGGGATGTGAGATTTTGGTCATATCGCACAGCCCTACCACACGTTACTCTCTGTTACTGGACATCTTCTGACCCTTGGTGCAAGAGCAATTTCATAAAAACATCTGGTTTGGCCAGTCTGTTGTTGATTTGCTTTTGTTTCAAAGTTGTGACGGGGAAGTTATGTAAGTGATGTAAATGTTTGATGCGGTCATGTCTTTTGTTCTCTTGACTGACATCATGCTATGATTATCATGAATGAGTATGGGAGAAACTAAGAAGAGTACATTGTTTGCCATTATGCAGAGGGCATATCGATTTTGGGAGACAGAACATAAGGGGAGTTCCCTGTCACTTTGGTTGTGATGATGAATGAGTGTGAGCTGCTGAGACAAATGAAGGCCAGCTGGCTGGAGAAGGAACGAGCTCCTTATTGAATTTCTCATTCAGTCTTTTTTTATTTCTCAGGCTGTTTTTGTTTTTTTTGCTCAGTACATCAAGAAAAAGTGTCGAGTCAGATAGACATTAACTGAATGATTTCACTTGTGTTTATGCTTTCTGTGTGTGTACTGTGTATTTACTTGTGTGTGGTTTCTAATTTAATATTTGAATTGTGGAGAGGGGAAAAGACCAATTTCACAAAGTAGCTGCCAAGGAAAAAAGAGCCATTGCAGGTTATTTTAGAAATAGTTTTTCTAAGAGATAATCCTTTACATCATGTGCTTGTACCTACACATCCAGTCTTGCCTATGTGTATCTCTGGAGACGAAGGTTTTGTATGTGTTTACATTTGGTGTGTTTTCAGTATGTGTAAGTGCACTGACGGCTGAAATCTTAGAGCAGCTGCTGCCATGAATCCATCTCTGTGAGTCAGGCGGCAGAAAGTAGTTCATAGAAGACATAACTACTCACTCACAGAGGAGGAAATAACAGGCTACAAATTATTACCCACCCTCAGCGCTGGCTAGTGCTAATTATGTTAGCTTGTCATATGATATTGTTTGTATATCTTTTCTAAAAACAGAAGAAGCTTCACCAACAGCACGTCGAGGTAGATTCACTAGTTCCAAGGCTGTGTGCAGGAAATGACACATTAGGGCTAAATAAGTTCTGTGGGACTGTATCAGTTTCGGTTTAGGATTACGTCACCCAGAATAATGGATTTCAATTGATCTTGGCCACTCAGCTTTACGTAAACACCTATTAATTGAGAATGGACACACTGAGTCACTGCTTCTGAGCTTTTCTTTTGAGGGGATACTAGACCTATAAACATTTTTCACTAGATTCCTGTCGTGCTCTGGAAAATGGTTTGTGCATTTTTCTAACTACACATACAATCATTTTAGAATCTAGACAAAATATAAAACACCAATTAAACTGTAAAAGGAAAACTTACACTTAAATTATGTTATTTATTGAAGATAGAAAATATCTAATGACATCTTTATTCCCACTGTTGCCAAAGTGCTGGCTCATAGGGGGTCATGTGATTTTTGGGTTTTTCTCTGTATGTATTTTTGTAGGGTCTACCTTACAATATAAAGCCCCTTGAGGCGACTGTTGGTATGATTTGGCGCGGTATAAATAAAACTGAATAGAATAGAATCTTTGTGAGAAATATTTGCTCATGTGGAATTTGATGACAGCAGTATGTCTCAAAGATGTTGGGATGGCAGCAACAAAAGGCCTGAAAAGTATGATACTAAAAAAAACAGCTGGAGGAAGATTTTGCAACTAATTACGTTAACTGGCAACAGACCAGTAACATGATTCAAGTTTGAAAAAAAAAGGATTTTAGCGGATTTTCACACCTATAGTTTGTTTAATCTGGTCCAAATCAGTTGATGAGTTGTAAACTTGTAACGTTTCCCTGTGGTTTGTTTTTTTTTCACATAGAAAAGTATTATTATTACATGATGTGATACATTTGTATCACTACACGTGAGAATGTTTAATCTACTTATTGGTCAGATGTTTCTGGGACTGGAGCAATAAAAGTAAATATAGAGAGAAGATGTTGCGCTCTGGCCTAGAAAATAACATAAAATTTCATGGATAGATACTAACCGGACAGTTTGTGTACTGCACATCGGTGTTACACTGCTGCATCCCAGAATGCAAAGCAGACCTGGCTACAGGGAGGCATTTAGCTCAAAGTTGCAGAATAGACCTGGTAGGTGGCTTGGATCACATTCACGCCATAAACAAACCGTTCGTTCATTTGTAACCGGAATAAGACCCCTTCTTCCTAAAGGACTCGCTGTAGTTGTTTTGATCTGCACTCAAGTGTGATTACCACGCTCACTCCTGTACAAGTTCCATTTTTTTCACACAGCAGGTGTGAAAAAGACCCTTACAGAGGCAGTTTTCTGAAGTAAAGATGATCAGCGGTTCACCAATCTGCAAAATACTGTGTTTATAAACTGTGGAATAATTTCATATTTATGTTGCTTAATGTAAAATTGCAAAGACTTTAATTATCTCATTATCTATAATAAATAATATTGTTAAAAAATTCAGAGAATGTGCAGAAATTTCTCTGTGTAAAATAATCAGTACTGGATGCCCCCAATCTTTGAGTCCACAGGCAGCACTGCATCAAAAAGAGGCATGACTTTGTCATGGAGATCACTGCATGGGCTCAGGATCACTTCCAGAAATGATTGTCTGTGAGCTGTTTCCCGGGCATGGCATTCATTTGATTTCTCTCTATTTAGACAAATCAGAAGATTTTAGTTTTTTAGTATATGTTGGCTTTAGAGCAACATCTGTACTTATCTTGATAATGTGCTTTCAAGGGAAAACCTTGAACATTTCAGCAAGACAATGTTAAACAGCACACTGCATCCATGACAGCCACGTGGCTTTGCAGTAGTAGAGTCCAGGTGTTTAGCTGACCGTCCTGCAGTTCAGGTTTTTCACCAGCTGAAAACATTGAGTGCATCATAAAATGAGAAAATACAGCAAAGAAGACCCAGGATTGTTGAGCAGCCTTTGTGTTCTCTGTAAATAAAATTAGTGTTTTTGAGATTTGCAAATCATTGCAATAAACCCTACATGCTGTGCCTGAGTGAATGTGTGTTGTAGGAAAAGTCCTATACACTACGTAGTGTATAAAAGCAAAGTTCTAGTGGTGAATTAGACCAGAAGAACAATATGTAAATGTCAATCCATCTACCTTCTTGAAGGTTAGAACATGAGCTCACTGGCAAGCCATTTTCTTTCAGCTGTCTCCCTACACTCATTCATTGTAAGACCTTCCTGCAGTCCTACCTTCAGCATTTTACACAACAAGAAATGTACACTGCACGATATGTCTTTAGTGAATGTTCCAGTTAATCAGCTCAAAATCCCCGACACTCAAAATGCTCGTTTGCCATCGCTTCAGCAGGAATGTAAATGAAATAAATGCAAGAAATTAAGTTCACTAGAAGTTAAGTTCACTGCCTCTTACTCTTGCTAAATGCACAGTTGTCTGCCAGTAGGACATGTCACAGATGTGGCACTGAAATTGGCGAAAGTGCCATTGTAATGCTCGATGAAGGAGAACGTAAACCGAAATCACAATGGTGTTTGAAAGGCTGTGGCTTCTCTGGTTAGTTCTTTATGCACCGCTCTTCTAATTTAGTTCAACAACAAAGATAGTTTATACTAAAGTTAAAGCAGAAGTTAGGAACCTTGTGGATTTTTCTTTTGAACGAGACCACCAGTCACACTCCACAGGCTCGTTGACAGTGTGCAATACAATATTTCTCAGCAGAAAAATGATGTATTTAGGCCATGTCCTGTACGGGCTCAATTACAACACATTTTCACATTTTGGAATAACACAAAAATGGGTGAGTAATCTTTATCATTTTGCTCACTCCAGCTATTTCCTCAGTTAGTATCATTTTGATAAACTGGCACTGCAGAGCAGAAAGAACAGAGGCTTTTTCTGTGAAAACCAGCGGCAGCATCTGTCTCTGAGAAACACATGATATTTGCAGCCTCAATAAAATGAGTCACACCTTCACATATCAGTCTGTGACTCATATAGCACCGACTTTTTTCAAAAAGCTGGAATCTGAGCGGGCTCTGAAGCCATAATATTATTTAAATTCCAATCTAGTATCCTAGCTCCATAGTGTAAGAACATATGGAATGAATGAAATTGGGATTTCTCAGCTGTGGCGGATGCTTTTAAGTAACTACATCTGTTTATATACTATAGGGACCAGGTCACACTGTTAAAATTTACAGGTGACAGCTAGTCTGTCAATACAGGGCCGCCTCTCCATTCTTTTTATTTTGCTTCCAGGGAGCCACAATTTCTTGTGATTCTGATTTTCTTTTAGGCCTCTCAATACTAACCCATTAACCATTTATGCTCGAATGGTTGAACAGCACTGGTTTAGCCTCTAAGTGCTGTTTCCTTTCACAAAAATACAAAATTTGTTTCCAAGCACTGAAAAAATGCCAAAAATAACCTCTTTTTATAGGCATAAAAGAGTTTTTTAGCACCAGCAAGGTGATTCCCAAAAAACTACCAGCTAAAAATTGGGAATGTTTGCACTTGGAATGGTGTGTAGTGTGCTGTTAAAAAAGTCTGAGGAAGCTGGAGGACAAAAGAAGAAGTGTCAGGCTTAAAAAAGAAAGTAATATCTGACAGTCTTGTTCTTAAGAAATAGGAAAAAAATTAGATTCATCTGGCCCTTCAGTCAAGCTACTGTTTGCCTAAGACTAATCAGAAATGGTCTTAAGGGAAGAGTGGCTGTCAAGAAGCTCTTCTTTAAAAAGAGGGAATAGGGAGAAAAGGTTAAGGTATTATTACCTTAAATTACATAAGCACTTGACTGAAAATAAGAAGGTGTGAGCCCGGTGAGTGTCTATAACAGTCTGTAAAACATGACGGAGTCTTTCTGTCATGGAACAAAAGGAAGCCGATAGCCAAAGAAGAGCTTTGAGATGTCCTCCAAGAATCCTGCAGAACTTTTCCCAAAGGCTACTTAAAGAAATTACAAGAAAGCTTGCCTAGTAGAATTAAGGCTGTGTTTAAGAATAAAGGTGGCCACTACAAGATTGTTTTGTTTGTATTAATTGTACAAATGCTGTTTTTGCCTTATATGCTGTATTTTCCTGCTGTATTTGCTGTATATGTTAGAACATGTTTCAATAAATCACAACACCCTTTTCCCAGTATGAAGAAATGAGGGGTGGCTCGAGACTTCTGTATAGTGCTGTATATAAATATGGGGGTTGCCATCTAACTGTTGTGAACAAACTTTGTAGCCATGCAGGCAGCAAAGCCTTACTGATGACAGTGTCAAACTGCTACTCCACCAATTTTAGACCACAGCTTAGAAGCTACAGGATGGATTGAGATGTTTGTTGTCAACTGAGGAGAAATAAGGGATGATGGGCTCTGCTTGAAAGGCAGACACATCATTCACAGGAAACAGGTTTTCTAACTCCCCAATAACCACTTCAAAATGTTATTTCTGCTAAGAGATAGCAGTATAATATAGCACATTACATCACATTTTGTCATCTCTTCTTATTCCCGTTATAGTATGTGAACAGAAGAGTTCTCGTAATTGTAAGTCAATTTTAAAACCTTGCATAAATATAAAAATGAAAAGGGGGGGACACTAGATCACTGAGTGTAAAGAAAACATCTTTAGTAGATTCAATTTCATGTAAATTTTTGATTCCATTACAGACGCAACCCGGCATCCTCCTTCTGCCTTTCCCTGGCACACTCTCTTGTTCCTTGGAAGTGTTAAAGTTTAATAAGCCCAATCTGCAAAAGGAAAGTATCCAAACAGACTTGTTGACAAGACAAAGCTTTGCATTTAGTGCTTCATTGCCAAAGGTGTTATCTCGAGTTCATTGGAGACCACAGCTAGAAATAAAGAAATAAGTCCATAAAATACTGAAAATAGCAAAGCAAGACCTCAAACCTGAGTGCTTTGCTCTCAATACAGGCTATTTTGAAAAGAGACCTGCAGCATTTAGTGTTGTCTCAGGGTGGTCTATTTGTTTGGTTTACAAAAAGCCACAGGCACACCCTGGTAACTCTGAGTGCTTGCTGCTTTTTGGATTCAAAGACAAACAAACCAAATTTATTTTGAGCTATTTTCCAAATTCATGTTGATAAAGTTACTTGTCTGGATTTCATAACATCTTCTTCTCTCCATAAATGCTCTAAATCATGTAGCAAAACAAAAAGACGTTCAGACTGAAAACATATGTATTAATATATTTGTGCTTATTTTTGTTGAGGGGAATTTATTTTATTTAGTTTTAAGCACTGAATATTTTGTAGTCTCTTTTTTTTTAGCTGCTCACCTCCATGCTGAAATCCAAAGTGACTTTCTCGTTGTTTAGTGAGTTTTATTGAGTTTTAGTGAAGTAGGCTAAGTTATGCAAAAACTTTACTGAAAATCAGTGGCAACAGGTCTTACGAAGTATTGAATGGGGAACTATTCCTGAAGACTACTTAAAGAAATGACAAGAAATGTTGAGTTTAGGCTATATTGAAGAGTTTAATGTGATCATACCATATGCTGACTTTCAAACTTGTTATAAAAACTCCTTATTTTTTTTTTTTTTGCTTTATATACACTATTCCCATGTATGTTTGCATGTTTTTTTCTCATTTCCCTAGCAAAATATAAAGAAATGGAAGTTGGCTCAAAACTTTTGCACATTACTGTAAGTTTGATTGCAACAAATTGAAGTTGGGACTGCTTTGATACGGTTTCTCTTGAATATCAAGATCCTACAGTATAATATTGACAGTACACAGTATTGAATATAGTAGTAGTCAAATACTTTACAGTGTAAAATTCCTGTACCTGCACAACTAACTCAAGACTCAAGTACAGGCTGAACAGGATAAATCAGGAACGCTCGGTAAGCAACACTACATGTAATTAAATGAAACATCATCCAGCTTTGACGTTCACTGTTTAACTACACACTGATTTAGAGCCTGTGTGTCTACGCTCCAGCCTGTTCCGCTATGTCAAGCCTCTCCTGTACTTTTTTAATTTTCCCATGGCAACAATTACCAAAGACTTATGATGTTTACACCACTTTACAAGTGCTTTAAAAGTGCTTCACTGTGTTCTAACAAGTACTTTGACATGACTACAAACAAGCTTTGCGGCTTTTCCGGGTGCATTTAGTTTCATTTTATGTCCATTTACTTGAAGAATTTATGTAGCACAGTGAGCCTTTGTTAGCAAATCGGAGCTTTTCTTCTAGTGACTACTGTGTAGTGACATTACAATCCGTAATCCCAAACAAACTAGGCATGAAGATATATAAGGCATAGGTGTGGACTTCATTATCACACTTAAAAGCAGATTAACTTTACCAGGACAATACTTTTTCCATCTGACTCTGAGGACCTGCATGCTCCATAAGGTTTAGTGTCCCCTCCAGCACCGTATCATTTCTAGCCATGAAAGTTGGTAAATAGGGCCATGACTGGATGCATCTGTGGGGCACAGTTTGGCCTGCTGTTCCCTGAGCAGGGCCTCTCTTTCAGTGGCTCTTAAAAGCAAAGAGCTGGGGGCCGGGAGCTCCGAAGATGTCCATGCATCCTGCTGGTGATGGTTCTACCATAAACGGTGGTGAAGTCGGAATATGTTCCAGATGCTGTGGGAGAAACGAGCACTTAGGCACACACACACACGCAAATCTTCAAGGGAAGAGGAGCTATGAGCCAGCATAGAGACAAAAGTTCAAGGGTCAAAGATCAAACAAGATTTTCTGCTCATTATTCACATGAAGACAGCATTGTGTGTGTGTGTGTGTGTGTCTGTGTGTGTGTGTGTGTGTGTCTGTGTGTGTGTGCATGAGCATGTGCAGACAGAGAGAATGTAGGGCAGTTAAAAAAAGAAGGTATATCCTTTACACTACCACACCCTGCCTGTTGCATACACTAAGTGTGAAGCGACTGATACCTCCAAAGAAGCCGCTGAGATACTGCTTAAGAGGCAAGACAGCCCACAGACTGTTATACAAGCAGGTGGTTATGACATTTTCACAACAGGAAACTCACACAGGAACACAGAAAGACGTACACAAGGCTGCTGGGAGTGTTTTTAATATAGTTTGACATTTGTGAGGACTGATAAAGAGACCCTTCAAACCAAAAGAGTCTTTACCACCATACCTTGTCTAGACAGAGAGATAGATAAATAGGACCTTTCACTCATTTCATGCACAGTCTTTCTTTTTCTGTCTCCTGGTTTCTCAGTGTTTTTTACCCCACACAGGCACGTGTAATTTGCAGTGATTGTAGAGGAATTCCTGTCTCAGCTGGATACACAACAGATACTGGTCCTGATTTGTGCCGCCGTTTGTCATCCTCTGGTTACTCTAGCGGTCACTATCTATAGACCACAGTATCTCAGCTGTCTTAGGGCAGGAGACAGAGCATACCCTGGATAGATCTCCCCTAGGCTACTGCAGGGCATGCATACTCAGACCCACACTGTCAAATAATACCATTTTTAAAAGTTGTACATGTTTATGATAATTGGTTCCTTGTTTTACCTTACAAAACAATAGCAAATCTGGGATAATTTGGTGTTCAGCATCTTACTCAAGGATACTTAAATGGACTAAGGGAGCCACAGAACCACGTCCAATTTGTAGATGATCCTCCTGAGCTACAGCTGCTCCAAGTGTGGGAGTCGGGTTCCTCGCTAGCGCTAACCAAAAAGTACAGTTCCTTGAATGGCCACTTGAGGCTATCTATAAAAGCAACTCAGTCTTAGAGTAGAGGTAATCGTCTACTTTGCGAGAACTGCACGGTTTGAATTTTTATTTACAGCCCTGTGCAAAAGTCTTGATCAACCCCTAATTCCATAAATTGGAAAGAGGTGAATACATTTATCGAAACATGTACAAACATGGATGTAAATACAGTATGTAAGTCAAAAATAGAGTCTGGACAATTCTAACAAGGTGATATAACGCAGCCTGAGCTCTCTTAGGCAAGCTTTTTGTGGTTTCTTTAAATAGGTCTCAGGAATAGCGGTCCAAGCTTCTTGAAGAACATTCCAAAGCTCTTCCTTGGTTGTTGGCTGCCTTTTGTTCCATGACAGAGCTTCCACCATGTTTTATAGATCGCTGTAGACACTCTGTATAACATCTGTTACCACTGATTTTCCATCCAGTTCTTGTGTAATTTGGCATACTCACTGTTTCCCATCCTTAAGAATAGCTTCTTCGCAGCCACATTTTCACTGGGACTGTTTTCAGATGAGGCTTCAGCAAACAGTAGCTGAATCAACAGAAGGGCCAGATCCACCATATCTTTTATTCTCCACTTGTCCAGTTTCCTCAAGCTTTTTTAAGGACACACTGCACACCATGACAGTGATAGGATTTTCTGCCAATAGCTACTAGTAGATTTTGTAGTTTCAACTAAAGAAAACAAATGATAGTATAAAAAATGTTTCTTTGCTAAGTTGTCTGTTATGTGCAGTTAGAACATTTGTTCATGCCATGAGTTAGGTGCCTTTTTATGTTTAAGATAAGATAAGATAAGATGGCCTTTATTAGTCCCACAGGTGGGAAATTTGTTTTGTTACAGCAAAAGTGCAAAGTTATGTAGCAGAAATTAGAAAACACTGGAATGCAATAAAATACAATAAAATAAAATAAAATACTATATACAATAGAATAAAATAGAATAGAATAATATATACAATAGAATAAAATAGAAATACAAATACTATATACAACTGAGTAGGAAAATACAAAAACACAACTTCGTCAGAAGAAGAATTGCACGTATAGCAGTCTTATTGCACATGTGTGGGTTTGTGTGTTTGATCAGCTGCAAAAGTCTTTATTGTAGAGTCTGACAGCAGTGGGGAGGAAAGACCTGCGAAATCTCTCCGTCCCACACCGTGGGTGCCGCAGTCTCCCACTGAAGGAGCTGCTCAGTGCTGTCACAGTCTCATGCATGGGGTGGGAGATGTTGTCCAACAGGGATGACAGCTTAGCCACCATTCTCCTGTCACTCACCACCTCCACTGGGTCCAGAGGGCATCCTAGAACAGAGCTGGCCCTTCGGATCAGCCTGTTCAGTCTCTTCCTGTCCCCAGCAGAGATGCTGCCCCCCAGCAGACCACACCATAAAAGATGGCTGAGGCCACCACAGAGTCATAGAAGGTCTTCAGGAGTGGGCCCTCCACTCCAAACGACCTGAGTCTCCGAAGCAGGTACAGCCTGCTCTGCCCTTTCCTGTAGAGGGCGTCTGAGTTATGAGTCCAGTCCAGTTTGTTGTTCAGATGAACACCAAGGTACCTGTAGCTGTCCACAGCCTCGATGTCCATACCTTGGATGTTCAGTGGTTGCAGTGGAGGATGTTTGTGCCTGCGGAAGTCTACCACCAGCTCCTTGGTTTTACTGGCGTTGATCTGGAGGTAGTTCAGCTGGCACCAGTCCACAAAGTCCTGAGTCAGTCCTCTGTACTCCTTGTCGTCCCCATCAGTGATCAGGCCGACTATTGCAGAGTCATCAGAGAACTTCTGCAGGAAGCACTGGGTGGAGTTGTGGGAGAAGTCTGCAGTGTAGATGGTGAAGAGGAACGGAGCCAGAACCGTTCCCTGTGGGGCCCCCGTACTGCAGACGACCCTGTCCGACACACAGCCCTGAGTCCTCACATACTGTGGTCGGTCGGTGAGGTAGTCCAAAATCCAGGTAGTGAGGTGATGGTCCACTCCAGAGTTCTCCAGCTTGTCCTTCAGAACCGAGGGAAGAATGGTGTTGAAGGCACTGGAGAAATCAAAGAACATGATTCTCACAGTGCTCCCAGCGGTCTCCAGGTGAGCGAGGGAACGATGTAGGAGGTGAATGATGGCATCATCCGCTCCAATGCCAGGCTGATAGGCAAACTGAAGTGGGTCCAGTGATGAGCTCACAAGGCGCCGAAGCTGAGCCAGGACCAGCCGCTCCAGGGTCTTCATCAGGTGGGATGTCAGAGCCACCGGCCTGTAGCTGTTGAGGTCCTTGGGGCGTGAAGTCTTTGGCACTGGAACAACACAGGAGGTTTTCCAGAGCTGTGGGACTCTTCCCAGCCTCAGGCTCAGGTTGAAGAGGTGCTCCATCACACCACACAGTTGGTCCGCGCAGGACCTGACGACCCTCGAGCTGATGCCATCTGGACCCGCTGCCTTCTTGGCTTTAATCCTCCTCAGTTCCCTCCTAACCTGGGTGGTTGAGAGAGACAGGCTGGAGCCTTGTGTTGAGTGTGTATTGGATGCTGTTGTTGGGGGTGGGGAGGAGTGAGCAGGGTGAATAGAGGAGGTGTGAAGTGTCTGAGGTGTCAGAGGTGGAACAGCAGCAGTGGGGGTGGGTGAGTCTGCAGCCGATGTTGGAGACTGCCTCATGGCTGAATCAAATCTGTTGAAGAAATGATTCAGTTCATTTGCCCACCTCACATCCCTCCCAGGCAGAGAGTTCTGATGTTTGTGGCCTGAGATGGTTCTGAGGCCTCTCCAGACTTCACCAACATTGTTTTGCTGAAGCTGGTTCTCCATCTTCTGCCTGTAGCTGTCCTTCCCATTCCTTATCAGTCCCCTAAGCTCTCTCTGCACCCTTTTCAACTCCTCTTTGTCTCTGGATTTGAAGGCCCTCCTCTTCTGCTTGAGGACAGCTTTAATTTCTGAAGTAATCCAGGGTTTGTTGTTGGAGAAACACCGTACAGTCCTGGTAGGTACGGTGTTATCCACACAGAAATTAATATAGTCAGTAATGCATGTAGTAAGGCTGTCGATGTCCTCTCCGTGGTCGTCACAGATCACCTCCCACACAGTCGACTCAAAACAATCCTTAAGAGCCTCCTCGCTCTCCTCCGACCATCTCTGCACTGTGCGGGTGGCTGGTGGCTCCCTGCGCACTAAGGGCTCATACACAGGGACAAGGTGCACCAGGTTGTGATCAGATCTGCCTAGGGGAGGGAGAGGTGATGAACTGTATGCCTCTTCTGCATTGGCATACAGTAAGTCCAGTGTTTTATTGTCTCTGGTTGGGCAGGTCACATACTGGGTGAAGGTGGGCAGTGTGGAGTCCAGTGAGGCATGATTGAAGTCCCCTGATATTATGAGAAGGGCTCTCGGAGATTGTGTTTGCAGTCTGCTGACCACAGAGTGGAGAGAGTCACAGGCTGCATCCGCGTTGGCCGAGGGGGGGACATACGCTGTTATCGCGATAACATGCGAGAATTCCCGGGGCAGGTAGTATGGACGCATGCTAACGGCTAACAGCTCAATGTCTCTGCTGCAGAGTTGTTCTTTTACAGTGATGTGCCCAGGGTTACACCATCTGTCATTCACAAACACTGCCAGTCCCCCTCCTTTCCTCTTACCGCTCTCTCTTGTCCTGTCCGCTCGCAGCATCTGGAATCCCGGTAGTGTCACGCTCGTGTCCGGAGTTAGCGGTGTTAGCCACGACTCCGTTAGCATCATGATGCTACATTGCCGGTACTCCCTCTGTGACCAGGTTAGCGACGTTAGCTCATCCATCTTATTGGGCAAAGATCGTACATTTCCAATAATTACAGAAGGAAGAGATGGTCGATAACGTCTCCTTCTCGGGCGACGGCGCTCCTTCCCAGCACGACACCCCCGTCTTTTCTTCCTCAGTTCACTGGGAATGTCGAGTCTGTCCGCCGGCAGTACCGCTGTAGGACGCAGCGCTAACAGCTGATCCCTACTGTAAACAAAGGATCCCTGCTCTGGGTCCCAGACACGGGTGAAAAAAATAGAAAAAACTAAGAAAAACAACCAGAACTAGCACAAAACGGTAGAACATGGTTGCAGAGTCTAATTACTAATACGTTAGTTATAAAAATTACTAGAAGAAAAAAGATAAGAAGGAAAGAAACTCAGAATGAGCAGAGCTGCTGTAACAGGCTGCCGCACACGGGGGGCGCCGGAAGTTTGAATGAGTCATAGGTAGGTGTTAAATGGCTTAGCAAACTAATTAATAAATAAAAGTTTTTCCAGTACAAGGGCTGGATTTTAACCTCCTATGTGTCCACATATGTGGACATCACATTTTGGGTTGTCTAGACCACAATACTAAATTTTGCTCTACAAGGTCCTGATATTCACTTTCAAGGACATCATACTGCCGCTGTTCTATCAAAATTTAAAACTAATGTCCTCATATATGGATATCAGGCCCTTGTAGAACAAAATCAGGTAAAAAGATAATTCTTAGCTTTTACATTCATTAGGTCCCAATCAGCCCAAATAGCAAAGAGAAATTAAAAATGCATGCCATGAAGGAGTTCGAGTCTTAGGAGATTAAAATAAATGAAATACCTTTAGAAAGCCTGCAGATCTATTGGCTCAAGACCACTTTAAAAGATTATAAGAAAGTCTGGCTCCTTAAAAGTAAATGTTGAAGAATTGAGGGATAATCCCAAGACTTTGTCCACTTGTACTTTTTGATCTACAGTTGTGATTCTTTCAAATTGTAATATGCTTCTAAAATGTTTGCAGACATTTCACAGTAACTTTTACTCATTAAGGTAAAGAATACTTTAGGAGCTGAATAATCTGAGTACCTGGATGTGCAGATTGGAAACTAAAGTCTAAAACTTTTTAATCTTGCTTTTGTACCTGTCAGATGAACACAGTGCAATGGCATTGAAGTGAAGTAAGAGAACAGCCTGGTGCAACAACTGTGTACAAACACTCATACCACATCCACGTCCATACATACTTACAAAGGTGCTGAGGGATGGAGCCTATCCCTGCTGTCATAAGGTAAAATGCGGGGTGGCTAGTTTACTGCAGAAGTAACAAACACCACCAAGTTATACAGTTACACTGGATTTATTCACATGTTCATGGCTATATTTGGAAAAATAACATATACAGTATGAATTGAAGTTATCTGAATCAGGGCTTTATACCTGTAATTTGCACAGATTATAAGACCCTCCGTGTTAAATTAGTAATTTAAAGCTACATCAAAAAAAGTGAATTTCTACTTGCCCTTGAAGACTGTAAAACAAACCTTTGCTCTGTTACATGGCGACAGTTTGAATTTGGTGTCAGTATGTGTGTGTTTTTGCATGTGTATGTGTGTGTTTGAAGACAAGTGTAAACTGTGTATAACCCAGACACTGCAGTGTTGACCGCAGCCTGTGATGCTGTCCAGACCACAAGCAGCTTGCAGACACCACTACAGTGTTTGTGTGTGTGTTTTAGCGAGAGATGAAACACAGCTACAGTAGTAAGTCAGACATGAGACCCCCTAATATTCCATTACGTAGTGCTCTTTTCCGCTACAAGGCTGTAGGCAGCTTACAGTCACATCATACAGCCATGATTAAACATTCACTGCGCAGATTAGATGCCTCCAGGGAAACAGTGATTACATTTACTTTAGATTTAAGGAATTTTGCTCAGTTTTTTTTCCAGGAACCAAAAAAAAGAGGTCTAATTTATACATTTACATTGAAACGTGAGCTTAGGTAATACAAAGCAGAGACCACCGAGGCCCTGTTCAATTCATGTTTATTTTAGCATTAGTCAAATTTTCAGCCTGTATGTTAAAAAAAAGATGGGTTCAGTCAGTTTCTCTTCATGTTATCAGGCTTCAGGAAGGTTAGGTTAACAGTTCTGTAGAAGTGGTTTGGTGAAGCTGGTTACAAACTGGCTCTTTTTACCCCAGGTATATGTGCATTTATCATATTCCAAAATAAAAAAAATTAAAAAGCTATATTTTGGCATTTTCTTGATATATTTTTATGTAACGCTCATTAAAAAAATGATAGGGCCTCTAACAATTCCACATCTAGCAAGTGGTAAAATCATCATCATTCCTCCTCCTCTCGGTTTACTTTCAACAACAGCCTGGGTGGGCTGTGAGTGGCTGCACCTGAGAGGTGGGAATGTCAAAGAGTGTGAAGCCTGAGGGATGTAATGGGTTAGTGAGCTACGTTGAGCTTAAAGGCAGAGAGCCACGGTAACTGAACGCATGGGTACAGATTATGTTCTGAGTTTTGCCTTCAAATCAGCTAAAAGCGCCTCATTATCACTTACTCTTTGATTACAGAAAGTGGCACTTAGATTATCTGCTGGGGGAATACATTTTATAACCAAAACCACTAAATGAAGAGCAAACTGTGTGTCGTATTATCAGAGGAACATCTGCAGCTGATTCTGCTGGAAATGCAGCTACTAGAACACCGAACATACACCAAGATTACCTGTTCAACCAATTAAAATTCCCTTTTTAAAAAAATATATATCCAGATTAAAGTTTCAGGACTGTAATGTATAGCTGGTGTGTTAAAGATAAACATCGGCACTGAGAGTGCACTTAAAACGTATTGACGCATTTTACTGGTTTATTTTTTATGTTCTTTATAGATCTTTATCACTATTTTCCCATCATTATCATCATCTGATAACATTTGTGATTAGAGCAGGCTCCACTTTGTGCAGAAGAAGAGTCATTTGACATGTGAAATGGCCGTTTTTATGTGAAGCAAAAAGCCCAACCTATCAGCGAAAGTTGATAGCTGCCATTGTGATACCTTTTATCCCCAACTGGAGTTTTAGGTTTTGCCGAGCCAACTAACGCTACAAAAGCTTGGCTGTGTCGAACTTCCTTTGTGTTATACCCCTCTGCTCTTTTAGTCTGCTCTCAGTCTCTCTCTCTCTCTGGATAGCTGCCACTTACTCATGATCCTGCTGGTTTGTTAGGTTATTTTGTCCTCTCCTCCTTATGTAACACCCTACATACACCTACATACACCTACACTCATCCACACACACTGTGCACCACTGAGACTTCACACTTTCACACATAACTACATGTTTAGTTAAATACACTGATTGGGAAAACAATTGCTGGTAACACAATGCTCACCATTTCTATTAAGTTTCATAAAACTGGCAGATAAACCTACAAACAAATCAACCAACATAGAAAAAAAACTATGCCGTTGCTCAGGTTAGGGCTAGAACAAACCAACGGATGGACACACCAAAAACAGTGAGGAAAAATTGCATCACAATCTTCACCTAGTGGATGTTAGTAGTCAGTAATGAGTGCAATTTGCAAAAGTTTGCATGATTAATTATGTGTTACTGAAAATGAGGTCACATTTCAAAAACTATCCACAAATATTGAAAAAAAAAGAAATTCACACTACTTTGTATCAGTAATGAAATAAAATCAAAACTTTTTTCACTGAAATTTGTTAACTGAGCTCCCAAAGCCACGACTAGCAGTGTGGCAACACTAATTACTTAGTCTGCGAGTTTTTTTCTTATGGTTGTAATTAGTGGAGTAGGGCAGACTGGCAGCTTGAGAAGTTGTGAAGTTAACCAGATGGAGTTTTTTTTTTTCTTGGATCAAATTACAGTTTTTGCAATCATAGGGAAACATATTAAACTAATTTCAAATATGCTGCACGCTGTATTATCATCACATATTGGCACAAATCCACTTTAGAAAAATGATGAGTAGATGAGGAGCTAATATACATACATATTACTCACTCACTAAAAAAACAAAAATGTCCAAATGTGGGACATAATACAGATACATTTGGAACAGAGTATTTAAAAAGTTGAGTTACAGTCAGGACCATAATTTGATGGACAGATTATGAACTTATTATAGAAAATATTGTAAAATTCCTCCTTAAAAGTCTGCATTTCAGTAACATCTTGACTGTTTGATTTAAAATTGACTGTGTTAGTTTGCAGAAACAAAACTACCAAAACTGTCTTTATCTAAAAAGTCATGGATCTTATAGTGACTTCCCTTGAGCTGCGCATAACTCACTCTTTTTGTGTGTGTGTGTGTGTGTGTCTGGGAGTGTGGCCACACTAATGGATGGAAAATCTCTTTACACACTCCAAATCAAGATCAAACCACCCTAACTCACACTCACATTGACTTGTGCAAATGCATGGAAACACAGTATGTGCTGCTTTCACTCTGTCTTCTTCTCGGACTTTTTATATTCTTTACTGCTGAGCAGTTCAGTACAGACACACACAGACACACACATACGCAGACATGTACTTTCCTCTGTCTCTTGCTTCTTTTGGAAATCTCCAGGAACACTGTCACAATCCAAGTTTTGCTTTTAAAAAAGGTTATTTCAGCCAAAAGGGCCTCATATTAAAAACTGAGAGATGGTTGGGTTTTTTTTCTCTTTTTGTTAGATAACTGAGCCTGAAGCGTTTAAAACACTGACATGAAGTTCAAAGACGGATAAAATTAGCAAATGCAGTAGCTGCATGTTTTAACTATAATAGCAATTGAAATGTCTGATAATCTCTTTATGTTGGATAACCTTCCATATCACAGATTTCTATAGCTGTGTTCCAACACTGATATGAAATACACAAACAATTGTGGAGGGTCATAATTTAGACATTTTTTGGCTCATCCAGCTGAAAGACCAATGAGCTTATGGCTAGACATCTGTCATCCGTCTGTTCACTGCATTTTCACAAGATGTGCTTCTCCTCCTGCTGTATTGGGCAGAATTTAGTCAAGTTTACACATATGATCAACTAAACGGTCTTCAATCAAACTGTGCTGAAGGTCAAGGTCACATTTGTTGTTTTAAAACACACAGTAGTGTGTGATAGGTCACGAGTCACTGATGATGATGCTGGCAAGCTGAAAAAGTGTGGGATGCGGTGGAATTGGATGGTAAAGTGCAACCGGGAGAAACTTCTACTCCAAAATGAGATCAACTTTATGAAGTTGGCATCAGGCAAGACCAACACAGTCGTTTAAAGTTACAGTGTTTAAATGATCACCGGTAGATGTCAGCAGATTGCAGTCTGAGTTCTGTCTTCTTACACATCACGATTCAAGTAGCTGCTCTCTGTCGTTCATCAGTAGTGAGTGTAGGCTCTCGGTCCGCTGTTTACCTCAGTTGGTGTCCACATCTATTTACTCTGAAAGAGGCTGTAAAAGGTTTGTGAGAAGATTTGATGAGTCAGTGAAGCTCACTTCTGTCTGATGACAATGTTACTGAGGTGTTGAGGATATCTTGAACAGTAAGCGCTGTTGTTGTGTGACGTTAGTGGAACTTTCTTGTAAGTCGATCTAACTTTGTTGAACTTTGTTGAACTTACTAAATAAATGAGGGAGTTCAATCAAAGCGTCCATCAGAAGGAAAGACTTTTAGGGCACTCGAACCTAACGTTAGCTGGCATACTGTTAGCTTATAGCTAGCTGTTGTTGTGTAGTCGGCTCGTTGTCAGCTGTCTGGAGACGTGAAGGCTAAATATTTGCAAAAATGTCAGGAATAAGTACGCTTGTTTGCATGTTTTTGTGTGTCAGATCAAGAAATGAGGCTTGAGGTGAGGAGAAACAAGATGCCAGAGTTTTTGTCTCTGGCCTTTATGTTTTCACTTCTTTGTACTCCTCTCAGTTGATAAAATACAGACACAAATTAAAATTTACAAAATTTCTATTAAGTAATCTCAAAAAAACTTTAAGAATATCTTGCTTGCTATTTACCTCTGTAAACAATATACTCCAACATTAAGAACAACTAAGTTTACTTAGTGAAGAATTTCCCCCAAAACCCATCTGTATTTAAATAAAGCAGCAAATAATGAAGATCTGCATAATATTAGGACATATAAATGTGCATATCTCTAAATCTGTTGCCAGTTTTGCTTAAACCTGTCACATTGAAGAAATTATGCAAGCAGACTTTGTTTTAATAAAACCAGCTGAATCCCTAGTAGAAAGAAAAATCAGTCATCAAACTTTCAGCGCTTCTTTATTATTCTTTCACAGCTATTTTTCTTCTCTTTCTTTTTTTGCAGGAGAAGATAAATGATTATATTAAATGTGCGTGGTGCCACCCTCCAGTAATACTGCATTAGTTGTAAGATAATATAAATGAGATAATTAGGAAATTGAAGCAAACCAGTGTTCATGTGAAATGGCAAAAAGGGGATCCCATTAGAGTGGGTAATGGTAGCTGCAGCAAATGCTCATTAGTGCTACACATAATCCCTTATTGTCCCAGTTAAAACTCCCACAAATACACACTCATGTACACAGGAGTCAGCGGTCAAATGTCAGTCATTTCTGTTATATAGAAGCATGGAGAAAGGCAGCTGCACTTGCTATCATGACAGACAGCTCAGGAAATAGCTAGCAGTCCTGGACACACACGCACAGACACACACTGTTGGCTGCAGTCTTGTCAATATACAACAGCTGGGCACAGCCTAAATCAGAAACACAAGTGTGAAAGCATGCAGCCACAATAGTCTGTGTGAGTGTTTGTGCAGAACCCCAGCAACAGTGTCTAATGAACCTGCTGGTTACACATTTTGTGATGTTGTATATACATTTTTACGGAGCTTGTTTATTTGTTTTTTATTTTTTAAACAATATTAAAAAGCCTTATAAAATGGAAACGTTCTTTTTTTTCTCATAGTCCATTGCATGAAACATCGAAAGTTTTGACACTGGAAATTTTAATACGTATTTTTGTTGGGCTTTTTTGGACTTACGTTAGTCAGCTCAGGGAAAATATGGACTACATATGGATTCACTACATAGCTGCTAGTTTCAGGTCATCTTATTATAATATACAAAATTCTCTCTGTGTTTGTTTCGTTGTCTGCCAACTCCTTGCACAATCAGGAGCTGAGCAGCCAAACTTGGTAAACAAGTACATCGTAGACTCCTGATGTTTCTTATTGATATCATATATTATGGCATCATCATGTTGACTAGAAACCTCCTAACAAATGGCTAAAATGACCTGTTTTTAGCTGTTCTTTACTCGCTATACCTTATAATAGCATCACATCTCAGGCCCATGCTACACTATCAAATAAAACATGAACTTCCTTTTACAGTTAGGAAGGAGGATAAACATGTGCAATGTGCCTTCAGTGTAACTCGATTTCACAGTCAGATCCAGCCCTCGCTTGTCTTGTCTTGTACCAAAATGGCATCCGTGAAAAAGCTCAGCTTGAACCTTCGCAGCAGGATTTCATTAACCAGCAGGTGATGTCACAGTGGCCATGTCCATCTTTTATATACAGTGGGACCGTTTTCCCTAGCTCATACTGCGTTGCATTCTTTGTAACTGCATGGCCACATGGCATCCCGCCAATATGAGGACGAACTAGTTCAAGTTGTAGATTGAAAGCAGATAACACCACTGTGTAGCATTGTTAGATTTACAGCAAGGGGTGTATTTATAGGACGATATTCCCCTGTGTGCAGTGTGCAATTAATAATGCCAAAAGTCCCATAATGTAAAAATCAGTATAAGTATAGACTTATAATAGCCTAAAAGATGGGAGATGGGAGAGAAATCAAGGGGAACAACATGCAGGAAAGGGCCTGGGGCAGACGCAGACCTGCGACTCTGCAGTAGCCTTTTGGCATACAGTTCCTCAACTCAAACACTGCGCTACAGCAGTGCCTCAGCTATGTCATTTGTTTTAAAAATAGTAAATTATGGATGCATATTTATGCACCTTTTCTCACAAGGTTTCTTTCCAGCCCTTTATTTGTATTGTAAGCACAATAATTTCTCATAACACACTAGAACAGCGCAAAAATCATTTTGCCACTGTGAGTGAACAGCATGTTTTTAATCATACTAAAGCTTTTCTTCCAATAAAAACATTCACACCTACTATTTCTCTTAAGACCTGCATGGGATAACTGTCCTGAAAACGATTTTCAGCTGCTACTTTTCTAATCTTGCGCCATTGTTGGCATTTTAAGGCTATTCAGCGAAGCTACGTTACTATTACAGATACAGACTACACAATATTTTCCAAAAATTAGAGCCAAGACAGTTTGAACTAAAGAAGTCTTCAAAAAAACATATTCTAAATCAAATTAGTTGCAAGACACTGGTCTGTCTGATAGCTACTGCTATGTCTGAGTGATTACATAAACAAAGCGTTCACCTTTTTTTGAATACTTGGACTGAAGCACCCTTTCAGGGTGGTGCGACTGATTCTAACTGACAGCATTTGCTTTTCATCAGAATGTCAATCGTCTTTCTCATTCCTTTTCTTTTCTACTAGTCTTGTTTTTTGTCATCAATATAAAACAGTTCAAGTAAGTCATGTCAGATTTTATGTGTCATCTTCATGCTGTGTCTGTTTTCCTTAACTTAAAGTATTTAAAGTATTTGTGGTCAAAGTACACAGGAAACTGTCAATGTGGTAATAATTACTAGGAAGAAGATGAGCATAACAAAAGAAAGAAATAAGTAAACAAAGGGAAACGTAGGACAGGAGAAGCTTGGGAGAAACAGTGGGAGAAAGTAGCAAGAGGACAAAATAGAGCAATAAAAGTAAGAAAGGCAGACAGCTGTTAGGGAAGGAACTGATGGGAAAAAGACACATACTGAAGACATTGCACTGTGTGTTGGTTAGCGTTAATCAGGGTGGGCAAGAGCCTCGCAGGCTGCGCTTGATGGGAATTGACATGCAATCAGCTGAAATAATGATTGGGATCTGACACAGGACTGTGGAACTGGGTAGGAGGTGTGTGTGTGTGTTTGTGTGTGTGTGGTGAAAGAGAGGAGACTGAACACCAGCCAGGACGAGGCAGCATCCACAAAAACTGTCTTATTCGACTTGTTTTATCTCCTTTTATATTCACTGTAGAATCACCACTCACGTTTCAACATCACAGACAACAATTGTTCATGAACCAAAGGTCAAAACTAAAGTGTCCCATCGACATTCCTGTGTTCTAGAAACAAACGTGTGTTTCATAAAAACAGCAGAGTTATTTGAATTACTGAGTGATTTAAACAGAAAAGTGTAGAGTTAGATTATGAATACGTTCATTTGAATTTTAAAGGCTTCCACATTTGTACAATCTTGATTTTCTGTAACCTTGACTGTAAAATATTTTCTTAGGATTTTTCACTTCTTTACTGTGTGCAAAACATGACTGTGAGTTTGCTTAAAGGGAACCTGTAATTATCATTAATAGAGAGAGAGAGATAAATACCATAAAGTATATCAAAAGATTTACGTGGCTCTTCATTCTTGCATCTTTAAATCTACTCCAAACAGTCAAAAAAAAACCTTCATGACAAGAACTGGCACTATATTTATAATAATTTTTTTTCTTTTAAAATTTTATCTTAATTCCACAAATATTTTGGCTTGACAGCAAGTTTGTTACACTTAATTGTATAGCACCAAAAATGTCAGAAATCAAAAACCTGTAAACAAATGATTAAAGAGAATATTCATATGAATAATATAAATGTACAAATAATAGGTATCTACTCAATGTTAGACAAGATGTGAAGCATTAATATGCAGATAAAGCAGCAGCTCATGCAGGCTACCGCACAGGGAGACAGGATAGAAACAGATGCGGCGTGCTGAGCAGTTTATACACATTCGTTACACATTTGTGCACAAAAAAATGCAAACACATCTCACTGATACCCCGCCTTCAATCATAAACAAATATGTTACACACATCATACACAAACGTACATGCACATTGGAATGCCCACAATTTCCCCACCAATCAGACATCAAACAGCAGTCTGAGGGTTCCCAGCCAGAGCTTTTGATCTGGTTAAATGGGTGTCATTCCGGTACACATTTCTCCAATCTCCTTCCATCAGCAAACAGCCATTTGTCCCCATCACTGATTATCCATCTTATCTGGAGGCCATCAGCTTGGCTGATTAGGACATTCCCAGAATTCCAGTTCTTCTTGGCTGGTGGAATTTCTGCATTTCTGCTGGTTAAAATGTGGTATGTTACTGCTCCCATTTCACCATAATTCTTTAATTTCATATTTTATCTGTCAGTCTCCTCACCACACCACCATTTAGCACCTACATAGAGTCATGGGAAAAACAAAGTTTTCCCAGGATTCTATGCAGTCCTGTGAAAAGAGGAAGTGTACAGTGTTCCCATAGGAATTAAGAGGGTAAGTAGAAACCAAGTGATGCTAATCAAATGCACTTGATTAGCGATTGTGACCACCTCTTTAAAAGCACAAGTTTTGGCAGTGCATTAGTCTGGTGAGTTCAGGTGTTTTATCCCAATGCCATGGTTTTCCCAGTAGTCAAAAGGTTTTTTTGGTCATTTTATATTCTAAATAAGGTTTCACACTGAAGTTGGACTTTTTTATTAAATGCAGTCATGCTTCCAAACAAATCTGTAGGAGTTTCCAAACAAATAGAGTGCATTTCTGTGTGCGGCCTTGAAATGATTTCTAACCACAAAAAGGAGGGCCCTGCAGAAAATGTTTGGGAGCCACTGCCTTAACATGTGCGTCTGCATGTACACACGCTTTCCACACTCTTCCGCTGCAGTACTGGAGCAAGTTTCTAGCCAACTTGTAAAAATGTCGTATTTTAGCTCGTAGTGCATCTTGCAGTGACCCTGTACAAATCACAGTCCCGCAGTCAGCACAACCTGCCAGCCTGTATTTTATTAGCAACACAGATATATGGAGCCCAAAGACAGTCAAGTATGCACAGTCAGGAAACAGAGGTTTTTACACTTCATCCCTCTCGTCTAATACTCATGTCACTAATGGTAGGCAGTATTTCATTCCCTCCCCCTCATTAGTTCTTCCATTTCACTTTCTCTGTGAGAGGTTTAAGATAGTGCTCTTGTGTAATAGATAAAAGTTAAAACGTTAGAGCTCATTTCATTGGTTTTATTTCTTTTTATTTCCAAAGACTTTCCATTTTAAAAGCTAAAAAAAACAAAGAAAGGAAATACATAACGTCACACGTTATAAATTACCCGTGCACATTAAAAGACTTACATGCTTCTTTTTTTAAGAGATCCCAAAGGAAAAATGGGAAGAACCCAGTACTGCAGCCAAGAATGATCCAATAGATACACCAGACACTGTTGACTGACGTAATTTCTTTCAAAAATAGCTTAAAAATCTTTACTTGGCAAGTTGCTATTCTATTGTTAATATTTCATGGCTAATTAATCTATTGATTTTTTTTTTTTCTTTTACTTTAAGTTTTGGTGTATTAGCTGTTGGAAACAGCCCAATGTGGCTGTTTTATTCTCTGTTGATTGATTTTTCCATTAACCAGTAAGTAAATGGTGTATTACTAATAAGCAGATCTGCACATCTTTATTCATTTTCAGCTGTTGTCATTAGTGGGGAATGTGTTTGGCTTTGCATAAATGTGCCATGTGTAGGCACAGAAGTATTGCAAACTCAAGCCTATAGTTTTATATAGCGTTAAATTATTTTTTATGTCATTACCAGTAAAACAGTAGTGTTCATGAAATGAATCATAAAAATGAATCTGGGACAAAAACGGAGTCACTGAGGGCAAAACATTCTCAACTGTACTGCAGTAGTGGAAAGTGTTGATTTGATTAAATCCAAAAGTTGAGATCTATAAGAGTTGGCTCTATTTATCAAGATGTAAAAAAATGACAAGTTCAAATACAGTATGATATGGTACTAGATTTAACATAACACCCCACGTGTTTTCTTCCCTGAATATGGTCGCAAAAGTAGTAAAACTAGTCCCAAATGGTTTGTTTGAAAAGGAGAGAGAGAGAAGACAATAACAGGAGGTATAGCTGATTGTTTTTTTTTTTAACTTGCCTGTAGGCTGGCTACGTCCCATTTCAACCAGACTGGAAATAGGGGAAATAGCCTTCTGCCTTTTTTTTTGGCTTTTGTTCCTTTGTAGTCTCACTAGCTCGCTCACATGTTCCTTTCTGACTCTCTCCATCTTTAAAAAGCCCTTTTATCTTCTCTTTTTTACCTGTGCCCCAATAATACTTATCACTTTAAGTCATCTGTAAAACACACATTTTCCCCATTGGCATAATAAAATATTAATGCCTGTATTCATAATGAAACGTATGCTGACGCTGTCGGGTATTATTTGTGCTTGAAACATTCACATAGATTTTTGTGAAATTAGAAATTTATGTTGAGCATTTTAATCTCTGTTCATCAAAATAATACATTTTGAAGTTTGTCCAGTAAAACTAAATTCTTATATATAAATGGCTTATGTTTAACTATAAACCTGGGCCTCCAGTACAAAAGGAAACAAGTGTGAAAATGCAAATTGGACCAGGTCTATATCTGCTCTCGCCCTTCCACCACTTACCTGAGGCCTGAGTCTCAGCTCAAACATTACAAGACTGTGTGACACAATGACAAGATGGATTATTATTACTATTATTATTGTAATGTGGCCATGTATCACAATGATAATATTACCATGTTATGTCAAATCTCTGTTTGTTTGCCCACAAACTCCCACACAAACAGGAGTTGAGACACTGAAATTGGCACTGAAAGATTGGTCACTGAAGATGCTTACCTATATCAGATATCACAACTTAATCATGTTGCCTAGCAACCACCTACCAATGGGTTAAAATGACCAATTTGTATCATTTACTCACATTTAAGACCTTATAAAACACCTCATTTGTATTTCATGACGGCAAAATCAAATTTAGCAAATGTTGCACATTTTTGACATCTCCAAATTGTGACATTTACAGCATCAGTATTATAATATTACACTCACACATTAGCTTGTACCATAAATTGTATTGTATTTATGGAATACACCAAAAGTTTACCGTTGCCTACAATATGAATGTACTCGCAGCAATGTGATTTCAAGTCATGCAAAATTAGTCCAGGATACAAAATCAGACATTTTTTCCAGCATCTCATTTTATGCATTTTTGTCAGGTGCATGTTATAGACATATGTAACTAAACCACAGCACATGTAAACAGTGCTAATGAGTGCAGTTGAATGCTTATTTTTTTAGAGAATCCATGGTTTACATGGTTCCTTAATGATGCATTTTGTTATATATAAACAAAACTGCCAAACTGCCTTTCACTGTTCTTGTAACAGTGACAATAAAAAAGCTATTCTATTCTATTCTATTCTATTCTATAAAAGCACTCCCAGATTTATTTATCTATTTATATAAACATCTAACACCACCTTTTTTTAACTTTTCTCATTGTGATTAAGTTTATGAATTTGCCAGCAGCACAATCAGGTCAACCGTTACTGTAGCATTGGCAGGTACTTGTTCATTTAAGGTGTTGCTCTGCAACTCTGCAATCAAAATAGTGATGCATAACATGAGCCTTAAGCTTGAGTAAGTTATGAAACAGCTGATAATCTGTTGGTAAAGTTTGATAAATCTTACACTAGAGGTTAGAATAAAATAAAAGGCCTTTATTTACCATTGTTCTTTTTAGATTTAATGTACAAAACCCAGACTTTCTGAATCTGCTTTTGAGAGTGGTGAGAGAATTGGTACACTAGAATGCTCAGCCATGGCACTGACTACTTATCACCGTCATGATATCTGTTTTAGCATATGAAATAAAAGGTATAGTCATATTAATGAGGATGAAAATGTAATTATCATAGGAGGTGGTTCATAAGAAACAATGCAATGGTGTGGTATGTACTCATCATTTTGCTCAATTTTTTATTCTGGCTCAAGAATTTGTGTGGTGCCTCTAAGAGTTTCTAATCAAAAAAGGAATAAAAAACCCAAGAATTGAATTTTACTGGCATTAACTGGAGCACATCTCCAGTGAATCACAAGCAGCAGCAAAAGTAGAAAGCAAAATCTCAGAAATTTGAGATATCGCAGTAAACTGTTCAACTTATCAGTAAAATATACTGCAGAAACGACAGGAAAGATGAAGACATTTAGTAGCAAAAATGTTCTTTATCATTTATGATTCTTTTTGTTTAGCCTCCTCATAATGAGCCTCTCGTTTATACAAATGTGTGACAGCAGACATCTCTTTAGGTGTTTTCACAAAGGCACATCATCATTCTTCAGCTTTTACATCAACCTTCACAGACACTGAAGACAAAAAAAGTAAACAGAAACCCATACTCAAAACGCTTAATGTTCAAAACCTGCAGCCTAGACAGCAGAACAGATGGAGCTGTGTGGGCTGATACATGTGTTTGACACACTGGATATGTGCTTGGACTGAATGTAAAAATGATAGCAAATATGCATGCATAAGCACACACACTCAACTCAAAAAGCTATAAGCAGCGTGTACATAAAGTACAAACTCTCACACTTGCACTGACATAAGTTGCGCTGAGTCAGCTTCTCCAGTTCGGTTTTCACTATGTCTGTGCTAAGGGAACCAGTCGGCCATCTGTTGACCTAATGAGCTGACTCCACCAAAGCAATTCAACAGCCCAGATTTACTTCTCTAATAATTCCCTTATTCACAGTTCCAAAGTTCCAGAGCAGCAGTGCTTTTGCAAACAATTTTTGGCATGTTTTGTGCTTTAATTTTATTTGTTCTGTGTGTTTTTTTTTTTATTTGCTCATCATGCAAGTAAAGCTGGTCTTGTAAACTGTTCAATTATCAGTCAGTCATCTGAACCGCACACTTCTAAGCCTTTAAAACCAAACATAGACTCATCTTCTGCATAAAGAGGTTTTGTGAAATACTGAAAGAAATACAGTATTTTGAAGGTGAGTACAGATTTAAGACGTAGTTTTCAGTTAACATATGCAATGATAAAAATGTATCTCATGCTCAAGGACCTTAAGTATTAAGCCCCTGAGTTGAACTGAGCCTTGCCAGAGGCTCAAACTTTCTCCCTTAGTATCCTGACACATTATATAAATAAAATTCTCTTTAAGTACCTTAAAAGTATAAATATTTCAGACTCTAACTTGGCTTTAACATGGCTACACTTCTGTACTTTATACACATTTGTTTACTTCACTGTTATAGCTTTGCACTGCTACAGTATTTAAAAAATGCTTTTAAATGGATTAGGACTGATGGAGAAAAATATGCTATTGGATTATCATCCAGTGCATTTTTCTTCACATTTCCACATAGGCCAGTTGTACGGACAGGGCAAGACTCAACCCACTCAAACAGGGCATCCTGCCTACTAAATCAAAGGTAAAATAAAAATAAATAAATAAATGTGAAAAGGCAGCAGAAAAATTACAAGAATGATTGCAAATGTCTGATTGGGTGAGCAGCTTACTGCCACTTCCAGAGTTTCCCACTGCAGACAAAGATGTGGCACAGAGATGCAATAAAAACAAACATAGAAACAAAAGAAGCACATACACAAAAGCATGATCTACTTCAGTTAACTCAAGTAACTTTTTTGTTCTGTCTAAATTTCACTGTATTTCCATTTTACCTGTTGTAGCTGTTTTTGAGCTGATTAGCTCTCCTCCATATGGGTAACTGTTGATTCCTGCAGTGACTTCTATTCTAAAGCCCATGGGTACTATTCTTAATTTAGTTTAGATGGCTTGTGTATTATGCTTATTTTCATCAGGGCTCATATTTTTAAAAAGAGACAAGAACTTCTGAACAGGGACCCAACTCAGCTGCTCTGACCTCCTGACTTTGTCTCATCCAGGTTGCCTAAGGTTTATTTTAGCTGCACCCTCAAACATAGCAAGCTAGACTCAGCCCTGTTTTTCACTACACAATAATCTGTGATTGTAAATATGTAAAATTCAACAAGGCCAGTCTAGCCTTAATCTGCTAGCCTCAAAAAACAAGGTCTTAGCTACAAGGCTAAATAATTTTTCCTCCTGTAGAGAGTGAAATAAATAAAATGACGGAAGGAACCTCTCAATAGGTGACACTCATCAAGTTGCTCTTTTTACAGTAGACACCTGCTGGATTTGAATGTGAAGGAATTCTATCGAATATTGATAAAAATGTTGCCTCATTAGAGTGATAAAACTTAATGATCTAAAATGCATTTGAGAGCATTCATTGCTGTTACTACCTATTGTGTAATTAAAAATGCAAGTGACATAAAAACACAGTGACAAAAGAAAAGTGTTTTACAATGCTAAAGAGAAAAAAAAAAAACTTCGTCAAACTAAACTTTTAGCCATAAAATTTAAATTGCAGTCCTGTCTAAAAAAAAACAAAGGAAGTAAATGTGCTGTTGAAATTAGTTACATAAAATGCCAAGATTCAAAACTCCAAGACAAAAAGCCAGACTTAATTCCTGACAAACCATATTGTGGTCTTGGCTTAACTGAGCTCATTTAAGCCGCACAGGCCCTGTACTTGATCAATCATAGTCCTCTTTGGACTCAACTAGCTGGGTGTGAGTAATGAGCCTTCATGCACATGCTGCACATAATCAAGTGGCATTAAAGAAAGCTACCCACTGAGCCCGGTGGATTTCCAAATACACAAAAGGTGTGATATTTTCTGTCATAACGTGCATAATGCAGCTGGCTAAGCCAAGTGTCCGTCTTTAGAACACAGCAAGAAAGAGGAAAGTGTATCTACTCAATCTATACAGCCAGCAAAGAGCTTATTGTAAAATAGATAATTCAGAGTCTTTATCTACACAGCAACTGCAGATTTGTGCTTCTAATTTCCTTGCCTCAGAGGTTTGGATAAGCCTGTGTTTATGTGCGCTCTGATTTCTGAGAAATCAAATGATAAAAAGCTTTTGATTCAAAGTCCAAGGGAAATCAAACACAGAAGCTGAACCCCTTCCCTTTCCCACTCTGTCAGTGTAGGGACATCACTTTTGTTTATGAGTCTGTGTGTTCAAGAGAAACAAATTGTTTAAAATAAATATATATGTATATATATATATATATATATATATATGATTTTCAATGCAGGATACAGTTTTGTCACATGAACTTGTCTACCGTTCTCTCCTTTTTGAACTCTCCTTTGGTCTCTGGTTCACTGTCTGCCTCTGACATCTGCTTCACAGCATTGTGAACGGGAGTTTTGGAGTGGTTTAAATGCTGAAATGGGTGCTGATAGGAATCTCGTGTATTGTGTGTTTGTGTGTGTGTGTGTGTGTGTGTGTGTGTGTGTATAAGCCAGTATTTTTTATGAACCCCGTTAGCTGTTGGCTTTCTTCAACAATGTGTCAGTCTGTGTCTAGTTAACGAAAACACACATACGCACGCACGCACTGAAAGCTTTCCGAGTATTCTCGCACCAGTCACCCATCTTCAGTGCATCCCACATCATGGAAAATTGGCTTCTGTCCGGCTCTTTCTTTCTCTCTGCGCCCGTCTCTGAAGTCTTTCTCTGTCTCTCTTTGCTGCAGCAACATGGCTTCTAGATGTGGCGATGTGGCACGTTAATCCACTGGTAAACCGGTGAAGAGGGATGCTCAGACATACCAAATCTAGATGTCGCAGATCTGAACTGTGCAGTTACTTTTAATTCCCTTTTGCACAAAAAGTTTGGATTGATGTCGTGAATTTGTTGAGACATCTCTAAATCTTTTTCTAAACTTGTGCGCTAAGTAAAATCAATACAGAAAGCAAAAACTAAATAACACCTCTACCCGCATGGGTTTGCCACTTCTTTTTCCATAAACAATCATTTTATGCTAATAATAGCTTCCTTCTGTTGTATGACTCTGGTACAGCTCTCTACGTCTAAAGAAATAATATGAATATGATATGATTATTATATAGAAGTCTTATATTAGAAGTATTTCTGTCAAATTAAAAATGAGGTGATAATAAAACTGTATATGTGTATAGATGGATGGATGTGTGTATTATAAAATCTCCTCAGTCAAAGCATCTGCTGTGCCCACTGTGGGAGTTTTATCAAATTTTCTCTGTGAACTGGCACATGCTGAGCAGTTTGTCTCGATTGCCTCGTAGGTCTTTATGTCACTGACATTACTGGCATTAAATGACGCACGCAGATGCAGCTGGAGTGTGTCGTCCCCACAGACTGTATATAAAGATGGACGATGCATCACGATGCAGCCTCCCACTGTACAGAAGTAAAGCCAAAATATCCTGGAAATTAGCAGGGCATTCTTGGACTAGTGGTGTTATTTGCAACCAGAGTCCATGCTCTTGAGTTCTGTATATAAAGTCTATCATTGTTTGCAGGCTGTTCAGTTCAGCAACATTTAAAGAAGACAAAACAGATCACTGAGACGTCTTCTATGGTTTATTTCCTACATATCCTCACATAGAACATGTGACCCTTAAATCTATCAGCTCAGGATTAAAAGTTACATACGTTGTAGATCGAATGAATTGAATATTACACTTCAAGCTTTGTTCATGCCCTTGTATTCGTACGGATAGGCCCGTCTTATACTTTCTGACATGAGATAGTATGTTCCGTCCACCTATATATTTGACTTCTGAGATTTAAAGATTGACTATTACGTCTTCTCGCGTTTTTCTTTTAGTGGAGAAAGGCTTGATGGAGAAAGCCTTGCAACTCTTTCACAGGCTTGTACAGAAAACTGCCGTGCAGCGCCATGTCCTTGGCCCGGCTGTGTTTGGTCAGGTAGTTGCTTAGATATAAAACCGTATGTTTTATCACTGCCATCATCAGGTAAGATACTGCACTCGACTGGATAAACACAGGGATTAACTAATAGACTGCTGGCAAAGAATCACCCTGGCTCCGTCTTTCTTTCTGACTGTGCCTCCTTCTTTCCCTCATCTTGCTTTTTCATCTCTTTCTGTCATCTCTTTTGGCTCTTTATCTACCGGTGTGCATTTGTGTGTGTGTGTGTGTGTGATATCATTCAGTGACACCTGAGAGGTCCACAGTAGGTCCAGAGAGAAAGTAAAAGGTTGGGCAGACAAAAAGACTGAAGACAGAGTTGCTCCCCTTACCTTCATCTCTATCTCCCTGTCTTGTTTCATTTCAGATGTACTGATCAACCAGGACTTTCTTATTTGGAGATATAGTATTTATAGCTTGAGCTGTGTCTTCCCATTACAGCCACAACTAGCCCTGCTGCTTTCATCCAGGAGAATCTGCTGAAGTAACTCCTATATTGTTCAATCATTTTGATTTGTGGGAGTCAGTATTTCCCCTTTAATCCACCACCGAGTTCTCTGCTGCTCTTTTGTTTCTTGTTTCTGTTTCTTTTGTTTTGTTAACTTGACACATTATGAGGAACATCATGTACTTCTCCAAAGTGAGTAGTCTCGTCAGCTCTCTCAGTTTGTCTTTTTCTCTCCATTTCAATCTTTTCCCCTCTGGTTCCACTCCCTTGATTGAAAGGGTATGCATGGCTGGCACAAAAAGAAAGAAGGAAATAGATAATGATACCAGACAGCATTGTGTGGAAAACCTTGACCTCTCACGTACCCAATCTGTCTCTCTCTCTCTCACACACACACACTCACAGACACAGAAACACACCACACTTTCTCCATCCATGCTCAGATTCTTATTTAATTATAAAAACATCATGCGTGCTCTCTTACTTGGCTGCTCCCCACACTTGTTTAAACCAACCGTATCATGTTAGTATGCGCATACTGCAAGCTTTTACATCACACACAGACTCACACATCTTACCATAAGCTGCTTGATGACTTTAAATCTTCTTCCAATTTCCATGTCCTGTCAGAGACAAATTATTATCCACAGAAAAGAGAAAAGTCAAGTGGTCCTCTCTCCAGTGTCATTGTTCATATCAGTGTATAACTTTTTACCCTGATGATATCAGAAATTTAGTTTACTTTACACATGAATCTGAAAGTGGGAAAGTAATTTCCCACAAATAAATCAGCTGAAATCCTTCTAGTTACCTGTAAAGTTGGAGGTACATATTTGGAAGAAATAACAAATTGCGTAGCTTTGAATTTTGCTATATATACGCACATGAAACCTTAAGTATATGCTACTGAGCATACTGTTATATCAAGATCAAGATTAGCAGTTGGTTCATTTTCAAGAAGGAACAACTTTTAAAAGTCATCAAATTGGAAACTGCTGTGCAGCTACTGTTTGTTTCCCGTTGTAGCCTACTTACCTTGTTTCTATTTTAAGATCTCATGTTTGTAATGAAACCGCCCTGGGAGTCCAGGCTGCAAATCTCCAGGGAACTGATTACTCACATACTCACCTCACTCTCCTGGCTTTTTGGTATTATTGTCAGTTTGTGGAGGAGTGTTAAAGGTGTGTGTGTGTGTGTGTGTGTGCGCGTATACAGTATATATATGTGTGTGTGCAGTTCCTCAGATTGTTCATCAGCAGTAAGTAAGAGGTCTGTGTCACATGCACCAAAGGGGGCAAACTATCAAACCTGCAGTCCTCCACTGAGAGTGTCAAGCACCAACTTAACCACATGTTGGTCTGACAATGTGATGCAAAAGTTGGCCAGCATGCAGTGGAGCAATCTAATAAACAAAGTTAGCTAACATTTAACAAACTGGGACATCCACCACAAATGTTCTGAAGAGGAATGCTGTGAAATGGAATGGACTCTAAACATTAGCGATTAATAGGCGCTAATGTCAGTAAACAGCAGCGTTTTTAGCAACAACAACTATATGAACCATATATGAGACGACACACATTAAATCGCCTGTTAGATTAATATTGATATTAATTAATATTACTTTTGTGTCTGAGTTGGATATAGAGTTATGAGGTGATGGAAAACTTGTACTTGTGCAAATATCTATCATAACCTCTAATTCTTTAGTTTAACCTGAGCCAGTAACATTAAAGTCTTCATACTAAACACACAGGCATATTGCATAAGTCTTTACAAGAAATGCCATGATGGAGCATTTTGCAAATGCTAATATTTCTTTCCAAACACTTACATGAAGATGACTTCAAGCAAGGACAAGTTTCACCATTGCTAGTCAGCTGCCAACATCTATTACATTCTCAAAGTCAGCACCATGAGTTTTTTTATTTAATTATATCTTTTGGGACATGTAGCTGCTTTAAAACCACTGGATCTGTTTTTCACAATGTGTTGTTAAAACATTTGGAGATAAAGTATCTGAATTTCAGGAGCTGGACCACGCCTCCAAACGCGCTCCTTCCGGTTCTCATCTATTCATTCTCGTTTACGTGCCCCACCCTCCCTGCCCTTTTTAATTCTTTAACTTCTTCACTTCTATTTAGTACATGGGGATCGGCCCGGGAGCCGCCGCCAGTCAGCTTCGAGGCCTTCCCCAAACATCAGCTCAATTCATGTCCAAGCCTTTGTCTTTATCTTAACCTTTATCTACTAAAACGCTGTCAAACATAAAATAAGGACGTGGGCCCAGCAAGTGAAACATCTGTTTTATTAGTTATTTGCAATAGTATTAGCATTTTCTCAATAGCCTTAACGAAAACTAAAAAGATATATTTAATAGAGTCTTGCTTGAGATACTTGTACTGAATACATACTTGTTACTGCATACTCAGCTTTCTCAGAATTAGCCACACAGATCTCAGCTCTTCTACTTTATTTGTGCAGCTATCTCTAAAAAGTGGCACATTCACCAAGGAACTGTTATCAACTATATCTCTCATCAGTTCTTCCTTGTTCGTCATGTCTGCCTGCATCCACTGAATAATTTCATCATCAACCGATGTCCGACAAGAGATGCAACAGATGGAAGACACACACATGTTCCTGGATGCTTAAAGCAATGTTGATACTATGCTGATTTCAGATGAGTGATGTAAAATTATGGCACTTTTAAAAACAGAAAGCCAAGAGTTCATTAGAATTTTTCATTATTCATAATCACACGGTTGACTCAGAAACCCGCAGTCATGCCTTCTTCTCATCAGCATGTCTAAACAATAATCATCTGATGACTGAAATTACAGATCCAGTACCTGTCCACCAAATGGTAAAGAGCTGTCTGATGTGATGGGTGATCTTTGCATCTCCTTCCTCAAAAAGGAAAACTGCTGCCATTGTAAATATAGCGTGGAGCGTTCATCGAGAATGCCTCTGCTTGTGTTGTTATAAACATCAAAGAATAATAACGTGTGTTTCCAAAGTTATTCATGTAGTCCCCGATTGGAAATTGCAGCAGCTATTCACTTTCAACTGATGGTCTGATTTTGCCGAAGGCTGTAATCAAGGTCTCTCATTGCTCTATTTTCGCACAGTACACTAAACCGTTCAGTATGCACTTTGGCTTGTACTCTTTCACTCGTTTTATTTATTCACTAAAAGCCTGGTACTGAAATGTGATTAGAAAGAAAATAGCAGAAACATGAGGATGAAAAATAAAAACATCTTGAAAATATGCAATTGTCTAATACACAATAGAGTTAGAAATTACATTTGGACTCTGAAATTTAGCCAGGCTTCATTTTATTAAGTCAAGAAATTTGGGAGAAAAATTCTTTAACCAATTTCAAATCACATCACAGTATAATTTGTACATGTCATTGCTTCTAAAATTACACGCTCTTACAAAGAGTACCAATGCAAACACGCAATTGATGCGCTAGTGATGCATTTTTATGTTTTTAAAATGTAGTGTGTGGAATAAGACCTACATATACACCACTGCATGCACACTTTAGGTGTCTCTGAAAAACTTTTATAGGTCAATTTTCAGAGTGGCGTGTTTAGTGAAGCTATCTGTGTTTCCAAAAGGTGTCAGATTGGCTGAAAGGTCAGCTAGATCGCAAGACAAAGAAGAGCACTACTGCTTACCTCTGAAGTTACAAGCCAACTTCTGCGATATTACCCTCTAAAATGTTCTGAAACCAGTGCACATGATTCAGAAACTCTTTTGTCTTCATATTCATAATTTCCTGCTGAAATTCAGGACTCACCAGCCTAAATAGATAAATAATTTAATGAAACAAGCATTCATAGCATCTAGCAATGAAAAAACATGCTGTGCAGCCACATTAGAGGGAGAATTCTTTAAATGGCCACACTTGAAGGATATGTTACAAGCTAGGATATATTTTGCTCCATAAAGTAAACATAAATGCATCCATCCAGTCATTTCAGAGAAGTTGATCTGGTCTCTTCCATAAACAAGAGATGTGGAGCATCCCACACTGCTTTTACAGAAAGTGTTTTTGTAGTCTTCAGGAGTACTTCTCCAGGCTTCTTGAAGGACAGTCCAAATCTCTTCTTTGAATCTTTGCTGCAGCTTGTGCTGTCATCATGATCCCTCACTGCTCTGGGGAGGCCAGTTCATGACTGATAGTGCTCCACTGTGTGTTCCTCCATCATTATGCTTTTACTGCACTGCCAGTATGTTTGGGATCATTGTCACACTGGTGAAAATGAAGCTGTTGCCAAGCAGACATTTTCTAAATAGTATCACATGGTGCATCAAAATGTGATGATGCTTTGCTGCATTCATAAAAACATCATTTTGTTTACACTGTTGTAGCCAGCTCTCCTGATCTCCTCCACGCATATTGATTTGAACCAAAGGTTCATCATTCTATAAGACATGTAGTTACTCATTTTCAGTCCATTTCTTTTGTAATTTGGCATACCTGTCAAATGTTACATTTCCTCTTTCCCTTCCTTAACAGTGGCTTCTTGACAGCCACTCTTACGCCCACTGGTTGGAAGGAGGGAGTAACGGGACAGCCACAATAATTTTGAGTCCTCTTAAAAGTGAAGAAAATTATTCAAGATTGTACAAAATGTGGAAAGGGACCATTAGGTTGTGTCTAACATAAAAGAACCTACGTGTCAAAATTACTTAGTCCTCTGACTCCCACCACAAACCTTTTACAAACAAAAGAACTGCTCCAGAGCAGCACCCCAGGTGTGCCAAAGCAAGGAGAGAGTGAGAATCTAACCACAGGTAAGTTTCCTTTATGGGAGAGTCCTCAGTCCTGGTTGGTCCTGGCACAAAGACATAACCTGCCATAAAGACATAACCTGCCATCTAGTTTCTTAAATGGAATAGGATTGAGTTAGGAATGACCATGATCCTAACAGGAAAACCAAATTTTTTCAAAGATAACTGACTGATTGAAGCCGGTCAGCACATAATTTTTAGTGGTCAAATTAGTGGGTTGGCAAACAAAGCCAAACACATTGCCTGGAAGTGTGTTGTCGCTGCAGTGAATGAGGTGGAGCAGAGAGATAGAACCGATCCACCGCAAGCTTGGACACTTCCCAAACTGCTAACGCCTAACAAAAATCATCAGGAAAGTCATGTTAAAACCTGACCTGGCTCAGACCTGGTCTAAAGGACTACCTATGCCTGGTTTTCTACTTTTCTTGACAAGTTGTCCTGAGGATCAGTGGTTACACACACACAAACAACACACAAACTTCTCTATCACAACTGGATGCTGCTTTTAAATGTGCTCTTCATGCTGTCTGTCTGCATGACAGTAAAGAGCTATTAGACAAGGAGCCAGTATCAGATGCAGATGTGCGCTGGAAGTTCGAACCATCAGTCCTCTGCTGCTGTGAAGCACGCAGCCAGGTACACACATGAACATTCACCTCACTTTTCATATTCCTTGTGGATCCCATGGAAAATAAATCCTGACATCAATCATACAAGGAAGCCAGAAGAGAGAAAATAAAATGTGTCCAGAGAAACAGAAGGCTGAAGGAAGGAGAGATTACAGTTGGAGGATAGGAGGTGAGGAGGGAAACAATGTGGGAGGGATCAGTAAAGAATTTGGTATATTAAAGAGACAAGTAAGAGCGAGGGTTCCGAAAATGAGAAAGGGAATAAAACTGGAAAACAAACCTTTAAAAAATCTGTGGGAATGAGACCATAAATACATAAATATCAAAAAGACAGATGGCATCTTGGAAAAAAACAAAAACAGTTCAGAGTTACTCTGAAGAACGGTAGGCTGGGACTGCGAGCAGGTGCATATGTTGCCTGGAAGCTGCATTATGAATTTTAATTTGTATTTGCTCATTAACCAAGTTGCCATATGACTTACAAGAGACTGAGTGGTTTCCTTGCGGGCAGCAGTGATGTAGTTTGTGTCTATATTGTAATTTGAAACAGCACGTTGGAAATTGGAGCTTTTACTCCGAGTGTATCCATGTTATTCCAGATCCATACCCCACAGTTTCACTCTGATTATGACTCAAGCTTTACAGTAATTATCAGAAATCAAATTACAAGGATGTGCACAAAGTTGGTGTGGCAGAGGAGGATGCTAGGGATAGAGTGAGATGGAGGCAGATGATGCGCTGTGGCGACCCCTAAAGGGAGCAGCCAAAGAAGAAGAAGAAGAAAAAGAAGAAATTACAAAATACTTTTTTTTTCATGACCGGATTCTAAGAGTAACAGTTTTGGATTGACATACAGATTGTGAGATATCAGCTCTGACATACAGATTTTCCAGTGACCCCCCTTTATACCGATATTTTAGCTTTTTTTTTGTTTATGTGTTTTTTTCCTGTGAAATATAAATAATAAGTTCAGTGTCTATATAATCTCTATGAGCCAAAAACTCAGACCTCAGCGAGCTCTAGATGCTCAGTTTCACACAATTTTTCTATTCTTGGCTCTGCATGATATAATTGAGAGTGGGTATAACTAAGATAGTATTTCACCACAGAAGCCCCGTCCAACAGTGCTACCTTTCTGTTTACAAGGGGCAGCCAATCAGAAGAAAGTATGTGTATATGAAATGAACTGAAGGGCCATTGTAGACCAGATAAGGATCATTGAGGAAGGAAGAAACAGCTCATTTCGAACAGGAAATCATGCCAACCTGCTCTAGTAGAGTAATAAATATATTAAGCTGGAAATTAATATAATGGCTCCCCTTTAAAGGGATTATTCCTCACCCTAGGATAACTAGTCAACAACAGAATGTATTTACAGTCTTTTGAGGCCTATCAGATCCTGCAGCACTGTTTCAGTTGCTTGTTCAGCTTGTGTTATTGTTACTGTGATAACCATTTCTTTGCCTTCCCTCTGTTCACTAAATTACAGTGCTGTAATAAAATAAAGGATGCTGAAGCTTTAAACATTGTTTCGTCAGAAACTAATAAGGCCCTCAACAGTTTAAATCCAGATTGTAGCCTGGTGGGGGAGAAATAATCACTTCCAGAGAATCCCTCTTTCTCGTGAGCATGCCACTGAAAATACGTGCATTACCTGAGCTAACGAGTCTAAACCTTTACGAAAGTCTAAATCATCTTTATTACACATATATGTTTTGTACTAATATGTGTGTGTGTGTGTGTGTCTGTCTGTGTATTTTGTCTTCAAAGGTTTATCCTGGTATTCGGATGTCTAGTTCTCTCTGTGTTTTCCACCATCCCTGCTCACCAGGAGTTCTCTTCACACTGCCTGCTCATCCTGGTAGGACACACAAGCAAACAACCACACACAAATGCACCTGCACTGACACCTACATGCACAGACACACACACTCCTACAAATAGTTGGACTCGATCAGTATGTGTCTCCTGGAGAGTGCTTATTGGGTTTACATTGTATGATTTTGTGATAGAGTCATGCAGTAAAATAACTGTGTGTGTGTGTGTGTGTGTGTGTGTGTGTGTGTGTGTGTGTGTAAATCAGTTTGTTAAATCAGTCAGTTTAACAGTGTGTACTTTGGACGTGCTTGAGCAGAAAACAAATCTGTCAGCTGAGATAGTGATAAAAAATTAAAAGATATTGCAAAAATAACACAAAACTGTTTACTTTTTGTACAGCAGAGATATTCTTGAAGTGCTCATGGTGAAGATCACTGTGGATGACTGACAGATCACACAGTGAACCGTTATACACAGTATAACCAATATTATATAACTACTTTTTGTTAGTGGAGCTGTAGTGGCATACAGTATTGTTTCTTCCTATTATTTGGATTTGTCCGATTTTTTTAAAGGAACGGCCATTTCCAGTCGTGAGACTTGCATGAGAAAAGTGAAAGGAAAGCAGATAGCTAAGGTTAGCATACGTTAAGCAGACTTTCTAAATCCTTGTAAAGCTCACTGATTAACATGGGGTATCCTGTTGGCTTACCCTGTTATACTGAGTTATTACTTTATAACACTTTTATGTAAGCACAGTCACCTTCTGGAGTTTTGTTACTTTTTTAACCTTTATTGGTTCATCTCTTTAGATTTTAGCTAAAAGCTGGCTGTGACTTTATATTTCATATATCAGAGTTCTACTAATCTTCTCATGTAGCCCTGTACAACAAGGATACTCTATGTTGAAAAAAGTATTTGTCCACACCTCATAATCTTTGAATTCAGGTCTTTACAGTCCCATTTAGAAATAACGCACCTAGCAATGCAGTCTGCCTTTACAAAAATCTGTGAATGGATCTTTTAAAAGAGCTCAGGGTTGGAGCACAGTACTGTAATAAGATCAGTAATAATCAGATCAATAATAATCAGTTTGTGAAGGTTCTTCCCTCCTAGATATTCCACGATCAAATGAAATGGTATAATTGCAAAGTTAAAGCCTTGATGGAACCATAGCAACTCGACCATGAAGTTACAGAGCGGGGTCCCCAAGTCCCAACGCTCTGCAGACTCCTTAACTGGAAATTTCAAAACCTCTGGCATTTACAGCAACAGCTCATTTACACCAACACAAAAACTGCACTAGGAGCATCATATCATGGGTTTCCATGGCTGAGCGTCTCCTGTAGCCTTAATATGGACATGGACCAGTACATTGACCACATTCTCCAAAGTAAAGTTTTTCTTTTCAAAGAATTGTTATAATTGTGACTCATTATCAGCATGAAAACAAATATTTTGGCAGGCTTTAGTCCAGGTGTTAGTGTCTACTTTGATGAGTCAAAGTATCTGCAGTAAAACTGTCTTTCTTATTACAGACATCTTTACTACCAAAGCAAGACAAGCAGAAGTTTAGCCATTAACTGTGTTAATGGCCTTGTAACACTGAATTATCACTGTAAGTCTGACTAGTGAATCAGTCTGCATTATGAAAAAAAACCAAGGAACTGGCACACCTTAATGGAAAACAGTCATTAACAATGTTGTAAATTGCACCTTTTCTTTTCCTGCCAGGAACATCAAATTGTTTCATGTAGTGACTATAAATTACCCTCATTAAAATGCATAAAGGAACAGTGATTATAGTGCAAGTGATGATTTTTTTTTTTTTTTTTTTTTTTACAGATTTACCTTTTTTTGACTTTTTAAGTCTATCTTTATGATGCTACGAGGTTCAAGCATGTGAACTATTGTGTGTGCGTCCTGTGAGAGTTTGTGATGATTGTGGTGTTTGACTGTCTTTATGATGCTACAAGGTTCAAGTGTATGAATTATTGTGTATGGATCCTGCAGGAGTTTGTGATGATTGTAGTGTTTGGCCTGGAGTACATCATCAGGATATGGAGTGCTGGCTGCTGTTGCCGCTATCGAGGCTGGCAGGGACGTCTCCGCTTTGCCAGAAAACCGTTTTGTGTCATAGGTAGGTCTGTGTGAAGATGTTGCTATGTAACTGTACAATTTATGAATGAAGCCATTCACAACTCCAAACAGTTTAATTGTGTTTGTATAGCGTTCTCTTAATATTTTCCCTGTGATGTTACACTATAATTTCTAATATAAACAGGTTGATAAGTGGGAAGTTATACTATTATTGCAACAATGTTGATAAAAACTTGTCTTTCCTTAGTAACTACAGCTATGGGTAGAACATAAAAACACACATTTTTAAAAGACTGCAGTTCTCAGTTCTTATTTTGGTGTTCAAGCAAGAAAAACGACAATATTCTCGGGAAATTCAGTGAGACAAAATACGTATGATATCTTAAAGCTGTAGATAGAGTGACAAACGAAGACTAATATATATAACATGTAAATCAAAGGAAACAAACCACTTCTAGCGAATCAGTAGTTGTTTTAAAGGTGACGGATGACGGGTTGGATGGCTTTAGAAAGTAGGTGAGTCAACCACAGTTCCTGTTACTAATATTGTGAAACCCATGACCTTTAATTTTCCCTCTTTTACTCCCCAGACATCATCGTACTTATCGCCTCAGTTGCTGTGGTTTCAGCTGGTAGCCAGGGTAACATCTTTGCCACATCTGCGCTGCGTAGCCTTCGCTTCCTTCAGATCCTGCGCATGGTGCGCATGGACCGTAGGGGAGGGACCTGGAAACTGCTTGGATCTGTAGTTTACGCACATAGTAAGGTAGGGCTTTTTTTTTTTTTTTTTAACAAAGTCATTTCAGGAGGGTATCTACAACTAAACTTATAGAGAGGTGTTTGGATCTGCGTCTGTTTGTCTAGATTACTAGGTGGCCTGATTTTGTAGGTTTGCTAACGGTGGGCGTTGCTACATTTGCTAACAACCCACCTCTTTTATTATGTGTTACAAATCACTGTTGTATGTTAATTAAACTAATATAGTTTAGAACATGTAATTAATTAATTATCTAAATTATTTCAAATATAGAAATAAGCCTATGACTGTTACTGCGGCTAAAGTGGAGCTGGCTTTAAACTACTTTGTATCAGACTTACTGGAATTACTGTTTACACAAACCTCAACTTAAAAGCTTGAAAGCATAAAGTAACTTTAGCTGTCAAAGAAGTCTAAAATGTGACTGGACATTTTACTTGCTCGTTCTACTGCTGAGCTGCCTCTTTGGACTGGCCCCAGTACCTACTCCAATAAAGCTGCAGTGTCACCTGCTTAAAAGGGCAGCAGAGCAGTTCGTCAGGGCCACTTTTGATTTAATGTGAGCAGCCTGCCGCCATTTCCGTAAACCTTGTTAGTGCTTACCGGAAAGATTGTACATTGGTCATTCTGCTCTTCTGGTTAACTACAAACACTTGCAGTTCATTCTGAGACTTTGGCTACTTCAGTTTGAGTTACTAAATATGTTTATTTAGTGCTCATCTTCAAAGTGTACCTGGGGACCGGGCCAGCGGTTAGCTTCCTCATCCAAATGTCACACATGTAGACAAACTGTTTGTTTAGACACATTCACTTGTGAATGTTTTTGGTTTTGCTACTGAAACATCTGTAAACTGTGAATATGAGGAGTCTCTTATGTTTGTTTCTTTGTTTATTTCTTCTTTAAAGCAACCATGGGCCCTTGGCTCTCCTCTTTTGTTGTGTTCTCTGTTAACACTGTTACTCATTAAAAGATTAAAATCTTGCCTTTAGCTGTTTCCACTGTTAATGTTACATCCCCTTATCCCTGGAGAGAGCTGGGGTCATTACAATTATAAATAAAAGCTGTGTGGACAGAAAAGGCACAGTTAATTAAAGTACAATTAATCTCACTTTTGTGCTGCACAAAAATTGACATTGTGTAAATATATTCCTCTACTGAATAACAAACTGTATATAACGGACGGGCTTAGCCGCCAAGTCATCGTCCCATTGTTTTGCGGACTAATGGATGATCCTTTTGAAGCTCCCAGTTTGTGTTTTGGTCATTGCTAATAACAAATAACAGTTGAATTTGAAGAATATTTTAGCTAGCAACAAAGTACTTTAATATCAACTTTACTTTGTATGGGACTATCACTTCCTTCTGTGCCAACATCCTTCTGTAAGACTTGAAACTTGCAGTGAGATTTTACATCAGCAAAATGAGCTAACTGGAAACTGTCACATTTATTTAAAATAGCATCAATGCAATGTTGTTGAGTTGTTATATGGCACCTGACAATCTGTTAGTGCTAGTTTTTAATCACCATTTTCACAGGTACTTTATAAAGTATGCTATTACTGTTCTGTTTGATATATTATATGCCGATGTAATTTCTTTTATTTGCCAGTTGCATGTACTCCTGATATTGTGACCATCCTTCTAGTTTATACATTTATGTTCATATTTATTTTGTGCTGTATTCACTGTTGGTGCAGTGAACTTTAAATTGACCACATTTTCATTGCAAAATATAGCTGTTTTTTTTCTCCTTACAATAAACCAAGTTGAAAAGTGGGGGAAAAGATAATAATGTTACTTAATGACTTATGTGGCGTGGTGAAAATCTCAAAAGGGAGCGATTATATTCAAAAGGAAACTATATATATCTTTCACCATGTTTGCAGCACAAGGTTAGAAATCATCTTTATGAAAATATAAAGATCTTTTATCTGTATTTCTTGCAGGAGCTGGTGACTGCCTGGTATATAGGGTTTCTGGTGCTGATCTTCTCCTCCTTCTTGGTCTATCTGGTGGAGAAAGAATTCAACAAGGAGTTTGCGACCTACGCCGATGCTCTGTGGTGGGGCACGGTGAGCACATGGAGATGCACACTAACCTGGCACACGGCATGCTGTAAAACGCAGCCGGTTAAAATGATCTTAGTCCAACTGTAGGGTTTTGAAACTGTTTTGAAAAAGCTTTGGACTGATTAATTGATTTTATTTCAGTTTTCATGGACCAAAATAGTACAAATCTTTTTGTCCAAGCCCCCAATCTCTAAAGCTCTTTGCTAACATTATTAATGAGACAGTCCTGTTTGTGACATCCTAAAGTCTCAGCTAAAATAACCAGAACTTAATTGAATGACAGCTGAATCATTTTTATTAACTCTTAAAATGAACTCTTTTTTCACATGCAAAAAATAAAGAAAACTTTTGCAGCAGTGACATATTTCTTTTCATAGTTTGTCTGTGACCTTAATGACACATCCAATACAAAAACAAGGAAGAATGGTCTTTAAATTCACACTTGGCTGGCTATGCCGCACTGTTTCCTCCTTTGAAAATATGGACACAGACAACACACAAACAAGAAACGGCCCAATCAATAAAGTCAATTTTCTCCTGCGGCCAGGTGCGACTGGCCTATTCGGCTTCTGGGAATGACACACCATGGTCCCACATGCTGCGACCTTGGAGAAGATTCTGTCTGGTGGACACTAAAAGCTGTGGTATTATACTTGCTAAAAGCTCAAGTTTAGATACATTTAATTTTAAGGTGAAAAACAATAGTTGCCAAACAGAGATCTAGAAGCCAGTTTCACAGATTTAGAACCTGCATTTCACACAGCTTTCGGAATGCTGAGGATATTTTCCTTCACACTGGTTAATCTTTTATTCCCTGGTTGGAAAAATATGAACATTTGGGAGATGCACAGCGTGCCATTCAGCAGATGTTGGTGTTCTTTAATTCTGTTTAATAAGTGCATTTGAGAAATGGGTTTGAAAGTCATTAACTCTTGTCTTTACCGGTTATTGAAGATTATAAAAATTATTAATATCACTTATATTTGGAAATTCATTTGAAATTAAGTTTAACAAATGATACTATAGCCATGTCGTGGTACCTTAAAGGCAAGACGTTTTTGTTAAATGTAATAAAATGGTGTGAACTGCTTCTGTGCACTTTTCAGTCTTTGTAAGAATATCAGAAGTAAATCCAAAAAGCAGACAGTACATAAAAGTGCACATCTCAGTCTCTACTTCTACTTGTACACTTTTGCAATACTCTGAATGTGATGCATGCTTTGATGTTTATATCTGTTGTGTATATGAAAGCTTTGAGTCTCTTTTATTTCAGCGTGCAAAAATATAATTTCCTTCATCCTGTGAGTTAAATTGTATAAATAAAAGTTGCTATGATTATTTGAGTAGTGTCCTCTGAACTTTCAGATCACCCTTACAACCATTGGCTACGGTGACAAGACCCCACAGACGTGGACAGGGCGGTTATTATCGGCGTGTTTTGCTCTGCTGGGGATCTCCTTTTTTGCCCTGCCAGCTGTGAGTAAAACATCGTGGCACAATGACTCATTACACTTTCTGTATTTCTTCAAAATAATCTGTACATATTACACAAATAAGAGCAGGCGCTTTTTTCTCCATGGTGAATTTTCTTCAAGTTTAAACTCAATGTGTGTCTTTGTTTTCTCCACATAGGGCATCCTAGGTTCAGGCTTTGCCCTGAAGGTGCAGGAGCAGCATCGACAAAAGCACTTTGAAAAAAGGAGGAACCCAGCTGCCAGCCTCATCCAGGTAGATACTCAGACATGCAGAGAACAAACACACCTCACCTCGACTGATTTTTTTTTTTTTTTTCAGTAGAAGCAGCTGAGTGCCAGTGTGAATAGAAAAAAAATGTTTCCCTTTATGTGAAAATGTTCATGGATTTGTGTGTAGTTCACGTCCGTTTTGCCTGTTTTTAAATAAAAGCATGAGTGTGTCCACTCTTTACCCTTTGTTGAAGTGCAGGTGTGCATCACTTCTATTACTGTAAGGGTGTTTCATTAAGAGCGCACTTAATATGAGTGTGTGTGTGTGCGCGTGTGTATTATGCTCTTCTCGGCCTTGTCAAGGTGTGTAGTTGGTGATGACTAACAGTGTGTGAGGCACACTGCCGACTCTCAGGTCCAACTGCAACACACACTGCTGGGATTTATGAGCCGTTTCCATGGCGATCATTCCCTGGGCAGACGCTCCTTCAAACTATCACTTATTGTAATAGACAAGACCAGCTGCATTGCTTGCTAATGAACAATAAATATCTGCTGTGGAGTGTGTTCCCTGAAGTGCGCAGCTAAATGTGTGTGTGTCTCTTTTTTGCATGTATTTGTGAGACTGCATGTGTTTGTTTTTGTGTAGGCGTTTGTCTGTTCTGTCTACCTTCTCCTATCTTACGAACTACCTTGCACTACTTTCTGAAATTTTCCGGTCAGTAATGAAATCCAAACTCGAACGTCTGAGTCTCACACTGCTGTTTCGAATGTTGTTCTAATCTGTATCAGTTATGATAATATGGTAGTATCAAGTTCGCCAACTGTTAGACACAGCTAGACAAAAACTTCCTCACACTTTAAGTCCAAAACTCTACTGCTGACCCAGTTTTAAAACTACATATTTGGAAGTGGAAATCTGGAAATCTAAATTGTTACCCAAGCTGTCTGTCATAATTTGCATCTGTTTCTTAATGAAGGGGTTTCTATAGTAGCCTGACAAGATCTTTCCCTTTCCGAGGATATCTACAAATGCGGCCAAGAAGTCTTCCATTTTCTTCCCTCATTGTCCCATATCCGCTGTCAGTCGTTTGATGAAGCAACCGAGCGATCATTGTCAAGCTTGTAAAGAACTATCTCATAGTAATGTAAATATGTCAATCAAACTAAACCAAAGGAAATCTAAAGCAGCATACGAACAATGGAAACTAAACTTCACTGTTGGTCTTCACATGCAGCAGTCTGGTCTTAATATCAACCTGATAGCTCAGGGAATGCTGCTGTAATTTCTTTATGTTCTAAATAGAATATATGTAGGTGCATATCATGTGTTTTAGTGAATAATTAATGGTAACATTAAGATACAATTTCTTAGATACTTTACCATCTGTTTGACAGCATCTTCCTGATGAAAATAAATGAATAAATAATTAATAGATAGCATTTTGCATCCACTTTATTCTCACTGTATGCGCACACATGGTATGGGTGCTTTTCCCTTCCAAATAAGTAGTCAGATGATATGGGTAAAGTTTTCATAAATATTTACAAGACTAATTCATTAAATCAATCCACTGCTTTGTCTGATCTCCTTGTTATGTATAAATATCTGTTGTTAGCATAGACGAAATCCAGTTGGAGTCCAACTGATCCTTAATAACCCACTAAGTGAACAATTAATCCAGTGTGTGTTGGTCTTGTTCCTCTTTTATTGGCTGTGTATCAAGTATCTGGTCACTGTCTGTTATCTGCCAAGTTCATAACATTTTCCTCAACAGGTAAAAGGAAACTTGGAAGCACCTGTGAAGTGTTAAATATGTGGACGGCGTCATTACTCTGTCTGTCGCTTCACTCCCCTCATCTCACGCAGTTCTCCCTGCTTTTAATCGCTATTTTCTGTGTGTGCACAACAGAATATTACCACTGTCCTCAAGCCTTCGCAGCTGGTCAATTCTAAATTTCAACATCTGTCATAGCCGTTTTGCCAAATAACTTTTCGTGTAATTTTCAGAGCAAAATTGAATCTATAAATGATATTAAAGTGTCCGCGTAATAATCAGAAGCCAAAACTGACTAGCATTTGGCAGGTGGTCAGTGTTAATTTTCCATCCTGTCTGTGTGAAGTGTTTATATTTGGGTTTTCCAAGTCATGTCTCAAATCTTGTAACCATACCTGGCAAGTTTGACGAGGCCGTAAAGTAAATTATGGTTGACGATGTAAAGAAAGCAACCTTTAAAAGATAGGTGGCAGACAGCTTGTGGCCTCATCAGTTATTACTTTCGAATTAGGTTCACTGTTAATCTGACATAGAAGACTGTATGACCGGCTCAGTTAAATAAGATGATCTATAAAGAGTACTTTGTGTCCATCACTGGCTGTATGACAAAGACCCTAAACACACTGATGTCTCATTCTGCCCCACTGTTACAACTTGCTGATAACTTTACCAGCAAACACGTGATTTCCATAGATGAATTCAAGCATTCCATCGCATTTAATATTCCTCCTGCACTGAATTTAGAAGGTGTCCTAATCTTTTAGTTTAGCCTAAATGCCAAGAAGCCATTTAATTTCTGATGTGCAATCACCATAGCGACAGAGAGCAATTAAGTCCATGCACAGCTAAAAGGAAAACAATTCACGGCTCTCCACACTCTTTGTATTAGGTGGCTGTGCCTCCTTGTCACTTCCATCTGCCAGCAATAAACTGATAAATGCAGTAAAAAGCACTGATAAGAGCAGATGTTTGTGTGGATGTATTACGACAGGCTAAAGAAACCCAAATGTTTTTTAAAAGCTGCTGAAATTAAAAAAATAAATACAGGAATGACTGAACTTTTTATAAAGACAACATTAAAAGGAAAAATAGGAAAACTGAGAGTCAACATGCTTATTTAGGTAGAAGGCACATTTCTCACTGATAGGTCAAATACAATCTGGTATATTCCTTCAAGGTAGGTCTCCAAGATTCTTTCTGTAAGAAATTTTTAATTTTATTATATTTCTTATAGCCAACTAGCATTTCCTACAGCTAATAGCCATATGGTGCTAAAATAATCGCTTGACATTGTAAAATCCAGCAAACCTGTTGCCGTTTGTTAGCATTTCAGCCCATGTTTGCATTTTATTACAGATATGTTTTAGACATATATAACAGATTGCACTCTGTCTCTGTAGTTTAGCATTGCTTTGACATAAGTTTAAAAACTCCTTGCCTAAGTAGAAGTTAATATGGGATCAAATTAGAACACTGGTTTCACACTTTTGTTCATATTTAGAAACTATGTCAAATTAACTAAGTGACTGTAAATGACACAATCCACTCTTCATATCTGTACTGACAACCTCCAAAATAGCTGCCAGGTGGTTACAGACTTTTAAACTGGAAGTTACGTTTTCACCTAAACCTCAGTCTATTTTTCCTCACCAAGTTTGTGTCATTGCCTTTCTGTGTCATTTATGTGTGTTCGTGCGTGTGCACATGTGAATGTGTTTGTGTCTTGTCCATCTCTGCTCCCTCCCCCACCCAGGCAGCTTGGCGTATGTACTCCACCGACGGTGCTCGTCCCTACCTCAGAGCCACCTGGCACCACTACCAAAGCGCTCTCCCCCCCCTCAGGCATGTATCCCCTCCACCAGCACCACCACCATCACTGCCCCACCTCCCTTCAACATCCCCCAACCGCACCGCATCAACACTCCCCCCAAAAACTAATCAGGTTTTTCTTTTTCCCTCCTCACTTTTCTTCTCTCACTTCCTACCCAAACTATATGATCCTCCCTCACCCCTTTTTTGCTCCGTTTATTGTTCGATTTATCATTACTTTATTTATCCTGTTGACTCTGCACGTAGTGTGTCTGGCGTAGTTATGCTGCTGATGAGAACTCGGTTTCCATTGCTACCTGGAAGCCTCATTTGAAGGCGTTGCATACCTGCAGCCCCGCCAAGTAGGTAACAACTTACAGACTTACAATCATGGCCTCTGCTGCTCAGCCCTCCTTCTCATCTTTTCCTCCTCACCTGGTGTGTGTTCACCTCCTCTGGTGTAACCTCGGCTGCTGTTTCATTGCATAACTCATTGTTATGAATCATTGTAACATTCTTTTTTCATAAGCATACCAAACTCTGGAATGTTTTGCTGATGGCATAACTTTCACCATCCTCAGATTCACACATAAGATTTGTCAAATCTTATGTGTGCAACATATATGGTTGCTGATGTGTTTTATTAACAATTTATCTGATGATTGTGTACATTTTGTAAATATTTAGTGCTGAAAATGCCTGGCAGACAGGTTAAAAGAAAATGCAGGCAAAGGTCATTTCAACATTAAAAAGAAAGAAAGTACTTTTTTAAATTTTTAGACTGTAGCACAAATTTAAAAATATTAATATTCGGCATTATGAGATGCCATTAATTCAAATTCTAGCTGACTTGATGTTTAATGAAACCCCGAATTCAGCCTGGGTAAAATTAACACATTACTTTCAGCAAAGTCAGACAGAATTATTAAGCTGGCATGGATATGAGGGAGTTTTGCGATGTACTAATATTTGTTTTGTCCTGCATTTTTGAAGCTGTGCCATTATACAAGCAGTCTTGTGAAAAAAAGGTTCCACACGACTGTATGCAATCCTGTTAAAAAAGAAGTACACCCCATGATTCAGAGAACCGCCTTCAGAAACAGTAGCTTAAGTTAATCATTTTCTATTCACTGCCTCTTACATGTTTTTCAGAATTTTTCAGTTTGGTGAGGTTTGTGGGCATTTGTTTATAAATCCTTGAGGTGACAGTTGTTGGGATTTGGCGCTGTGTGAATTGAATTGAATCGTTCATTCACGTTGAAGTGTGGACTTTGACTACAACACCTTGATTGTTTTCTTTTTCATAGATTTACTTTGTGCTTGGCATCATTGCACTGGCGCATGACCCAGTTTAGGGTAAACTTTATCTGTCAGACAGATATCCTCATGTTTCACTCAAGAATACTTTGGTATACCTTATGGTCAACTCAATGACTGCAAGTTGCCAAGGTCACTATCATGCTTGACAGTTGGTATGAGGTATTTGTGCTGATATGCTGTTTGATTACTGCAAACATGGCACTGTGCATTATGGCCAAACATCCCCACTTTAGCCTTGTCTTTCCAAAGACATTGTTTCAGTCTTTCGGTTTGTTAAGCTGCAGCTTTGTAAAGCTAAACCATGGTGTTGTGATAATTTCAGAGAGAAGAGGCTTTCTTCTGGCAACACTTTAAATAAGCCATAGATTTTTAGCCATTTTTTGTAACTTAACATGCTTACTGAGGCCTGTAGAGTTTGACATGTAGCTCTTTTTTGTGCGTATTTTTGCTGATCATTGCAGGGTCTAACTCTGGGCTGAATTTGCTTTGACATCTACTCTGCATTTTGTTAACACACAGCTGAATGATCCAGATCAGGAAACTGCCAAAATTCTTCTTTTATAGAGGTGGTCACACTTACTGATGATCAGTTAGTCCCGTGCATTTGATCAGCAGCACCTGGCTGCTACTTATCCTCTTAGTTCCTGTAGAAGCAGTGAGGGTGTACTTTGTTTTTTCACAGGACTGCATAGAGTCCTAAAAAAACATGACTGTACTTTTCTGATTTCCGTGTCTATCCTTTACCTAACATTTAGCCTGATGGTGCATGGCTGCTTGCATGTGATGAAAGTAATTAAACCCATTGAACTAAAATTTATTTCCTTTTGCCTCCTTTTGGCTTGATGCTTCTCATATCCATTAATGGCAACATCTTTACAATCCTCATTTAATCTGCTGGGTTACTGATTTCTCTCCCTTTTTCTCCTCTTTTCCCCACTAACCCTTAAAGGAAAGAGCAGGGCGAGGCTACTTACAGGTTTGTATGACTCTCAGCTCATACTGACAAAGACACAAACACGTAACTTAACATGTGATACAATTATTCGATTATTTAGACGATTGTTTAATGACTTACACATTTTATCCGGATTGGCTGGTTGTTTACTCCAGTTTTAGTTCATTTATCATTTGATTGTGTTTACAAATAAGAAATGGATGTTTTTTTGTTTAGTGACATTTATTGCAGATTGCAGCTGACATCAAAGGGCAGAGACAAAAGGCTCAGTTTCTTGGTTTCTTTATTGATTTATGGAATGACTGAACCCTTATTTGCCCTTGCATTACTTAACAGAATCTAGCCATAGTTTTGATTTGACATATGCTAAATGTACAATATATTTCCCAGATGAATTGGAGAGGAGAAAAAAGGTTCAAAAAGAGAGAGGCTGTGTTGCAGTGTTATGATACAACATAAAAAGGGTAATGAACAATAGTGGACAGTTAAGGATTATCAAGGCTAATTTGTTCTGATAAAAGAAAACCAGTTGTGCAGGGTCACCCTTTACTTATTTTCACTGTTAGGACATTCTGCTAATATATTGCAGTTCATTGATTTGAACTAAAACAGTAACATAATTAGGAGGTCACAAATGAGACTAACACTCATCCCAACAACAGACACTGAAATTCCTCAGGACCCAGGCGATATACTTAGCAAATCTGAAATAGACTGAATGACAGGTTCGAAACACACACACACACACACACACACACACACACACACACACAGACATGCAGGCACACATATAGTGCAGAGACTGTGCAGAATTTAAAAGTCAGGTAGACAGACGTGCGGTGATGGAGACAATTATGCTTATTTTTTAATTATGAGCAATTACTCAGCAAATAAGTGCTACTTTCAAACAATCTTGTGAAATGACAGCATGCTTTTTATTTCATTTTTTTTTACCTCAATTTTCTATCTCAGTTCATAAACAGTGATGGTGTTTGTCTTTGCCGTGTGTCTAAGTGCATGCGTGTGTGTGTTTGTGTGCATATGAACGCACACACTCCTTCAAACACAGGAGCCTGTACCATGTCTGTACCATGACGCACATTTTCCATTGGGATTGTATTTATATAACTCATCAAACACAAGTCTAGAAGAGACAGACCAAAGTTGAAAAAGAGGGAGGAGAGGGGAGATAGAGGATTTCAGAGAGGGGAAAAAGACAGAAAGATTTGTGAGTTTAATTATGCTAGTATAGTTTTTACAGTGCAGCACTTCTTTGGCAACATTTGGGGACCTTATGTTGAGACAGCAGCTTTTTAAAGCATTTAAACTTAAAACACCACCACACATACGTATATAAAAAAACAGTTTACACTCTCAGTCAAACACACAAGCAAATGTGCTTCTCATCCTTAAACAAAATAGCATTTAATTAGGCTTTGTTGCTTTCACAACAACATTAATTCCCCAGAAATCCTTCTGTTTAAAAGACTGTGTTTAATTAGGTTTTCCTTTCTTAGAAACTTTTGTTGCAGCCAAGTCCAATTTACACTCGTTTAATCATAATTATGCACACTTTTATGACACTACTTCTCTTCTAAATGTTCTCCTCCACCAAGGGAACTCATAACACTCTCTGTTATTAGTGGTTTTACAGACTGCCAACTGTGGCTGTTTGGCGGCGGTAGGTGCCGTGGTAAACGGCTGGTGGTTTTTGTTTAAGCAGACTTGTAAACACCAGCAGTAGTAAACATTAGGCGCACCACAAAGTGCTACAGCGGACATCATGCTGAGTGTAAGTGTGCTGGATATTGGCAGTGAAAAGAAACATGAAATAAAGATTAACGGGGGTTTAATCGTTAGGTTATGTGTATAGACAGGTGTGTATGAGTGTACCTCCGTGTGCAGTGAAGTGTAACTCAATCCCACTGATAGTAGTAGGTAGACTTCCAAAGAATTCTTCTTTTTTCTAACATTTCCTTTGACAATTTTTAACCTGAGAACTATTTATCATCATTTAAGTGTGAAATTATATCTCTAGCCGACTCACCTCCTTCCTGATGAGAAAACCTTTTTTTACAATGACACTCTTCATGTGAAAATATTTATTTATTCAACAACACTGTTGAAAAACCAGCATTCACTTCAAACTGGGCCAAACAAACTGGCGAGCATGGCAGCTTTTAATTTACAGTTTTAGACAAGGGAGGAGAGAAGACAGTACATATGAATTTGGTTTGCTTGTATTGGATGCAGTATTTGCACATAGATTCAGTTGGACATACTTTGTACTAATAAACTGCCAGTTTAAATTTTGATAAATGTCCAGTCTGACTCCAGCTCTGCAGCTCAGGGATCCAACAACAATGGCACCGACAAGAAATTTGTTGAATTTGTACTGTAAATATGTTTGTCTTCCCAAACTGAGGGAAAACTGAGTTCAGGTGGTTATACCCATACCCATCCCTCTTTGAATTATCTCCCCTTCCCCTGTGTTTGCTGTGCATCAATATTGACTGTAGAGAATTTCTCCACTGTGAGCTGAAATCTGCTCCAGTTTTAATATCCTCCCTTATTTATCCCTTTCTTCTCCATCCCTCTCCCTCCATTCCATTCATCTGTCCCCTGTGCGCTCTAGTAAGGGTCTAAGTAATGGAAGGCTCTTCAGAAGGTATTCTCGGAAATATAGGAGGTACCTACAGTACTACCCAGCATCCTCTCTGCCCTGCCCTTAGCCCTTAGAGTAACTTGTGAGAATGAATGACTAATGGCATGGAGGAGAACAAAGAAAACCCCACTTAACTGCCTTCTTACAGTGCTTCCTTACCCGGTTATTTTTTATCCCATAAAGGAATTTGTCTCTTTGACTATTGCTGCCTGCTGCCTGTCGATCCCAAACAAGTCTTTGTTACTGCATTACAAATTAAAGGGAATTCCTAAAGTCATTGTAGAAGTAGACTTTGTTTTACAAGGTACTATTTTCAAAAGCAATACCAATTAATTTTTTTTCCTTAATAGGATTAAGGAAAAATTTGCAGCAGTAAACAAATTGCATGTTGAAACCCCTTTCATTCTAAAAGGATTCAATAAACTGACATTATGGCATGCTGCTTGTCACGACTCTTTCCTAATTTGAGTTAATTTAATTGCAAATTATGGGTATTATACTAGTTTCTCAGGGAGACACTTTTATAAAATAAGGAAATCATGGATCTGGGCTTGTTGTCCTAAATTATCCCTCAACAGCATATATGTAGCTCTTCTATATTTACTGCATGTTAACGTAACTGTTACATTACTGCTGTACCTCCCATTTAAATCATTATACCAATCAATGTTGGAAACTATGATAACACAAAAAAGATCTATTTCTCTACAACTATTTGTCTCAGTCCACAATATTGGATTTTTATTTTTGTTTATTAATAATAGTACGTGTACAACATCGCACCGTTACTGTATTGTTCAGTGATAATTTATAGTTTTAGCTTGTGCATTGCAGCACTGAATTGTGTTGCTACGCAAGTAAGAGAAAGGAATAGAAATATTGAACAGGTCTGTAAGTTTCAAGAAACAATGGTAGATGGGTAAATTGATCACTGAATCTCAGGTGAGATACTGTGGTCTAAACAAAAAGATGATTTTTTTTTGGCATGGAAATTGTGCTGGAGCTTTGCATCTCTCTCATCGATCTGCTGCATTGCATGCTGATCAATTTGCCCAAGCAACATACTGTAATAGTTTGCTGCAGTGCATCTCATTGATTTTGAACTTTCTGCATACCCAGCAGCCCCTTAAAGGTTTCCAAAGATGTGAACATTATGTCATAAATTTCATTTTTCTTTGTCATTTTTAAATGTTTGTGATATTATTAGGTATTTATTTAACCTGACAAAAATTGGGGTGATAGAGGAAGACCAAGTTTGTTTGATTTAATAGAAATAAAAGTGAATATGTGATCATAAATAACTACATTAAGCAGAAGTAATGATTAACCTTTTGATACTGGTTTAATTAGACTTACCTGCGACTATTAATTACCATGCTGGAAGCGATTTGGCAACAACATTCATCTTGGAAAAATCTTGTTCTTTTTGCAAGGAAAGAAAAAAAAAATCAAAATTAAGATTTTGTCAAAAAACGTAAAATATCAAGCACCAACTAGAACTTTTAGATGCTTTTTCTCAATAATGGTGTCATTTGTTTAATGTAGATTAAAAATGAACGTGGTGATGATGGTAATGTTACTATGCTTCAGCTGCGAATGACGATTACAACACCTCAGGATCACTGAGGGTTTGTTTTTGGTGGCTTGGTAGGCAGTCTGGCACTGTTCTGGTGTTTTGGGCATGTCAGTTGGATGGATGATGTTTGGTCTAAAGGAAAAGACAGAACAGTGCCCTTTGTCTTCGCTCTGAACTCTTCTCACTCTCTGAGGGGAAATAGGTGTTGACAGCATCCCCTTTTTGTCTCTCTCCTTGTGTCTCTCTCTGAACCCCAATCTGTGTCACACACAAGCTCTTTCTCTGTCACTGCAATCCTTAACTCACATTCTTCACTTTTCTTCACTTTTTCCTCTCTATATCTGATCATTCTTTCTATCCCTCCTACTCCCCCCGTGTCTTTTCTCTCTCACATCTTTCCTACTTTACTACTATCTTACCTCTTTCCTTTCTACTGGTATGAATGTTTCTCACCATATCCTCTGTCATCTTCTCTGCTCCTCTTCTATTTTCTCTCTCTCTTGTCTTCCCTCTCTCCATGCAGTCAGAAGTTGAGCTTTAAAGAACGGGTCCGCATGGCGAGCCCTCGTGGTCAGAGTATGAAGAGCCGGCAGACGTCCATGAATGACCGCCAACGCTGTTCCCCTGGCAACGAGATGGTGGGCAGCACAGAACTGATGGGTGGCAGTCCTGCCAAAGTGCAGAAGAGCTGGAGCTTCAATGATCGGACCCGGTTTAGGCCGTCTCTGAGGTTGAAGAGCCAGCCTCGTACAGCTGTCCCAGATGGTGAGCTTGTAATGTTACTGTAACCAACCACACCAACATCTGACAAACGACACTTTCAGAGAAATATGGAAGAAATATGGAAGTATATGTAAAATGCCCTGTGGAGTTACACCTTTGAAGCTTTCATTAACTTAAATATAACCAAAAAAAGTCTAATAAAATAAATTCAACAGTTTTGTAGCACGTGTGAAAACCGAGTTATTTTGCCCCTAAATTTGTGAAGTAGTTTGAGATATGTTTTGGATCACTGCCCCGCCTCCTTTCAGGTTCAGTCTTTTGACTGACTGCGTGACATTTACACTCAGACTTATATGATTAGAACAGATTTAGTGGAATCCATTCTTCCCTGTATCTATGCCATCTCTCCTGTGCCAAGGTTGTTCATTTCCTCAAACAAACCTTTTACCCTGTGGGTAATTATAGTTTGGTAAAATGTGGTTGAGGAAATCCATTACATTACATTAACCATCATATCAAAATTACCTTCACGCTGTTTCTTCATTGTTAATATAGCTGATTATTTGTTATGCTATGTCCAGTTTAATTTGTTGTCATTTTTTTGCCAATTTTATGTTGCCAACTTTGTGGCAACCGTTTAGGATGGTCCCTTCCTGTTCCAACAAGCAGAGCAAAGCAAAGTCCATAAAGACATGGATGAGCGAGTCTAGTGTGGAAGAACTTGGCTGGCCTGTACAGAGTCCTGACCACAGCCTGCCAAAATAACGTTGAGTTGAATTATAAAAGAGGCCGGAAGACATGCCTTCTTGTCTACCCACCTCTACTACCAGCCTGAGGGGTACCAGTGATGAAAGAGATGAAAATGCTGACTGTTAATAACACCTCAGGTTCCCATATTTTCCTCTTTCACTGTTTTGACCTGATTTTATAATATTATCCTGTCTCTTCCTGTCCACATCTCCCACTCTCATTATTATCGGTAGTATCAAGGATATACACCCTCCCCTCCCATCTTTTATAGCAGAGGTGGAAAAATCTGTCCGTTCCTATGTTCCTGTCCTAAATATCCCAAGCAAAATATAAATTTTCACCTCCTAAAAGTCAAAATAGTATCAGTCGGAAACATTCTCACAGACTCTTTTCTCTTCCAGAATGCAGAAAGTTGCAAAAGGTTTTTGAGTTTTAAGACTGCAAATGATTTCAGCAGAGCAATATTTATTGATGACTCAGAACTCTGTTTCTTTCAGTGGACACAGGCATGACCACAGAGGAATCCTTTGATGAGCGAGGGTGCCACTGCGATGTTACTGTGGAGGATCTATCAGCACCTCTCAAGGCTGTCATCAGAGCTGTCAGGTGAGGTCCTGCTCCAAATAAACTTTATGAGTGCCTTATGATGTAATCAAAATCATCCCCAAATCACCAAACTGCTTGAAGTCTTTGGGCGAGCGATTCACTTTTGAAGAATTTACCAGCAAAAATACATTCAGATGCTAATATCCAGTCACACTCAAGAAGATTTTATTGAATTTTATTACAATGTCGAAAATATGGAGTACTATTACGAAAATAACACAGAAACGGAGGTCATTTCTGCAGTTTGCTTTCCAAAATCGTGCTTTTATCCATTATCCTCTTCACTCACATTAGGTGCCAAAACTCAGTCACGTCTCACTTTTCACAGCTTTTGCTTTCATTTGTTGTTCAACACTTTAGATATATAATTGCCTTTTAGAGAACTGTATGGCAAGATTGATGAAACAAATCACATATTTTGGTAAATATGAAGATGATAACTCCCGAGTTCTACCCACTTGTTGTCTTGTTGTCTAGTTAAAAAATGGCAACAAAATTAAAATTTCAAATTTAGGCCTTTGAAAAGCAGTGCACAAACCATCTGTGGTGTCAGGTGGGCTACATTTATCTTCTCTCTATCATATACTCTTAACACTAAAACTACCACTCCTATTTCTAAGCTCTAGTTCAAAGCAGCAATAATGGAAACATCATTTTTGGGGGGGTGGGGAGTTTGTAATGATGTTGCATGTCACAAATTTGCATCCCTAGGTATAATATAACTCCATTTTGTGAGATGTCTTTGTGTCTCTGCAGTATGCACGAATCTTGGTGTGTTAGAATCAGCTATGTCAGTGTCACCAGAGATAATGGTCCTTACAAAGTCAGGATTAGGAGGCTGGAGCAGTGACAGCTGCATAAATCGCATGTTTGTAAGGAAAGAGGATCTCGCAGATTTCCTTTTGGGACCTTTGTGCTTTGCTCTTTAGCTTTTTTTTACATGTTACTTTCACTGTCACCTGTTGGTTAGGCTTAGGCACTGAAAACTAAATTTAGTAAAAGATTGGGGTTTGGTTTAAAATATGCTCCTGGCAAACCTGCTGATGAGTTGGGAGTGACAGCCCCATCTCACTAATGCCATAAGAGCACAACCCACCAAAAGGACACCTTCTGACTTAATGAGCCACGTCAGCAGCTTTTAACAAAACAGCCTTAACTGATGCCTTGGGGATGAGAACGGTCTGAACCAATTCAACAAAACCATGAAACTCTGATTAGTCTAATATATGCACTTTAAAGAGCAGCCAACAGACAAATAGCCAGCTAAATTACAGGCTGCAATATATTATACCAGTGGTTCTTAAACTGTGGGGCGTAGAGCCTTTGGTTGGTTGCAGAGCCTCTGCAGGTGGGGAACAGAAAACCAGGTGAAAAATATGAACTCAAATATAAGTGAAGAGAAAATGCAATTTAGAATTGCCAGTTAACTTAACAAGCAGAGAAGCTGAGGGAAGCTAGGGTAGCTGGAGAGAAGCAGTGCAGGTACAAGGACAACATGCAAAGATCTAACCCTGTGCCAAATGATTCTGAAGCACTAGAAAATAAATCAGAAAGTCTAAACCTAACAGAAATATTTGATTAAATTACGAATAGAGCAGAACGCTGAAACTCTTCATATACTACCACATGCACTTCAAAGACCCGCCAGCAGACCAACAGTCAACTAATTAATAGACTTCAGAATATTATACCAGTAGTTCTCAGAAGTAGGCATAGGAAAAAATCAAGTTCAAATTGAATGTTAAGCAATTTCAGGGAAAATCAACTAGTGGGGATTTGGTGACGCTATTTGGCTGACCCTTATTTAAGCTGTATTTTTTTATTTTTTTGCTGTTGATGAAAAAGTGGCAAATGAGCTCTTTTTGGCTTCTGAAGCAAGACATGCCAGAAAATGTTCCTGCAGTTTCTTGCACAGAAGCACCAAGTTTCCAAAGTCTACACTTGGTGTGTAACAAGCTGCTGGTGCTGAAACTGTAACGTAATAATAACTAAAATTAAAGAGGATGATGTTATTAGTATTTTTCTTTGCTAAATGTTAAATTGTGCTAATTTTAACAATTATGCAAGTGAGAATATTTTCCAAAATGCTAAATTAGTCCTTTTAATCAGACTAACTAAAGTGTTTGTATTAATAATAAAACCCATTATTTATAATTGGTTATAAAGGATGATGGTTTATTGAAATGAAGTTTGAGATTAGCCTTTATCAGAAATCCGACTGAATTGTTGAGTAGATTTATTGTCTACTTTTACATATATTTCCTGCATGTTTTAACTAATAATACTCTTATTGATCACATATTTATTTTTTATCTTAGTTCTTTTACCTCTCCTGTGCTCTCTAAAGTCAAGAGTTTCTTCCCAATCAACTGGTAATGTGACGGCACTGACCCGTATTTATGACCGCTATAGTGCATGAATGAATGTGTGTAGATGTGTTCTAGCGGAGCCTGCTCTCTTACACTGGCACCGGCACCCTGTGAACAAGTGTTTATCCTACTGGCACCAGATGACTCTCTCACTCCACCGCTTCTTCTCACCTTTTTTCATTGTGCAAATGTCTAATTTCATATATGAATGAAGTATTTTTTTTAAATGGCCTACTTAGCTGTAGTTTCTATATTTTTCTGTAGTTTACTAAGAATCAAAATTTTGCTGCCCCAATTTTATAGATCATAAATGTGATTGTTTCCATATAAAAAAGATATCAAATTAAGAAACAGATTCACTGTAGTCTTGTTGACCAGGTAAAACTTGATAAATTCAGCATTTAAAAACCATTAAAACAATGTACATTTATCAGCTTTTTAAGGCAGGGGTTCAATAATGGTTCAGTAATAAAAAGACAATGAATCATGTGTGAAAACCTGAAACCCCTGGCATATCCTTAATAGAAGCTATGAATTATTGATACAAGATAAAAAGCCAAGTTATGATTTTCAGTTTTCCATCTTCAAATAGTTGTTGCCACTGCTAGTATCCCTGCATTTTATTCCATACTTTTTTTTGTTTTCTTCTGTTCAGTTGTCATTTTTATATAGAATTATGGAAAAATAAGCACATGTACTGAATATAAATGATTAAAGGGGTTGTAAGTAATAGAACCTCACATTTGTTTCTCCAGGCATTTGCTATAAGTTTGTTTACACTGGCTCTTTATGCATTTCTGAGGTATCTTACAATTGATCTTAAACTCAATTGTATTCTTTCTATGTCAGATTTTTCTCCCAGCCCATTTCAGTTAGAACGTTCTGTATAGTTTCCCATTTGCCAGATTTTATCATTGTAGCCTAATGGAGAGTAGTCAGTTATGTAACAGTTTGAGTGGAATCTTTTTGTAATCCACTCTTTAGGCGAATGAAATCAGTCTATCAACCTTTTGATAGTTCAGTAACAGTATCCACTCAATCATTCTTTTGTCTGATCTGGATTATTGTCAGGTTTAGGGGTTTACATGCAAAGACTTTATATCGTCCTTTTGTATAATGAAGCTTATTAAACCCCTCTATCACCATCGTCATCTCTTTCTTCATAGATCTACATACAGTTGCACAGATAAACCCACAAATACCCACAAATCTACGAGCTATGCTGCTGCCACCTAACCCTGGCTGGTCTGCACACTCAGCAGGCCATTCTCCATGGGCAGCCAGATCCCAGGGTTTTCCCAGGGTGTCGGGTTGAGGGCTGGAGACCCCCTCCTCTGTCAGGGCTGTTATTACACAGGGTCATCTGTCACTGCTGCTTCCATTTAGGCAGTGAGAAAAATAGGCAGTGGGAAACTACCAGAAACCACTGGGGACTCTAAATGAACCAAGAGGCATAGATCTCCTTACCTGGATCAATATTATTACTCAGCAGTGGCTCTGTTCACCAAATAAAAGGAGAAAGAAAATTACACTCAGGTTTCACAAATTCACCATTACGCACTGGTTTTCCATCAGATACTCCAGAAAGTATTTGAAATTTTGTGTTATCTTTGTTACACTCCAAAAAGAAAAGATCAACAGTGAAGCACGACAAGAACCTCCCTGTAGGTTTTCTCAAACTCACTGCTGCCATCTAATGGTGGTGTTCAGTAATTACACCCTAGATTTCACTTAAATTTAGCATTGCTTATTTCCTCTGACTCCCAGCAATCACTGTGCGTGTTTTTGTCTTTTGCACGTGTAGGATCATGAAGTTCCACGTAGCAAAGAAGAAGTTTAAGGAGACGCTGCGTCCGTATGACGTGAAGGACGTGATTGAGCAGTACTCTGCAGGTCATCTGGATATGCTCTGTCGCATCAAGAGCCTTCAGACCAGGTCAGGAAACGGCATGCACATTGATTGATATTGACAGATTTCTGTGTTCTTGCTTTCAAAATCAAGGAATTTATAGATGTATCAGTAACCTGAGGTCCTGTGTGTTGATTTTGCTGCAATTCCTGCTAACGCTATAGGTTATATAGCACTTCACAGAAAATCATTTTAAATTAACTTTAAACTTTAACATTATTTTAACTACATATTTCTTTTCCAAACCATATACATATGTGTAGATGTGTGTTCCCTCTGTCTCCCAGACTAGACACTGTAGTGGGTCCTCCTCCAAGGCCTTTGCGCAGCCGTGGGAAGACCTTTTCCTCTCCCTCCCTGCATTTATATTACAGCCAGGCCAGCAGGAAACGGTCGACACCGGGGTTAGACTCACCCCCTTTCTGATCCTTCTGCCAAATGCTTCCCTACTAACTTTGCCAGCCAGTTTGAATTTGCATATGCTTAGATGTATTTGAACTAATTTAGCCAAATGTACAAATATAACTTACCTTAATAGTTAAAGCAATTTTGGTGCAGTAATCATTTCACTGACGTAATAAGTGGACACATAGAAAACACAGGTCTTCTATGTGAAAAGTCCATCAAAAAGGCATCCACATAGCTGTTTTTCCTTCATGCTACACACTACTATGACCACCTTTATTCTTCAGCACAGACTGAACTCTCTTAGGTGAACTTTCTAGTAATTTCTTAAAGTAGTCTTCAGGAATAGTTTTCCAGGTTCTTGAAGGACATTACAAATCTCTTCTTTGGATGTTGGCTGCCTTTAGTTCTCTTCTCTGTCCACATGATCCCACAGTCTATGATGGTGTGTGGTTTTCCTTTCAGGTATGCTTTGACTGCATTAGCAGTGTGTTTGGGATAATCATCAAGCTGAAGAATTAAGCCAATGCTTTCCACATGGTATTGCACAGTGGATTAAAATCTGATGGTACTCATCTGCGTTTGTAATTCAGTTTTGATAAGATCCCGAACACCAGTGACTGAAATGCAGCCCCAAATCATGACAGAGCCTCCACCATGTTTTATAGATATATTATGTATATTATAGATATACACTCTGACCTGACCTCCTCAGTATAGACCGGTGACAATTTGAATCAAACTTTTCTCCTTTGGATTCAACACTCCATAACAACAGCTCTTGTTTTCTCCCTGTTTCCCTTCCTTAACAGTAGCTTATTGACTACCACCCTTCTACTGAGATAGTTTTTGATGAAGCAACATCAAACAATAGCTGGATTAACTGAAGGGCTCGATGCAAATCTTGAGTTCTGCGTCAGGCCTTTGTACAGTTTTTTTTTCCTATTTGTTAATAACAGACATTTAAATGTTGTTCTTCTGCTGTAGATGTGGTTTTAGGCCCACCGCTTCTTTTGTCCTCTGTCTGTCCAGTTTCCTTAATTGCAGGACACACTGCACAGCATGCTGAAACATGCCATGTTTTTGACTAAAAGCATTTTAGGAATCACCTTGTAGAGAAATACTATTTTTTGCCAGTCAAACTGTGTTTCAGTCAGCATTAGGTGGCTTAATAAACAAAAAATAATTTGGAAATGGTCAAGTACAAAGACTGGAATGAAAATGAATGAAAAGTCAGCCAAAGTCCAAAGAAAATTCTTTAAAGACCTTCAGAAACAAATTCCTGCTTTGAATGTGGCTTTACTCTGTGTTTATTCATTTAAATACAGTGTTACACAATGGGCACTGTAATGCAGTCATTTTTATTAGGACTTTAGAACATTTTCTAAAGTGTAAGATGCTGTGGTGATGACTGTCATCTGGTGGTATTACTCAATGAATTGCAGTGCTGTAGCTGCGGTCAGTGTCCCAATATAGAGAAAAATAGAGTGCTTGTTTTGTATGCGAGTGTTGGTATAAAGTGTGTTTAGTGGCCAAAGCACCACATACACACAGACTATTTCTGCAGTGATCTAATGTGTCTCATTAGTATTCCTATTAAATGTCTGTTATGTCAGAATCTTTACACCGGTATTTTAATTTAATTTTTACATTCTGGCGCTAACATAACTAACAGAAAAATCATGGGAAAACTTCATATACCCTGGCAGTCACTGACATTTTACAAATATAACTGTTATGATTGTCCACACCCAGCACAAATGTAGCCTGTTTTTCCATGCCATCCTTCACCTCTGTGTGTATCTGTTCATTTATGTACCTGTGCTTAAAGCTTCATGGTGTTAAGTCAGAGAGAAGTGCCTGATCCAGTCTTTTTCCTTTCTCCAGACTGGCCAGTGCAGCAGGCTCTGGTCGCACCCAGCCAAGGAATATGTCCTCTCCTGCACTACACTATTATTACAGCAACCACATGAAGAAGCTCTCTGGCTCAGGGTTATTCTATTTCATTTAATTTAATTTTAGACTGTAAAATCCTGCCACTTGCAGCCATAGCTGCTAATAAGTGCTATAGCAGTTGTAATCGGGTTACTGCGAGCAGATATAAAATATCTGAAATGTATTAACCTTCCCGCAGAACCAGATGGTTGGAGTTTACAGTAGAACGTGTAGTCAATACCAGAAGGTTTTGACAATAACTGAAAGGCAAATTAAATTGCAGTACAATTCAATTCCTTATTTTAACCCAAAACTTGATGATTTTAATATGTTAAACTCCATCCACATGGTAAGGTTTTTATTAACCGTGTCTGACACATAAATATTTGAAGTAAATGCAAACAAACCCAAACACAGCTGTCTGACATCACATTAGATCTCATCTGTATTTCCACACTTCATTCTTTCTCCTTTCATCAGAGAGTGGAAACATTATTGTATGTGAATGCTGCTAATTTGTATGCAGTTGTGTGCGGTTTGGATGTGCTTTTTATTTTTTCCTGAGTGAAAACAGGCACCTGTGCATTACTTTGGAACTCAAAGTATGAAAATTAACTTCACTAACTGAACATAATTAACTGTCAGAGAACAAAGACAACCATTTAATGAATACTCTGACATAATCTGACAGTAATTTAAATCAAGCACTGCAAGAAGCAGCTCACTCAGAGCTTTTTTTTTTTTTATTAAATATGTTTTATATTCTATAAAAAAATAAAACATGCAAACACAAACAAACTGCTACAAAATGCATTACATTTACAAAATCAAGTTTTTCATAGATTTTCCGTCTTCTTTTTCCCCCATAGTTGTTTTTTATTCTATAGCACTGATTCACTTGAGTCATGTGTGTTGTGTGTTTTTTTTTTTACTAACCCTAATGTTAGCCTTCCGTTGCTTTAGGTTTGTTGTCTGACTTGGGATAACCTGAACTACAGCAGGGATGCCTTCTTATGTTACAACGTCATTATTTTCTAATATAATAATCCTAATGTATGTGTGTATCTCAGGGTGGATCAGATCTTGGGAAAAGGCCAGATTCCTGTGGATAAAAAAATGAGGGACAAACTGCACCCAGATGGAGACTCTCTAGAGGGCATGAGCATGCTTGGACGTGTGTGTAAGGTGGAGAGGCAGGTGGGTTTAAGAAAAAAAGGGAACACAGAATGCATGTAAAATGCATTCATAAAATTTTATTACCTCACATTGTTGGTGAGTTGTTTGGGCTCTTGACCAATACCTGTGAAATTTTGCTTTTAACAGTATCAATTTATCTGTATTGGAAACCCCCAGAACATTTACAGAATAGTATTCAGCTCTTTCAGCCTTGGTTCTTATTCTCTTTTCTTTTGTGCCTAGGTAACTTCCATTGAATCAAAGTTGGACTCGTTGCTGGATATTTACCGCCAAGTCCTACAGAAAGGCCCCTCAGCACTCACCCTCTCCTCCCTCCCCCTCTTTGAGCTGGAGAACCAGCACCATAACTCGGACTACCCAACCTCAATCATTGGCAGGGATCTTCCCTCCCCTCAGGGAGGTGAGCCTGTTGGAAGCGGAGGAGACAACAGTGGCGGCATGCGTCGTTCTCTCAATCCCAACCCGAGAGGCTTACGGCTCATCCTGGCACCAGCTGATGACGATGCTCCTCCAGACTCAGCACCTCCATCCTATCCACCATCCACAGCCTCGCTCTCCCCATCACCTCTGCTGCCCCCTGATAGCCCTTATCCAACTTTGGTCACCACCAATGGTACCCCGAAAAAAGCACACTTCCCTGATCTGCCGCCCCCACCTTCCTCGACGGGGAATTTCACTCTTCAGCTCCCCCCTATGGTACACCCCTCTCACCTCCGATGCCCTGCTGACCCCATCTCAGATGATCTGACAGATGGAGTGGCAGTGGACGAGGAAAGCTCTGGCCCCTCTGTTGTTGTAGGATGCGGTATGGATTCTGACCAAGAAGCTGACAACCAGGCAGCCTTTGGCCAGGGAACGGTTCAGCTGCGGGAGAAGCCTAGCTTGAAATCTGAGGGGGTCTGGAGGAGGCACATGAGCCTTGAGGTGAAGCCCTTGCTGCTTCTCTCTTCGAGCCCAGATGGGAGGGCTTCAGACTGGGAAGGTGGTCTTGGGAAGTCGATCTCTGTGCAGAACCTCAGTCAACCTTTGACCAACCGTGCCCCTGGTCTCTCCTCTGCACTCAACAACAGCAGCAGCAGCAATGGTAGCGAACGCAGCAATGCCCATGATGATCTTAACAACTGGGATGATACAGAACTCTTTATTAGAGAGTGCAAACTACAAACATCAGAGGAACATTTTGACTTCCTGTCACAGGGACCTGGCAGCAGCACCTCAGACCTTTTAAAGACTGTGGAGGAGGCTGCACCTCACCCAAAAGGAAAGTCAGAGTTTCTCAGTCAGTCCTCACACATACAGCTGGCATAACTACACTTACTGACAGACACACATTTCCATACTGTATGTAAACACCACTGTGGGTGAAGCCACTTTTTAAAATATTTTTACAGGGCAGTAAACAGATTATGTTGCAAGTTTTACAAATAAATCCTTTCTATATGAACAATGTTTTGATATTTTGTCTAACACTTTTATTCCCAGTTGCATACACACTTTTCATAGGGTACTAAAATTACTACAGCCTATACAGTAAATGAATGTACACGTATGTATGCAAGTGGTCATACTCATGTAAGACAAAATATACAATCAATACACAAAAATGAAAATAATCTTGCTGGAAAAACAATATTTTGATTTTATACAAAAATGACCAAGCTTTTCATATTTACTATCATAAATTAAAGAAAAAGATGCTTAATTTGAAATGAAGAGGAATCATGGAAGGAATCCTAATTTTATTTCTAGATCCAGACTTGTTGGAAAAGCTGTAGATGCAAATCAAATAATGTGGCTCATTGTGAGAAAAAGTTACTGTCCAACAATTTTACATTTTTGCTGAGTCTGGCTCAGCCTGCAAACCCAATTTGGAGTCTAACTTTTCACTTTACAAATTAAAGGATAATGGAAGAAGAATGCTGAATAACTGTCTCACAGCCAGAACTACTTGCAAGGTACAGAGTAGCTTAAGCTCAAAGAAATCACTCTAACTCATTGGTCAGCTTCTACGCACGTGGTGAAACCAGCAATCACATGTACATGCACATCCACCGAACTCTTTCACACTCTGACAGTTGTGACCATTAACAATAACTACCAAGAACTCTAAGAAAGGCCAACTTGACAAAGAGCTGAGACTGACTAAGAACTTTTTTTTTCTTGGAAGAAGCAGAGAGTCACTCACTCTGCTAGTTCACTGTCTGTCTTTGGCAACTTAAAATGTCATCTTTTACTTACTGTATGCTTTCATACATATCACTACATGGACAGTTTGAAAAACAAAATAAAAATAAAGGAAATAAAGGGCGAGGCCTGGTGTGAGAGAAACAGCTGAAGTATAAAAACGTAAAGGTTGAACCAGGGTTGCATGTGTGCAGACTACAGAAATCTCGTTTTCTTCATTTCCTACAATTGCTGAAGTGTTTGTTAATGTTGATGTGGTTGGATGGTTGGTCTAATCTGTCAGGAAACTGTAACTAAATTTGAATGCAGCAGACCTAATGGGAAGAAATGTCCTATCAGCACTGACTTAAAACAAGTGTTGGAATTTTTCCCACTTGGTTTGGATAGTAGCCCAGTAAGTTGGATGCAGCTGTTTTGAATATTGAACTGTGGTAGACTTTTAAGTGGGCTTTCTCAGCCAAGCATGAAATGCTGCATGTCTAAGCTGTAATTCAAAAGTGCTCATGCATTTCCTGGTGACTCAGACCTTCATCTGCATGTCAAAATAATGTTTACTCCAAACTTTTAACAAAATGGTACGAACAAAGTCTGCCTACATGATCAATATTATCTGAACTAATTTGATAGAAGTTAAAACCTGTGTTGCTACTTATGTGGATAACCCACTTACTATTTTATGACAAAACTACAACATTTAAAGGCCATTTGTTGTGATCAAACTAGAAAAACCTCATTGATATTTTCTGTGACTTCTCTGATCAAGACTGATCTTAGATTGAGATTATATGTGGCTTATATAAGGACTCTTTTCACCAGGATGTTGGTACGCACTTCATCCTCACTCACCTCAGTCCTAATTAGAATATTTAACCATTCTGGGTTTTATTGTCACTATCTCGAAAATGACTAAAGTGGACCGTTTATATTATGGTACATTTAATCTTTAAGGAGATGTAGAGGCTTGTATGTTTTCAGTGTTAGAGTTTTGAAAAACTGGTGTCTTGAAAGTGTCTTAATAAACAGTGTTTGCATTGCTGCCTTTCTTTCTTTTAGATAGGTTGACTGGTGTTTAAATGAGAATTATGCACAAAAACTATGTCAGCCATCTTCATTTTTGTTAGTCATTTTGATTTGTTTTGTATGTTGTCACAGAAGTCTTAAAATGTATTGTTTGTGCTATTCGTGTCCTTTTATTCATCTTTTTTTTTCTGTTATATCCCCAGAGAGTTAAGTGCATTTCTTAGAAAATTAACATCCTGTAAAAGAATATAGCAAGTATTATCTTCTGACAAATGACAACTGCTAACACTTGTAGACTGATTTTAAAGTGTTTTGTAGCCCATGAAGAAGTTGTTCTGGTATGATAAAATATATTGTCATCATGAAAGCACAGTGTGTTTCTGTTGAGATTGACCTGGAAATGTGACATTGTAGTTTATGTTTATGTAATATTGACATAGGTTTGAGTTGTAGCTATTGATTGAGCTTTGTTAAAAATGAGAACAGGCCAAATCCATAAGTAACAATGAAGCAAGACACCAAACACAGATGGGACAACCTTAAAAACTGCAATTGTTGCCCTCCCCTCCCAAAGAAAACATGCATATTTTTGCTGTCTGTATATTGCTTGAGAATCCTTCTGTTATTTTTTTCTTCTTCACGGAGCTATAAAGGCCTAGTTTGCCTACAGACTATGCATATTGTATAGTTGAAGTCAAACTCCTGCTTTTCAGTTGGGCATCCAGTTCACTTAAGTTATGTCGCTTTGGTCACAGACTTTATATGGCTTTGATGGCTAATAATACCATTTCTGTATTGCTTGAACGATAATTTATTACACAACTGGCCTTAAAGCTTGATAATGTTAACTTTATTATTTCTTTGAAATTAATTTATTAAAGTGCACACTATGTTCTCTGGATGAGAAATGCAAAGAATTTTATTATTCATTAATAAAGTACAGGTTATCTGAACTTTTTTGCTTTTGTGTCTTTTTGGTGGAAATTCTTAATTTTATTTATTTGTTAATTAATAAGAAGACAAAAGAACATTGCGTTTTGAAACTAAGGAATCTATAACCTTCAACTCTCTAAACGGTAGGGTAATTAACAAATTGATATTTCTTTGGCATTTATTTACATTAAATTAAATTTATACACCTTTTTATCTGAAATTTCACAATTTTCTATACAATTTAAGCCACGTCTGATGTAAATTTATGAAAATTTACAAAAGTTTTAGAAAAACTAACTTTACAGAAAGGACGTTAACGCGGCGCCGTCCGCGGATTCACTGTTCGACCGTTAATTGCACTTACTGAAGTAGTGCGTAGGTAGCTGCTGGGTAGCCAAGCTTAAAATGTCTGATTGGGAGGATGAATACGACCAGGACGGAGTTGCTATCTACAAACCTGCTACAAAACCGGCTCCGGCCGATTGGAAATTTTCATGTAATGACCGTGAAAGGGAAAATGTTGTTTTCGGTGTGAAAAATGGAACCAAATTTGGAGCCCCAAGGGAGACGAGAGCTAATCGTAGCGGCCCGGGTCCCGAGGTCAACAAGTGGGGAGGTAGAGGCCCCGGACGACAGACAACGTTTAGCAAAGAAGAGTCTTCCCGGCCTCTGACTATCACAGTGGAAACTACTTCAATTGGAAGAGTAATAGGTACGTTGTCAGAGATTAAATTTACAGTAACAAGTCTTTCACAGTCTTAGCTAAACTGCATTTAGTTGTGTTGTTAGCGTTAGCTTAGATTTGATGGGGTCCCGTGAAGAAGCTATGTAGGTGATGAGGTTGGCCTATAACCCGGAGTTCCTGCAGGTTTAGACTCTAAAACACATTTTATTCTGTTAAAAGGTCGTGGAGGAGCCACAATTCGTGAACTTCAAGAGAGCTCTGGTGCAAGAATCAAGGCAAGTTGGTTGATGTTGTGTTAAACTAGTACAACAAATCATTTGGAAATCACAGTTTAGAAGTAAAAAAACAAAAACTGCTTGAACTTTTAATTTGTTTAGATATGGTTATTTAACTTGGACTTGATAATGCCCTGATGACAATAAACACTATTTAGAGCCTTGAATGGATTCTCATCAACTTATCTTTTCCCTTCACCCCCTTTCCACTCTGTCCTCTCCCCTTTTCCAATTCTTATGTATTTATTGTGTCACATTTGGGTTCTTGGGTGCTGGGAGCGGTGTTAGGGCAAACAATGCTGTGCCTGGACAACAATGCGTTTCCTCCTTCAGTCTTCGAGGGCAGCTATAGAAATTCCTTTGTGGTGCTAAATCAAACTCCCTTACTTCTAAAACTGAACACCCGAAGTAAGAAGGAACGCACACACTCAAAACTTGTGTAAAAATTGGACTAATCTCAGGTTTATCAGCCTATTCTGAACATGTTCACTAACAAGCTCATATTCGGCATAAGCTTGAGCAAAATGTCAGCATGCTCAGAGTGAACTGCTGAAATATAGATTTGTCAACCTTTTCCTGAGGTTTTCTTTAAATGGGGTTACCTGGCTTGGGGAAGGAACAAGAAGGCAGACTGAGGCATATTGTAGTTGCCAACTTCCACCTACCAGTTTATGTGTGGTGGGTCCATACCTGTAAAAGTCATACCTGTAAAATCCATTACAATCCAACAAAGTTCTGCCATAAATTGAGAAAACATGTACATTTTTTGTTTGTTTATTTTTAAATGTTAAAAAGAATGATAATTCTACTTTATTATTGAGGGTACAAGCCTAAACGATCTAGATTTCCATTGATAGTATCAGCTGATATTGGCTATTTACCAGTCTGTTGCTATCTGCATTCTGAAAACCAATAAATCAAAACATTTTAGAAAAGACAGGATAAATGCCCTTCAACCATGTTATCAGTGATGTTTCATAGTTTGTCCACTAGAGGGTACTGTGCATCTTCTCTGTTCTCTGTTGGCGATAATCAACAACCAGCTGATTCAAGGAGAGTGTAAAGAAGTAGATGAATGATTAAGTATTTTAGGGAAATATATCATGGCTCTGAAAGGGGGAAAGGGTATTTTAAATTGCCAATTATCAGTAAAATGGTCTTAAAAATTGTATTATGATCAGGGTGTAGTGTGTGTGTGTGTGTGTGTGTGTGTGTGTGTGTGTGTGTGTGGTGTTCAGAATTGCAATATATTTTAAAATGTTCTAAATATTTTGTCCCCCATGTGTATTTTCAAGTGTTAGAAACACTTATAATCTGACTGCATGAAGTTTAAAATGCCATCAAGCCATCAAAGTTGCTATCCAATGGTAACTTCTGGTACTGACTGTAAATGATAAAAGATATAATTTTTAGCTCTGTTTCTAAAAGGCTTGAACGCAAAATTTATTGAAAACTTATTGGGAAGATAAGTCAAAATGGTAGTATTTTTAGGACAAGAGCAAAAAGTTTAAAATCCTGCAGCCAAATTTACTAAAAATGTGAATATCAGAACTAATTCAGTGCACAGGCAAATATGTAAGACGTTATCCTTATGACCTCTTTGTTACTATTCTGTTTGTGTTTTCAGATAAACAAGGGAGGTTATGAAGGTGAGGTAGTCATTTTTGGGTCCACTGCAGCACAGCAGAAGGCCAAAGAGATGATCGAAGACCTGGTGGCAGAGGGCAACTCCCGATATTGTAATGGTGTGAAATTTATTTATTTTAATTTCTTTTCTTTTAGAAAACAATGACATTTTCAAAACGATTTTCCTTGGGATTCTTGGTTAATATTTTTTCCACTAACATTTTCTTTAATTCTCCAAAAGAGAATAATTTTTAGTACAAATACTATATAATATACATGTTTTATTGTAAATTAGAGCTATTTTAAGTTAATACAGTGGACAAGAATTTGTTTTGCTTTCTGTCTGACCCAACCTTTATATTTCTTAGATTAACATAAATCTAAATATCTCCTTCACAGCATTTAATTTCACCTTTATTTTGGTCATAGTGAGAATTGTACCCAGATAAGAAGCCTGTGTCAGTTGAAGCAGGATGTTTATACCTGAGCTTTTGTCCCAAAGATTGCTACATAAGGTTCTGACTTTTGCTGATACGCAGTTGTATCACATTTCATTACTGAACTTAATTCAATTCAGTTTTATTTATACAGCGCCAAATCACAACAACAGTCACCTAAAGGCGCTTTACATGTTGTAGACCCTACAATAATACATACAGAGAGAAACCCAAAAAATCATATGACCCCCTATGAGCAAGCACTTTGGTGACAGTGGGAAGGAACAACTCCCTTTTAACAGGAAGAAACCTCTGGCTTGACTCCAAGCTTCCTCACAGCATTACTGGAGGCCAAGTTAATGCCATCCAGAGTAAGAATCTGGTTAGATACCATATTTCTAAGATTTTCAGGGCGGAGCACAATAACCCCAGTTTTATCTGAATTTAGAAGCAGAAAATTATAGGCCACCCAGGTCTGTATGTCTTTAAGACATTCCTGCAGTTGAACTAATTGGTGTGTGTTATCTGGCTTCATGGATAAAATGTAAAGTGAAAATGTTTGCTATGTCTTCTGACGATACTGCCTAAGGAAATCATTTATAATGTAAACAGAATTGGTCCTAGCACTGAACCCTGTGGAACTCCATAATTAACCGTAGTGTGTGAGTCTTCATTTAGATGAACAAATTGGAGTCTGCTAGACCTGTAATACCTACAGCATGCTCTAATCGTTCTAATAGAATATTATGGTCGACAGTAACGAACGCTGCACTGAAGTCTAGCAGGACAAGCACAGAGATGAGTCCACTGTCAGAGGCCATAAGAAGATCATTTGTAACTTTCACTAAAGCGGTTTCTGTACTGAGATGGGCTCTGAAACCCGACTGAAACTTTTCAAATAAGCCAATCCTCTGCAGATGATCTGTTAACTGTTTGATATGAATGATATGAATTTTTGATTCTTAGTGAATGACTATGAAAATATGGATTTTCTTCTCAGGTTCTCGCAGAGGACAAGAGTATGAAGGAAGATGTGGGGGAGAAAAGAATGGTTCTGTCTGGTCTACTGCTGAATTGCAGGCTGCAAATGTTGTCCAGAACCGTCCATCCATAGACTGGGATGCCATCCGGGAGAACAAGGAGAAGTATAAGGAGCTGAAGTGGAAGGGTAAGTGATCATATTTGTCAAAAGGGCACATGACTTCCAATTCAAAACTATTTAGCTATTGATATAGCTTAATTTGGCATTATTGTAGGATAATGGATTAGAAATTAAAGCGTGCGCTAAAGTTAAAGACTTGTTTTTTTGGTGTTGGTGATGGAAATTGTGAACCCCATGCACATGTGCCATACCTATAAAATGGCTAAAATCTTGCAGTTTATTAATGCTAAGTTACCCTCAAATATGTGATGTTATAACACCAGCCAGATAATAAAACTTAAATTTGCAAATATAATTATCTAAAGCTATAAACTTATTTTGTGATATTTTTGCTTTATTCAGACATCCCACCCATAAAAAAGGAGTTTTACACTGAGGCACCGAGTGTGGCCATGCTTACAGCAGAGGAAGTTGGTGAATGGAGGTAAATCTTAGTGGTTCTTGGTCATATGTCCATGTACTTCCATATGACGGGGTTTTACATGTATAAACAAAATTTAAGCAGTTCAGAAAGGAAGATCTCTTCTGTGTTTTCAGTGATGTTATAACACCAGCCATAAAAGACTTAGGTTTCCATGCTGACAACAATACCTTAAGTTTGTGAATGTGATAACTCAAATTTATACCAGAAGTCTTTCTACTAAAATCTTGAGTATCTCAGTGACCAGGTCAGAGGGTTAGGTTTTCTGAAAATCTTATGAATGCCATAACTTGAGAACAAAGCTCATTTCTGCTGCTTGCATCCGTGATCTCGTTCTTTTGGTCAATACCCAGAGCTCATGACCATAGGTGAGGGTAGGTAGAGTAGATCGAGCAGTAAATCGAAAGGCCAAAGGAATTTGCAAAGAAAATCGTCTGGACTTCTTTGAGTTGCTTGAAAAAAGCAACTCAAAGAAGTCCAGACGCTTTTCTTTGCAAATTCCTTTGACTACGATGACCTGGATGACTGAGAACCTTCACAGACATACAGTAAATCGAGAGCTTTGCATTTATGCTTAGGTTTCTCTTCATCGTAACAGACAGCATTTGCATCACTGAAGCCATCTGGTCAGCACCAATCCCTCTGTTGATCCCCTGCTGCGCTCACTCATGAGCAAGGCCCCGAGATGAACAGATCTGTGGCATTTCTCAACAACAATGCTCCGCCTGGTGGCAGGTGGCTCCATAAAATTTAAGACTCAACAATTTACCAGCATTTGGGCATCAATTAAAATGTTGACAATTACATTAAATGACTAGTATGTCTGGTACCCACTGGTGACATTAGCAACAATTAGTTGACTACTCGCGCACATCCCAAGTTCAAATACAGACGGACAGTCTCAAAGTGGTTGGATTTTTCATCCAAAAACTGCTGTAACATTACTTTTGTTGGACTGTTTTTCCTCAGCAAGAAGGGTATGTGGTGCGTTTATCTAAATAACTACTTTTTAGAACTCTGCTCTCTGGCTTTATGGGTTGTGCCTGTGATCATTCTCTTTCTAAAGTCTGCCCTTGATTGAGTGGAGTCTGACTGTCTTGGTGTTTTTATATTTGGTACATTTTGAATTTGGAGCACCTTCCCCTTAATGTCTGTGCTTTTATTTTTGTATGTGCTTTTTATCTAATGGCATAAATTTGACACTGACAATTGATCACCTTTTAGAAAGAGGATGGAAAAAAATACACAGTTATTAAATTTATTGTAATGTTTCTGATATTTAACCTGGAACCAAACACACGGTATTCATCTGCGTTTAGCATGGTACTTGGTACTTTAGCTTTGAATCTGTTTTCATGTTTGTTTACACCTTTTCCTCAGGAAGGAGAACAACAATATCTTTGTGGATGACCTGAACGAGGAAGAAGAGAAACGGCAAATTCCCAATCCCTGTCGCACATTTCTTGAGGCCTTTGAGCGTTATCCAGAGATCATGGAAAACATTGACCGGGTTGGCTTCACCAAACCAACCCCCATCCAGGTATGATCGTGGCACCATAGCAGTTTTTGTCAGCCATAGTTTAATTTAAACTTAGTTGTAATGATAAATATTTTGAATGTGCCAAATAAGATGAATCTGAATCAGCACAAATCTGTCTGTTGGAACTCTCAGATGTGTGTAAAACCAAATATTTTAGTTTGTTTTATGTGTAAAATATTTCTTTGTAAACCAGGGAGATTCTTTACCTTGTATGTTGTGTAAATATGTTGTAGGTGGGTTTGGGAACAAAAACTTTCAAATCTGTTCGTGTGTGTGTTGCAATGACAGATGCGCCTGTAGTGACCCGCCCTGTTTCTGCTGTGGGCAAATCCAGTGTTTGACTTCAGTGTCAGCTTTAACAGGAACTCACCCTATTTTATTATAAATTCTTGGAACTGAGCCAGTAACTGTTGTAGTCTTCCCAAGAAGCAGAACTGAAAATCGGTTGTAGGTGGCATCGTGTGGTTTTCTTTTTGTTGTGTTTTTTTTGTTTTGTTTTTTTTTTTTAAAGAAAAGGGAGGAAAAAACCCCCTAATTGCATTATTTCTCTCCGCACACACACAATACCGCTTTCATTGAGTTCCTTGATCTAATCTTTTCATTTTTAAAGGTTTTCACTGTGTTAAACGTAATTCTAAGTTTTACTTCCAGTTTCTCACTAACTGAAGTTGCTATATAATAGGGCTGCCACGATTAGTCAACTATCAAAATCGTTGACAACTAATTTAATAGTCGATGCATCGTTTGAAGCTTTCTAAGATCCTGAAAGACGCTGGAATAAGTAAATGGTAAATGGCCTGTATTTGTATAGCGCTTTACTTAGTCCCTAAGGACCCCAAAGCGCTTTACACTACATTCAGTCGTTCACCCATTCACACACATATTCACACACTGGTGATGGCAAGCTACATTGTAGCCACAGCTGCCCTGGGGCGCACTGACAGAGGCAAGGATGCCAGACACTGGCGCCACTGGGCCCTCTGACCACCACCAGTAGGCAACGGGTGAAGTGTCTTGCCCAAGGACACAACGACCGAGACTGTCCGAGCCGAACTGCCAACTCTTGAGCCACGATCGTCCCAGTAGGATAGTAGGATTTAAGAGTGTAATAACGGACTGAAACAGAAGATGGCAGCAATACATGTACAAGGATGGCAGCTGACCCTAAACTCTGAAGAAGAAGAAGCAGTCTTCGGTATTGTAGCGGTGTCCAAATTCAGGGGCTGCATCCTTCGTAGGCCACATTAAAAGGCCGATTACGTGACAGCGATGCGGCGAAGGCTGTCCAAATTCAAAGACTCCGACAAATGCTGCTGACAAATGCGTCCTACTTTTCCCCAGATTTGAAAGACGGGTCGGGTGTATCCTTTGTGGCCCAGCCTATCCCAGAATTAATAACGCAGCTCAGCCAATTCCAGTTTCCAGCAATGGCGGCAGCTACTGGGTTTTAATATTACTCTTTCTGCGTCACAAAATAAACTTAAGATATTTTCAGGCGAGAATGTAGTTGTGTAAACTTCAAATGTCTGTTCAATCTATCAAGACATCGCATATTTGCAAAAGTCCTCCGACATTTTCGGAGACAAGCTGACCGGGAGGTCAAGGCTCACTAGAGCCGGCAAGAACAACGAACTCCCGGCACATCGTTTTCAGACCCCCGCGGTCTTTCGCTACTCAGCTTAAACATGATATATAAGTCACTCGGATAACTTAAAAATGAGTAAATCGGTTTGGCTCAGATTAAAGTTATAGTTTTCACACAGCTGAATAAACGTCAAACAGACAACTGATTAAACAGAAGTGTGAGATGTTAGAGATTTTACTTCAGTGTACTGTTATATTTGAGGGAGCAAGGAGCAGAGGACTGAGTTTATTGAACTCCACTGAAACAATCTGCAATTTCATTAAAAGTTTAATAAACTATCATCTTGTCTTTGCTTTTAGTTAGCGCATACCCTAAACACTTCAAGCTGTATGCTAATGATAGTTATATAAGAGCTGATGTATGCTGGTGCAATAAGCTCAACGTTTTATGTCCAGTCGATTATCAAAATAATCGTTTGTGGCAGCCGTACTATATAAGCACACTGATTCCCCCACCCCAGCCCCACGCTACACACAAATAGTTTAGTAAATCATTCTCTTTTTGTCAGAAATGTTTAGCTTGTTGTTTCAAGGTCACAAATATCTTTAATTTTAAGTTAAATCTGCATTTGTAAAATCAACCAGTGGTGACTAGAGAATTCCGTGTAGGAGGTTACTTGTTTTGGAACACACAATATTTAGATTTTTAATCAAAATGTAAAGAAACGATTCAAAGTAAACCTAAATAATGAGAGGTTTTGACATTACCCTGCGTCTCACATGCCTGAAGCATCCTTCAGTGCCTGTGCATTTACTGTATGATAAGATAAGACTTTAATGATCCCACCATGGGGAAATTTGTGTATTACTACAGCTTGGGTACATGTAACAGAACAAAAGCAACAAAGAGTATACCAAGATAAAATAAGCAAAATGTAATTACAATGAGCTCTGTCATGCTGGATTTCATTTTTATTACATCGAAAGATGTACAGAATGGAAACAAGCAAGTAGCTGGGATGGCAGCAGAAATAGAGAGCAAGCCACTGAGCCAGTAACCGTTTAATAAAAGGATAAACACAGACCGCACTAGAGACTGATTTCGTTATCTGTTCTCATCCCACCACAGGTGATTCAGTTTAATTTTATTTACAGTATCAAGGTAAAGTCCTTGCAGTGGCACAGACAGAAACTCAATCTTACCCTACGAGTAAGCACTGGGCAAAATGAGCTATGAATAATTTTATTTACAGTAATTAAACATTTCCCGCCCTTCACACTGAACCTACGCCATAGAAGCCTGGGGTACTTTCTTTTCATACTTTGGTCACATCAGAATTCATGATGGTATGCTGCATAGGGAAATGAAACGCCTTCTCTCTTTCAAAGTTTAACTTTCATTTCTAGATTTAACTTTCATTTCACAGTAGGAATCTGGTCAGATTGAAAGCAATATTATAGGTAGTGGAACAACCAGTTCTGTACAGTGAATCACTATTTATAGCTCCACACTGTACAACAATGTAAGTACAAGCCTGCTGACATGATGTTGCAGTTTTTGGAGTTTTTTTCAGTTGCAGAATAAACAGTTTCTGTCTCTTCAACAGGAGGTTTCTAACATTCGACTAACCTAAACATACATTTTAAAACGTATAATTTTTTTTTAGATATCATAAAAAATGTTGTTTTTGTTCTTGCATACTCTCCATATAAAAGATTTTGGGTAATCTATATTTATTTATTTAATTTCTCACATGCTAACATTAAAGTTAGTAAGTCTTATACCAGATGTGGGGTTATATATGATGATGACTTTTTAAAATATAGTTTTTCTTCAGTCTCAAGCGTGGCCAGTGCTACTGAGTGGCGAGGACCTGATAGCCATCGCTCAGACTGGAACAGGGAAAACACTGGCCTACCTGCTGCCGGGGTTCATCCACATGGATGGGCAGCCTGTGTAAGTGTAGAAAAACCTTATTTTTAGCACAATCTGAGTGTAACTGGCGCCACATTCTCTAATAATAGATAGCGCTGTTTTGTTCAATTCCTTTCAGAAGAGGATACCTACAATAATTTTGTTCTTCCTCTATTAAATCTTTATCTTTTTGTCCTTTGAGTAGACCTAGAGCTGAGCGGGATGGTCCAGGCATGTTAGTGCTAACTCCTACTAGAGAGCTGGCCTTGCAGATTGAAGCAGAGTGCAACAAGTACCGCTATAAGGGTTACAAAAGGTCATAAGTCACTAAAAATAAATTAAAATCAATGATCATGTGATGTGGAGAGGGCATGATAATGACTGTTCCTTCTGCATCTCTCTCAGTATCTGTATCTATGGTGGAGGTGATAGGAGGGGCCAGATCAACCTGGTGAAGGATGGCGTGGACATCGTGATTGCTACACCAGGCCGCCTCAATGACCTACAGATGAATGAGCTCATCAACCTCCGCTCCATCACCTACTTGGTCAGCTCTTTATGTCTATGCATGTTTGCTTTCCTCAAAGCTTGTGTTGGTCCACTGTGTAGAAAAAAAAGCCCATGAAGGTGTTCTTGTAGCATTTGACAGGAAACCTGATTAAATGCGTAAACAATAGGTGTAGCAATATCTGCTCACTTAACCCTGTTGGTCATAACAAGGATCCACATCTAAAACTAAATCTAAAATTACCAATAAAAATCCTTCATTGATCTATTGTGCAGTTTACATGTGTTTTTAGCTTTTCTAATCTGCAGCCAGTGAAAGGATTATCAAATTAAGAAGAAGGTAACATCAGAGCTGTCTGTATGCAGATAAACTGTTGATTGTGAAATTTGATTGATTTCTCATAAACTTAAAGTATCCCTTTCTAGTAGACATACTTGCACATAGAATGGATGGATTTATATTATAATGTATAAATTGCTACTAATTTGTGCCGTAGTCTTATAGATTAAACTAGCAGTGTACACCATAATCAACCAGGCTTTTTTTGGGCCCGGAAAATTATACTTGTATACTTGAGGCTTGTAAACATGTGATCTACTGGCTGCTGACACGTGGTGCATAGTAGGTGGGTTTTATTTTGTATATTTGGCGTACTCGTGTTGTGTGTGTGTGGTGAAAACGAGATGCACTGTCTTTAGTAACTACTCTTTTAAAAAGGTGCTGGACGAGGCTGACCGTATGTTAGATATGGGCTTTGAACCCCAAATTATGAAGATTCTTCTGGACATCCGTCCAGATCGACAGACTGTCATGACCAGGTATAAACAATTTGCCATCACTTAATGATGAAACTGACCACATGAACACACGACACATCCAATTCAGGAACAAGAGCATTTAAATGGTTGACTTTAAACATGAAAATCATCGTTCATCCATTTTAGCAAATACACCACAATAAATGTAATCTATTGATAAACACTTGGAATATGACTGTACGGTGAATTTATAAAAGTAAATAATGGCATAATTCACACTGAATGTTACCTTATTTCTTACAGAAGTGTTTCAGAGTTGTAGAATATAATGTGCAGTGTATGGAAATCAAAACGACCTTCTATGCCCGTTATTTCTCATGTTTCAGTGCAACTTGGCCCACAGGTGTGAGACGACTGGCCAAATCCTACCTAAAGAATCCCATGATGGTTTATGTGGGCACCCTGGACTTGGCTGTAAGTAGAAATGAATCCAATCAGTGATTTAAATGTCTTTACAATTTTTTTTTTTTTTTTATGTTGTATTACTTTGATCAAGTTGGTTGCGGGAGTATGGGGTGTCTGGCCCATTGCTACGGGCCATTCGATCCCTGTACAACCGTTCCCGGTGGGTGATGGGCTCCACCAGGGCTGCCCTTTGTCACCGGTTCTGTTCATAATTTTTATGGACAGGATTTCTAAGCGCAGCCAAGTGGCGGAGGGCTTTCGCTCCGGTGGCCTCAGAATCTCATCTCTGCTTTTTGCGGATGATGTGGTTCTGTTGGCTTCATCAGGTGAAGGCCTCCAGCTCGCACTGGAACGGTTCGCAGCCGAGTGTGAAGCAGCGGGAATGAGGATCAGCACCTCCAAATCTGAGGCCATGGTTCTCAGCCGGAAAAGGGTGGAGTGCCCACTCCGGGTCGGGGATGAGTTCCTGCCCCAAGTGGAGGAGTTCAAGTATCTCGGGGTCTTGTTCGCGAGTGATGGGAGAAGGGAGCCGGAGATCGACAGACGGATTGGTGCTGCGGCTGCAGTGATGCGGACGCTGCACCGGTCCGTCGTGGTGAAGAGGGAGCTGAGTGTAAAAGCGAAGCTCTCAATTTACCGGTCGATCTACGTCCCTACCCTCACCTATGGCCACGAGCTGTGGGTAGTGACCGAAAGAACGAGATCGCGGATACAAGCGGCAGAAATGAGCTTCCTCCGAAGGGTGGCTGGCCTCTCCCTTAGAGATGGGGTGAGAAGTTCGGCCATCCGGGAGGGGCTCAGAGTAGAGCCACTGCTCCTCCACGTCGAAAGGAGCCAGTTGAGGTGGTTCGGGCATCTGACAAGGATGCCTCCTGGGCGCCTCCTGGGTGAGGTGTTCCGGGCATGTCCCACCGGGAGGAGGCCCCGGGGCAGACCCAGGACACCCTGGAGAGATTATATCTCTCGGCTGGCCTTGGTGTTCCCCCGGATAAGCTGGAGGAGGTGGCTGGGGAGAGGGAGGTCTGGGCTTCTCTGCTTAGGCTGCTGCCCCCGCGACCCGGCCTCGGATAAAGCGGATGAAGATGGATGGATGGATGGAAGTTGGTCAAGCACAAGTTTATTTATATGGCACATTTACAACAGCTCATGCTGCACAAAGTGCTTTACAAACTAAAATGCAATTGAAATAAGTAAAATGCACAACAATGATGAAATAAAAATATAAAAGAGAATAATACAAGACAATACAAACAACTAAAACAACAATGACTAAGGCTGTTAAAACAAAATGTTTGGGTCAACGTGCGCTAAAGGCAGTCCATAAAAATATATCCTCAGTAAAGATTTACAATGTTCCAGGGTTTGTGCAGCTCTAATATTTAGAGGCAGACTATTCCAGAGACTGGGACCTACCACGGAGAAGCCTCTGTTGCCACGAGATTTAAGTTTAGACTGTGGAATGGTTAACATCAGTTTTGAACTGGACCTCATGGTTCTTTCTGGAGTATAAATAAATACAGCTCAGATAGGTAAGAAGGATGAATTAACAACATTAAAACTACTGTATTTCACATGGTCGTTTAGTGACTTAAAAACTAAAAGTAAAATTTTAGCTGGGTACTGGAGAGATGGTTTCTGTCTGACTTGTGCATGTCTGACAGTTTGTTCATTTATTCTTGGCAGACATGTTATTTACTTTAAAGTTCTAAATAGTCTATGCCCGTTTGGATTCTGTTTACATGCTTCCTGTGTTTCTATTCTTTTCAGGCTGTTAACACGGTGCAGCAAACGGTGCTGATTGTTCGCGAAGAGGAGAAAAAGTCGTATCTGTTTGACTTCATCAGAAACATGCAACCAGAGGAAAAAGTAATCATCTTTGTTGGCAAGAAGCTTGCGTAAGTGCGGAGTTGGTTCATAGTTGTGGCTGTTCACCACTGTTACAGTTGGATAAACACACATCAGCATTGGTACCCACTTTAATCGTGTGTCCTTTGTGTTTGCTCGTTTCCATTTTTGTTCAACATCAGAGTTGATGACCTGTCCAGCGATATGTGCCTTCAAGGTTTGGCTGTGCAGAGTCTCCATGGTGACCGTGAACAGTGTGACCGTGAAGAAGCTCTCAAGGACTTTAAAAACGGTATTTAACGTGAAGGGAAAAGTGCTTTGAAAAATAGTCTGCATGGCACTAGCAGAGAAAATGGAAACGCATTTTTGTGTGTAGCTGGTGGTTTTATTTTAAACTAAAGACTACCACAAGTAAAGGCTGTTGGATTGAAGTTATCACAGAATAAGTGTTGTATCTTTTCCCAGGTCGAGTTCGTATCCTCGTGGCCACAGATTTGGCATCTCGAGGGTTGGATGTCCATGACGTAACACACGTCTTCAACTTTGACTTCCCACGTAACATCGAGGAATATGTTCATCGTGTAGGTCGCACTGGCAGAGCAGGGTAAGAGTGTGTGCATGCAGTGTTTACTGCCAGGCTGTGCTTGTGCTAGCTTGTGATGTTGATGCATGTTTTGTTTCAGACGTTCAGGTGCTGCTGTGACCCTGGTGACAAGAGAGAACTGGAGAATGGCACCTGAGCTAATTCCCATCATGGAGCGAGCAGGACAGGTTGGCAAAAACATATTTTGCGTTGACATAAATACACTTTTGATTGAATAGACTTTTTATTCAAAATGTAACATAATTCCTGAGAATTCTGTGCATGTGTACTTATATTATAATACAGCTGACAAACAGTCTTTAATACAAAATAATTACAAGTATATAATCATAAATAAAATGAATCCTTTTGCAGGATATCCCAGAGGAGCTGTTGCTTATGGCAGAAAGGTATCAAAAGCACAAGAAAGAGAAGGAAATGTCCAATCCAAGGGGAGGACAGGGGCGAGGAGGAGGGAGAAGAAGTGGTGGAACAGACCGTGGCCAAAACTGGGGGTTCTAATACAGAGCTGTCCATGTAAGTTTTCCCGCCATTCTCCTCCACCTTACTCTGACAGGAATTAACAGTCAAATTACTGTATTTCACATGGTTATGAGAATGTTCATTTTCTTGCCCTTTTCTCCACAGGCTGGAGCAAGGTCTCAATCTACCTGTGTTATTTCTTTTTAATGTGCATTTCAGTTCTTTATTTTCTGTTATTGAAAGGTTTGTGTGCTGGATTATATCTATGATCATTTGGTGGCAACTTGCACCTAATTGTTTTCTTGTCTTAAAAGAATTTAAAATGCACATTTTTCTCTGCCATAAACTTATTAGTCTGTTATCATTCAGAATATTTTGTGTTATCTCTTGGTTGTGGAAAGCTTAATAAATTATCTTAAAAAGAAATGACATGTTGTGCATTAATTATTGGCTTGTTCCTTTAAAAATTAACCATAGAATTGTGGTAATAAGTGAATCTACTTTCTCAATTGCCTATATTATTGGTCAAAAATTACATGGACACTGTTGGGGGTAAAGGCTTATAATTTGGGGGGCAAATAATAATATCATGCGTTAAGCTCAACAGCTTGTCTGCATTAAGTGCTCAAGATGTTTAGTCTGCTGACCACATCAGTTTACTTGGAGATCTGATTCAAAAGAAAATCTTTTTTTTTTTTTTCTTTTTTTTTTTAACCTGTCCCGTTTGGTTCTTTTGCCATCAGAATTATTGTCTAAAGGCGAAGAAAGATGCCCAACGGATTTACTTTACCAAATGGACCATCCCAGCCTTGCCGTAATGGTCCATTTGATTCACCTTTTATTGTTTATTTTATTTTCACTTGCTGAATATGGGACAGACTTGACTGGGGGAAGGAAAGGGGAGAAAGAAAGAGGGAAAGAAAAACAGCGGGGAAGAGGGACGGGGGAAAAAGGGCCAAAAACCAACAGAATAAGCAGACAAAAAATACATATCGATCACCTGGATCACCTGTTGAGAAAGAAAGAAGAAAGCAAGCAGAAGAAAACGAGAGTAATAAAATCATCACAATGATCTATGGGAATATGACAGTAAATACTAAATATTAAACATTATTGTGCAGCACGTAAGATCGACAGCGCACAGTGTGCTTTGAGGTAGGAGCCAAAAAGGGTGTAGTTTGTGTGTGTGATCACCCGTGTGTACACCCGTGAGCATGGACGCGCTTGTTTTTTTTTTGTTTTTTTTAAAGGTTCCTTCATGTAATGATCGGCTAGAGGGTGTGGGGGGCCACTGCCCCGTCCTCCAGGGCATGAAGCAGGTATGGAGGAGATCCAGGCTCCAGACATCCAGAGGCGCCCAGAACACAAGAGACCAAGGAAGACCAACAGAGGGGCAGCCGCGTCACTATCCCAGAAAGAGCTGAGGAGAGTCCCAGATGAGGGGTCACTCAGCAGCTGCGGAGCAGAAGCCAGGGGGGTTGCAGTGACGTGCCCGTGAGCTCCGCCGTCAGCCAGCTGTGCCTGAGTGACCGAGCTCCAGGCCGAGAGGCCGAGGGCACCCCGCCTCCGAAGTGGCCCGAGCGAGCCCCAGGCTCCAGGCCCCAATAAGCAGCCGCCAAGGAGTGAGCCGGTGTGTACCTGGGCGCCCACCCCCGGACACACAGAACCACCAACGCACCGATGTCTGAGGGCGTCCGCCACCGGCAGGGGAAGTGGTGGGGGGAGATAGGCCTCCAAACCTTGGAGGGCCTGAGATGTCCCCAGAGAGGTGGCGTCTGATACCCAACCTGACATATAGACACAGACATACAGGCACACACAGATGCAAACATCCATTCCCACCCTCATGCTCTCATAAGCAATTATTCCACACTCAACCAATGTGGAGACAGACATAAAGAGACGCTGTACACACAATCACTCTCCCCAAGCATACTCTAAGAACCGGGTCTGGGTACCCTTGCCCCTGGAGGGGGAAACTGCACCCAGACCCAGGTGGTGTTACCCTTTTCCCTGCGGTGGGGAGAAGCAGACCGCCCCGACTCCGTAGCAGCAGGGAGGCCCCACATTCCAGACCCCAGTCGGACGGCCAACTCCTCCTCCCAGCCCCCCCGCTCCATCAGGAGATCTGATTCAGAAGAAAATCTAAGCACAAACACTGCTGTTCATTCCTATAAAAATGTGTATTTCAAAACTTAATGAGTCAGATGTATTATGTGAGTCTGACAGCTAAATCTAAAATTGAAGTGCAAAAACAGCCTGTCAGCACTTGTTATAAGCAAGCTGAAAAATTGTGCGTTTATTGTCCTCAATCACTACTTTTTTTTCTGCCCTGTGAGCAGACTTTGGTTTCCTGCTTACATTTCTTCAGTCAGTGTAAAATTCTGTTATGAATTCTGATATTATTTTTCAGTCTCATCTGAAATGAGTGGAAACAAGTATATGCCGAATTCTGCTTTGCTTTGCAGATTGTGTTGGCTGTTGCATGAGTTGCTGTTTTGTGTATGGATGCTGACTATCTCAGCCCCAGTTAACCCTTTAAGACCTACCGTAGAACCAAGTCCGCCAGAGCTTATCTTTATATTTTTACATGCCGTAGTGCCATTTTTGGGAGCATTTCAAGTTGCTATACATCAATACAACCATTATGGCCTAAATTTTAATAACATGTATGCATTTAGTCCAGAGTAACTACATAAATTGCAAAAAAGTGCAATAAACTACCAAAAAATTGAAAATCGTTTTTGTTTTTACATAAATTTCTTTAACTAGAAATATGAGGTTTATACCTCAAAACTGTAAATACAAAAAAGTTGCACAAAAAAGTTTTCCACCACAGGAAATTTATTTTGAGTGTCTTCATAGTTTTATTCTTGAGATACACCAATTATTATGTACTGCAGGAAAAACGAAAATATTATAATACAAATTTGCAAAAAAACAGCATGTGCATCAAAATAAACTATTTCCAGCAGTGCAATTTGAGTTCTAAGCATCCCAGAAACGATACAGAAAAGCACAAAGTCAAACATAACTTTTAAAAACACCAGCATAGGCATAAAGGCCCCGAAGGTAAAAAAAAAAAAAGAAAAGAAAGAAAGAAAAAAAGAAAGAAACGCAACAAAAAACAATACATTCTCCGCGAAAATGACGTCACTTCCGGTTTCGGGCAGGTCATGGCGGACATGCCATAGTTCACGCTGACGTCTTTTCCAACGTAGGAAGTGTTATGAACAGCTGATCGGATCGGCAAAGCGTGTTTCTGGAATATTATGTTTTTGTTGCTGCAATTGCTTTTTATGCAAATTTTCCAAAGCTATATTTGGAAGAAAACCATGACTTAGGACAAACTGATGGCATAAGATGTAAGTACAACTCCTATGGTTTCATATGCAAAAAAAAAAAAATTATTTCGCTAGCTTACGGTTGTAGTTCTACAGGGATTTAAAAATAGTTACGCACAAGGAGCGTGCCCGCTCCGACAGGACTTAAAGAGTCCCATTCTAAGGTATATATTTTACAAATAAGAGGTATCGTCTGGCTTCAGAAAAAAGTCAGTTAAAAAATATAATATATAATAATATATATGGGCAATGAAAAGATAATGTAATTTGCTGATTAATAGCTGACATATTAAAAACACATTTAAGCAATATATTAAGGATTGACTTAGAATATAATAAAGAAACACGTAATAAGAAAAGTATATAAGTACTTCTGTAACTGTACCCCTACATCTCAGTTGTACTAGTAGAATTTCTTATAAATGTGTTGCAAAACAGGAAACAACAAAATCACATGAAAACTCAAAGTTGTAAATTACTGAGGCATTGTAAACACTATAGGACTTCCCAAAAAGTTGTTTCTGTTCATCTGTGTTGATTCATGCTCAATCATCCAGGTAAGTAAATCTCATAGCGTCTGAAAACGCTATATGGCAAGGAGACGTTGAACTGATGTTGATTTTTCATCTGATCCATCATCTGATCCTTTGTTATTGACACAGAGATGTCTGTCATTTTTTTATTACATAATGCCAGATGCTTCATAGTATAGGGATATTTTTATGGACATGACAAATTGTAAGATAATGTCCAGCATATAATGGTTTCCTATTTGTGGATCATACACAATTGTCTTTTTAGCAGGTTTAAGTATTGCTGGTAATTTGCAGTGGTGTTTAGTATTGATACAAATACCTGTTAAATACTGATATTTAATCATGATTTTATTGTTGTTTCAATAGTAACCAAGGGTGCAAAAGTGATGGAAAATCAACATCAGCGTTCAACATTGATTCAATATCAAATCCTGATGTTGTATCAACATTAAAAAAGGGTGCAAGAGTGATGTTACGTCAATATCAGATTTCAATGTTTTTTCAATAGATTCAACTGATATTGACTAAACATTGTTTCAATGGATATTTGCTATCTGGGTACCTCCAGATGAACAGAATCAACTTTCGAAGATTCTGTTCATCTGGATGCAGCATTTGATTGAGCATGCATCAAGACACTATAGCACTTAAAAATGGACATTAATGCACGTCTGAGCTCGTGACTTTTGTAAGTTGTTCCCTGAAAATAGGAAAGCCGTTCAGACGTTCCTCCCTGATAGCACCGGACAGACATTTGCACTTTCTAATACCAGAGAACAGGTTCTGACTTGGAATGAAAAAGTTGCATAGTTCACCATTTTCCAAGTAACGTTCAAAGTCTTCCAGGAGCAGCTGGAAACAATTGCTCAGGTCTGAGGCTCTCCAGTTGCTGTCATCAGTTCGCAAGCAACAGGCATGAAAGAGTGTAGTTTTGGCATGATAAGAGCAAAACTTGTCAAATGAAGAGTCCCTTTCCTTCAGCAGATGTAGCAGGTGCTTTAGGAGTTTCAGACAGGACTTCCTGTGTACAAGGAGAAAGATACAGAGATTTTGGGAACCTTGGATAATTAAACGTACACAACATGACATTAGGTAAAAATATCAAACATTTTCTTGAGCTTGCCTACTTTCCTGAATTGAGAGATAAATATATGTGTATATAAATGGATGGATATAAATGTCTAGAGATAGCATGTCAGTTGCATTTGTGACAAAAAGCAAACCTGTAATAGAAACATATTTAGGAATAGCGAATGACTACAGAGTCTGCCAACACTAAACCTATGAGGCCCTCAGTTTTCAACGAAAACATCGATAACACAACAGCTGCCGTGATGATAACGCTGGCACAGTTTAACGTAATTCTGCAGTAAGCCTCCAGAAGTTGTATTAAAACATGCAGACAAACTATTAACTTAGCCTGATACCATGTTTAATTTATACAGCTTAAGAAGGCTGACGACAGCCGCACATGAAACCGATACCTGCAGCAAGCAGGGGTGAGTAAAGGGGGACACGAGGTTTACTAGACCAGATTAATTTCAGGGCTTTCGCAACATTTATCAGATTGAAGGTGAGATTATATAAAATAATGTGTTAATTAAATTGCATTAATATTTGAGAATATAAACAAACGCTTTTTCACAAGCCAATAAAAATGTACATGGGCCAATAAAACTCTGGACACTGAATTATTATTACTATTAAGTAACGCCTGCACCATTATAACGTTTGTTTTCAGCAGCACAGAAAGTATGCATCAAACTTTGCATTAACTATGGAATGCTGATATTCTCGCTTTTCTTCATTGCAGCCACCACATTCTCCTTTAAAGGCCTACAGATAGAAACTCGCTCTTTGCTTGACCTCTCACACTTAAAACACGCAGGCACACGCAGATGCACAAAAATTTGGGAACATGAACGCACAAAAAATCTACCTCATCAAGGAGATAAAACTTGTAGAGTACTTGAAAGTATTTATATATTTTTGCATTTAAGAAAATGTTTTCTTTAAAAAATTTAATTTAATATGGTGCATAAATACAATCAAAGGGTTTTGTTCTTTCTGTTGTTTTTTTTAACAGATTTATGCAGTTCAAAACATTGCAATTTCTAAAATGGAAACTAATGAGCAGTTCATTTTGAAAGACCTGTTTTCTCTTTTAAATGTCTATTATTGCTCATTAATAAGACAAGTAGTTATCCATTTAATTGGATTAATGGAATAATCCATTAATCCATTAAATTAATGGAATACATCGTTACAAATATAATCGATAGCTGCACCCCTAGTTTAATACATAATGTAAATAACTGACTGGGTCCATTGCATGCTCCATTGCATAGTACCAAACACCAACACACCAAATGGTTTGACGAATAATTTTTTTTTTTTTTTTTTGCCATTGTGTTCATTTTCTACCAGAAAGCAATAATTTGGTAATAAGCATGTTGTTCTAACCTGCAGCAGTTTTCTCCACTTTTTTCACAGCAAGTCTTCTTTGATCCGTGATTTTTCAGGATGGCCTTCTCAATGTGAGAGAATGAAACTCTCCAAACATCTGTATGTTAGAGATGACAGAAGAGAACAGGGAAATTTTAAGCTTTTTATACCTTCATGAAAACTGCACATTTTGAACTGTAGTAACATTGGTCAAGTGTTAAAGGGGATTTCTGCTTCAGTGGGAAACCTACACCGTAACTACATTATAACTGCGAAACCCTCTGAAACCCTATGCCATTACTTTATATATAACCCTTTGATGAATCCTGTTGACTACATTTTATTTACCAATGTAAGCAACGGTAATACACATGAAAACGCACAGAAACATTCAAAATGACTTTTTGGCACAACACTGACAACAATGTCAGCCGCAAACATTCTAACCAGGATTCAGTTGTCTTATAATACTGTGTCCTTTCTCACTTCTACTGCAGTTAACAATAACTTTATCTATTTCGTTCAGTGGCTCACAATCACATTATGATTAGTTTGTTTTTTTTATTCAATAATTGAGAGAGGTTAAACTTACCTTTATTAAGGACCCCATCACTTTCCACTGTACCCTTGCCCTCATATTTTGGGACCAGATAATACGGCTTTTGCCTGTATTCCTGCTTAGCCTTATCCCCAAGCCAGTTGTTTATTTTAAGGCCTTCGGTTGTGAAAGGCGGCCAGCTTGATTTAACCATAAGGCAGAGAACAACATCCAGTGAAATTGGGACTGATTGTACATGTGTGGTCAGGGTCACTGCTGGACAGCCTCTTTTCTTCTTGTCCACCTTCCATTCTGAAAGAACAAACAAAACCTAACTCCAGACATTCTATGGTACTGGATGCTGTATATTAATACGTTACAATATAGAAGGCATAGATAAAAAAGCATGTTAAATTAAAGGCCTTGTCAAATTGAATTCTTCCTCAGGCCCTCTTTTACTGTAAAATGGAAATTTCACTAAAACTAACTTAAACTCTAACTTTGATACTCACCAGTAAAATTCTTGACACATTTCTTCACTTCTTCCCTGAACTCATTGAGCATCTTGGTAGCAGATAAAATGTCATTTTCTAGAAATTTTTCCAGATTCTTGTGGCCACGTTTTAATTCCACACTGTAAAATGCGCCATCATTTCCAAATGGTTCAAGTTTCACCCGATCAACCAAGATGGGCAGCATGACATCAAATTCATCAGGATTACAAATCTGTGCAACATACAAGTCATACGTCAGATTGGAGTGCATTTCTTACCACAAATCCTGTCCTGAGTTAATTGCGGGAACTCAGAGTGTAAAACCTTACCTTTAGATTTTCATAGTAGCTTCCTGTTTTTAGGGGTTCTTGTACCTCTTTAAAGCTTGATGTATTTTGTTTTAAATGATTGATTATATTTTGTATTATCGCCTTTATGACTTTTGCTGCGTTGACTTTGTCAATCATCTTAATTCTAATTTTTTCCAGAGTTTCCTTAAGGATATAATCTGTTGAAGCTTTTTCTTTGGTCATGTCTTTCCTTTTTAAGTCCTGAGATTTTCCTGGTGCAACCTTTGTATCCTGCTCAGCAGATTGTACTTCTACTTTTGGCTTGGCATCACGGGCTTTTGCTGGTGGTGATTTGGCTTTGCCAGCACTTATTTCGGTTTTTGTGGTCTGTTCTGAAGCCTCTTCTGTATTCTTTGTTCTTGTGGTTTTTGGATTTTCCTTTGTCTGTTTCGCCACTGGAAGTTGTTTTGTCGACTTGGTCCTGGTAGCACTTGTTCTCTCCGCTCTGCTGTCTGGAGATTCTCTTCTGGTACTGTCAGGAGGAAACTTTTCTTCAGCATCGTTTGGATTTTTCTGCTCTGCTTTCTTTGGTTTCTGTTTCGTTTGTTTTTCACTCTGCTTCCCTTCTGTTAAATCAGGAGAACTTACTTTAGTGCACTCAGCGTCGAGACTGTTTAGCTTGCGCGGTTTCCCTCTCCCAGCCATGACAGTGTAATGATGAATGAAACTTGTCTGGCAAGATTAATCCTTAGCGTGTCCTTTTATTGTATGAGAACACACCCCTTTACTTTGCCACACCCTGCTCTTATGCTGATTCAGCCTTTGACGTATTCTATTTGAAAGAGTGAGTGTAAACACAGAAAAATATTTTATTTTATGTGCTGGAATGTGCAGAAAATAGGTTTAAATGTTAAACAAATTTCTTCCAGTCAGAATGTTGCATATAATTAAGTTTTTGCTTGATGCATAAAGTTAAAAGATTTAAAGTTTTAAAAAGAGACGTTTCCATTTGATTACATTTTGTATGATGGATTATGCAGAAAAAGTAGAATTGGGCTGAAAGATCTATTGCTTTATCACCTATTCAGGTTGTAAATCGTGTTTTTAAAAAGTAACTAAGTAACTAAGTAATTAATTACTTTTGAAAATAAGTAATCAGTAAAGTAACAGGATTACTTTTGGGGGGAAGTAATCAGTAATTAGTAACTGATTACTTTTTTCAAGTAACTTGACCAACACTGGTTATGACTAGGGCTGGGTATCGTCACTGATTTCTAGAATCGATTCATTTCCGATTCACAAGGTCCCGAATCGATTCAATCCACGATTCGATTCAATTCGATTCGATTCGATTCGATTTGAATCTGGGAAATTTTGACAGTCAGAAATATTATAATTCAGATCAGCACACTGACATATTTTTGTATCTATAAAAAGGAAGCTGACACACGCAAGACTTTATTAAAGGTGTGAGTGTCACAGCAGATGCCATTGTGTCAAAGTAGCTGAAGATAAAACACAGAAAAACATGAAGGTGGCTTTCCTGGCCTGGGATTTTATAAAAATATTCTGCAGTACATCAAAAACGAAAGAAAACCATTAATCAACATATGAACATTACCTCTGACGTTACAGCGGTTTTATTAGAGACACGGCTGAGCGTTTTGCATTTTGCATAATTTTAAAAAGTTTACATTTGTTCAGTATTGAACTGCAGAAATTAGGTTTTCTTTTCGGAAGTATGTAAAACGAAAAAAAACAAAAAACAGCGGCCAACAGCGCTGTAAACAACAGTAGAGTTGTGCGTAACAAGCAAGCGAATAATGCAGAAAACAGTACAGAGAGAGAGAGAGAGAGAGAGCTGTACATGAAGTGTGATTTTATCGTGGTGGAAGCAAAACAGTAAAAGTCAGAGTGATTTCATGAGGATGTTTATGTGAAGCGTAGTTTGGATCTTCTTTTGCTGCTGGTTCGGTCAATATTGTTTGGAGAGAGATAAAACTAACAGCTTTAGAATCAGCGCAAAAAGGGCGTGAACACAAAGCGCGGACCCGCCAAAACATCAGAATCAGCGAGCTGTCGGCTTTCAGCCCCGACCGTGTCCGTGCAGTTGTTCTGCCAGAAAGTGATTGCCGTCCGCGGGAGCGCACGCAGCCGCTTAAAGCTGCAGCGCCCGTCAGGTGAGAAAGGCGACATCTCACTGATTCTGATCCGCGGGTCCACGCTGTGTGTTTACATCCTTGTGCAAAATCCGTGTACCTGCTCTCATTTACTGTCTTAGCTGTTTGGTGGTTGTTGACATTTTGTGAGGTTTCACCTGAGATTCTGGCGTTTCGGGCAAAATAAATTTATATTAAAAAATCGATTCAGGATTTTAATGAATCGATTTCACGTTATCCAAGCCAGAATCGATTTTAATCGATGAATCGATTATTAAAACCCACCCCTAGTTATGACTTCTTGCTCCTAGAGAGCGCCATATAGTTGCAAACAAACACTAAAAGCACGACAACATATAACATCATGTAAAGAGATCAGAACCTGCACTCCATTGAACTAGAGAGGTGATAGGTTGCAGTATCTGTAATTATTTGATGTCTAAATAGCACAGAATGGTGTTTCCATGACGCGAATCAACAGTGCACATATTTGAAACATGTTGATGTTACACTGTACTTAATGGTAATCTAACCACTGAAATGGAACCAGGAGTGCTGCCTCAAGGACTAAAGATCTAAGTGTTTTTCTTTCCTTCGAATGCTTTTGCGATGCATTGTGATGATTAACCAGTCTTTAATTATTAAGTTGAAGTAGCCAATTCTAGGATGAAGTTGGATGACTGATGTCCTGCCTTGGGAGACCTTGGGGTCGGCAGAGTAGCACAACATTCATTTGTTCCTCTGGGCCTTCTGGGCAGACTTGGTGACTTTACCAGTAGTGGAGACCTTTTTCTCCACACCTTTAATCACGCCGACAGCCACAGTCTGACGCATGTCACGCACCGCAAAACGCCCTGCAAAGTGAAGAAGAATAAAAGACGTTTGAGTTCATCATAAAATATGGCATGACTTCGCAGTGGAGCCACAATGCCTTTTGATGAGGGAAGCTCTTGAAATTCTAGGAACTACTTGAACTCACCAAGGGGCGGGTACTCAGAGAAGCTCTCGACACACATTGGTTTGCCAGGAATCATATCTACAATTGCAGCATCTCCCGATTTCAGGGATTTAGGGTTGTCCTCCAGCTTCTTGCCAGAGCGGCGATCAATCTTTTCTTTGAGCTCTGCAAACTTGCAAGCAATGTGAGCAGTGTGACAGTCCAGCACGGGAGCATAACCTGCGCTGATCTGGCCTGGGTGGTTGAGGATGATCACCTGCAAAGCAAAGGGACACACAGTGCCTTATTAATAAGCAAAAAAAAATGCTTTCTTTTTTTTTATTTCTACTTTTTATGCTGTCGTCTTATTTAAACACATTCTCGTCTGCCTTGAGGATTGAGAATATAAATAGTTCTGACATTAGATGGAGCTGAATTTGTTAAATCATGTGCTCGTTCTACTATAATTGGAATTTTTACATCCAAATCTTGTATCTACCTGAGCAGTAAAGTTGGCAGCTTCCTGTGGTGGGTCATTCTTGCTGTCACCAGCAACATTGCCACGGCGAATATCCTTGACAGACACGTTCTTGACATTAAAGCCAACGTTGTCACCGGGTAGGGCTTCGCTCAGTGCCTCATGGTGCATTTCTACAGACTTGACCTCGGTAGTCACATTGACAGGGGCAAATGTCACCACCATTCCAGGCTTCAGTAATCCTGTTTCCACACGACCTACGGGGACTGTTCCAATTCCTGCAAAAGAGGTGAGAGTAAAGGATATTAAAATAAAAATCAAAGTGTTTCAGTTCTCTCCTGAAAAAGTTATCTGGTTTTCCGTGTTCCAAATGTCTCAACTATCCTTTATTCCCAAAGTATCTTAAAAGTTTATCCATATGTTATTCGTACACCACTTGCCTCCTATCTTGTAGACATCCTGCAGGGGAAGACGTAGAGGTTTGTCTGTCGGACGGGTGGGGGGCTGGATGGCATCCAGAGCCTCCAGTAGTGTGGTTCCTGATGCATTACCTTCCTTCCTATTTATTTTCCATCCCTTAAACCATGTCATCTAGAGGAAAGAAGGAAAAAATAATAATACACAATTTTATACAGTAATAATTTAAATTCTAAATTAAAATAATAACAGAACATTTTATTGGTTTCTTAACCTCCAGGACATTTTCAGTCACTTTTTAAATGAATGAATGACACATCTTGATCTTATGAATAAGCTGAATTAACTAGCAGAAAGTTGCATTTTATTTTTTTCCCCTAGCTCCCACCACTATGTTTCATGTTGTAGAAAAATACCTCTTATTTATATCTACAGCTGTTTAAAGGGAAATTAGTGAAAAGTTCACTTTAGATTCTTTGACAGGTCATATTTGAGTTTGTCCAACAGCTGTATTGAGCTACAGCTTTCTATCCACAGCACCAGTCAAACAAATGAATATTCAAATGATGGGCCACATTCTGGCTTTTGCATAACTATGCTTTGTTTTAGTACTTACATTGGGGCTGGGCTCAAGCATGTTGTCTCCGTTCCAGCCTGAAATGGGTACAAAGGCAACCGTGTCAGGATTGTAGCCAATCTTCTTGATGTAGGTGCTCACTTCCTTCACGATCTCCTCGTAACGTTTCTGGCTGTAGTTTGGCTCCGTAGAGTCCATCTTGTTGATTCCCACAATGAGCTGCTTCGCTCCGAGAGTGTAGGCCAGGAGGGCGTGCTCACGAGTCTGTCCATTCTTGGAAATACCTGCTTCGAACTCTCCCACACCAGCTGCCACAATCAGCACAGCACAGTCTGCCTAAAAATGCAGTGGATGCAGCTTTAGTAGGATTCCTCAGTAACTTTGAAATACTACCACTATTGGATGCTAATACTATAATGTAATGTACTGTAATAATTTACATACCAAATTAAACACCTACTACAGTCACTAATGGCAACTGAAATACTTCAATGTAATAGCAAGTGATGCACTCTTGTGTACACAAGCTTGCAAAAGCACCTTAAAACATGCAATACAGAATCTAATACACTTCATAGTGGCCTAGCATCGTCATGTTACACACCTGAGAGGTCCCGGTGATCATGTTCTTGATGAAGTCCCTGTGACCCGGGGCATCAATGATAGTCACGTAGTATTTGCTAGTTTCAAACTTCCACAGTGAGATGTCGATGGTAATGCCACGCTCCCTTTCAGCTTTCAGCTTGTCCAGCACCCAGGCGTACTCGAATGATCCTTTCCCCATCTGGGACACAAGCAACACTAACCTTCAAGACTTTTTTGCAAACAATCTTAATCTCTTCTATGTTATATAAAACTCAAACAGCTCCTATTGTGTTAATTTCTATTTAAGCCATATGGCTTCAGCCTTAATATGCGAAGAGCGGCTGCCAGTTAAAGAGGTCATCTTTCTCTCCTGTCTCCTTACCTCAGCAGCTTCCTTTTCAAACTTCTCAATGGTTCTCTTGTCAATGCCTCCGCACTTGTAGATAAGGTGGCCTGTGGTGGTGGACTTGCCAGAGTCCACGTGGCCAATCACCACGATGTTGATGTGGAGTTTCTCCTTTCCCATGATGACTGGAGCTGGCAGAAGTCACGAGGCAGTCTGTCTGCTAAAGCCAGGGTTAAGTTACAGTCAGGGAGCAATGTAAATGGTAAATGGTAAATGGTCTGTATTTATATAGGGCTTTTCTGGTCCCTAAGGACCCCAAAGCGCTTTACACATCCAGTCATTCACCCATTCACACACACATTCACACACTGGTGATGGTAAGCTACGTTGTAGCCACAGCCACCCTGGGGCGCACTGACAGAGGCGAGGCTGCCGGACACTGGCGCCACCGGGCCCTCTGACCACCACCAGTAGGCAACGGGTGAAGTGTCTTGCCCAAGGACACAACAATGTATTCATGAACTAGTTGTTGTGACTGACATATATTGAAATGGGCTTGTTGTGAGTGAATAACATGTTCTTCGAGGGTGGAAAAATAGCCCAGACTTGCTTGTGTAATTAAACACCATAGGGTTCAACATTATGCAGGCAGAAATTCAATGTATTGCATGGCTCTGTCGAAAAATACTGGAGTGGGAATCTCAGTTGGTGCAGGAAGAATTTGTAATTACATTAAAATACTCCTCGAGGGAGTAAAGTGAAAGTAACTTGGGCTCAGATTTGCTAAAAAGAAGGCTCTTGATTGTCAATACGTGTTTCCTTTAGCATCTCAGAAGACTCAGAGGACTAGGGAGGGTATCGGTGAACTGCACAGAACACACAACACTCCTCCCCCTCCTACTCTCTATTCCTCCATCCATCCACACCCCTGCTCTCCTCTTTCACATCCAAATGCTTCTCCTGTTCTCACCACTCTGACACATCCAGGTAGCTCAGATGAGATTTCACAGCACCATCCTCTTTTTCACAGCCACAGACTCAGTACAGCTTCCCTCCCAGCCAGAATCCACCATTTTGTCAGGTCTAGTCTACTAACAGTGTAGCAGCCATTACTCAGACACTGCAGTGCACTGTGCACAGGTTAACGCAAAGGGAAACAGGTACTGTTAAAGACTCGGTGGGGGTGACGGGGTGATGACCCTGAACATTAGGCTTCACACATGCACTGCAAAGTTTTGTTTAACCAAACCTGTGTGACATATTTAGTCTGAATGCACTCTGCAGCAGGCTGAACGTCAAGTAGCTTAATCCAGCTGTAATATGTATCCCCACATGATCTTGCGCAGGTGAACTTAGTGCAAGTACCGCTATAAGGGTTGCAAAAGGTCATAAGTCACTAAAAATAAATTAAAATCAATGATCATGTGATGTGGAGAGGGCATGATAATGACTGTTCCTTCTGCATCTCTCTCAGTATCTGTATCTATGGTGGAGGTGATAGGAGGGGCCAGATCAACCTGGTGAAGGATGGCGTGGACATCGTGATTGCTACACCAGGCCGCCTCAATGACCTACAGATGAATGAGCTCATCAACCTCCGCTCCATCACCTACTTGGTCAGCTCTTTATGTCTATGCATGTTTGCTTTCCTCAAAGCTTGTGTTGGTCCACTGTGTAGAAAAAAAAGCCCATGAAGGTGTTCTTGTAGCATTTGACAGGAAACCTGATTAAATGCGTAAACAATAGGTGTAGCAATATCTGCTCACTTAACCCTGTTGGTCATAACAAGGATCCACATCTAAAACTAAATCTAAAATTACCAATAAAAATCCTTCATTGATCTATTGTGCAGTTTACATGTGTTTTTAACTTTTCTAATCTGCAGCCAGTGAAAGGATTATCAAATTAAGAAGAAGGTAACATCAGAGCTGTCTGTATGCAGATAAACTGTTGATTGTGAAATTTGATTGATTTCTCATAAACTTAAAGTATCCCTTTCTAGTAGACATACTTGCACATAGAATGGATGGATTTATATTATAATGTATAAATTGCTACTAATTTGTGCCGTAGTCTTATAGATTAAACTAGCAGTGTACACCATAATCAACCAGGCTTTTTTTGGGCCCGGAAAATTATACTTGTATACTTGAGGCTTGTAAACATGTGATCTACTGGCTGCTGACACGTGGTGCATAGTAGGTGGGTTTTATTTTGTATATTTGGCGTACTCGTGTTGTGTGTGGTGAAAACGAGATGCACTGTCTTTAGTAACTACTCTTTTAAAAAGGTGCTGGACGAGGCTGACCGTATGTTAGATATGGGCTTTGAACCCCAAATTATGAAGATTCTTCTGGACATCCGTCCAGATCGACAGACTGTCATGACCAGGTATAAACAATTTGCCATCACTTAATGATGAAACTGACCACATGAACACACAACACATCCAATTCAGGAACAAGAGCATTTAAATGGTTGACTTTAAACATGAAAACCATCAAGTATTGGTTGGTGTTCATCCATTTTAGCAAATACACCACAATAAATGTAATCTGTTGATAAACACTTGGAATATGACTGTACGGTGAATTTATAAAAGTAAATAATGGCATAATTCACACTGAATGTTACCTTATTTCTTACAGAAGTGCTTCAGAGTTGTAGAATATAATGTGCAGTGAATGGAAATCAAAACGACCTTCTATGCCCGTTATTTCTCATGTTTCAGTGCAACTTGGCCCACAGGTGTGAGACGACTGGCCAAATCCTACCTAAAGAATCCCATGATGGTTTATGTGGGCACCCTGGACTTGGCTGTAAGTAGAAATGAATCCAATCAGTGATTTAAATGTCTTTACTATTTTGTTTGTATGTTGTACTACTTTGATCAAGTTGGTCAAGCACAAGTTTATTTATATGGCACATTTACAACAGCTCATGCTGCACAAAGTGCTTTACAAACTAAAATGCAATTGAAATAAGTAAAATGCACAACAATGATGAAATAAAAATATAAAAGAGAATAATACAAGACAATACAAACAACTAAAACAACAATGACTAAGGCTGTTAAAACAAAATGTTTGGGTCAACGTGCACTAAAGGCAATCCATAAAAATATATCCTCAGTAAAGATTTACAATGTTCCAGGGTTTGTGCAGCTCTAATATTTAGAGGCAGACTATTCCAGAGACTGGGACCTACCACGGAGAAGCCTCTGTTGCCACGAGATTTAAGTTTAGACTGTGGAATGGTTAACATCAGTTTTGAACTGGACCTCATGGTTCTTTCTGGAGTATAAATAAATACTGCTCAGATAGGTAAGAAGGATGAATTAACAACATTAAAACTACTGTATTTCACATGGTCGTTTAGTGACTTAAAAACTAAAAGTAAAATTTTAGCTGGGTACTGGAGAGATGGTTTCTGTCTGACTTTTGCATGTCTGACAGTTTGTTCATTTATTCTTGGCAGACATGTTATTTACTTTAAAGTTCTAAATAGTCTATGCCCGTTTGGATTCTGTTTACATGCTTCCTGTGTTTCTATTCTTTTCAGGCTGTTAACACGGTGCAGCAAACGGTGCTGATTGTTCGCGAAGAGGAGAAAAAGTCGTATCTGTTTGACTTCATCAGAAACATGCAACCAGAGGAAAAAGTAATCATCTTTGTTGGCAAGAAGCTTGCGTAAGTGCGGAGTTGGTTCATAGTTGTGGCTGTTCACCACTGTTACAGTTGGATAAACACACATCAGCATTGGTACCCACTTTAATCGTGTGTCCTTTGTGTTTGCTCGTTTCCATTTTTGTTCAACATCAGAGTTGATGACCTGTCCAGCGATATGTGCCTTCAAGGTTTGGCTGTGCAGAGTCTCCATGGTGACCGTGAACAGTGTGACCGTGAAGAAGCTCTCAAGGACTTCAAAAACGGTATTTAACGTGAAGGGAAAAGTGCTTTGAAAAATAGTCTGCATGGCACTAGCAGAGAAAATGGAAACGCATTTTTGTGTGTAGCTGGTGGTTTTATTTTAAACTAAAGACTACCACAAGTAAAGGCTGTTGGATTGAAGTTATCACAGAATAAGTGTTGTATCTTTTCCCAGGTCGAGTTCGTATCCTCGTGGCCACAGATTTGGCATCTCGAGGGTTGGATGTCCATGACGTAACGCACGTCTTCAACTTTGACTTCCCACGTAACATCGAGGAATATGTTCATCGTGTAGGTCGCACTGGCAGAGCAGGGTAAGAGTGTGTGCATGCAGTGTTTACTGCCAGGCTGTGCTTGTGCTAGCTTGTGATGTTGATGCATGTTTTGTTTCAGACGTTCAGGTGCTGCTGTGACCCTGGTGACAAGAGAGAACTGGAGAATGGCACCTGAGCTAATTCCCATCATGGAGCGAGCAGGACAGGTTGGCAAAAACATATTTTGCGTTGACATAAATACACTTTTGATTGAATAGACTTTTTATTCAAAATGTAACATAATTCCTGAGAATTCTGTGCATGTGTACTTATATTATAATACAGCTGACAAACAGTCTTTAATACAAAATAATTACAAGTATATAATCATAAATAAAATGAATCCTTTTGTAGGATATCCCAGAGGAGCTGTTGCTTATGGCAGAAAGGTATCAAAAGCACAAGAAAGAGAAGGAAATGTCCAATCCAAGGGGAGGACAGGGGCGAGGAGGAGGGAGAAGAAATGGTGGAACAGACCGTGGCCAAAACTGGGGGTTCTAATACAGAGCTGTCCATGTAAGTTTTCCCGCCATTCTCCTCCACCTTACTCTGACAGGAATTAACAGTCAAATTACTGTATTTCACATGGTTATGAGAATGTTCATTTTCTTGTCCTTTTCTCCACAGGCTGGAGCAAGGTCTCAATCTACCTGTGTTATTTCTTTTTAATGTGCATTTCAGTTCTTTATTTTCTGTTATTGAAAGGTTTGTTTGCTGGATTATATCTATGATCATTTGGTGGCAACTTGCACCTAATTGTTTTCTTGTCTTAAAAGAATTTAAAATGCACATTTTTCTCTGCCATAAACTTATTAGTCTGTTATCATTCAGAATATTTTGTGTTATCTCTTGGTTGTGGAAAGCTTAATAAATTATCTTAAAAAGAAATGACATGTTGTGCATTAATTATTGGCTTGTTCCTTTAAAAATTAACCATAGAATTGTGGTAATAAGTGAATCTACTTTCTCAATTGCCTATATTATTGGTCAAAAATTACATGGACACTGTTGGGGGTAAAGGCTTATAATTTGGGGGGCAAATAATAATATCATGCGTTAAGCTCAACAGCTTGTCTCCATTAATTGCTCAAGATGTTTAGTCTGCTGACCACATCAGTTTACTTGGAGATCTGATTCAAAAGAAAATCTAAGCACAAACACTGCTGTTCATTCCTATAAAAATGTGTATTTCAAAACTTAATGAGTCAGATGTATTATGTGAGTCTGACAGGTAAATCTAAAATTGAAGTGCAAAAACAGCCTGTCAGCACTTGTTATAAGCAGTGTTGGGCAAGTTACTTTGAAAAAGTAATTCAATTATAGTTACTAGTTACTTCTTCAAAAAAGTAACTGAGTTAGTAACTGAGTTACAATATTCTAAAAGTAATTAATTACTTGGAAAAGTAACTATTGCGTTACTTTAAAAAAAAAAAAAAAGAACGTTTAACCCTCTGGCGTCCAGGGTATAATTGGCCATTTTTTTACTACTCTTGATTTTCCCTCCACATTTTACCTTTAAAAACTATTTACTTTGCCTTGTTTGGTATCATTCTTTTTAGCACAACCTCGCGTGCCTGAATTTACAGTTATGTTCTCATTTTGTCATACTGTATAACTAGAATTTATCTAAAATCAGACAAAAACCATAAAATCAGAGTAGAAAAAGTTATATTTTTACTGTAACAACCACAAACATGTTTAATGAATCATATTTCATAACTTCAAATGCAAATATTAATTGTCAATTTTAAAATCCTATGCACAAGTTTTGCAAACAACAAATTTATTTGCATCCATTTACCTTGATTTTTTAAATAACCATTTCAAACTATTTACAGAACAATCAGCTGTTCTTCAATAAGATGCCACACAAATTATTTGTGCCACTCCAAAAAAATATTTTCTGTCCAATACAAAGGAGAACATCACAGCCTGATACCTGCAGGTCTGACAGCAGCAGGTGTATCACTGCTGTTTCTACCTGGAGACAGCAGTCGCCTCATTGTTCTAACACACAACACAAGACTATCCACAACACTACACACTAACTACACAAGACAACACATTAACTACACACTCCAAACACGCTAAACGTCACAAATCTCACATCTCAAAACTCGCTCTCTCTCTTTTCCTGCTCTCTGTCTCTCTCTCTTTCTCTCGCCGTCACTCCTAAAACTTCCCCTGTTTTGTTTTGTTTTTTTGCTCATAAGGAGAGAGTGCTTGCTAGCGCTAACGTGGCGAAACTATTGAGGAAACGCCGCGTATATCTTGTTTATCACGACTCTGGTTTTACGTAGGCCTATCGACACAATTTAAAAACTGGTATATGTCACCTTGTTGCTTTGTCTTTAAGTGGTCACGTGATTGACTTACCACGACTACTTTATTCTTCCTCAGTCAAACAGCAGCACTCGATTGTTTTGCCACCTGAGCTCCAGGTGTTGCGCTAGACAGTGATCGTGATTACCGTCCGCGGGAGCGCGCAGCTGCTTAAAGCTGTAGCGTCCAGATTACTTACAGCTACTTCCGTGCAACTGATATAAGATGCTGTTAGCTGAACACAGTTTCAACCTTCTGTTTGTTGAAAAATAGTAACGGACCGCGTTTCCTTGTTAGTAACTGTAACGGCGTTGTAACGATAGGAATAGTAATTAGTTAGATTACTCGTTACTGAAAAAAGTAACTCCGTTAGTAACGCCGTTACTTGTAACGCCGTTATTCCCATCACTGGTTATAAGCAAGCTGAAAAATTGTGCGTTTATTGTCCTCAATCACTACTTTTTTTTTCTGCCCTGTGAGCAGACTTTGGTTTCCTGCTTACATTTCTTCAGTCAGTGTAAAATTCTGTTATGAATTCTGATATTATTTTTCAGTCTCATCTGAAATGATTGGAAACAAGTATATGCCGAATTCTGCTTTGCAGATTGTGTTGGCTGCTGCATGAGTTGCTGTTTTGTGTATGGATGCTGACTATCTCAGCCCTAGTTAACCCTTTAAGACCTACCGTAGAACCAAGTCCGCCAGAGCTTATCTTTATATTTTTACATGCTGTAGTGCCATTTTTGGGAGCATTTCAAGTTGCTATACATCAATACAACCATTATGGCCTAAATTTTAATAACATGTATGCATTTAGTCCAGAGTAACTACATAAATTGCAATAAACTACAAAAAAAATGAAAATCGTTTTTGTTTTTTACATATATTTCTAGTTAAAGAAATATAAGAGGTTTATCCCTCAAAACTGTAAATACAAAAAAGTTGCACAAAATAGTTTTCCACCACAGGAAATTTATTTTGAGTGTCTTCATAGTTTTATTCTTGAGATACACCAATTATTATGTACTGCAGGAAAAACGAAAATATTATAATACAAATTTGCAAAAAAACAGCATGTGCATCAAAATAAACTATTTCCAGCAGTGCAATTTGAGTTCTAAGCATCCCAGAAGCGATACAGAAAAGCACAAAGTCAAAACATGACTTTTAAAAACACCAGCATAGGCATAAAGGCCCCGAAGGTAAAAAACAAAAACAAAAACAAAGAAACGCAACAAAATACAAGACTACATTTTCCGCGAAAATGACGTCACTTCCGGTTTCGGGCAGGTAATGGCGGACATGCGATAGTTCACGCTGACCTCTTTTCCAACGTAGGAAGTGTTATGAACAGCTGATCGAATCGGCAAAGCGTGTTTCTGGAATATTATGTTTTTGATGCTGCAATTGCTTTTTATGCAAATTTTCCAAAGCTATATTTGGAAGGAAACCATGACTTAGGACAAACTGATGGCATAAGATGTAAGTACAACTTCTATGGTTTCATATGAAAAAAAAAATAAAAAAATTATTTCGCTAGCTTACTTCTACAGGGATTTAAAAATAGTTACGCACAAGGAGCGTGCCCGCTCCGACAGGACTTTAAAGAGTGCCATTCTAAGGTCATCTCAGTTGTACTAGTAGAATTTCTTATAAATGTGTTGCAAAACAGGGAACAACAAAATCACATCAAAACTAAAGTTGTAAATTACTGAGGCATTGTAAACACTATAGGACTTCCCAAAAAGTTGTTTCTGTTCATCTGTGTTGATTCATGCTCAATCATCCAGGTAAGTAAATCTCATAGCGTCTGAAAACGCTACCCAGATGGCAAGGAGACGTTGAACTGATGTTGATTTTTCATCTGATCCATCATCTGATCCTTTGTTATTGACACACAGATGTCTGTCATTTTTTTATTACATAATGCCAGATGCTTCATAGTATAGGGATATTTTTATGGACATGACAAATTGTAAGATAATGTCCAGCATATAATGGTTTCCTATTTGTGGATCATACACAATTGTCTTTTTAGCAGGTTTAAGTATTGCTGGTAATTTGCAGTGGTGTTTAGTATTGATACAAATACCTGTTAAATACTGATTTTTAATCATGATTTTATTGTTGTTTCAATAGTAACCAAGGGTGCAAAAGTGAGGGAAAATCAACATCAGCGTTCAACATTGATTCAATATCAAATCCTGATGTTGTATCAACATTAAAAAAGGGTGCAAGAGTGATGTTACGTCAATATCAGATTTCAATGTTTTTTCAATAGATTCAACTGATATTGACTAAACATTGTTTCAATGGATATTTGCTATCTGGGTACCTCCAAATGAATAGAATCAACTTTCGAAGATTCTGTTCATCTGGATGCGGCATTTGATTGAGCATGCATCAAGACACTATAGCACTTACAAAAGTCACGAGCTCAGACGTGCATTAATGTCCATTTTTAAGTTGTTCCCTGAAAATAGGAAAGCCGTTCAGACGTTCCTCCCTGATAGCATCGGACAGACATTTGCACTTTCTAATACCAGAGAACAGGTTCTGACTTGGAATGAAAAAGTTGCATAGTTTACCATTTTCCAAGTAACATTCAAAGTCTTCCAGGAGCAGCTGGAAACAATTGCTCAGGTCTGAGGCTCTCCAGTTGCTGTCATCAGTTCGCAAGCAACAGGCATGAAAGAGTGTAGTTTTGGCATGATAAGAGCAAAACTTGTCAAATGAAGAGTCCCTTTCCTTCAGCAGATGTAGCAGGTGCTTTAGGAGTTTCAGACAGGACTTCCTGTGTACAAGGAGAAAGATACAGAGATTTTGGGAATGTACAGTTACGGTGTAACCTTGGTTCTCTTAGTGAGAGACTATCTCTCCACACCGTTACATATTCCATATGTACGGGGTACGACCCCCCCTTGGTCGTGGCGTGTGGAGATTTCTTTAAGACACTCCGGCACGCCTGGCTAAGCCCCACAGCTTACGTATAAAACAATTGTGCGGATGTGACACCGGTGATAGCTTGATCGGAACGCGTCTCCGAGCAGCCTCACGGTGGAGAGATAGTCTCCACCGCAGCCTAGCCTGCGCAAGTGGAGGGCTGAGCAAGGCAACGACCCGAAGGTCCACCCCCAGCACCGTCACCACGTGCTCGTCCACAGACAGAGGAGCCTCAAGAGTGAACTCGCAATGAGACACTCGAGGTTAGACACAAAGTCCCAGCCACTGGGCGTCCCCATGCCGGCCGTGTAAGTCTGTGACACACAGGCAAAGCATCAACAGGGAACCAGCATCGCAGGCTGGGGACCTCTCACTCACTGGCCAAAATGTCAGACACAGCAAGGTCTGACAAGCTCAACCCGCGGAGCGACGAAATGCCAGAAGCACGGGCATTCGGCTAGGACGAGCCCGCGCATACGCTCCCCAAGGATCTCCAGCTGGAGCCTTTAGAGCCCAGGGCCCAAACCTGGAATCCTAGGAGCAGAGAGAGGAGAGGAAGCGTAGCTCACAGAGCCGCTGAGAGGAGACCCTACTGGGTGCCTGCAAGAAGCGGGCAACGCCAGACAGGGAGCCAGCGCTGCAGGCTGGGGAACACTCACCCGCTGGCTGAGGCATCAGACACAGCGAGGACCGACTGTCGGGCAAGCCGGTATGCGGATGACGCCCCAGAAGGGAAGGCGGAGCCGCCAGCTGGAGAAGTCAAGTCACAACAGATCCCTGCCTGGCACTAGGCAGTGACACAGAGCCAGGGAGAGAGAGAGCCTGTCGCAGCAGCTCAGCCACTCAGTGGATGGCCGAGGTAGGATGAGGCCCAGGGCCTGTCCCAGGAGTAGAGCAGCTGACCTGCACCATCCACGACAGGGGAGGTGCTGGTGGCTCAGGCCACTGAGGGCCCAAGTGGGAACAACCCAAGGTTCATCACTAGGGCATAGCAACCACTCTGTGGTGTCTATAGACAGGGGGGGCCAGCAGAGTGGGCCTGATGAGACGCTAACAGACAGACGGGAGGTGTCAGCTCACTGAGCGGGCACCTGCTCTGGCACCTGCTCTCCAGCCGAATAATCAGACACAGCGAAGGCCGGCTGGCGTGTAAACTGGCGTAGCGAAGGCAACACGCCAAGGGAACACAGCCAGGAGCTGCAGCAGCTGACATGGCAGAGAGAATCTGGCTAAAATAGGCTGGAGAACGCACACTCGCCGCAGCGAGGTCCAACTGGCGTGTAAGCCGGCGAATGCGGGCAACATGCCAGAGGAAGACTGCCCGGAGCTGCAGTGCAGCCAGGGACGTGACTCACCGGGGGTGTCAGCTCACTGAGCGGGCCCTGCCAGCCACGTAAACCTGCAACATTTGCGCAATGTGCCAGAGAGAGAGCCAGCGCCGCAGGTCGGAGAACTGTCCACTGCTGGCTGAGCCGTCAGACGCAGCAAGGTCCGACTGGCGTATGAACCGTTGAAGTGCGGGCAATAGGCCAGGGGAACACAGCCTGCAGCAGACCTGGCCACTAGACCCAACTCAAAGGATGTCAGGAGGGAAGAGAGCGGCTGGAGGACAGCTGAGCCTAGGCTCCGAGTCCTCCCCACCTCAACTGAACACAGCCTTCTCTGCATGGCCTGCAACCAGGCCAACCAGGCAGCAGCGGCACCTAAGGCAGTAGGCGCTGAGGCTGCGTGATAGCAACAACCTGGAGGTCAACTCAGCTAGAGGAAGGGCTAATTCCCACACCCGGCATGCGCCAATCATGAGCTGAAGGGACCCATCTCGCCCGGGGACCAGCAGGGGGCAGCCCAGGGACAGGTGGGCAACACCCGAAGAGAGGATGGAAGCTTCTTCAACATCCGCCACCCGACAGTCAACCTCCAGAAGCCCAGGCCTCACAGAGGCGGAGCCATTGGAGGGGCCAGCAGTAAATCAGCAACAGGTGTGGGAGGGGACCCAGCCCATGGCCTGCCTAACCTAAATTCCCCTTCCACTGTTTATTAGCTCCTGCATCACAGTACTGACAGGTAAAAGCGTATGCTTGGAACTCTGACACATTTCCCCAATGTAGCCGAGCTACGAGCGGAGCCCTGCTGGCCGTGTTAACCCGCGAGCTGCGGGCAACATGCCAGACAGGCTAACCGGCTGGAATGCTACTCGCAGGCTGGCTAACGATTAGCTGGCACGAACCGTAGCATAATTCCCCACTGTTTATTCCCCACAGTGTTAAGCAGGCCAACAGCGAACGCTTGGAACGCTGAAGCCGTATCCCCTCTGTGTTAACACACATAGCAGCCGGGCTGCACAGTGCCAAGGCGACAGCGTATGCTTGAACGCTGAAGCCGTGTCTCTGCTGTGTTTCCTCACTGTAGCCGAGCTACTCGCTAGCCGGCAGCCGGCAGCCGCACAGCGTGGTCCGACCGGCGCATAAGCCTGTTTTTTTCCGAGGCGATATGCCGGGGAAAGGGGACCAGATAGGGGGAACCAAGCTAAGGGATACCAGGGGAATACCGGGGAACACCAGGGCATACGATGGGACCACCGGGGCTACCAGGGGAGTACCGGGGCTACCGGGGGAGTACCAGGGCTACCGGGGGAATACCAGGGCTACCAGGGGAGTACCAGGGAATACCGGGGGAGAGGCAGCGCCCATGGAGGATGCTGAAGCATGCTCCTGACGGACGCACATTCATACAGCACTCTCAAGGCACTCACACACACACACAACACAAGTGGAGATCAAACGATCACCGGTGTCACGTCCGCACAGCTGTTTTATACGTAAGCTGTGGGGCGTAGCCGGGCGTGCCGGAGTGTCTTAAAGAAATATCCACACGCCACGACCAAGGGGGGTCATACCCCGTACATATGGAATATGTAACGGTGTGGAGAGATAGTCTCAATATGCTAGAGAACCTTGGATAATTAAACGTACACAACATGACATTAGGTAAAAATATCAAACATTTTCTTGAGCTTGCCTACTTTCCTGAGTTGAGAGATAAATATATGTGTATATAAATGGATGGATATAAATGTCTAGAGATAGCATTGTCAGCTGCATTTGTGACAAAAAGCAAACCTGTAATAGAAACATTTAGGAACAGCGAATGACTACAGAGTCTGCCAACACTAAACCTATGAGGTCCTCAGTTTTCAACAAAAACATCGATAACACAACAGCTGCCGTGATGATAACGCTGGCACAGTTTAACGTAATTCTGCAATAAAAGCCTCCAGAAGTTGTATTAAAACATGCAGACAAACTATTAACTTAGCCTGATACCATGTTTAATTTATACAGCTTAAGAAGGCTGACGACAGCCGCACATGAAACCGATACCTGCAGCAAGCAGGGGTGAGTAAAGGGGGACATGCGGTTTACTAGACCAGATTAATTTCAGGGCTTTCGCAACATTTATCAGATTGAAGGTGAAATTATATAAAATAATGTGTTAATTAAATTGCATTAATATTTGAGAATATAAAGAAACACTTTTTCACCAGCCAATAAAAATGTACATGGGCCAATAAACTGGACACTGAATTATTATTACTATTAAGTAATTATAACGTTTGTTTTCAGCAGCACAGAAAGTATGCATCAAACTTTGCATTAACTATGGAATGCTGATATTCTCGCTTTTCTTCATTGCAGCCACCACATTCTCCTTTAAAGGCCTACAGATAGAAACTCGCTCTTTGCTTGACCTCTCACACTTAAAACACGCAGGCACACGCAGATGCACAAAAATTTGGGAACATGAACGCACAAAAAATCTACCTCATCAAGGAGATAAAACTTGTAGAGTACTTGAAAGTATTTATATATTTTTGCATTTAAGAAAATATTTAATTTAATATGGTGCATAAATACAATCAAAGGGTTTTGTTCTTTCTGTTGTTTTTTTTAACAGATTTATGCAGTTCAAAACATTGCAATTTCTAAAATGGAAACTAATGAGCAGTTCATTTTGAAAGACCTGTTTTCTCTTTTAAATGTCTATTATTGCTCATTAATAAGACAAGTAGTTATCCATTTAATTGGATTAATGGAATAATCCATTAATCCATTAAATTAATGGAATACATCGTTACAAATATAATCGATAGCTGCAGCCCTAGTTTAATACATAATGTAAATAACTGACTGGGTCCATTGCATGCTCCATTGCATAGTACCAAACACCAACACACCAAATGGTTTGACGAATAATTTTTTTTTTTTTTTTTGCCATTGTGTTCATTTTCTACCAGAAAGCAATAATTTGGTAATAAGCATGTTGTTCTAACCTGCAGCAGTTTTCTCCACTTTTTTCACAGCAAGTCTTCTTTGATCCGTGATTTTTCAGGATGGCCTTCTCAATGTGAGAGAATGAAACTCTCCAAACATCTGTATGTTAGAGATGACAGAAGAGAACAGGGAAATTTTAAGCTTTTTATACATTCATGAAAACTGCACATTTTGAACTGTAGTAACATTGGTCAAGTGTTAAAGGGGATTTCTGCTTCAGTGGGAAACCTACACCGTAACTACATTATAACTGCGAAACCCTCTGAAACCCTATGCCATTACTTTATATATAACCCTTTCATAAATCTTGTTAACTACATTTTATTTACCAATGTAAGCAACGGTAATACACATGAAAACGCACAGAAACATTCAAAATGACTTTTTGGCACAACACTGACAACAATGTCAGCCACAAACATTCTAACCAGGATTCAGTTGTCTTATAATACTGTGTCCTTTCTCACTTCTACTGCAGTTAACAATAACTTTATCTATTTCGTTCAGTGGCTCACAATCACATTATGATTAGTTTGTTTTTTTTATTCAATAATTGAGAGAGGTTAAACTTACCTTTATTAAGGACCCCATCACTTTCCACTGTACCCTTGCCCTCATATTTTGGGACCAGATAATACGGCTTTTGCCTGTATTCCTGCTTAGCCTTATCCCCAAGCCAGTTGTTTATTTTAAGGCCTTCGGTTGTGAAAGGCGGCCAGCTTGATTTAACCATAAGGCAGAGAACAACATCCAGCGAAATTGGGACTGATTGTACATGTGTGGTCAGGGTCACTGCTGGACAGCCTCTTTTCTTCTTGTCCACCTTCCATTCTGAAAGAACAAATAAAAAACTAACTCCAGGCATTCTATGGTACTGGATGCTGTATATTAATACGTTACAATATAGAAGGCATTGATAAATAAGCATGTTAAATTAAAGGCCTTGTCAAATTGAATTCTTCCTCAGGCCCTCTTTTACTGTAAAATGGAAATTTCACTAAAACTAACTTAAACTCTAACTTTGATACTCACCAGTAAAATTCTTGACACATTTCTTCACTTCTTCCCTGAACTCATTGAGCATCTTGGTAGCAGATAAAATGCCATTTTCTAGAAATTTTTCCAGAGTCTTCTGGCCACGTTTTAATTCCACACTGTAAAATGCGCCATCATTTCCAAATGGTTCAAGTTTCACCCGATCAACCAAGATGGGCAGCATGACATCAAATTCATCAGGATTACAAATCTGTGCAACATACAAGTCATACGTCAGATTGGAGTGCATTTCTTACCACAAATCCTGTCCTGAGTTAATTGCGGGAACTCAGAGTGTAAAACCTTACCTTTAGATTTTCATAGTAGCTTCCTGTTTTTAGGGGTTCTTGTACCTCTTTAAAGCTTGATGTATTTTGTTTTAAATGACTGATTATATTTTGTATTATCGCATTTATGACTTCTGCTGCGTTTGCTTTGTCAATCATCTTAATTTTCATTTTTTTCAGAGTTTCCTTAAGGATATAATCTGTTGAAGCTTTTTCTTTGGTCATGTCTTTGCTTTTTAAGTCCTGAGATTTTCCTGGTGCAACCTTTGTATCCTGCTCAGCAGATTGTACTTCTACTTGTAGCTTGGCATCACGGGCTTTTGCTGGTGGTGATTTGGCTTTGCCAGCACATATTTCATTTTTTGTGGTCTGTTCTGAAGCCTTTCTTGCATTCTTTCGAGTCTGTTGCTCTGCCTTTGGTATCTTCTCAAAATATTGCTCATTTTGCATCTTTGCTGCCGGATCAGGATTGTTTTCTTGTTTTCTTAATTTTGGCTTGGTGCCACAGGCTTTTGCTTTGACAGTGTCCACAGAATCCTCTGTAGGATCTTTTAGCTCTATCTTAGTCATTTCTGATGGTTTGGCCTTCCTAACACGTGGGTTTGTTTTTCTGCCCTCTGGAGTCTCTGGCTTTACTTCCTCTTCAAGTCCTTGTGATTTTGCCCTGTCAGAACATGTTTTTATTCCTGTGGCTTTTGGAATTTCCTTTGTCTGTTTCGCCACTGGAAGTTGTTTTGTCGACTTGGTCCTGGTAGCACATGTTCTCTCCGCTCTGCTGTCTTGAGATTGTCTTCTGGTACTGTCAGGAGGAAACTTTTCTTCAGCATCGTTTGGATTCTTCTGCTTCGCTTTCTTTGGTTTCTGTTTCGTTTTGTTTTCACTCTGCTTCCCTTCTGTTAAATCACGAGAACTTACTTTAGTGCACTCAGCGTCGAGACTGTTTAGCTTGCGCGGTTTCCCTCTCCCAGCCATGACAGTGTAATGATGAATGAAACTTGTCTGGCAAGATTAATCCTTAGCGTGTCCTTTTATTTTATGAGAACACACCCCTTTACTTTGCCACACCCTGCTCTTATGCTGATTCAGCCTTTGACGTATTCTAACTCACCGGATGTAGCATGTGAGTGAAAACTTTTCTGCAGGTCCTATTCCATAGTCCTCACTTACGCTATGCTGTGTGTATTGTGTAATTGCACAATCAGTCGGTGAGTGCTGGGCTTATTACTTCCTGGATGATTGCTATTGGCCATAGGGTGAGGCTATAGCCTTCTAAGGTGCTGACACAGCACTGTGACTGCAAGTTTATAAACTTGATCTTTGTTTGAAATTCTTATTAGTTTCTCTTTTATTTCTATATCAATAGCTACATCTTGTGGATAGAAATGTGTATTGCAGATATTATGTTTCATATTTTAAGGATCTTAAACTTTGACACAACTGTTGCTCTCACAGCTTTTCACACAAGGGGGAAAAAACTCCTCAAGGCTGCACATTTTGGTTGAAATATGTTTAATGTTACAAAGAGGCTCGTGCCATCTTACAATAAGGTGCTATAGCTTATGCCAATTTAAACTACAAGTGCAAGTGCAAAATTAGCAAAATGCCAATCAAAGTGCTTTAAGAGTCCACATGTGGACTAGAGTCCTGGGAGGACAATTTTTGACCTTTTTTGTTTTAAGTTCTTTTTAAAGCTTAAACAGAACAAATTCTCTACTACTCCACTACACAGAAGGACATAGTTATGACTTCTTGCTCCTAGAGAGCGCCATATAGTTGCAAACAAACACTAAAAGCAGGACAACATATAATATCATGTAAAGAGATCAGAACCTGCACTCCATTGAACTAGAGAGGTGATAGGTTGCAGTATCTGTAATTATTTGATGTCTAAATAGCACAGAATGGTGTTTCCATGACGCGAATCAACAGTGCACATATTTGAAACATGTTGATGTTACACTGTACTTAATGGTAATCTAACCACTGAAATGGAACCAGGAGTGCTCCCTCAAGGACCAAAGATCTAAGTGTTTTTCTTTCCTTCGAATGCTTTTGCGATGCATTGTGATGATTAACCAGTCTTTAATTATTAAGTTGAAGTAGCCAATTCTAGGATGAAGTTGGATGACTGATGTCCTGCCTTGGGAGACCTTGGGGTCGGCAGAGTAGCACAACATTCATTTGTTCCTCTGGGCCTTCTGGGCAGACTTGGTGACTTTACCAGTAGTGGAGACCTTTTTCTCCACACCTTTAATCACGCCGACAGCCACAGTCTGACGCATGTCACGCACCGCAAAACGCCCTGCAAAGTGAAGAAGAATAAAAGACGTTTGAGTTCATCATAAAATATGGCATGACTTCAAAGTGGAGCCACAATGCCATTTGATGAGGGAAGCTCTTGAAATTCTAGGAACTACTTGAACTCACCAAGGGGCGGGTACTCAGAGAAGCTCTCGACACACATTGGTTTGCCAGGAATCATATCTACAATTGCAGCATCTCCCGATTTCAGGGATTTAGGGTTGTCCTCCAGCTTCTTGCCAGAGCGGCGATCAATCTTTTCTTTGAGCTCTGCAAACTTGCAAGCAATGTGAGCAGTGTGACAGTCCAGCACGGGAGCATAACCTGCGCTGATCTGGCCTGGGTGGTTGAGGATGATCACCTGCAAAGCAAAGGGACAACATCGGTGCCTTATTAATAAGCAAAAAAAAATGCTTTCTTTTTTTTTATTTCTAGTTTTTCTGCTGTCGTCTTATTTAAACACATTCTCGTCTGCCTTGAGGATTGAGAATATAAATAGTTCTGACATTAGATGGAGCTGAATTTGTTAAATCATGTGCTCGTTCTACTATAATTGCAATTTTTACATCCAAATCTTGTATCTACCTGAGCAGTAAAGTTGGCAGCTTCCTGTGGTGGGTCATTCTTGCTGTCACCAGCAACATTGCCACGGCGAATATCCTTGACAGATACGTTCTTGACATTAAAGCCAACGTTGTCACCGGGTAGGGCTTCGCTCAGTGCCTCATGGTGCATTTCTACAGACTTGACCTCGGTAGTCACATTGACAGGGGCAAATGTCACCACCATTCCAGGCTTCAGTAATCCTGTTTCCACACGACCTACGGGGACTGTTCCAATTCCTGCAAAAGAGGTGAGAGTAAAGGATATTAAAATAAAAATCAAAGTGTTTCAGTTCTCTCCTGAAAAAGTTATCTGGTTTTCCGTGTTCCAAATGTCTCAACTATCCTTTATTCCCAAAGTATCTTAAAAGTTTATCCATATGTTATTCGTACACCACTTGCCTCCTATCTTGTAGACATCCTGCAGGGGAAGACGTAGAGGTTTGTCTGTCGGACGGGTGGGGGGCTGGATGGCATCCAGAGCCTCCAGTAGTGTGGTTCCTGATGCATTACCTTCCTTCCTATTTATTTTCCATCCCTTAAACCATGTCATCTAGAGGAAAGAAGGAAAAAATAATAATACACAATTTTATACAGTAATAATTTCAATTCTAGATTAAAATAATAACAGAACATTTTATTGGTTTCTTAACCTCCAGGACATTTTCAGTCACTTTTTAAATGAATGAATGACACATCTTGATCTTATGAATAAGCTGAATTAACTAGCAGAAAGTTGCATTTTATTTTTTTCCCTAGCTCCCACCACTATGTTTCATGTTGTAGAAAAATACCTCTTATTTATATCTACAGCTGTTTAAAGGGAAATTAGTGAAAAGTTCGCTTTAGATTCTTTGACAGGTCATATTTGAGTTTGTCCAACAGCTGTATTGAGCTACAGCTTTCTATCCACAGCACCAGTCAAACAAATGAATATTCAAATGATGGGCCACATTCTGGCTTTTGCATAACTATGCTTTGTTTTAGTACTTACATTGGGGCTGGGCTCAAGCATGTTGTCTCCGTTCCAGCCTGAAATGGGTACAAAGGCAACCGTGTCAGGATTGTAGCCAATCTTCTTGATGTAGGTGCTCACTTCCTTCACGATCTCCTCGTAACGTTTCTGGCTGTAGTTTGGCTCCGTAGAGTCCATCTTGTTGATTCCCACAATGAGCTGCTTCACTCCGAGAGTGTAGGCCAGGAGGGCGTGCTCACGAGTCTGTCCATTCTTGGAAATACCTGCTTCGAACTCTCCCACACCAGCTGCCACAATCAGCACAGCACAGTCTGCCTAAAAATGCAGTGGATGCAGCTTTAGTAGGATTCCTCAGTAACTTTGAAATACTACCACTATTGGATGCTAATACTGTAACATAATGTACTGTAATAAGTTCTATACCAAATTAAACACCTACTATAGTCACTAATAGCAACTGAAATACTTCAATGTAATAGCAAGTGATGCACTTGTGTACACAAGCTTGCAAAAGCACCTTAAAACATGCAATACAGAATCTAATACACTTCATAGTGGCCTAGCATCGTCATGTTACACACCTGAGAGGTCCCGGTGATCATGTTCTTGATGAAGTCCCTGTGACCCGGGGCATCAATGATAGTCACGTAGTATTTGCTAGTTTCAAACTTCCACAGTGAGATGTCGATGGTAATGCCACGCTCCCTTTCAGCTTTCAGCTTGTCCAGCACCCAGGCATACTTGAATGATCCTTTCCCCATCTGGGACACAAGCAACACTAACCTTCAAGACTTTTTTGCAAACAATCTTAATCTCTTCTATGTTATATAAAACTCAAACAGCTCCTATTGTGTTAATTTCTATTTAAGCCGTATGGCTTCAGCCTTAATATGCGAAGAGCGGCTGCCAGTTAAAGAGGTCATCTTTCTCTCCTGTCTCCTTACCTCAGCAGCTTCCTTTTCAAACTTCTCAATGGTTCTCTTGTCAATGCCTCCGCACTTGTAGATAAGGTGGCCTGTGGTGGTGGACTTGCCAGAGTCCACGTGGCCAATCACCACGATGTTGATGTGGAGTTTCTCCTTTCCCATGATGACTGGAGCTGGCAGAAGTCACGAGGCAGTCTGTCTGCTAAAGCCAGGGTTAAGTTACAGTCAGGGAGCAATGTATTCATGAACTAGTTGTTGTGACTGACATATATTGAAATGGGTTGTTGTGAGTGAATAACATATTCTTTGATGGTGGAAAAATAGCCCAGACTTGCTTGTGTAATTAAACACCATAGGGTTCAACATTATGCAGGCAGAAATTCAATGTATTGCATGGCTCTGTCGAAAAATACTGGAGTGGGAATCTCAGTTGGTGCAGGAAGAATTTGTAATTACATTAAAATACTCCTCGAGGGAGTAAAGTGAAAGTAACTTGGGCTCAGATTTGCTACAAAGAAGGCTCTTGATTGTCAATACGTGTTTCCTTTAGCATCTCAGAAGACTCAGAGGACTAGGGAGGGTATCGGTGAACTGCACAGAACACAGAACACTCCTCCCCCTCCTACTCTCTATTCCTCCATCCATCCACACCCCTGCTCTCCTCTTTCACATCCACATGCTTCTCCTGTTCTCACCACTCTGACACATCCAGGTAGCTCAGATGAGATTTCACAGCACCATCCTCTTTTTCACAGCCACAGACTCAGTACAGCTTCCCTCCCAGCCAGAATCCACCATTTTGTCAGGTCTAGTCTACTAACAGTGTAGCAGCCATTACTCAGACACTGCGGTGCACTGTGCACAGGTTAACGCAAAGGGAAACAGGTACTGTTAAAGACTCGGTGGGGGTGACGGGGTGATGACCCTGAACATTAGGCTTCACACATGCACTGCAAAGTTTTGTTTAACCAAACCTGTGTGACATATTTAGTCTGAATGCACTCTGCAGCAGGCTGAACGTCAAGTAGCTTAATCCAGCTGTAATATGTATCCCCACATGATCTTGCGCAGGTGAACTTAGTGCAAGGGCAGTCATTTACATGCGCGCGTTTAACTCATCCTTCACAGATAACGTCACAGCGGCTGCCGCAGTGCGCTTTCACTTCTAAAAGATGGTTAAAAAAAACAATAAACCCAAAGAAACAGCGGGCAGAGCCTCAGAAAAATCTAAAGTATTGGAGTAAATCTAATGTCTCAAGGAATTAACGGAAATGTCAACCCTCCGCCATGTTCTGTCATCTGCCCGCTTACTGAAGCCTGGATGCGCATTAACTACCAGCCGCCTGTCCTCTTCTCTGCATCACAGTATCCCCAATACACAGAACCGCTAAAAATAAAAACAGGCGCAGATAATTTATTACTGGCGTCAAAAAAATAAATAGATAAAATAAAATAAGCCCACTTCATGCATTATATCGTGTACTGCGTCGTACCTGAGAGCTGGCCGGTGTCGGGTTGGCTGCAGGCGCGGATAGGCTGAGTAGAGACGCTGATCCGGTTATAGCTCGCAGGACAGGCTGGGGTGTTGCGTAATTGCGCGCACCCGCCGTTGCACAGCATCACAACGACGAGTTACCGTAAACGAGTTTATTATAGGGCACAAATATCAGCATCCATTGTCGGACACACCGGCGAGTTAATATGCTGATTAATGTCTGCAGAAAGCTTCAATGGTCAGTAATTCCCGACGCATAAATTAATCGTGGCTTTTCAAGGGAAGGAAAATGGGCATTTAAAATTCAAGACTTTGCATTCATTAATAATTAGCATAGTATACATAAACGAGGCAGTTGTCGTTATTGTTGCTTTGCTATCATTAGTTGACTTTGAGATATCAGGAATGAATGACAGCTCTGCTCTTAAAGGTTTGCAGTAAGCAGCAGGTGAAGGGCTCACCTTTCCAGACGCTCTCTAGTTGGATTAAAAGTAGCCTTATGTGCTTAACGTCTCTGCCAATTAGCTTAAAGTACAGTGGCATTAAAAAATAGCAGTTAAACATAGAGTTAAATGATATTTCCATGTTTTCACTTCCAAGCAAAACTGATCATGAATAATAGTGCCTAAACTTATATTTAGTTAAGCAGTAGCCCCTTTTAAGGACAATTGTGCGACTATAGAGAATTGACTTAATGGGTGCAGGAATTGAGGGTTAAACCCACACAAAACGGTTAACCTGAGCACTGACCTGACTAATTTTTTTGCCATTTATTTTCCTATGTTTTTTTTCATGAGTATAACTGGCATTTTCCCTGCTCTAAACCCTCACAAATGTAGTTGCTGTGTGTCTGTAATGGTGTTAATGGCCTACTACTCTTTAGAATAAAACAACTCAAGGCTGAAAACTCAAAGTTTTTTGAGTCTTTTACGAAATTGGATTGTGGTAGGTGGCAGAGGATGCTACCAGCGACGAGGATTAGAAATGAGTATAATCAGAGGGACAGCTCAGGCTGAGCGTTTTGGAAATGATGTAAGAGGCAACAATAAAAAGGAGAGGATAGAAGAGGTTTGTGGGTGCAGTGAAGGAAGACATGCAGAGGGTTGGTGTGACAGGAGGATGCCAGGTTGAGATGGAGGCAGATGATGGGAGAGAAAGCAGATTAAGTCACATAGGGCTTGTTTTTAGACAATAACTTTAAGTAGCTCAAACTTAAGCATGTAAAACCACATTATTCTTAGTTAATTTGAAAGGTGTTCTAGGAGAAAAAGAAATAATACCCCAACACAAGATCTGATTTGCACATAAAGTCTTTATATGGCAGCGATTTAAAACATTTCTGTCAAATGTTTTGAAAGAGGAATTTTACAATGTTTTTTTCTCAGTACAGTTTAGTCCCTTTATTCTCTGTGCAAAAAAAGCACAATAACAACTGAAATAAATGAAGTCAGTAACAAAAAGAACTCAAAAGAATGAGCCTGCATTGCTGATCCCTTTTAAACTTAAGCAGTAAGGCACATTATAAATATTCGGGAATTTCAAAGACAAAATGTTAACCTTACAGCTTAGCTTGGATTTATCTCTTTACTGTGATCATGCATGAAAGAAAAGTGTACATAATGTATAACATGTGTGCAAATGTGATGAAAAAATAAATCTGTCGTTGACACTGAAAGAAGGCGATCACCACACTGACACTTAAAACTTGAGGAAATATGCCTCCATGTGATAAGATTAATCAAAATATAAAAGTAAACAAACATCCCTTTAAATCCTTGTAAGATTTAAGATACCTGAGAATTCGGGGAATAATTCAAAGCCATGTCCCTTCATTAATAAGGTACCAAAAGCATGGTATCTTAGTGTTAAGACTGGAAAGATCATAACCCGTGTGACGTTAAATCCTGCTATCTCAAATAAGAGTTGGCTTGTGAACCTGAAAACTCAAGACACTGCACCATATTACAAGTAATCATTAAAAAAAAAGTACATTTCTCTAAGAGAAAAGGATAAAAGACTTGGAGACTTTTTAAGGCATCATCCTAAACAAAAAGTGTACACTGTATAGTCATAATGCTGAATTAAAAAAGTTTGGGATTTTTAAATTCACAAAAAAGCCTACTGGCACTTCATTATAGGCTACAAAGTAACAGATTAAAAAAAATCTTTACAGTGGGCATCGGTTTGTACTGGATGTAAAACTTAAGGATTTACTGAGGCATTTAAAACTGTCCCTTCTGTAAAAAGGAACCATTGGGTATAGCAGGTTGAATCCACAAAACCACCTACAGTGGAATGATTTCTTCCATAGCTTATTTATAATGATTTAATATCTGTAAATATCAAAGTTGATTTACATTAGCCGACCTTTATAGTTAGTTATACAGCCTGTAGCTTCATAACTAACTGGCTACATCTCATTGCCTGCTTGGCTTCATAATGAAAGCTTCCTCTGATACTTCTTGGGAATGCATATGTTGATTTCTTCCTCTGAGAAATAATATATTTGAGTAGGTACAGCTACAACATTTTTTTTTAAAATCACTGACATTGGGCTCATCTGTCTCAAGACCATGTACCCACAGCCACATTAAAGAACATCTTTCCGAGGTATCATGGCAGTTACACACTTATTTGACCATGATGAATACAGCTAGAACACATCTCTCCCTTAAATTACCCACGAATGAGCCCATGTTTGAAACTTGCCCACTTGACAAATCTGAAAATTTAACCCGAAAGGGTCTCTTGCCTCAGTCTGCATGAGAGAAGGATGTGTGGATAGCCCAGGACTGCACTGTTCCTTTACCAAACACAGCGTAGAATATTGCCCCAAACAGGTCGATGGCAGCAGCAATGTAGAAAACAATCTGCCATTCTTCGATGGTGTTCTAGAGGACCATAAGCACAGTTAGTGTTAACATACAGAAAAGGCCTGATTTGATTAAATATCACTACTAAGCTGTTTTATTGTCATGTGCGTGGTGTAAAATGATTACATACGATTACAGATTTAATATCATTTGGATTAACTGACTGAACATAGCATGCAGGTATGTAGTATGCTCTTCTCCTGTCTATTTGGAGATAAGAAAAAACGGGCAAATGTAACGCTTACAGTTACCTTTCTAGGACTATTGGTGCCCCCTGGTGGCCAAACCTTAAACACCTTAATCCTGTACTGACTAAACCAATTACAGAGGAAATGGAGCATTATGCTAAAGTAAGGATACCATCTGTCAGGACACCCAGAGTGTCCTCATTTTGTATGAAGCAGCAGCACACTACTTATTAAAATCCAGTAAAGTTTCCTGCTACTGTGTACTCTATGTGTATGTTTAATCTAGACTCCAGTCTTTACTTCTGAAACAAAACAAAAAAAGGACTGGTTAGTTACATCGTTGCTGAACATGTTTCTTACCTGCTGAGTCAGAGCTCTTGCAATGACTGGCCCCACCATGCCAGGGATGGTGGCAAAGGTGTTGGTGATTCCTAGGAGAATACCAGCATATCTAAAGAGACAAATAAAAACATTAAGTCCTCAGTAAAAAAAACAAAAAAAAACAAACAAACAAAAAAAGCACTATGTAGTACATAATGTTGCTACACTGATAAGGAAATTTGATTATATTTATAAAAAGAAATATCCTTGAATCATCTCATGGTCTATGTTGATGCCTAAAATTATTATTTTCATAACAAAAGGCTAGAGGGAAACTTCAATATGTCAAACATATCTGAACCTGAAGATACACTGAATTACACAAATATTTACACATTAATAACCATCATCTCTCATCTTCACAATTAAAATGATTCAAAATTAAAATGACTGAAGTATTATTATCCAACAGTTTTCCGAGGTGTTATTCTTACGAAGGAGCAATGTCAAGGTGGTTGATGTTGAAGCCAGATGCCGACACTCCTCCGAGAGAAGAGGAGATTGTGAGGAAGGTCACAGCCAAGGTGTAGTCACAGCCTGTATAACCTGCTGCCACCAGGAACACTGCAGGCCCAATCATCCCTACAGAAACAACACAACTGTGAAGTAGCAATACTGGTGATATTTTTGATGCCAAGAGCCTGCAGTCAGTTAAAAGTCGAGGATTCAGCAGTGACTGTCATGAATTACCAATGAGGGTGAAGGACTTCCTGACAATGACAGTGCGGTATTTGCGGGTTTCTCGCAGATAGTCGGCAATTTGGCCGCTCAGCACAGCGACCACAGCACATCCCAAGTAAGGCAGAGCCGACAGAAAACCATTCTGTTGGGAACAGATGATTACATTCATTTCATTACTGGGAGACTTTATTTTTTACTTTTTCATCTACTCTCAGTAGAGAACGATTAACCAAGGATGCCAAATGTTTTACTATTGCAATTAGTCATTTCTATTTTACTGGTTCATCTCCCTGGAGCTCTAAACAAACTAACCTTTTGTCCCAAGTTTAAAGGGGATCTATCCTGCTTTTCTTTATTTTCTGTTAAATTTGTACTATTACAGTTATGGCTTTTCCTGTGAAACATGGCTAAGGTGTCAAATATAGTGATTAGTGTATGTATTTACAATCCCTGTGATCAAAAGGCTCCATAAGAGCTTCATATAAATAATATAGATAAATTTATAACTAGGACTCATACTTTAGAGTTCCAGAATAAAAAAAATCAAATAAAAATCAACTTAAAGTGAGGGCAAGTCCTCTTTAAAGTCACTCTGGTATTGATTTAAACTAACGTGGTTTCTCACCTGCTGTATGCTAAATCCAAGGATGTCACTCATGTAGGTTGGCAGCAGAGTGAGGAGGGTGTAGAAGGTCCAGTTGTAAGAGAAGTGAGCCACAACAATGGCCAACAGCGGCATTGAAGTCACTATGGATCGCCAGGGGATGTTGCTCGCCGAGGTGGACAGCTGGACCAAAGCGAATGTAGAAGTAGGATGAAGAAATAACAAAAGAAGTGATAACACATCTGAAACAACAACCGAGATGTTCACCGAAGACTAAAGAAAAGATGAAGCTGCGCAAAAACGTCACTGCTGTCCTGGTGAAGCTTTAAAGCCACTGCAGTCTATCCAGCCATACTAGGGCTCCCAGCTGCTACATGCTCACCATCGCAGTGCCAGTAATGCAGATTCATGACAGGTATTTTGACAAAGACAGATAAGAAAGTAAAATGCTGAAATACACAGATATTATGTAACATTAGAATCAGATAACTGTACTGGATCGGAAATGCCTGCAAGCGCGCTGCAGCAAGCACTAAAAGCAATGCAATAAGTGTATATTAAAGCTGTTCTTTAATGTAAGAGAATTTGCTTCTTTTTTTAAAATTTACAACCTGTTATCATGTTATTACTGTTACCTCATTCTTGAGTGAGGAGGTGATATAGAGTCTCTCCTGCTCTGATATTCGTGGATGGGTATTTGGGCTGTCAAAGGCGAAAAAAGCCCACAGGACGAACCACACCAGCCCAACAGCACCTGAGCAAACCACAAAGCAACACTGGTGACCCACATTCATCCAGCATAAATCCTCCATCATATGAGTGCCTTTATCCAGTAAGCAAATATGTGGAATGTGGTTTGTGTGTCTGTTCCTGAAAATGAACTGAGGTTTGAGTATCTCATTATCTCTGTCTTGCCTTAAGGGACTTTTACATCTGACATATGTTTGGTAGAAGTAAAAGCTCCAAGTAAAAAAAGTCAGACCTCTGCATTGTTTCCATTTATGCATAAATTTTCTTCTTCCCATTTTCTAAATTGTTGTTTCCACTGTCAAAGAGGAACAGATGCTAGAGACAGCTGCTAAACAGCACTGTGAAGAAGTGCTGACTAATCAACAAACAAGTCATTTGAGTTCAGACTGATACGTAAGAACCTCTTTAAGCATAACTGACAGTATGTATTAGGCATTGTAGCATGTCTACATAAGACAAGATTTTTAAAAATTACCTGCAATGTGAATTCAACAGAGTTTTTAAGCAAATTAATCACTGACAAATTCACAATACCACTCATTATCAAAGAATGCTATTCTAAATAATAACAACAAACTGACAAATCTGTTAAAAATAACTCACATAAACAAAATATAACATCAGGTTGAGGTGAAGATTGTACAAAACACCTCTTAGAGAAACTTCAGCACAAAGTAATTGTGAGACTAAGATTTTTTTCCCTTTAAAACTTAAATCTTCCTAAACTGTCAACAGTAAAGTTTACATGTATTACCAAATATATAGAAGACATAGGTCCAGTCCAGGTAAAAGATGATTTCACCAGATACAGGGAGACTTATTACTGTCCCCAGCTGTGCTCCTGGGAAGAGAAAAGAAGTAGGTTTGTTAACTACTGAAGAAAGAATATACAGAAAGTGGCAGGTGGACACTAATAGTTAAAGGAAAGATGCTGGTCTGCAAGAGAAGCCTAAGCCCAGCAGCTTAAATATTCATGATAAAGGTTAGTGTGGCAACGCGTCCATATTTTACTTAATGTAATATTTTTCAAGTGCTCAACTGTAGACTGAAGTTTAAAAAAATGCATAAAATAGGCTAAAAGTGCAATTTGTCTTTATGTTGACAGTGTAGCTCTTGCACCGTCTTACCAATGTAGGAAATGGTGAGAAGTCGGCTCCTCTCCAGCGGTGGGGCCCAGGCTGCCCACATGGTGTACATTGCTGGGAATGTTACACCCTGAGGACAAACACAACAGGAACATTAAGAGAAGTGCACGGATGACACTTAAGCATAGCCAAATATTAGCTTAACTATTCCTGGAAACCATTTCAGGACTGTGACATGAATTTTATTGCCACTTGCAAATCTTATGGCTGCAGCACAGATAGTGATTATGGTTCATAAAACAGGTTTGCACAAATGAATTCAGCTCCGTTTTCAGCGTCTTCATTCTGATCCCCTACCTCGCCAATCCCCTCCAGCACTCTGACAGCAATGAGGTAGCCTGCACCCAGGTCAGCAGCCACAGGGGTAAGCAGTGTAAAAATTACAGTCCCCAGGATCCCAAAGCCCATCAGCCATTTTGGTCCAAAGCGGCCAGCCAGGTAGCCCCCAGGGACTTGTGTCAGGATGTACCCGTAGAAAAAAGAGCCCAGGATCCATCCCTGTGTTTCTGAGTCCCAGTTGTAAACACTGGCCTGTGAGGGGATAGATTAGAAACTTTAGGACTTCAGGGCTTAAGGTATTGATATTATGTCAGTCAAGACTTACAAACTACTGAGTCTTGGATGCCAACTATGTTTCCCCGTTCACATAATTCTGCCTAACGTATGTTTTTTTCCTACAGACAGACATGAATAAAAATAAGGAGCCTGCAAATAATAGTAACTCCTTAAACTATAAAATCTTATCAGTACCATCAGTAACCTGCTACCTCTACATGTACATGAAATTATACACCAAAAGTAAGACCGTTTGTGAACGGACTTACTGACTTTCACTAAGAATCCAACAGGTCTATATAACTGGTTTGCATTTAAATCTAACTTCAGGACCTAGAAAGATTTTAAGTGGCAAACATACTCCCAAGCTACGTTGTTACGTCATCAAAATTGACTAAACCTATGGAGGAAACACTTTAAAGTGGGATTAAATAGCTGCAGTCAAATTTCTGCTCACCGTGTGATTGTGTTTGCGGACTGCAGGGTCGGCACGGCCAGGGCACACTGTGCCACTGTGGTTGTGGTTTGATTGGTGGGTGTTGTTGAGCATGTCCACCATCGCCACACTGAGGTTTACCCTCAAGGAATAGACTACAAAGAAGCCATAAGAGGAAAGCAATGCCAGGGTGTAGCGTGATGAACCGCATGCTGGAGCTGAGGGACAGAAACGACAGCAGTGTGAATCATCTGTTTGCGCATATGGTCTATGTATTAATACAACAATATCACAACATCTGTGTAACAAAAGGAACACAACATAATCCTAATAAGTCAAATCTCAAAAACCTTTCATTTTTTTATGCTGTGCGTTTGTATTATTATAATTGAATGTGATTATCCTTTAAGTAATGATTCTGATGAGTTTATTTTAAATAAATAATATCAATTTCTAGCATCAGCATGTTGATAATGCATCATGATACATTTCTGCATTGGTATCCTGTCTCAGCCCCATCTGTAAGTCAACTCTAATAATAGCATTAAATCTCTAAAAATAGTAAAAGTAAGTCTTATTTTCATAACTAAGCAACTCTGGATTCAGCATGTTCCCCAAGGATGCTTTGGCAGAAAGAATGTAGCAACCGGGGATTAAACCATCAACCTTAAAATGAGTAAATGACCTGCCAAACCTAACCTAACAACAACATTAAAGCTCTCATACTTGTAGCACAACCTTATTTTCATAACTAAACTTCACAGTTTAATCAGTCTATTTAGTTTGCGTACAGTACAACTACCTGCTGATATGACTGATAGTACACACCAGCTGATTGCCCAGTTAACTTATCCAAAATGATACAGAGCTTATTTCAGTAAATCCTGTTTAAATTTGGCAAACCTAAACTTGCCCTGTCAGTTCTGTCATGACTGTGAGTTCACTGCATGCACAGTTTCTCAGAGCTAAACCACTGCATTAAATTAAAACCCGTTTTTCCATCGAGCTGACTGTGGGTATGCAGGTATGACAGGACTCAAATATCATAGAGACATGTCTCATGATACGATTCCAGGGCAGACGTCCCTAACCTCGTGACCGATGCTCATTAAAAGATAAAGTGCATTTACACACAGGTGTGGATGACCAACTTAAAGGTCTTAGATGGCAAAATACCATGAACACCTAAAAATGCACACTCAGCAGGTTAATTCAGTAAATCAGCCCTTCTATAATGACAGCTGTGTTAGTGACGACTCTAAATTTAAAGGTTTACACTACAGACATACTAGCCACTTTAGCGATAAAATTGTGCTGTTCAGGTTGTTAGTATGTGTCTTTACGTTTTCAACCTAAGAAGGTTGTTGTTTTCCTGCTTCTTCCCAGTTAAACAGCGCGGCTTCTTACAAACATATGCTGCACAAAACGACCGAAGCGCCCGCATCGTTGGCTGAATGCTTTGGTTTTTTCTTTCACCTTTCTGGACTTCTTCTTCGCGTCCCCGGCGAATCAGCGGAGTCCTCTGCTCGTCGACCTCCACGTCCGACCCGTACCGCTCCATTTTTTAATATCAGCTTTTAACTGGATTGCTTTACCGCATCACAAACAAACAGCTGCTGAAAGCTAACTTCCCCGGAGCCTGTCAGCTGAGCTCGACGCGGCAACTACCCGTCACGTGACGTTAATCACCGGACCGGAAGAGATCATTTTATTCAAGTGAAGGTGCTGAGCGAGGTGACTGTAAAAAACTTTCATCCAGTCACTGATTGACATGCAATCTATAGCAGAGACAGGGGCGTACATTGCTTGAATTAATTCGTTTTGTGACTGAATCTTGATTCTAAGCTTATTTAATCAAAGTGAAAGCTAATGTATGGAGTGCCAAGAGCAAGAGTGTCAAACTGAAATAAATAAATACATCATTAAATAATTGACTAAACTCCCAAATAAATAATACATAATTAATTATTTACAATATCAGTTCATTTTAATTTAAAAAAGAACAGAAACATTTTGACGAAGCCGGTGCGTTTCAGGCTGATGAATTTTTTAGACACCACAATGACATTTCTTTTTAATATAAAAAAGTAATGTAGTCAAGTCGACTTATACATGGTTGAATATGCATGACGTGACACTAAGATCCATCGAAAAGGGAAGTCGACTTTTTCAGTCATATTTCATCCCAAAATACTCTTGCCTTTGATAACAACCACATTGAAGTAATATTAAAACAGATTATGTATCAGTTTTGGTACTTGAATCAACACATGAATGATTACCCAGTAATTTTAAGTTATCTTCTTTATTGATAACCAGTGGTTATCAATGTAAGATGAGCAAGGCGCTCTGAGGAAGTCAGTGTGTTTCAAGCTGATGATACAGCATTTTAAAATACCACAATGACGCTGGAGTAGGTGGTTACATATATGAGCATGGACATTTATTCAGTATTTGTTTAGTTTTAATAAAACACCCTCAGGTAGCACATCACCATTTACACAGTAGCACATTATATTGTATTTAAAATTGTAAAAAATTATTTTCCATAACTGAATGATTTGACAGTGAGCTCTGAATAACTAACCTGACCAAAACATCAGCAGCAAAGGTCCAGAGCTCCAGGGCTACAACAGTTAACTCACCTATAAGCTGTCTTGAAATGAGCCCCCCATGTTACAGCTGGCTTGAAATTGAATTGAACTGAATTATTTTAATTTAGCCACATTGGAGGGTTTTCGTGCATGAATGATCTGTTTAAGGTCATCACAAACCAGCTCAATCTGATTTATATCTGCACTCTGACTAGGGTACTCTAAAACCTTCCTTTTATGCACTTATTTATTTATTATTTGCATCATTTAAAGGTGGACTTGCTTGTTTTGTATCCTCCTGCATAATCCAAGTGAACTTAAATTTCAGAGCACTGATGGCCGAACATTTTCCTTCAGGATTCTGAATTTCCAGGATTTAAATAATAGATAGCTAAATTCATGGTTTCACTAATTACAGCAAGTTGTCCAGATCCTGAAGCAGAAAAGTACCCTCTATCCCTCTATCACTCTTAATATGGTGTATGTTTTATGAAATGCCATTAGTTTTATGGCAGATACATTTCACAGAATATTTTCTTAAAAACACACAGCAAGATGTATTTTGGGAAATGTGAGATGAGCTTTTGTGTTTGTTTTGGTCAGCAGTAGTTTTCACTTTGGAAGTCTCCTATAGATGCCATTTTTTAACCCAGTCTTTTTCTTATTGTTGAATCATGAACTCTGATATTAACTGAGGTAAGTGAAGTCTGCAATTCTTTGTTCTGGATTCTTTTGTGACCTCCTGGAGTCATTTTGGTAGGCTGGCCACGACTGGGAAAGTTCACCACTGTTGTAAGTTTTCTCCATTTGTGGATATTGGCTCACAGCGTGGCTCAATGGGGTCCCAAGGTCTCATAATTGGCTTTAGAACTCCTTCCAGACTGACAGATGTCAGTGAGTTTGTTTCTCATCTCTTCTTGAGGTTCTTGAAGTACCAGCCCATTTACAAAGTAAAGCACAATCACACACTGGTGGCAGATTGATGTTTCTAATGTAACTACACAATTACTTAAGTGTCAAATCAAACAGACAATCTAGTCAGAGACATCAGCAGTTCATCAGTGTAAAGAAGAACCAGTTTCCATTCAGATTATTGATCAGGGCTGCACAGTTAGGACTGAAATGGCACGGATGTCATTTAACATAATAGATTAGGAATCTAGATGGTTGATTGTGCAGCCCTGCATTAGTGTAGTGGTATGTATAAGTCTCTACTGTAGCACTGTGATGTTTGGCAGATATTACCCCAAATCTGTGACTGTAACTGCAGCCATCACAATAGGAAACAATCATGTGCAACCATGCAGCTGCACTGCTTTTTAAAGTTGAGCTGCATGTGAGGATAGAAAGAACAGACACAGAAACCACATCCTCAAGAATGAACAATAAATGGACCTTCCCATAGAGATTAATAAAGTTCTATTCTATTCTATTCTATTCTACATTAGTGACCTTCATGTAAAAGAAAGATGTGTCCGGGAGAGAAGCCCGCACCACTGAGTCAGATCAAAAATGATCACAATCAAATTATCCCCCCCGTCCCTTAAACTTATGTCCTGTTTCTATATGGACTGATCTGCTGCTCAGTGTCCATCACTCCCTCCTTTTAAATCCTGTTTAGCAGTTTGAATTCAGATGTGTCAGTCTGAGGGTGAACACAATCTAAATAAATCTAAATAGAACCAGGTTGAAGGCTTTTTACTGAAATTTAAAATAATTAATTGTTGTCTGAAAGTAATATTGACATGAAGGGTATATGGATTCCCAAGAGCTGGAGTGAGGAACCTTTTTTTCTTTGCCAAGGACTTTAATCTTGAAAACTGCATGACACACTGGCAGACAGAAAAAACAGTTTGGTGAAAATATCAATTCTGGGGATCTGGAACACGGAAAGTAGAATATCTAAACAAATGTAACCAGCTAACCTCAAACACCGGTTATTCTTTGCGTATCTCCTGTGTTTTTTCACCACTGGTTTGTACACACGTACAGAAAGTCATTACTATGACATCCACTTCAAACTGGCCTACACAATGATGCTATGATACATGATATTGAGACACACAATTCTAATCTGATATGACATTCTTAGCAAATTTACAGCAAATAGAACAAAGCACACATTCATTAAATTTGATCTTTTTTATTATTAATTTTTATTTTCTTTTGTTTAGTGGTTTGGTGCTGTTTCTCAACTCAAAATGTCCTGTTGTAATTGGACATTTTGAGTTAAGAAACAGCACCAAAGCCCAACAACACTTCCCTCATGGTGCTTTATATTGTAAGGTCAAGACCCTACAATAATGCACAAAAACTCCAACCCCCTAGAGCAAGCACTTTGGCGACAGTGGGGAGGAAAAACTTACTTTTAAAAGCAAGAAACCTCCGGCAGAACCAGGCTCTGGAATGGGGTGGCCATCTGCCTCGGCCCGTTGGTGATGAGGGAAGGAAGCTGGGAAAAGAAGAGTGCACGTTTGCATGCACGTTTCAGTTCAATTTTAGCGTGCACATGAGAAAGCCCTAACGATGACATTTTGGCTCCTCAGTTTGGCATGTGTTTTGAAGATTTTGACGATTGCTTCGTCAACCACTGGGTTGTTTGATTTCATTAAGAGGACTGGAGAAGGCCACCTGTCATGGAGTTCGTTGTACACCGTCAGGCTGAGCTGTTCAATGTTCTCTAAGGACATTTTGTAGTTTTTGGACAAAACTTTGTTCCAGATCTTATGGGAAAGCCTCTGTATAATGAAATCTGATGTTCCTGGATGCCATGTCGCTGTCTCATTTCCTTGGCTCATAGCGTGCATTACCAGATCTTTAGTGAAAGTTTTCACCACTTCCTTGTACTCTTCCCTGTTTTTAGAGACACGGAGTACTCTTCTTGGTAAAGCCAACAGGTGTTTGGTGAAGGTTGGGACAGTGATATTATCAAGCTGTTCCCTCAGATTAAAAATCAGATATTTTTCCTTGCAGTTGTGTGTTTTACACAGATCCTTGAGAATGGCTTTGTCTATCTTTTTCAGCCATTTTGGGGATAGGTCCAAATGTTTCAGCTCAATTTCAGGCCAGATTCTCTCAATCAGGCGATCGCTGATGCAGTCAGGAGTCAGGCGCTCTGTGAAGAGCTTGTATTTAGAAGAGACTTTTTCTATGGCCTGTGAAACCACCAACTGAATAACTCTGTGGACACACAACTTTTCCCCCATGTTCAGTGTTTTCGTGTTGACTCCGCTCTTCTCGGCGCTCTCATTCACCTCCTGCATTTCTGATGAGGAGGACCCTGGGGTTGCCGTGTCTTCTATCTCTGTCTTAGCCTCCGCTAATTCTTTTCTCTGCGTGTCCAGTTTGTTCTGCATTTCTTTTGTGTCCTTCACCAGTTTCTGATCTTCCAGGACTTTGTCTTTTTCTTCCTCCAGATTTTCTGTCTGTGTTTTCTGATTCCACTGAGTTTCTTTCAGAGGGGGCGCGTGTTTCTGAAGCTTTGCGAGCTCGGCAGACTGACTGTCCTTCTCCTGTTTCAGGATCAGGATTTCACTGTCCCTCTGCCTATGCTGCTCTTTCAGACCGTTCATCTCAAGATCAAAGATGCTGGTCTTTTCCTGATCTGAACAAGTCTGTTCCTCTTTTTCTTTTCCAGCTTGGATCTCATATTGTTCCAGCTTGATACGCATCAGTGTAATCTGGGCCAACAGCTGTTTGATTTGCTGTCTGGCTGTCTTTGACTCCTCTTTTAAAAGTTCATTTTCAGACAGAGTTTTTAGAAAGGATTTCCTAACCTGAGTAAGTTTGTCCAGAGCACTTTTTGGCAGAGTGCACACCAATTTTTCTTTCTTGCCTTTCTGAAGCTGTGCACGCTCAGCAGACAGACTGTCCTTCTCCTGTTTGAGGATCAGGATTTCGCTGTCCCTCTGCTGACGCTGCTCTTTCAGACGGTTCATCTCAAGGTCAAAGATGCTGGTCTTTTCCTGATATGAACAAGCCTGATCCGCTTTTTCTTTAGTGGTGCTGCTCATTTGCACTTTGCGTGACACTGATTCATCAGTGAGTTCTCCAGCTTGGATCTCATATTGGTCCAGCTTGGCACGCGTTAGTGAAATTTGGGCCATCAGCTGTTTGATTTGCTGTCTAGCTGCCTTTGTATCCTCTTTTAAAAGCTGATTTTCAGACAGAGTGTTCTGGAAGGCTTTCCTAACCTGAATAAGGTCATCCAGTGTACTTTTTGGCAGAGTGCACATAAATTGTGGTTTTCCTTTCTGGTTGCTCATTTTCGACATTTAAAACAAAGCTGCGGTGTTACAATAAATCAGATATTCAGATATGACTGAGGGTAGCAGAACAAAAGTTCATGTAGTGAATCGCTCGTGACTGTAGGTAAGAAACGTGCTTGTCCAGTATGCAGGTTCACCTGGCTATTTAAGGATTTGAGTTGGCTGTGACGTCATTGCCTGATTCTCTTGCCTTTCATGTTTGAAACAGGCCCCGCCCACAACAACGTTCCCTATTGGCTCATTGACAATAGGTCCCGCCCATAAAGAACAGGCTGCCAATGGCGTATCCCAATTCAGGGTCTGCAGCCTTAAAGTACGCAGCCTTCACGGTCCTCAGGGGCCGCGTACTCAAAGACCGCTAAGGCCGGAAGTGCGCGGCTTGTAGGCTTCTGAAATGGGACGGTCTAGCCTTCGTCGCTCTGCCCAGGTTGCCTAGCAACCATGATACCAACCGCTGGAAACGTGTCATACAGCTTTGTTTGACAGAAATGAAGGAGAACATATTTTGTTCATTTGTTTCTACATGAGCTCTGTGTGATTTAATAAGTATCTGAGGCTGAAACCACGGGACTGTAAAAAAAGGATTGTTTGGCTTCATTTCTGTACTGAACAGTCATTTTAAGATTAGCTAGTAAATAACAATTAGCTAATGTTGTCCGTGAAACTAAAGTCATCTCACTTTGGTAATATAAATATAATATGACCAATATTAAAGTTATTATATTAACCATGATTAGTTATTACAGCAGTGAGCTTGAACTCTGTGTCAAATACTGAGCTTCAGTAAAGATTCAAGTTGCAGTCATTTATATTTCCTATCACCTTAAATCTTCACTCAAAGACAAGTTTCTTTGACAGTGTATATATAGATGTATTATATATAAGAGACAAATATTGTTCGTTTATTATGTTGGCATTACTAAATTTGGCTCAATGCTTACATATATGTATAAAAAGAAAATGTACGAGCTGTGATAACTGTTTCTGATAGAATGAAGAGTAGACTGATATATTAAATATTCCTGGGTGAGAAAATCAGACCATGTCATAACTGCTTTAAGTTATACAGAATAGATATCAGAGCCTTAAACAGGCTGACTTCTGCTAAATGGGTCAAACTGGGCAGAAAGTATACAGACACATAACATCCTTATAGAATATGATGTAACACTATAGATCAACTTACCTCAGAATATATAAAGCATATAAACAATTACAACAATATAATGCAACAAACACAGCAGTACTACTAATCCAAAATACTCAAAGCTTCATAGAACTGAAACAAACATTTATTTTTAGCTCCATTCTGCTGCTGATACATACTTTAGGTTTCTGAACATTAAACTTGTTACTGCCTTTCATAGTGTGTACATGCGTATACTCTTGCAAATGCCTTCATGTAAATTAAAATAAACAGGAATTGCCCTTAATTTTAGTTTGTGTCACTGTGGTCCAAATTGTTAACTTTTTTGTGCAAACTGAGTTGACATGAATTGTTGTGTTTTTGTTGTAATGCCTGTTCTTAACTTCTTAAATCTTGCTGGTAACAAATACCACACAAACATCATAATACTGAATAATATAAATAAAATCTAAACTAAAATAGACATTTCCAACTAATAAAAGCTACATAGAAACAAGCATCTAATGTGAATCTAATCTGAAAACAAACTAATCTAAAGTAGACTGAAAAAAATTTAATTAAGTTAAATAAAGCTTTAAACTAATAATAAAATCTAATTATGAATGCTTTGTTGTCGGTTCATAGGCCATATACAGCCCCAATCTGATTTCAAGAGGGCTGACCCGTAAAAACCCTGCATAAAAAACAACCATCCAAATGATCCGTTTAAGAGCAAATAAGTTATTCTTAACACATGTTCTTCATAAAAAAACAGTAAAACAGGCTAAGAAAAATAATGTTACATCTTCTGTTCACTTTATTCATAGTCTACTGTCAGTGGCACAAAACCTTTATCTGTAGTTTTTTCTGTAAGTAACCAAAATAATGTGGTTGGTAAGGTCTCACACTGATTCTCACAGTGCTGGCAACGACACATGCCTTTTTTTTTACACCTCATGGATCATGTGATAAATCACATAAATAACAGTGGGTCAGCAACCCTCAGGACAACCTCCAAAGGGAACCTCCACTTCAACCTGGGACCCACTAACCTTTTGACATGAAAAAACCTCTTGGATGAGAGGTGAAATGTCTTGAATAATTTTTTAAAAAACTCCAGTTTCCTTCTTTTTTTAAGCTTTTAAGGCTAGATATGTATACATTTAAACCACTTTAAAGCACTTTACACGTAAAGTACAATTTTGACTCACCAATAAACTTATCATGCACTCTGGCTTGCACTGTGGGAGCAAGCCAGAGTTTGCAGCAACAGCATACAAACTACAACACAGAAAGGCCCCAGCCAGGGAACCAGGAAACAGTGCTAGCTAGTTATTATTATTATTTAATTACAGGTTTAAATACGATAATGTTTGAAACAGAGCTAAACTATATTAAGGTAGATTAGTAAGTTTATTTGTTTTAGAAAATCCAGTTAATCACTTATAAAGCTAAGATCAAATTGAATGTTTATTGCGGGAGAAAACAGGTTTGCTGTAGACTAATGGCAAAAAAGTAAAGTAAGTTTTTGTATGCAGGCAAAAATCTTTTTATTCATCGTCATATAAAAAGGAAGACGTACGCTGGCAGTTTACTTACGTTTTCTGCTTTTCTTATTTAAGTATTTTTGCTGCTGATACTTGATCATACTTAAGCATTTTTTAAAAGGTTGTGTTATTTTTACTTCCACCAATGACACATATGTCAGAGACTGTTGAGTAATATGAGCCTATTAGTTTGAGGCATTGTCGTTGTGCGAGATGTTTGTAATAGTTTAGAGGACCAAAACTGCAAGTATGGCTGGATTAACCTGCTTGGGACTCTGGAAAGCAAATACACCGTATAGTTCCTTCCTCTAAGGACAGAGATAAATGCTTAAAGTGTAGTGAAGAGCCATTAACAGTTACTGAAAAGAGCAGCTTGTTAACAACCTGTTCAAAACCTGGATACTTTTTCAGCTATTTCTCAGTTTGAGTGTTTTTTACACAGATGCCCAGTAATCAATCGCTTCTCATTCAAGATAAAAACTCCCATATACCACATGCAGTCATGGTAAAAAAGCAAGTGCACCCTCTTTTAATTCTAAAGTTTTACATGTCATGACACACTGCTTCCTTACAGAAGCAGGATGATGCAGCCAGATGCTGATGATTAAGTGCATCAGCAAGTGTGACCACGCATAGTAAAGTGGAACGTTTGGCACTTTGGAGGCCTGAAGCTGGGAAAGGTTATAAAGCCATTTTAAACTTCAAAGTCCATCATGCTACAGTGAGATGGATTGTTCACATAATCATGCTTTCTAAGTGAACATCATTGCAAATTCACCCCAAGGTCAGAGAAACTACAAAAAAGGCTTCCATCTCAGACTCTACATGCAACAGTAAGTATGTTAAATGTCAGAGTTCATGACTTCAGAACTAGAAAAAGGCTGACAAAAAAGACTGAACAAGAATGGTTTGTTTAGAACGGTTGCCAGGAAGAAAAGACAAGAATCAATGTTTTGCAATGGCCCAGTGAGAGTCCAGACCTCATCTGATTGATATGCTGTGGTGAAACTTGTATGAAGAGCTGTGTATGAATGAATGCCTGCAAGTCTCAACGAACTGAAGCAACATTGTAAAGAAGAATCATACAGCCATGATACAGTCATACAGAAAACAGTTAATTCAAGTTATTGCTGCTAAATGTGGTTTTCCTGCTGAATTGTGGGGTGCATTTAGTATTTTGGCTTATTTTTTGTCAAATAAATAACAATACAGGGTAATCTATAATGTTGCTGTTCACCTGAGGATGTGATTGTTAGTACCTGGTGAGGACCAAATGATTTTTTTCATTATGTCCTGAAACACAAAAACCTTAAAACTGAAGGAGGACATACTCTCTTTTTACCATGAATGCCTACACATGTTAGAGAAATTAATTTCTAGCGTTTGTGAGGTTGTGCAGCAGTTGTTTTGCCCAGATAATAATCTAACCTCAGTCAGTTATCACAACTAAAGAGTTTCTTCCATCGTGCTCCTCATTGACCGAGTCTCTTATTCTATTAGAGTCAGACCCTGGACACAACAGCTTGCTTATTATTAGTGCCTGAAATTTTTTTTTCCAGTTTTTCTGCTGTAATCCCTGCACCAGACAAACTAATGTAAAACATATGAACATGAAAAGGTCAAAGAAGTAGTTTCCTTGCACAATAAATGTAACAGTCAGAGGACATTCTTTCTTCAGATGAATATCATATAACGTTTTTCTAAAGAAGATCATCCTGTGACGATGACTCAGAGCCATCATCACAGCATGATGAAACCTGTCCAAGTCTGAGATAAAAACCATCAAAGATTGCATTAAAACATAAAAACACATTGAATCCTGGTTTGATCTCACCTAACAATCCCCAAAACCAAATATGTTTCACAGATTGCTGCATCATGTGACTTTCTGTACATTTACTCAAATTAATTGTCATTACACAGAGGAGACACGCTAGATTTACAACAATTTCAATATTAAAACATGAGATTCGTAACACTTGAACTTTAAAGTTTTGTTTTGTGACACTGCAAATAAATTGATTTTTAGGCTCCAGTTAGCAAATCATCAAAATGGCATTTTCTCCGAACTCAATTATTGGTGAATAAAACAACTTCTGTTTTGTTTCTGTGTAGAGAGGAATGAACATTACATTCCCCGTCCACATGCTCACATGTAACCACAGAATCAGATGATGTGTGGGAAGGATGTAACCTTCAAACACAGGTTTGTTGTTGAAATGAGGAGCAGCTGAGCTGTTTGTCTCCAGGCTTTGTTGTTTCCGACACAGAGAGCGAGAGAGAAAACAAAGACAACCCTACTGTCTGTGTGACAAGAAGCAGACAGTCATGAAGACAGACTTACAATACGGTGAGGTCACAACGCTGACAGAAACACAAACACAGGCTCGTGTCAGCCATGTGGCAAAAAGCTGTGACGCTAAATATGAGGTGAACAAATGTTGTACTTGGAAGTTAAACAGTTGTTGATGAGGTTAAGGTTTTGCATAATAAATAATTTTATGACAACAATTTACCAATTTTACAGTTTTAACCAGATTTGTTAAAAAAAAAAAAATCTATCTATCTATCTATCTATCTATCTATCTATCTATCTATCTATCTATCTATATATATATCTATATATCTATATATCTATATATCTATATATATCTATATATCTATAGATATATATATATATCTATATCTATATATATATCTATATCTATAGATATATATATACATATATATAGATAGATAGATAGATAGATAGATAGACATAGTTATATATATATATATATATATATATATATACACACACACACACACACACACATATATTTGGAGGAAAGTAAGGAAATGGGCTAAGTTGGTTAGTTGATATATTTTTTGTATATATATTTTGTGTATAAATAAATAAATATATATATATATATACATATATATATAATTTTTTTTTTACAAATCAGGTTAAAACTGTAAAATTGGTAAATTGTTGACATAAAATAATTTATCATGCAAAACCTTAACCTCATCAACAACTGTTTAACTTCCAAGTACAACATTTGTTCACCTCATATTTAGCATCATTATATTATATATATATTATATATATATAACATCTATATAAAAAGATCTCTGTCCAGAAGAGCACAGTTGTAGGAACAGCAAAGATATTGTGCGGGACCCTCAAGCTCCCAGGCCTCACTGTTTTGTGAGCCAAAAAGCCCCTCAAGGGTTGGTTGAGACCAAAATGGAGCTAAAAATCAAGTGAATAAAAGATATACTGTAGAGTACTTTTAGGTTTAAAGCTTTTGCCCTCCCCCTAAGTGGCCTTTTAAAAACAGGAGTAGAAAAGACACTTTATTAGAACTGGCCTAGAGTGAGACCATATATTGCATGAGACTACAACACTACTTCCAGCACCTATATGCACCACAACAACTGGAATGCCCATTTCAGGCATTCTCTGTTCAGTGCAGCTGTGTAAACCATCCTCATTAGCAACCAGTCACGCCTCCTTAAATCTAATGAGTTGGCTACAGTATGTGACTTTATGATGAACAAATGTCTCTCTCTCTCCTCCTGATCTTTCCCCTCCATCCTTCCACTCTCTGAAGACAAGGACCTTTTTGTACAAAAGCGAAATCATAGGACTCACATGCTTTGGACAAGAGAAAGTGAACGATCACAGCGAGAGATAGGGTTGTTCAGAAGAGAGGGAGGCAGAGAAGCAGAGTGAGGTCATTCAGAGCTGGAAAAGGGACTTCAGAAGTGGACAGCTGTGAAGTACACTGGACCAGACTGGCCAGGATTATCTGAACATGGAGAGTGAGAAAACAGAAACAGACGAGAAGACAGAGGGGAAGTCAGAAGGTAAAATGAGCGTTTAAAAAACTTTGAAGAGATGTTTCAGACAAGTATTTGCAGCTAATATACATAATATTCAGTTTATTCTTACTTTCAATAACCAAATGTTTAGTCTTTGTCTAGAAACCGCTACTTACAGCTTGTCAAAATTCAAGGTATCCTCTTTATTTTGTCTGTTCTCAGACCAGCAGGTTAATATACTAAATTTATGAGGACATATAAAAGAATAAGGAACGCTTAGTAAAGTTTTTCTTTTTCTTTTTTTCTTCTAATAAGACAGGGCAAAACCAAAGAGAATATTTTTGGGAGTTCAAAATGAAATTTTTTTCTTGCATATATCAGATTTTCTTCTTTTGTTTTCATCATTCCTTTACATTTCAATCAGTCCTGAAATATTAACTGGGCTGTGATACCAAAATTTGCATAACCAGCCACAAAGCTACTTTGCCTTTTTTGTACCATCTGCATCTGCAAAGACCATAAAATGTATGACATAGGGATAAAACCAATGAGCAGCAGTAGTGTTGTAAAACAAACCTTAAACATAAAGCCTGGTGATCACATATAAATAACAATTTGATATTTTTGTAAAATGCTTAATTTTTAAGTATTTAATATGGGTATTAAACAGGGATTATTTATTTATTTAAATTTTTTAAATTTATTTTAACAGTATATCAAGATTGTGACCTACAAAAATAATTTTAATTATCCTTCATTTAATTCAAGCAGGGTCAAGAACCTTAGAAGGGTTTACCTAAATGGGATGTGGATGATTTTAATGTTATCAATTACTCCTGCTTGTTTCCTGTTTTCACAAGCCAAAATGTCTGCTGTTTCACATCAACGCTAAAGTACACCAAACGCAGATTTGACCTTTTTGTCCTGATTGTTGGTTACCAGCTGAACGCAAGCTGTGATTTAGGTTTGTTTGGAGAACAAAGCCAGCGTGTATGAGATGAGCTAAACATGAAGTCCAATGCTATACCTAAAATATGTCTCACTATCCAGAAAGTTATTGCTACTTGTTACCAAATGAGACATACAGTGCAGAAGCAACATCAAAATGTCACATGCTTTCTTGTTAAAGCTCAAATTAGAGAACAAAATCCTTTTGGTTTCCTGATGGCAATAAATTTAAATATTTTTTGCATCTTCTGTTGAGGTCACTCTGGGACAGATGTTGATGTAACATGTTGACGTCAACTTTTTTGGCCTGAAACAACTGAAGCCAAAAGCACAAACTCAAAATGCCAGAGGAAATTTGACAGAAAGTCTTCACTGTTGGACGCATTCCTTGTTTTGCTCTTTCACGGATGAGAAGTGTTACTCATATTGTGCTCGTGCTCCTCATCACTTATGCATGATAATATATGTAAAACGTGTTTCGTATGACCCCGTGCAGTTTTGACAGTAGCCTCGACCTGTGACATTTTCGCAACAGACACAAGCATTGTGCTTTTCTGTAACCATCAACTGTCCCCAAATGCATGGCATTGAAAAGAAAAATACAATAGGAAATATGAATTTGCTTGTGTTTCACATTTCTGCAACCATGGAGTCACTTTGGAAACATAAAAAAGATTCTGTAGTTTCTGTGAAATGTGTTGTGAGATTAGTTTTTGATTTAATCACCGGACACTTTGCAGTGAGTTGGAGCTAACAGCAGTTTATTCAAATGGTGACTTCAAAAGTATCTAATTGATCTCTGCAAAGTTTAACTAAACTTTCAGTTGTTCTTTGGGTTTTGATTAATTTTTGAAAATAAACAAACACACACTACTTAAAGTACCTCTACATGATGAAAAAGACACTGAAAACAAAGTTTATTCTTGCACATGTGACTGATGACCAATGGAATCCTGTTCTTTTAACTTAAAAATATTTGCCATGAACCACGCTGCATTTTTTTTTTTACCTTTAACATGTTAAATGCAGACACGCTGAACAATGAATAATATAAATTCACACACTAAGTCTGAAGCTGCCTTGATGCTGAAAGCAATTTGCAGCAATGTGGTGATCACCAAGCGACTACAGATGAAAAGATGCTGGTGATGTGAAGTGAGCATGGCCTGAGATAGACTTTAAGGCCAGCAACGTTAGTGACTACCAATGAGAGTGAAGAATACTATTGATTGAAATATGGCATGGTAGTCAAGCTCTTAAGCTGTGTCCACGCTGGAAGCAATTTGCTTGTCGTGCATTGCTTTACAGTTGACCGTGTGCAGAGGTTTCAGATTACCCGTTACCTAGGTAACCTTCTAATATATTTACTACCACATTATGTCAATCAAGGGTATCTGGTCTCTTATTGGTACTAATTTGCTTGCCTTGAACAGATCCCTTGAGTAAGTCAATGCTATTAAAAAAAAAAAAGGTCCACTGGTGTGAATGGACCTGGTTGAATCCCGCCCACTTTGCATCACCAGCAGTTATTTTCCCTGTAATTGGTCGAAGTTGCCATATGTGGATACAACTTTAGGTTACACTGGGGTTGATGAAAAGAGTTCAGTGCAGACATTAACAGAAACAAATGACTTTAATCACACGACAGGGAAAGTTCACGGCGCAGGCTTTTCTAAACTATATTTGAGTGGGTTGAAATTCATTTGACGTTTACAGTTTGTTGAAATTACATGATCACAATTCTCTGTAATTCAGACCATTTAACAGTTATGCCGAATTTTATGATTCAAGGGTGAAACTCACTGAACTATTTGGAGTCAGAAAATATGAGGAGAAACTTTTCTTGAATATAAAAATATATTAAAAGTTTCTTATTTTATAGAACATCATCTGTGTAATTTATTTTTATTCTACTTTTTTAAGAATTCCAATACTGGACTGATATGCATGAGCCAAACCTGTTTTCTGTGGTCTTTTGTCTTGAATAAGTGTGATAAATAATCTGTTAGCGATGCCAGTTATTGATGATGCAACAAGTAGAAATTCTTTGAACATAATCTTACACGATGTGTTAAATGTCTGAGAAAGAAAAGGTAAATAAACTGTTAATTTATATTTGGTGGGAAAAAGGGGGTTTTCTTGTGGCAACCTCTTTCACGCCTTTTCCATGCTTGCTTAACAAACAGTCAGTGGATTCAATCAACATTTTCACAGAAATTTAGCGGATGTTGTGTGGACACCACACTCAGCTTTTCATGTTTTCTCCTTAGATACAGAGGGAAACGTTGAAGAAGCTAGCCAGGGGATTTCTCAGGTAATCAAGAACTTTTAAACACTTCACATATTCATTTGTTTATACCTCATAATGGGTGAGCTAAAAAACATGAATAACCCCAGCTTTATTATCAAATCAGAACAAGCTCATTTAGACAAGTTACCAATAAATTACATATTATATGGTTAGTGACTTAAATTGTCTATTACGGTGGCCCCTAGAGACAAAGCACGTACAAACTCCAAAACACATGCAAACTCCAAAACACTTTCAAACTCCAAAACACATGCAAACTCCAAAACACTTGCAAAATCCAAAACACTTGCAAACTCCAAAACACTTGCAAACTCCAAAACACTTGCAAACTCCAAAACACATGCAAACTCCAAATCACAACGGAAGTGCTCAAGGACGCTAGGGGCAGTGTTGAGCTCGATTTGCAAAATAAACGGCAAGTTTGTCTGTATGGGACGGTCTAGTCTCCGTCGCGCTTCCCAGGTTGCCTAGCAACCATGATACTAACCGCTGGAAACGTGTCATACAACTTTGTTTGACAGAAATGAAGGAGAACATATTTTGTTCATTTGTTTGTTTGTTTCTACAAGAGCTTTGTGTGATTTGATAAGTATCTGAGGCTGAGACCACAGGACTGTAAAACACGATTTTTGGGCTTCATTTCTGTACTGAACAGTCATTTAAGATTAGTTAGTAAATAACAATTAGCTAATGTTGTTCATGAGACTAAAGTCATATCACTTTGGTAATGTAAATATAATATGGCCAATATTATAGTTATTATATTAATCATCATAAGTTATTACAGCAGTGAACATGAACTCTGTGTCAAATACTGAGCTTCAGTACAGATTCTAGTTGCAGTTATCTATATGTCTTATCACCTTAAATCTTCACTCAAAGAGAAGTATCTTTGACAGTGCATATATAGGTGTATCATATATAAGAGACAAATGTTGTTCCTTCAGTATGTTGGCATTGCTAAATTTAGCTCATTGCTTACATATATTTATAAAAAGAAAATGTACAAACTGTGATAACTGTTTCTGATAGAATGAAGATCAGACTGATATATTAAATATTCCTTTATTGGGTGAGAAAATCAGACCATGTCATAACTGCTTTAAGTCATACAGAATAGATATCAGAGCCTTAAACAGGCTGACTTCTGCTAAATGGGTCAAACTGGGCAGAAAGTATACAAACACATAACATCCTTATAGAATATGATGTAACACTATAGATCAACTTACCTCGGAATATATAAAGCATATAAACAATTACAGCAATATGATGCAACAAACACAGCAGTACTACTAATCCAAAATACTCAAAGCTTCGTAGAACTGAAACAAACATTTATTTTTAGCTCCATTCTGCTGCTGATACATACTTTAGGTTTCTGAATATTAAACTTGTTGCTGCCTTTCATAGTGTGTAACTTGAAGGCCCTGAGTACTTTCTCCCACACTGAAAACACTGGAATGATAACATTATTTGAACATTACCTAATAAGACTGATTCAGGACAGACAATTAGTGATGTTAAACTTTTCTAGCAGTCCTTCACAAACAGGGAACAGTCCGTCTATTCTCTCCATCTGTCAGCTGCTGCTGGCTCTTCCTCCTCCTCTTCCTCACACACTGCTGAGTTTGTCCTGGTGGATCATCAGGGGTGCAAAGCCTCACAGATGATGTGCAGCAGTGGGTCCCTCAGTCTGTCCTCACTCTGGACACTTGCAGTTGTCACACATGGAAATCAAATGTGTGATAAGCTGCAGGATTCAAACACAAGTGTAACTTATAAATACATGTTCATACTTTTATTCCACAATCAGAGAGAAAGAAACAGAGAGAGAGTGCAGGACAGACAGACAGGTGACAGTCTCAGGTGTACACACTGCTACAAAACAGCACAAGAGAAGGAGGATTTAGTGTTTGTGTTATTACGAGTGCTAAACAAGAAGAGTTCCAGATGGTCCAGTGGACACATGTGTGACTCCTGTGATTAAAGCATCTTTCTTTCAGCTTAACGAGTGAACCGTCAGCTCGTTCAAACACACGTTAAAGTCCGTTTGGCTCGACACCACCGAACAGAGGCAGCAATATAACATAGCTAACATTAACAGTGCAGTGAATCCTGCTTGTGCCGTGATATTCAGGACTGCAAACCGAGCAGCATCACTGACTTTCAGCTTGTTGTGTTTGTGGATATATGACTGACTTTAATTATCCATAAAATCATCACATTCTCTGTAAGATTAAAGTCAACTATTGAACGGCGTATATTTTAAAGTAAAGGCTTTAAACCCAAGTTAGTACAAACATCGCTAATGTCACTTAACTTCGCTGACATGTGGCCAACAGTAATGTTTTAATGTTCTTCATTATAAAAACATTTGCGCATAAATAAGTGACATAATATTCAGTACTTACTTCTGAAAGTTTACTCTTTGGCGGCTCCGCTTCCTCCGTTTTTTTTTTCGGCAAAATTATCCACACCACCGCCGCGCTATGAAATCTGGGATATGTTGGGCCATGAAGGCAACACCGACCCATCCTTAAAATTCAGGGAAATTAAGGACGCATTTGAGGGCCGCATTTCGAGCAGCCTTTGAATTGGGACAGCCTTTGGCCTTAAAATGCGGCCTTTAAGGCTGCAGACCCTGAATTGGGATAGAGCCCAAATCCGGTCATTGGTACTTCCTGGCTTGTGTAGTTACTAGGTAACAAAAGCTCAACACTGCCCCTAGCGTCCTGGAGCACTTCCGTTGTGTTTTGGAATTTGCATGTGTTTTGGAGTTTGCAAGTGTTTTAGATTTTGCAAGTGTTTTGGATTTTGCATGTGTTTTGGAGTTTGCAAGTGTTTTGGATTTTGCATGTGTTTTGGAGTTTGCAAGTGTTTTGGAGTTTGCAAGTGTTTTGGATTTTGCAAGTGTTTTGGAGTTTGCATGTGTTTTGGAGTTTGCATGTGCTTTGGAGTTTGTACGTGCTTTGTCTCTAGGGGCCACCGTAGTCTATTAACAACTGAGCCAGAAGAAGAGACAAGATGTTTCTATAAAAAGCAAAACTTTAATATTTTATTTTATAAAATAATTTATAAAGACATCTTTAATACATTTTGTGTTGGTGACTTAGAGCAGTGTGCTCTTACGCTGCCTGTAGCTTAAAACACAAAGTCAATATAATCAGTGGTGCACATAAGTGGTCCGCAGGTGCGCATGCGCTGTCAAAATAAAAGACGCGCACCAGATAAGAAGTCGCAACGCGCGTTTGCGTACATACAAAAGACTGTTTTTTTCCGCTAGAGTGGGATTTTCACGGCATATTCTGCACCACATCTCTGTGCGTTCATCATTTGTTTGAAGCCAGCTCACCTCCTGCAACCACTTTTCCGAGAATACGCGCTTCTTTTGCGGTTCGGACTCCTTCTGACATTTCTTTGGAGGTGGAGGAACACCAAAGTAATTGCTTAAAGGAGCTTGCTTCTTCGACATCTTTAAGAGTTCTAAACAAATGTCTGTCATCCTCCAGAAAATCTTATGTACGCAAACGCGCGTTGCAACTTCTTATCTGGTGCGCGTCTTTTATTTTGACAGCGAATGCGCACCTGCGGACCACTTAGGTGCACCCCTGAATATAATCTAATCTTTGAATTTACTCATCAGTAATTCTGTCTTAAAATAGTTTTATACTAGAGTAGATTTTAGCCAAGATATCAACATTTGCTGACATTTAGACTCACTGTGCCTCACACTTTAAGAATATTTGATTGGCTTTATTTTATGATGAATCAAGATTTATTCCAACAAAGATCGAGAAGTGGGAGTTATCCAATGTTGGACTCTGCAGACAAATACCCCAAATCAGAAGACAGCATATTGCCTGGGATAGTGAAGCATTTTCACCACAATGAGTATGGGCTACCAAAAGTGAACAGAGCAAACAACAAAAATGCTTTTTATAAGGTTTTTTTTTTTAGTGTAAAGTTGAAGTTATAAATTTAACATAATAATATAATATAGAATAAATTTGCACTAGGTCTCATCACATTTTAACAAAATCTCTTTATTTATTCAGAACATTAAAACATTAAACATTAAAACGTTACTTTATTTTTTAAACCCTTGTGGAATAGTTTATAGTACAGGACTCACTTGTACAGTATAAGAATTCAGTCTCCAAATTGAGTTCACTTTAGTACATCATGCCCTCTTAAGTATTATTTAAATAACACTCTTATTCAGATTAACTAAACTCAATATTGGCAACTGATATGAGTAAATACTAAGATCTATGCATTCATAGATGCAGATGCATCTATGAATCATTATTTAGCCACTCCTTAGAGCTGTAGCCTCCAGGTGTATAGACACATAGTCAGCTATTACACAGGAATAAGAGCAGAAGGCAAACAGGACAGATGGTCTATTGAGTTTCCTGCTTGATGCCTTTCACATGACCAAGAGAAAAAGAAAAGCAAGAGAGCGATGGAAAGATAGGACAAGAGAGAGCTGCTAAACCCATGTAATGTTCCCATGAGCTGATTCAGTTATGCCCGTGAAGTAAATTCAATCAGCTATGCATGAGAAAACTAAGAATGGAAGAGCAGAGAAAAAAAAAAGCAAGATAAAGATTTCTCTATGTATGGAATGTAATCAGGGAAGGGTTAACATAATGATAAGGGTTTAAAAGACAGAACAAAAGAAGTCAAAATGCACCAAAACCACAAAGAATCAAGTGCAAGAAGCTGGAGCAAATTGGCAAAACAGAAGTTAAAAAATGGAGCCAAAATCATCAGTGAAATCCCGAAGACCACAAAGGACACACAGTACTATCTTAAAAGATAGCATAAATGAAATAACGTCTAAACTGTCTGGTTAAAGTAATGAAAAATGGATTCAACCTACAAATACCATCAGGTAAATAATCAGATGGATCAAATCAAAGAACATAGAGAAGCATCGATACCGAGCTCCTTCTCATTTTTAAAACTTTGAATTCCTCAGTTATTTCTCCTCTTTTAATTTGACACACCCTTAAGCACACTGGTGAAAACATAACATGTTAAACTGCTCCTTGTGATGCAGCTGTGGGGCCTGGTGGTTGAGCTGCGCGAGGGGCTCCGGGCGGCGCTGGCGGAGCTGTGCGAGCTGCGTCAAAAGGACCACGGTTTGGAAGAGCAGCTCCAGGCCCATCAGACTGATGTGGATGATAAGATAATGGGCCTCAAGAACACGCTCAACACATTTAAGGTGCTGGAGAAGCTAGACAGTAAAAACACACACATACATAGTCTACTCTTGGTGTGGCCTCTGAAACATAATTTAGAACATCTGACTTGGACTCTGTTAGACTGTAAACTAATTTAATTAGGCAGGAAGGCAACTCTTTCAGGCTCTCACACTTCTTTTCAACAGGCAGTTCTACGTGGACTATGTTGCTAATATTTTTTAATGTGCATGCATACGAGAAATTCTCTCTTTTGGATTTGAATCCCAAATTCTCCCCTTAAAATCTGACCCTGGCACTTCCCATTTCACTATAGTGACTTTTCCAGTCTACCAAAGTAAAACTAATGGCACCTTTTAATCTTCTTGCAGGAGGAGTTGAATGTGGCGTTGTTCCACATCAGGGACATTTCCAGCAGACAAAGAGATGTTCAGAAGAGGATAGAACTGCTGCACTCAGAAAACAGAGATATGATGTCAGTTCCACACAGGTAGGGCTGCAACATTTTGAAAAAGGTGGTAGTGTTAATAAATGTACACATATATAAAAACTATTCACTGTTTTTGGTGATCTAAATCTCCCACTCAGCTCCCTGATGGTGACCCAAAAAGTTCAACTTTCCTATGTAACTTTGTCAAATAAGCGCTCTTTTTAATTCTCCTTCACCTGTGCTGATTGGGCCATTAGCAGAAAGAGCTCCAAGGCTGATGTGCTGACAGCACCCAGTGATGAACACATCTGTGTGCCCAGCCAATCAGAACTCAGTGTTATTCAGCACTTTTTCCCCAATATGCAGAGCAGCGGGTCACCGCCGAGGAGCACCACGTCGACTCAGAGTGAGTCTGTGTATTTCAACATTTACTATGCAAAGAGTGTAAGCGAGAAAATGACTGACTCGTACAGGCAGTTTGCTCATACTAGTGTTTGTGTGTTGCAGCCTCCACGTCTGAGCAGGACCAGCAAAGATCTTGTCCTGAGACCAATAGTCAGACTGAAATAAGTAAGAAATACACCTGTTTCTGCTGATAATGATACTACTGTAGATAGTGCACATATCCATGCACGAACTCACTTAACCACAGTCTCTTTTTACATCCTGAATCATGCATTACTTGGTAGTCAGAGGAAGTTTAAAGGCAGAAGTAGGTGGATTTTACCACCTCCAGACAGAACGATGGGTAGGAGTTTCACCACTCTTGTTAATTTAAGCAAAACTCAGTATATAAATATAATTGTTAAAATGGGATTTTAGTCAACATAGATGACCATATAAAAAGGTGTTTTAACCAGCTTTTGCCTTATGTTTGATGGCAGGTTTTTATAACAGGTGCATATTACAAAAAATACTATACACAGGTAGTAAAGGCCAGCCAATAGCCTGGCCCCCTTTGCAGTTCCCTTTCATAGATATCTGGCTTTTATGGTTTGAGAATAAAGAGGATTATTCTATGAGTTTAAAGTATATTGTGTTCTGTATGTGCAGATAAAAGACAGAGAGCAGCCTTGGAGCTGCTGGAGTCTGAGAGAGTTTACGTGTCCCACCTTTCTCTGCTTCTGAAGGCAAACATCTCCTTCAACGGATCAGAAGCCCTCACTTCCAAAGACAAACGGTAAGCCTGCTGACACCCTAAGATGGCTCGATTCAGACTGATAATTTAAAGTAAATTAAATTAAAGTAGTTTCTTGGAAAGAAGAAATGTCCCAGCCACTACTAACCCCTACCTGATACATACACAGAGACACACAAATCAACACTCGCCAGAATATATTCCTGATCTAATTTGAGTGCTTGCAGTGATGGGTGAACAGGAAATAAACAAATTAAATAAAGGCACATTGTAAACACCAGAGAAGACACTCTGTTAAAGAGACTCCACACAGCTTGTTAATTCAATCACTGCTTAGCTTCAGCACACGTGCTCCCAATGACTAAAAGCGCCAGTGAAATGGTGCCATTGCTGAACTGGGTCAAATGTTATTTGTGAATAATTGCATTTGTTTTAAACTGCTTGTCCTGCTGTCAGATGTCTGCCACACAAGATGGCACACTAACTGACACAAATGCAGGTTTTCTCACGTTTTGTAAGAATGTTGATGTTTATAAGCCAAAAGTGATCTCGATCCTCTTTTCTGCTGCCTTTTTTCCTACTTTTAGTCCATTTCCCAGCTCTCTGAGGTTTCTGATCCAGCAGCACCTTGAGCTCCTTCATACTCTTCAAGAACGTGTGCTCAAATGCCAGTGGCAAGGCATCATGGGAGATATATTCATGAGGCTCACAAGTAAAGAGGTAAACACAGAATTAGAGCGCAAAAACAAATGTGACAGCTTGTCCTTTTTGATGTGAGCACCATCTACTGGTAAATAAAATGAAAGTCTTTGAATTCTTAACATCTTTTAAACCAGCAGGCAGTGAACGCTACATATGCACTCCCTCCATTTTTCTAATAAGGTGTTGATTCAATTTCAGTTATCTGAATCTGTCTTTCCTGGACTTCCTTTTCAGCTTTCTTAGCCTGCTCAGTTTGTTTTTTCTATGCTATGTTTGAAATAATATAGGAATCCTTTAAGTGTATTTAGGCATTTAGAATTGGTCAGGACCTGCAGAAGTTCAAAGAAAGCATCAGACTGGTAAAAAAAAAAGATGATTTATGTGACTTTGAATGTGGTATAGTTGTTGGTGCCAGACAGACTGGTCTGAGTATTTCACAAACTGCTGATCTGCTGTGATTTTCCAACACAATCGTCTCTAGGGTTTAGAGAAAATATCCGGTGAGCAGCATTTCTCTGGGTGAAAATGCCTTGTTGATGTCAGAGGCTAGAGGTGAATGGCCAGACTGCTTTGAGTTGATAAGAAGGATATACTAACTTGTTACAATCAAGATATGCATCTCTGAATGCACAACATATCAAACTTTGAAACAGCAGATGAATATATGGTGGTCTGTCGGTTGAGAATTGGAAAATGAGGCTACAATTTGCATGAGAATACCAAAAATAGACAATAGAAGCCTGGAAAAACATTGCCTGGTCTGATGAGTGTCATGGCTGTGTGCCGGCAGGCAGGAAAAAGGACCCAATATGCAGACTCGTGGAGGCAGAACCTAAATTCAAAGTCCACTACTTTATTGCAGGCATACGTCAAAAACAGAACAAAACTAGGAGGGCTGGAAACTGAACTGGAAACTAAACACACAGGCCAGAATGAGGGTACGACGTGACACTAAGCACGGGGAACACAGGGCTTAGACAAATTTCCCACCTGTGGGACTAATAAAGGCCATCTTATCTTAGATACAAAAGGCAGTAACACGAAAATGAGTAACACAAGGGGAGCACGGCTGGGAGCAATCAAACCTGACGAAACTGAGGGAAGCAAAACAGAATACAATGACCTGAGACACTGACCTTCAAAATAAAACAGGAAACAGACTGGCACAGAACTAAACCCATACTAAACACTAGAAATCAAACCACAAAGAAATCATACAATAACAATACACAAAACGCTGGCTCACTGACCCAGGACCGTGACAGTGAGTCTAAATTGCTGCTGTGTCATTTGGATGTAGGATCAGAATTTGTGGTGAACAATATATATACATGGATCCATCCTTCCTTGTATCAGCTGTTCAGGCTGTTGGTAGTCTGGTAATAGTGTGGGGGATATTTGCTTGGCATACCTTGGGCGATTTAGTACCAACTGAGAATTGTTGCTGACCATGTCCATCCTTTTATGACCAATGTACCATCTTCTTATGGCTGCTTTTATGGATAACGCTCCATCCAGTTTACATTATAGATGAGAAGCTGACAAATGTGCAGTAACTGTGAGATGCTGTCACGTCAATATGGATCAAAACATCTGAGAAATGGTTCCAGCACCTTGTTGAATCTATTCAATGAAGAATTAGGACAGATCTGAAAGCAGCAAAGGGGGCCCATTACTGTCTGGTAACCATTGCTAATACAAAAAAGCCAAAAAAACAGACAAAAAAACCCCTTAATGAGCAGCTGTAAAGCTATAAAAATTTATTACTGAATGTTTAGCTATATTATCAGAGCGAAGACACAGCTGAAAGCCAGAAGCACGTGGTGTCATCTTATTAAAGCCAACTGTGGCCTGCTGGCTGAGTGAGTGGGAGGAAATGCTGTAATTGATTGCAGCCCCCGAAAAGTAACCAACCATAATTGAAAAACAGGGATTTGTGGCGTTTTATGGTGCATTATGGGGCTGCACTTATGGCTGTTTGAAGAAGAAGGAAAATAGAGGCAAAAAGAAACAAAAAGTATGAACAGAAGTTTCTAATCATGAGCTCACATAGTTTTTAACTTTATCTCATTATGTAAAATTATTGCATAGGGTTATTCTGGTTGAATCAAGCTTTTTCTCAACAGGAAACAAAAAAAGGTGGATTTGGTTTTCCAAAAATTGTTCAAAAAATGTATTAAGGACATGATGACAACCATCTGAGGATACAAACTGTTTACACTAATCTGACAGTGAAGGTTGGAAGTGTAAAATGCGCGATGATGGCTTATAAACACATTTGAATTCATATATGTAAAGTGCTTATGTCTTTAGTCTCTTAACTTGTGAATGTAGCTTTCAGCCATTAAAAGATCCAATCATATGGTTTCCAACCTTCTTTGAACACAAGGTCCCCTTCTTGGCAGGTTAATTCCCATCATTCTCCTGGCTTCCAGCTCACACCTACTCTAGAGCAACATGGTTTTTCCACCAACTCCCCCAACCTGTGTGCTGCTATTATCCACCCTCTTCCTGCTACTCTCAGACCAATGAGCATTCTCCAACTGCCCAAGCAGTGAAAACCCCTGCAACAATTTCACCTGAGAACAGTCAGATCTGCCGTCCTGCACTGTTAGGCCAGATCATGGTAATTAGTGGTTTTCCTCACAGAGGTTTCCTTGCATCCATCCTTCTTTCCTTTGTCAGAATATTGTCAGGTGGAAGTATAGTTTATTCCCCAGGTCCACCCTGATATCCCACGCCTGTGCAGTCTGTAGGAGGGTGCCGTTGATCTTCTTGGAGGAGAGTGGTTTTCCTCCCTCCTTGATGAACTGGATTTATGGGATGGGTCTCCCATGAGTCTGATGCTTTTTCTGTTCATCCTGCTCCAGGGTGTCTGTCAGTGCTCTAAAGACTTGGCCGTACTCCCAGCTGTAGCTTCCCTGTGGAGTCTTGCATCCCACGAGTATGTCTCAGCATGACTCTCCTTCAGCACTCTGTCATCCCAATCTGTGCAGATTTGACAGTGCTGGAAGTGTTTCGTGCACTAAATGGAGGTAGAAAGAAATGCAGGTCTCCAGTGTATATAGAGAGCATGCAAACTCAGGCAGTATATCTCTCCTTCTTCCTCCAGAGTGATTTCTTGGACTTTTATGTGTCCTACCTGAAGGAGCTTCCAGACTGTCTGTCAGTTGTCAACATGCTGGCCACCAGCTCCATGAAGTCTTCGGCCTTGCTTGAGGTAACAGAAAAATGTGAAATATGACAGGTTTTGATATTAAATTTAAAAGCACAGAGTGTAAGATGACGGGGCAGAGCAGGGAGGACAGGATGAAAAAGAATACCAGCATACTTCTAAAAACAAATAAATTCTGGAAACTTAAAACAGCTAATATCACAGATCAACCCCAACATATCTGTCGTTTTCTGATTTAACTCTCAGATACTCTCAGAATTGCTTAAATGGAGGTAACTTAAGTATCTGGAAGCCCTGTCAAGTTTCATTTCAAACCTTGTTTTTATATAAAAGCTTCAGACAAATGACGAAATTCACAGTCCTTACACCTGCTGTGTTTTTCCCTTTGATCCTGATTGGTCCATCTGTGCTGCATTGTGCTTGACTGTGTGGTGCTGCTATCAGAGTGACATAACAGGTGATGAGTCCAAACCCTCCCTCTACATTCTGCTGCTTCAGCCAGTTCAGAGGATCCCTGAGTACCTGCTGCTTTTACAGGTTGGATCAACACCACTGCCAGAATTGTCCTTATATGTTCATATCCTGCAACACACAAACTTGATACAAATACGATATCTGAAATCATGCAGAAAAAGGGTATCAGTAAACAGAAACAGAAATAAAACGACAATTAACAACTCAGTATTATTACGACTGAAGATTAAATCTGATGTATGAATATTTCAGTTGTCTGTGTGTGTGTGTGTGTGTGTGTGTGTGTGTGTGTGTGTGTGTGTGTAGGGACTACTGAGGCAGACTGATGCAGAGCATCCAGACTACTATCTGCTGCTGGTGTGCATACAGCAGTTCAGGGCTTTTACTACACAGTACCACCACCTCCTCCAGCACAATCAGGAGCTTCTGCTGCTCAACCGCAAGGAGGTGAAGAGGTCAGGATTACCATCCTTCAAAAAATATCAACTTTAAAACATTAAACAAAACATTTTCAGTGTGAAGGAGCTGAATGTTCTCCGTGCTGTGCACCCCTGCAGGTCTACCATGAAACAGCTGTTAAAGACAGTAGAGAGTGGGATTCAAGCCAGCAACACTGGCTCACCGTACCCTTGCAGCAGTGCAATGCTGTGAGTATTCAGTTTACCGGGCATTTAATGTAGTGTTTACATGACTCAGACATTTCTGTTAGACATGAATATATGAATAAGAGTTAAAGCTCAGTAGATTATTTCTGAAAAGCAACAGACACACAGCCCTGATAGATAAATGCTTAATATTTGTTATTGCTTTCTCATTTAAAAGATATACATATAATAGCAGTTCCATACTTGCCATGTTTTCCTACCAGTCCAGTAACTCCTTTCAGTATTTCTTGATTACTTATGTAAAAAGCTGTCGGGTGCTGCTGTAAACAAAGTTTATTTCTTCATTTCTTCACTGCAGGGAACATGCCAACCAGGTGAGGCGCAGAAAGCAGTGTCTCCTGGAACAGATTCAGTCGCACCGTTTCCAAGATTGGGACCGAGACCAAGAAACTGAAACTCATTGCTATGATGCAGAGTGGCCCTCCCACCTCCCTTTCTTCAGCCATGATCTGGACTCACGGAACCACAAACCAACAGGTCAGCAAAACATTTCAATAAGGGGAGATCATTAGAAGGAACTGAACATGATTTATTGAAATAAAGAATTCCCAGCAGAATGGAAAAGGGCAGGACCCCCCAGAGTACAGATGCTGGCGTAATGAAGATAAGCTGGGGGCTTTGGTGAGGTGGAAATGGGGAGGAGGTGGATTGCACAAAGGAGACTGCAAGAGAGACTGAAAGTTGAGCATTGCAATTTAAAGTACGCAGAGCGGAGGGTGATTGGCTTGAAGAAGAGAAACAGAAAGATGATTGGACTAGAGCAATGATAGTGGAATGGAGTTTTACAGCGTGGGAAAGTGGATGTTTCAAGTTCAATTTGTTTTCTCCCAGCATTCAAATGCAGCCCTTTGGAGCAGGAATTAACACCTTTCCTTTTAGACATCCTCAGACAACACTTCATACTTCATAATGGACTTTTTTTTAAAGGGTAGCTTAGAAAACTTCAGCACACAGGGCCACTATAAAGGATGTTTATCGCACAGGATGCTCTGGTGTCAGCATGCCAACAGACTGGCTTACCACCGTGCACATTTTGAATAAGAAGTACCAATTTCATTAAAAACATGAGTCAAGTAAAATTAAAATCCAGGGCACAATTGAATTAAACTCATCAGTATCTGTCTTATGTCCCAGGTCAACTTTTACATTATATAGTTTTAAATCCATTGTTTGAGGCTTGGTGATTCGGGTTTATATCAATTTTCTGCATGCTACTAACAGAATTTTACAAAGGTACCAGTCGTTTTTTTTTAACCACATCCTCTTTAAGAAAACAGAAATACAAAACCAAAGCAGTATTTGGGCATCTCCTATCACAGTATTTTATTCAGCATCAGACAGATGTTTCCCCCAGAATAATTTTATTTTTGGGGACATGACCAAAATAGCCCAAACTTCCTTTTCCCCCAACTTCTCATTTTGGTTCTTATTTTACATCAGTCAACAATTCAGTGTGGGTTTTTTTTTTGCTTTCAGGTCTTGGCAGCATCCCAGAAAGTGAGTCCTCTGAGAGGTCCATGTTGTGCCAGCATCATCTGCCTCCCAGACCTGCAGAGTTCCGCCAGGTTCAGCCGGGATCTGCTCTGGCAGATGCCCTCGGAGAGTTTCTCCTTCCTCCAGATCCCCCTGGGCTGGAGAACCTCTATGAAGAAGATGGAGGCTCTCTTCGTGACACCTCTATGTTGGACCGCTGTTCTTCTGCCTCTTCTGATTCCTCCATTGACATTGCCTTTGTGAAGTGCCCAAAAGCCCCCCCAGCGTCACATCACGGAATAGCAACAAATGTGTCAACTACCCGTGATGTTTTTGGCAACATAGGAAGCCAAGGGAATGGTTATAGCAAACTGCCCAACCGGGGTTGTGTCTCTCCAGACGAAGCTGTTCTTATGCGTCGCAATCAGCATCGCCCCCTTCAGGCCAGCCAACGTAAGAGCAAGGTGAGTTTATTTACAAGAGATATATAAAAATATTGGAGAATCATTTTTGTAGATGTTCATAATCAACATGTATCTCATCTCTGCTGTTAAGTCACTGAATGGACTGCAACTGGAGAACACAGTGAGTGGTCTGGACAGTGGACCTCTATCAGACCATCTCCAAAGGGTGGGACTGGGCAGCCATGCCAAATTGGAGCGCCAGAGCAGTAAAGGCAGCAAAGGAAGTTCCACCCCCTCCCGTAAGGTCCAGACCCCCTTGGCGAACAGAGCGGACAGTGACAAGCAGAGCCCTGATCTTCATGGACTGCTCAGCATAGTGGGTTTCAGCAAACATCTATTATTAAAGAACTATTATCATGTCTGTACAGGAATTGCCAGTTACATTTTAACAACAAAACCACAGAACCTGACAACATGAAAATCATATTTTTAGTATAATTTCTTAATTTTCTTGGTAAATACTGAAATATTGTTTTCAACCACATCAGGACACGGGAATCCAGTCATGGGGCGATGAGTCCAAGTGGAGGAGTAGGACAGAGGACAGTAACCACACCCCCTTCAGCGAGAGGAGTCGCAAAGACAAAGGAGGCTTTAGGAGCTCTTTCAAGAAACTGTTCAAGAAAAAGTAAGAAAGATAATGTAGCATCATGGAGTTAGACACATGGCTGGTTTGGCACTGCAGTTTCTTTAACTTGAAGAAACAAAGATGCCAAAAAGAAGGCAAGATTGAAAGGAAAAACATGTATTCAGTTTAAACCCTTTTCTTTCCTCCTAACAGAACTAGTGATGAGAAAAAGGAGAAAGGAGGTGAGAAGACACCAGAAAGTCAAAATAATGGTGAATACGAGTCACCAGGGAAAAACCCCAAACTGGTCCAGCTGGAGATGAACCGCGGCACAGCTGTATGAGCACTGCTCTGCAAACAGGCACTGTGACACATGAACAAAGATGCTGTATAATACATGCATGTACATCATACATATATACTAATGAGAGAAAATAGAGGCTGTTTTTCCTTTCTTTAAAACTTATAGATGCTGTATAAACGCTGTACAGATATAAGCAACTGATTTATGTTTTAATGACAAAATCCTTCACACTGAGGGAAATATGATGCGGCTATACAGTAAATATTGAGCTCTTTTGCTAATATTCAGTGTTATTATGTTAAGCTGTAGAGCGACAGACTAGCAAAACGACAGGCAGTAAACAACCTAAATTAAACATGACTCCATGGTTAAAAACAATATAATTTTGTGTCAGTTAACATTTAGATGTGTGATGAATGTAGCCCCACACTGTAAAAAGTCTCACTCCATTTTTTTCCTCTATAAAATGTTCCAGACACATAACGCGTTCCTTTTTTCCGCACCCTGACAAAAAGGTTGTATCACAAGTTTAAACAGTTTCACTCCAGCTCAGCTTTCTTTCTTTCAGTCTTCTTAATGATTTTAAGCAATACCCAGAGTTACATTGTTGCATATACTCAGGAGAACAAATATTAAGCAGGTAAAATTTGTGTATGTTTGTACGTGATTAAACATTTTGCTGAAAGACAATAATTTACATTTTTGTCATTGTGATGATTATTCCAATGAATTGTTTTGTGAAGAAAGAGGAATGTCAGAATTTTGAATAAAGGTCCAGACTGTATATTTTGTGGCTCATTTGGTTCATTTTCCCTAATTTTTTAATTATTAAGATTAAAACACTCAGTCTAAAAATAGAGTAATATCACTCCCAACTTTCTACAACAGTTGGACAATCTCAAACTACGAATGACAAACTTTGGTGACACTAAAAACTAAACACATCCCACGATTCACTATTGCCACCTTTCCAGCAATGATTCTGAAACTTTATTTTTCAGCCATAATGTAGACGTTTTGCTGCTATGCTTGAGGTAACTGGGCCTCATTTACTAATTTACAGCTTGTATGCACCAACCTGTGTGTACAGGCCGCTTACAAAATAATTCCTTGGCACCATTTCGTAAATGCCAGATCTAGATTTGTCTTACGGCAGTGAATGTCTCATCTGGGGCTGACAGATCACACGGTCCTTGCGAACTTCTCTTTTACAACTTCATCACCACGATAATATCAGTTGTACGGAGCTTGATCAAGCCTATATGTTACAAATGATTTACCAACATAGGCATGGTGGTGAGAAAAAAATAGGCCGTTGCACACGCTTCATAAATCCATACTTGCATGCAAACTCGTTTTTGTGCAGGGTACGAATGTTTTCATGCAAATACTGTGGTAAATGAGGCCCAGTCTCCTGTTGCAGGGACCCAGTTTTTGTGCAAGCTTCGCTTGTCCGCCTGATAATTGGGTGAGGTCTAGCATCCTTTATGACTTGTCACAGTATAAATGCCACAGGTGTTTCCAACATTAACAATGGCTCTGTTCTGCTGAGGGTTCCTGGAAAGCTGTTACATGCCACCCAGCCACATTTAACCCCGTCAGCAACACACGTGCCTTTCCTACCACGTCATCGGTGAAAACGACCTTCACTGAATTGTGACCACAAAATGACCACACCAAGACCCAAATGGTTCAGTTCCATCTTTTTAATGTGTTAACCTGTCATCTCATAAATCTGTTACACTTCTGAAACAAAATATAGGCAATTATACAGTATGTAAAACAAACCCATTTTATTTTACACTATATACATTACATAACATATGCATTGCAATATGAAAACAGAAGACAAAGGTGATGAAATAGCCACAGAACAGAGGTGACGTATTGTGTTTTGTTTAAGATAGGGATGAGACCCGGATCAAACGGCTTCGCAAATAACTCAAAACGACTTCTATAAATCTGCTCTGGGCACCAGGCACACCCGGGGGGGGGGGTAATTTCTTCTGTTGGAGAAAACAATCCCCAACTCCAACTACATTAAACGTCCCTGTGACTTATTTTACATGCGATTTGATCCAGGCCCAGTTGAGGTTATAAAACACAGACTTTTAACATTTCAGCAAAAACCCACGAAGGAAGGCCATGTTGGCACCTGCTCTAAGGATTATAGATTACGCTTGTGTGCATGATGGCAGAAAGAAGAAAACAGAGCATCATTCAATCCCACATGAACTTTGTTGTTATGCTAAATAGACAGATTTCCCAAACTTAAATGTTTTTAACAGGAAAGAATAGGCAGAGGTGGTTAGGGGTGCAGGAATAGCTTTCCCCCCCCTTTTTCCAGCCATGTTGAAACATTATAGATGTCGGGTGTGCAGCTAAGAGGATACATAGAAGTGTTAAGCTCTGATATTTAAGAATTATTTGAGATGGATATTTTGAGAAAATCTCACACTGAAAAAGCCATTTTCAGCTAAATGAATTTTGTTCATTTACACACATCAGCTGAAAGGACAGACAGTTAAGAGCAAGTTTAGAGAACATGGTTGAAGACTAACCTTATGTGCTGCTGATGGCTGTCTTTAGTATTAGACTTTTTTTTCTTCTTCTTTTATCTAGATACCACGAGGTAGATTTTCTAAATATGGCCAGAGGAAGTTTCAACAACATATTTTAGCATTACAAAAATGAAGAGTGAAATATTTCCGGAATGCTTGATTCATTTCCCCTCTAAAATAGTACGATTCGCTAAGAGCCTGGTCATGCGGGGTTGATGATGACACTGGCATTTCAATCACTCAAGTGAGGAAAATCAATCAAATTGAATTCATAACTTAAAGGGTAAAAATATGACTATTGTGGCTTAATCTTTTTTAAAATAAGTAACAGAGTTTGGCTTAAATAACTTAATAAAGGACTTGGCTGCAGCTATGAAATGACTCCCAGTCTGTAATAATGGTTGTTGGCAGGAAGCACATGTATTCATTAATGGCTAAATCAATCACCTGGGACACTAATGCACTTTGCAGGCAATTCATAGTAAAATCGATACATGTTATTGTTTGCTGAAAGAAAAAGGGAAGAGCATTTCTGTTCTCACGCCGAGTTCAACCTTTCTGCACTTGATCCTGTTGCTTTACAGCGAACTGGAGTCTAGTAAGTTGATTCCAAATGTATCCACAAATACATCTGATGAAAACTTTATGAATAGTTTGTGTGGTTTTACTCTTTACAGGTAATAACACATAGTTGTGGTAAACTTTCAACTGTCAGTCCCAAAGAATGGCAAGATTTCTCTTTAATCAGACTTGTGACAGATGAAATCAATTCCCCTGAACATTTAAAAGACAATGCTGCAGCCGCTCCTGTGCCTCATCTCTGGGACAGAGATGCACTACAAACCACAAGGTTGCTGAAGCAGGATTTGCAGCCTGTAATAAATTTTATTTTCAATTTTCAGTGTCACGCGTTGATCTGATAAAGAGTTGCTTGTATTCATTTTGATCAATTTACTGCATTTTTTAAATTATTTGCTTTAGTCTATAAATATGGGGAAAAAAAAATTCGGAGATAAGCTTTGAGAACGTGAACCATTCGATAGGCAAATGTCTCAGATTTCAGGATTACGCATGGTATCTCAGGTTCATCTACACTGGTGTCCTCAGAAGGAACCTCTAGTGTCACAGCTTGGAAAACTAAATGGTAGTGTACTGCCACACATAGACTCTCCTACACATCCGACAGTGCGCATCTACATGCATGTAGTGTGAGCTCTCATACAGATGTGGGTCTTAAAAAAAAAAAGTCACAACTGATAATGAAAACTTCTGCAAATATTTCTCAGGAATACAGGAAAAAAAAGGTGTTACGCAGAAATTTCTACTAATGAGTCTGACTCGATTTTTGAGCAAGCCTTTGCACCACATTTAAACCAGCAAACCATTATTTCATAATGCTACAGGCTACACCACTCAATACCACAATATGGAGAGTAATATATTTGGATGTGGATGCACTGTTAACACCACATACATGTTATTGCATTATTTCACTGAGGACAAATAATGGTAACCCACCACTGTTTATTGTTCAGTGTAGTGAAATGTACTATGTTTAGAGTTGCCTGTGTTACACCGGTGGCTCACTGGTTGGAAATCACTTGGTTGCTAGCGACTGCAGACTGTTGCTAGCTGAGACTGGTTACAAATAGGGTGCTGCACAAAAAAACCGTCTTGTGATTGCTTTTGGTTGCTAGTACACCGCTGCAGTCAGCCATAGTTCGGATGGTAGATGCAGATTTGTGGACAAACATAAATTAAGTTGTGCTTCATCGCAGCAAACAGCATTTTTTAAAGGAGGCAACTATTACTTTTATACCCAGATTTAAGCCTGCACACTGAATCAAACTAAACATTCAACAACTAATTTTTCTGCTCAGGAATGTGAGCAAATAACTGTAACAGTTTTTATTATATATTTATAAACCTTACATTGGGTGGTGGTCTAATAAATCCGTAAAAGCGCTGTACTTCTTTGTGACCAGTTTCACCTAGCAACCAACAACCACTAATTAACTGGTCAGACAACACTAGGGCTAACTTTTCTCTAGTGACCAGCGGTTGCCAGTGGGTCGCTGTTCAGTCTCTGTGTGACTTTTGCCCTTTTAGAAACTGAACGGCTGTGGAAAACTGTGGAACACAGGCTGGCTGCAGATGATTCAGGTCTGCATTTTACTTTGTAAACACATCATTTCTGTCCAATGGGCTAAAAGCTAATTAGATTTCAGCCTAACCAGATATAATTAAATGGTTTTATTTCTGTATATCCAGCTTTTCTTTTGTATTTTCTTATCTGCTGATGCTTTATTTTTTTTTATTTTTTTTGGAATATGGCCAGAAACTTGTCACTTGTTAAAGACCAGATCTGTACATGACACTCTTATATGTGCATATTCTATGTCTACGCACACAGACGCGCACACACATACACACTGTGCATACACACACACAAGGTCATATATTATAATGACATCACATTTGTTTATGAAATACATTTTTCTCTGTGCAAATTTGTAACACCAGTGGTTCAATAAAAATAGCAAAAAAATATATATTGCTAAAGAATAAACAAAGATTTCTGATTAAAAAATAAAAGAAGAAACAAAATGAAATGAGCAGAAATGATCATTTTCGTCCACCCTGATGACGGTCACGTGATGAAAACAAGCAGGAAGTTATGACAGCGACGCGCTGAGAGTGAAAAATGGCCAATCGGTGTCCTGTGTTTGCTCAATTTGATCCTGAGGTCCACGCCATGAGTTTACTAAAGATGTTCGCCTGTGAGACTGCAGGAGTGTTTATTTCATGACTTTAGTCACATGATCAAGGAGCTAGGAAGTGAATTTACTGTTGCAATGTGCCTATTTGTCTCTCTTTTCGTCTCCACAGTTGTACAGACCAACTATACACACACCTATCTACACAACCCTTTTAGTGTTCGTCTCTGTCAAAAATAATACTACACTTATATTTACAACAATTAAATAGAGGTCAATTAAGCACTTGTGTGGTGACGAGTATTGGAATTTGATGCTAGCGAAAGTGGCAAAGCTTTTTAGTTGGTTTTCTCTTTTTTTTATTTTTTAAAAAGACAACAAATAAAAACAGGAAAGTCATCCTGGTTGTTAAGAGCATGTCATGCCAAAATAAATAAAGGTGTGGTTTAAAAAAAAAGGGACAAGTAAGGAAAAAAGGAAGGAGGAGCAATGAAGAAGAAGGGTAGGTTTTCTGTGCAAGATGGCCCTTCTGTGAAGCTTTAGCGCAAACAGCAGTAGCAGTAGTGTTAGTAGCATATGTAGAAGTAGTAGTAGTAGAAGTAGTGTTGGAGTCAAATTTCCGTGCTAGACATTGTTCCCAGTGTGATGTATCCAGGGTAGAGGGAAGGGGCCAGAGATTCAGCTGGCTATCCCGACCTAAAGCGGCCTCAGGTCAAGAGTTTTAAAACCCTGACCCTGTCAGAAACGGGTCTACAACCCACTGCTCTAACGCCACACGCACACTTCACATACACATAACACTGCAGTTCTTTATAAAACGCTGCAACTGGGACTCCGCATGTGCACTGATGAACATCTCCCAGACACACTGCTAGTCGGGCCAGGTGAGAAGATGAAGGCGGGGTGGGATAAAAGTGGAGTTGGGATGAGTGTGTCGCTTACTCCCTTTCCTGTACTAAAGCTGGGGTGTCTACAGAGCGTGTTTTATGTGCACGTATGTTAGTGTGCCTGTCTCAGTAGCTGTTTTCATGGCCTGCCAGGATGTAGAGGTTGCTGTGGGCTGTAGGGTTGTCCGTAGGCCTGCTTTCCAGCACCACCACCCTGCAACACAAAACACACACGGATACAAAACACGCACACACACAACATCTAGTTTAGTTTCAAGTCAAGGTAGCAAAACAATTCACCCTTTCCCAGACGAAAGAAGAGCCCAGCTGGATTTTCAGCGTGTTAAAAAAAACAAAACAAAAAAAAACAGGACATGGTCCAAGTTTGTAAAAACCCTGTTATTTGGAAAAAGGCAGTAGAGAAACATGACTTACTCTGAAGCTAAGAGTACTCTCCTAACCCAGAGAAAAACTGTGAGAAAGCTGTTAGTACTCTTTCAGAGCAACCCAAAGAATCACACATCACAACTTGAAGATACTCAGCCTCAGTAATGAGAAAACAGACACCAAAATGATCCAGCCTCTACACAAGTACGTCTATTTTGGCATTTTGTCGAGGGTCTACAACCCCAGCATTAAACTGAAAGAACTTATGGCATCTGACAGTTTAAGCAGGAAGGAATCAGACTGGATATAATTTTGTTGTCTCTTTTCTCATCATTTAATCAAAAAATGTTCCCATATTTTCTCTCTCTGAATTTTCCTGATCGACATCATCTGGCATTAAGCAGGATTTGAAAGTTCCGATAGAAAGAGGCAGAAGTTTTGGGCCGTCTGTGGCCAGCGACCCGTGAGTGTACCTGGGAAGTTTGAGGCCTTTTTCCTCAGCCTCTTGCTTGTCTTGTCTTTAGTGGTGAGACATTAAAGAGAGTGTTAACAGAGACCTAAATGTGTGTCCATGTGTGTGTGACAGGTATGAAACTGTAAGGAAATGCTGACAGGCAAGTGTTTCTCACCTGTCTGATCCCAGTAGTCTGAAGATGCGTGTGTTGTCTGAGATCTCCTGAGTGATCTGATGAAAGAAAGCAGAAGAGGTGCTAAATGGTGCCGTAAAATACTGATGATCTGACTGAGATGTCTCATCAGACTTTTGCCAAATACTCACTAATGATTTAATATAAAGGATTAAGATTTTAATAACTGATCTTAAAGACATTTTGCACATGAATAGTGCTAATAAAAACCCACAGAGGCTGACAATGACCACTGATTATTCTTACAGACTTATACAAAATTAAACAAGAGACAAAACATTGCAACAGGTTAAAGTGGCGACAGCTTCAGTGAACGCAGTAGGAGAGCTTGGACCTGGAAGCAGGGCTGATGCGTCATTGCTTAACAGGTGGATAGTCAGAGTGAAACGTTTTGACATCCTGGTTTGCAACCATGTAAGAATGTGTAATTATGATGCATGCTCAATCACCCAGGTAAGTAAATCCCCAAAAGCTGATTCTGTTCATCTGGACGTAGCGTTTTCAGTGGGAGAAACATTTTATCACTTGGATGAGTGACAAAACGTTTCTCTGACTGAAAATGCTACGTCAGATAAACAGAATCAGCTTTTGGGAATGTGTAATTAATGTGTAATGATACTATCCATAAGGCCACATAAATATGGGGTAGAAATGGAAACTGTTACACTGGGTTACACTTCCCTTGAATTACTGTGATGTGATTTTTTGAGGCTATATTGACCACCCACAGTAAGGAGCAAAATCATAGTAAAGTAAGATTAAATAAGACACCCTGATGCTGCGGACTGAACATTATTACAGCGCACAGAGGCCACCCGAAGAGCGTGTTTTACTCTTAAACATGCTCAGTATGAATCTTACCTCATTAGTCTTGAAACTCCGTCCCTGCATGCCATGTCTCCAGAAGGCCAATACACTGTCTTGGAGGCAAACTGGATAAAAAAAACAGGAAGAAAAAAGACCCCAAGGAAAAACAATATGGATTAAGATTTGTTTACAGATTAACAGTAACAAACCCACTAGAAGATATCCATGTCAATGTCAATTTTTTTATGAGAACATTAGGTCTTTCTGTTTTTGTTTACCGATGTTTTCAATCTGGAAGTTGAAGGTGAGCTCGGCTGACAACTTTCTGCTGGATTTCAACCGACCCTGGAGATTCACTATCTTTATACACCCTGTAGTAGGAAAAACAAAAAAGAGAGAGGAAACAGCTTAGTAAAACAAATAAAATAAGTGTAAATAACTTCTAAATCTGAACCTGAAAAGATCCAACTACACAGTGTAAATGGGTAAGATGAGTAAAAATCTATTAGTGACTCACTGTCGAGGCAGACTAGGATCGTGTCTCTCTCTAGCTGAGTGACATGGATCACACATGTCTGTGGGGTTTCTGCAGAGGAGGAAAAAAGGCAGAGGATTACTTCGGCTCCCGTGCTGTTCCCACCAAAGAAAACTGTTATTGGTTTAACTTGACAGAGCCGGGCGGTGTTCTCACCTGCTTCTGTGAACCAGGAGGAGGTAGAGTTGGGATTGACTGTGCCAAATCGGACCACCTGGTTGAGTTCAGTTCCTTTACTGACTGCGACACAGATGAGCGGGTAGGTCTGTTCAGGGACCACCAACATTTCAAAGACCTCCAACGGACATGGCAGTGGGAAGTCAATAGTCTGTTACATAGAAAAGGAAGAAAAGTTTAGAAAGTGATGTGCTGTGTTATAGATATAATCATATAATCATTTGACTGGAATCAGCTGAGCCATTTGCTGACTGACTGGTACTAATATCAGCTGATCTGCTAGGATTGCAGAACTTGTGGCCTGGCAAAATTAACGCCGTGCTTGGTCTTTTCAAACTTTTGATCTTAAAAAAAAACTGCTAGCATTATGGAAAAATTTCTTGTGTGTGCAAATATTTATTTTCTTTTTTGTAACTGTGTAATAAAACGTGCTTAGGAAAGGAGCTTAAATGAAATGAAAATTATCTTGATTTTTGGGGAGATTCAAAACTGACCTTGATGAGCATGAACTTCTGCATCGACTCCACCCACTCCAGCAGCATGACACTTGACTGGAAGGCTCCACACAGGTACTTATGACCTGTGTATGGGTTACGAACTGCACAAAAACAACACGAGCCATGAATACATTCGCATTTTTCCTCTTTGCACAAAAATTATAATTCAGTGCTATTTTTTGTTCTGCACAAACACCACACAGGACATTACAAGATAACACGAGTTAGTTTCATGCAACTAGTCCGAATTTGATACAGTTAAATAAAGTTAGTCGCAGAACATAATTAAAAAACAAAAACAAGAAAATGGGCCGGTGTTCGACAAAAGAAAATGTAAAATCAGCATTTACAGAAACTCACCTACGCAGCACTTTTGGCACCCTTTAGTCTCTGGAATCTTATTGGACACAGCAAACTTCCTATAACCAGATTAATAAAGAAATATGATCCAAATATAGCGCTGAACTGGTACAAACTTCTGGTTTTATTGAAAACATATTTAAAAATAAGCAGGAGTGACATTTAATTTATGTAGGGGGAAAAAACTACAAGGCAACAGAGGCCATAAATATTTCACAGCTTAGATTTTCTAGTTGTAGAGTTACCTGGGAATGATCTTATCAGGAAGCTTGTGTGTGGGAATGGCTACTGGTAACTTCTGTAACTGTCTGGCCTGTTCAAACATACCGCTTAGACTATGGGAGTACAGCTGAGAGGCTTTTCCTGCAATGAAACAGGATATAGAAGAAACAGTTAAAAGGAAATAATAGTATTGACCTATGATACAAGCTATAAAACCATATTTGAAGAAATAAAACACATTGTATCAAAAATCATGCACTGATGATCCAATCCAAGAACAATTTCAGAGACAAATGGGTGAAAGTAAAAAGGGCAGTCAAGTGCCACAAACTTCTATCAAAACGATGTGCGACAACTCACCAGATATGGAAAGAAGACAATTGTTCATGACATATAACCAGGTACACCGCCGAGGGAAGAGCTGCAGGTGGACACAAAGTAATCTGAGCATCTCAGTGTGCCAGAACATTTAAAACAATCTGATTCAAAGACCAGTTTTATATTTACTAATCGAACACTGGACTATCTCACATGTATAACATTACAATTAATATACCCTGTTTTCAGAAAGTATATAACACTATGTTAAATTATCCGATTTCTAGTCTCACCTGTTCCATCGTTGTCTCATGTAGCTCATTGAGGTTTAATGTGTAGATTCCCTCTTCTGCTCCGAATATCAAATACTGGTCTGAAACGCACAAAAGAGCATTTTATCTGTGCTTAATGAAAAGTGAAAACAACACCTGTAAAATAAACTTTAATAGTGCTTTCCTGTTGGTTACCTCTGGTGTCAGGGTTGATCCACGAAGTGGCACAGTGGATCTTGAGGGGACAGCCGTTGAACACCTTGGAGAAACACGCACCCATCTGGAAACGGGAGAAGAAGAAAGAAGTTCAAGATTTTCTTTTTTTAATTTAAAGGATTTGGAGACCCTGTTATTTAAATGCCTTTAGTGAGACACTCCGCACTAAAAAGTCATATTTTACAATGCTTATGTATTTGTTTTCCATTGTTTTCCAAATGAGTAAATTAATTTAATTTAATGTTTTGGACATAAACAACTTAAAGCTTTTGTATACGAACAAAAAGGTCTGAATATTAAGATCCTGCAATGCCAAGAAGTCTTTACAACACTAATCCAATTAACTCAACTACATTACTTTCTCTTAAAAACAAACAAACGAAGCAAAAAAGACTAATACTTACATGGACTTTGGGTGTTGGGGGGAGACCATTACTGATTGGCTTCTAAGGAAGAGACAAACACACATTTAAAACATCAATAATACAATGACTGGATGATATATACGAACATAACAACCTGTATATATAAAATGTATTCTCCCAGCAGATAGTCTATAGTGCACTTAAAACATGCTGTAAATAAAAGAATTGTAGCTGAATTAGCTCACTAAGCTATTAGTCATAGTTTGAAGTACACCCATCTGGTGCTTCTGTTTGACAAGTATGTAGATGAAGCTATCTAAGTGCATAACTTCTCCTACAGCACTCCTCTAAGCTTTCTCAAGGGTTGAACATTATGGAATTTATTTTTCCCGTGATTTATAATCCATTACTGACTTGGGAGATGCCCAAATTCCACTTCTTTACAAAACAGTGATGATCAGCAAGAGCTCTGACAGCAACAAAGGTCATGATCCTTCACTGGCTTTGCACTGACAAAAACACTACCCAATACATTTCACCTGACTTGGCCTTTCCTCTCCACACAGTGTTATGCCGATTATTAATAATTTTAACAATGGCAGCACTCTGCATCCTCCCTCAAGACCTCTGTGGGTCCTGGAGCCACTCCTGCATGCTTACCGGAACATCCTTCTTGTCTTTCCGTATGGGGACACTAGGTGGCATGGTGGACTGCCTCTCTGCTGGGGAGGCCCTCTCGCCATTGTGGGGAGAGTTCAGCCCATTACCTACAACAACGACAACAACAACAACAACAACAACAACAACAAGAGACACAACTTAGTGTGCTTGAGTCACACAGGAAACAGAGAGAGCAGGTAAGAGACAGAGAGACTGTGTGTGCGCATGTGAAGCTTTGAAAACAAAGAGAGCCAAAATAAACATGACGCATCTACAAAAACACTGGATTCAATGAGAACAATTTCATTTATAAGACTGAAGACAGCGAGGAGTGTTAATATTAAAGAGTAAACAAAAACAAGCTATTGGGAGCAGAGAGAGAGGGGGGAGGAGGGAAGGAGCAGGCCAGCAGGAAGAAAACAGAGGATCAAATATGGTCATGACCGAGGGGGAGTGTGAATGCACCACAAACTGAAGTCAATTATTGATCAGTTTCTCTCCTTTACTACCACAGCAAGTAACCAGCGAATGACAGCTAGTAAACGGCAAAAACATTTGAGCTACGCACAGAATGTTGCTTCCTGTCGTGATTAGAGCCATAACCATATCGTCAAAGACAGTTCAACTTTCACCTGAGCGTGCCTACACGATCATTCCAGCTTGACTGTGTAATTGCACACTATGTTTTCAATCTACTGAACTGTTATTATTTCCAACACACCACAGTTAATCTCTCTTCTACCATATACTGCTTATTAAATGTAACTTCTTACTGTAAAAGCTTCCAAAGCGCAATCAAAAAACTAGAGAAACTTTTTTTTAAAAAATATACAGGATCTACATTCTCTGTGCAAAAATAATATTCAAAGAAGCATATCCCTGTCGATAATTCAGTCCTGAGATTAGGTCATAGGTAGCAGCAAATTTTAATTGCCCCGCTTATCCACTTCCAAGTCCAAGTCCACTTCCGAGTAACACAATAATAATAATAAAATAATTTAAAAAAACCAGAGCATGACTGAGATACCCGAAATGCTCAACAACAATGCAAATATTTAAAAGGCACGCTAGAATGGGGATTTAATCACTTGCCTAAAGTATAAAACTGGATTACAAACTTTCTTTTATAAAATTTGGCATTTCTGTTACTGTTTAGTAAGTTCAGTTATAATTTAAATTTGGCATCTGTAAACTAGCAAAAAGAAACATGAAACAGCAAATTTAACTAAATAAACCACTTCATTGTCAGAATGTCTACAACGGCATATTAGGGCCACTAAAGGCCAAAAAACCCCTTTAACCTCCACTGACCCTAACAGGCCGTTTTAGAAAGTGAGAGCTGACAATGCACAGAATTTTTTGTTAAAGAATCAAAACTGGACCAGTCAGCCAGGACTATGTTTTCTCCTCTTCCTTTGTCCTAAGAAGCGAGGGGGAGTGGTATAGTAGCATTTGATTGTTTGGATACAGGATTGGATGAACCAATCAGTCTTCACAAAAATGACTTTAGAGACAAACAATCATGTTGAGCGTGAGTTGATGAACGGAAGAAACAAAGCAAATAAAAACTTTTTAAAAAAAGCATTACTGTTAATGGAATCATGGAACAAATAAATCAGACTACAAGGAGAGACTAATGGAAGACCACACAACCAATCGCAGGGGACGACAGGGTCTGCGGACACTACCCAGCTACCAAATCAGCTGCTCTTACTCTCTTTCTTTTCCTCCTGTTTTTCCTGCTCCTCTTTCACCTCCTTGAGAACCTCCCACGCCTCTTCCAGCTCCTCCTCTGTGTGAGGCGTGTGGAGCCACTCCCAGAAATGCCTAAAGCTCCCATCATCCTCTGTGGCAGAGTTTTCGACGTCTTTGAGCTTCGGGCTCTCGTTACCTAGGCTACTGCGGCGGTGGGGCGGCAGCTTCGGGGCGGGGGACGCGGGGGGACATAGGAGGCGGGCTTGGCGGGGCTCGGCGTCTCTGGCACTGGGCAGCGCTTGATGGTCCCTCCCCCTCCACCGTCATCTTCACTGTGTGAGTGGCTGTCGTCATGTTTTTGATCCGTCTGATTATGGGGTGAGGACATGGATTTGGGCTTAAGAAGAAGGAGAAGAAGAAAAAAGACTGTATAAGAAATCAGTTACTTTTTTCATATTCTGAGCACTAAAATTCCTACTAGTTCAAAAATTCTGCTAACTACAGACACAGTTTTTCCTACCTTAGGAGGAAGTGGGGGTGGGACCCTTGGCCTCATGATGGTGCCTGATTTACTGAAGAATAAGAGGGAAAAATCTGTGACAAGATACTCAAGACAGCTGCAGTTTCTTACAACCAGGAAATATATGGGAAACAATAAGTATATGTTAGAATGTTAGCACTGAAACTATGGTTTAACTTGCCATTTTTAAGCTATTTATAAGCTAAGTTATTACATTCAATGCATAATTAGAATCCATAGTTTGTCTTAAAAAACAAACAAACCCAACAATTTCACTTATATGATTGGAAACAGAAAATAAAATCAGATCAGACGATTTGTAATATTTTGCGGACTCACTGAATGTGAAAGCAAAGGCTCAAATAACAGGTTTAACCACAATCCAATGCCACTTACACAGAAACTGATATAACAGAACTGTCATGAAAGGTTAACCACGAAATATAAACTGAGACAAGAACTTTAGACAACAGTAAAACAAAGAAGGCTCAGTATGTGGAAAGTCTCTGAATAGATAGCGCTGATACTGACTAACTTTTAATAATATTTTAGTAAAAGTATGACTTTTAAAATAAAAATTTATATTTAGTGTAAATAAATTAGAGTTTGCGTCTTGCTCTCATTTAAAGCACCTCTTAAAATCTTTAAAAAAAAGAGAAGAAATAGAAGAGTAATTGTAATTATGCCTTCCGACCAGCACAATATTCAGAGACTTTATCCATGACATTTTATAAATGTTGTAGTTAAGTTATGGACAAGAACCAATCACAGCACACAAATCAAAATGGAGAGAGGCTGGGAGCCAATCACAGTAAAAATGAAGATGAGGGTACCAAGAAAAGATGTTGCAGTGATTAAGCTGAGTGGGAGACACAGAAAAAGATTACCCCCCTTAAAGAAGCTTAAAGTGTAAACTTTATCAGTACAAAACTAATCTGTGACTGAGATAGTTTACACATTCACTTAAGGGTTCTTATAAAGGTGGTAAGCCACGCATGGGTGCAGCAAGTACAAAAGCATCTCTAAAGAAAGCAGGAAGATTTGTATCACAGCACTCTTTGCATCTACTGATGCTAAACACAAGGCTGGTGATAAGGATTATGTAAGCCCGTAACCACCACTTAAAAAAGTATCCAAAACTCGAAATTTCGAGTTATTTTCCCGAAATTTCGACTTATCAACTCGAAATTTTGAGAAAATTAACTCGAGTAAATTTCGGGGTTAGCTCTACCAATCAGTAATCTACATGAATGATGTCATTTTCTTGTACCGGGAAGAATATGGCGCAGAGGAATGCGCACTCAAAACCTGATCGCCAACAAACTAGTGCTTTCGAGAGTACACCTGCTGATAGTAACGCCATGTGATTCAGCTAATAACACAAGGATTTCATCATTTGTGAAGCCACGCTGCAAATACTCAGCAATTTGTGCATTCATGACAGGCTGTAATACTGGTAGCTTAGCTGTAGCATTTGTAGCTAAGGGCTTCAGCTTCCGGGTAACAAGGAAATTATGTCATTCGCGTAGATTACTGATTAGCAGCGCTACTTTTCTTGAAATTTCGAGTTAATAAGTCGAAATTACGAGTTATGAATATGAATTTTTGATACCTACACTAAATATTTTCAAAATTTAGTGTCTATGTAATCTAAATGCTCCTAACTTTAACTTTTATTCAGTAACTAAGTTAATTTAGGGACCATCCGTTGGTTGTCAAGTCTGGATGTGAAGACTTAAGCTGAGTGTTTTCGTGATCAGCATCAGTTTGTGTCCTCAAACTAAACTGGAGACTGAGAAACCAATGGACACTGTATGCTCACTGGCTACAGACTTGTCAATGACAAGCACACCCAAGTTTATCATCCTTTCTCACACTAAAATGCTAATAAATTAACATCATACTTAATCAGTGAAACTTAATAAAGCTTCATCAAGTCTCCACCAAAATATTGTCTAATGTCTCAAAGCAAAGGAGTCAAACGTGTTATTTTTCCATAGATTTGTATAAAACTGGAAGCCCTTTTTGGAACCAGAAGAGTCTCAGCAGAGTGCAGGTTTAAGTCGTTTCTGCACTGGCTACACTTTCTTTCTCTATATTGTTTACACAGAGTCTGAGGGACTAAATATTTTGTTCCTTTGTCTGGAGGAAATTTCCTTTTTTGTTTGGCAGGAAGATTTTGTCTTCTATTGTTCTTAAATACCTTTAAAAAAAAAAACCCTTGAGAGAAAAAAATCCTCCCCCCCCTCCCCCCAACGCAACACAACAGTAACTACAAAAGCTAGAAAACTGCTACAGCACAACAGGTTGCAGCCACTTTAGGAATTCAGGTTATTTTCATTTGTGCAATCACAGCACTGTGTGTTGTGGATATGACTTGAAGGGAAAATCCTATAATATAAAGCACAAAAGGCCTCTCTGACTGTGGTGGAAAATATCTGTCTAGAAAAAAGGAAAAAAAAAAGACTCTGGCCTGCCGCAGACATTTGGCGTTTACACTGAGGGGAGAGGCTGGATGCCAGATCTCCAGTTTTATAGGGGCAAGATAAGACAGAAGGCAGTGTGAGTACTCTCTCTCTCTCTCACACACACACACACACACACACACACACACACACACACACACACACACACACATATACACACACAGAGCAAGAAGGCACACAGATGGCGAAGCCAGTGAAGAACAAAACAAGACAACGGCACACAAGAGGACAAGGTCATGAGCATCAGTTATCTAAAGAATGAAACTGAACTCAGGCTCAACGATCCATAGAGAACATGTCAAATCTTTAACTATAAAGTATATTTTAATGCTGTGTTGTTTGCGTGACACCTACACTTCTCCATTTATTACATTTCTACTACTGAAAGAATATATGAGGAAATATCAATAGCCTCTTGGTGAACATTTAGGGTTAGGGTTACTGTTAGTAGCTTTAAGAAAGCGTGGAAAACACAAAGGCAGCAGGCACACACACAAACAGGTGGCGTATGTGGCGTGATGGTGGGGTGTGCTCCATAAAGATGTGTGGATGAAACTGGCAAAGGTAGGAAGCCTTAACTCCTTTTCTTCCTTCTCAGTCTTTCCTCTGAAACAAGTGAGGGAAAGATGGGAAAAGAAGGATTTGGAGAGGCTTCCAGTTCTAAGACTGAGAGGGAACTTACTGAGTGTGAGTTTCATCATCATCTGCACCATCATCATCCTCATCCTCATCATCCCCTAAGCGTGCCACATGGCCCCTGGGAGAGGAGGTGAAGACAGGAAGGGGGGGGCGGGGAAAGAAAGGACAAAGGAGGAGTGGGAGAGGGGGCATAAGGAGGAGTGATCAGGGGAGAAAGGGAGCAAGCAAAGGAGATAGGGGATGACAGAAAGCGGAGGCAGAAGAGGACAGAGGAAGAAGGGGGAAGGGGAGGGAAAGCTGAGTGAAGCTTGGTTCACAAACTACTTCTGAACTCCTGACCCTGTGCAGATCTGAAAGGACTGAATAGGTTCAAATAAAAGCATGACCCAGTTTTTACTGTGATCCACAAAAATCTGCAAAATGACTCATCTGAAGAACCAGGAGAAACGGTCTGAGGGCTAATTACTTCCACAACCAGACACTTCCAAACCCAGCGGCCCAGTTTGAACCATTAAGTCCTTATAGATCTACACACGTCAACAGTAAGCTTAACCTTTTAAATCATATTATATATTATATTATATCAAATCCTCAAATACTGGTAAAAATTCTTTCATTATCCCAAGGACAGAGAAACCCGGTCTTTGTTTGAAACTCTCTCAATCCTAATGTTTTACATATCAAGAGATAATAAAAATAATTTGGCCCTTAGCATGTCTTAAAAATGGGTAAATATAACCTCTGATGAACAACAACACGTAACATATTATATCATGTCATAATTTTAATACAAAATAAGGCAAAATACCAAAGCAGTATGTGAAAGACTAAGTAGTCCATTACTGCTTCCACAACAATTAAAAGAGTGTAGGTGCTACTAATCAAATGCACTTGAATATATGATGATAAGCAAGTGTGAGCACCTTCAAAAAAGTAAACGTTTAAAAGCTTGCTAATCGTGCCAGGAGTGGATACCCCAGCAGGTTCACCCAAAGCTCAGATCATGCAAGGCTCAGAGAAACTGCAAGAAACCCCAAGAGCTTCACCTCAGGCTCTACAGCACTCAGCCTGCATGTTAAACATCAAAAGTTCATAACACTACAATCACGAAAAGACTGCTCAAGTGTTGCTTGTTTGAAAATGTTACCAGGAGAAAACCTCTTCTTTCTCCTGGCAAAAAACCTCCAAAACAAAAATACAGCTTAGGTTTGCAAATTTGCATCTGAACAAACCACAAGACTTCTCAACCAATTTTCTTTGGACAGATGGGACCAAAGTGTAGATGTCTGGCCATAACGCACAGCTCCACATTTGGAGAGATAAAAACAAAACAAAAAATAAAGAAACACATGACTTCAACGCAACGCATAAAAACTTCCATGCCCAATGATGACCTGGGCTTATTTTGCAGCCAGAGGACCTGGGCATCTTGCAGTCATTGAGCCAACCATGAACTCATTGGTATGCCAAAGGATTTTAGAATCAAATATGGTAAAGCTTGGCCACAATTAGGTCAAAAAACAGGACAGTGATCCCAAGCACAGAAGCATGACTAAAAAACAGAATCAAGGTGTTGCAATGACCCAGTGAAAGTCCAATCCTGACTGAAAAGCTGTGGTAGAACCTTAAGATAATAATATGAACTTAACAGTGGCCACAATGATGTGAGAGACTGATGAAGTCATACAGAAAACAACTGCTTCAAGTTATTGGTGGTAAAGGTGGCTCTAGATGGGGCGCACTTAGTGTTTCACGCACTTCCTCTGGTTTTTAACTTAGTTTTTGTTAAATAAATAATGACACATCATACATCATGTGTTGCTGTTCATCAATTTAAAACATCTGATAAGGACTAGATTATTTTTCATATTTATTTAACGTGACTATACATGTAAAAACCTCAGAGATGTAAAGTAACACTTTGTTCCCTAAAGGAGACAAAAAGACAGAAAACCTGGACGTGTTCAGCTCCAAGTAAAGCCACAACATTTTGTAGCCTTAGAAGTTTTAGCCTAGAGACAATAATGCCAACTAGTTCCTGCAGGAAAGCAACCATCCAGCAGACTTGCTATTAAGATTTGCTGTTTAACATCTAAGGGAAATATTTAAGACAACTTTGACCCCGATGCCTATTAATATACAAGCTAATCTAGAGTTCAGTGAAACACATTTTTCATCTCAGACTTACTCACCGAAAGTAGCAAAGCACATAAATAGCAATCATTATATCTTGAAGAGGAATTTCTCCATAGAAAATGAAACCCAGTGGCTAAAACTCTATGTCCATATGTGTGACTGCACACATGAGAATGTGCATGTTTGTTGGTGTGTGCGTGCATGTGTGTGTGAGAGCCATGCTCTGCAGGAAACTCCTATGAAGCGCAGCCATTTCCTAATGAGAACAAAGCAAGAAGCAAGCCTGAGAGGAAATAAAACCCAGCAGAATCCAAAACGCCGAGAGCAGTGAGACAGCCTGAAGTAATTACTATAGCATTAGTTGCATGTGATTGGCCTCATTAGTCCTGCCGTTAAACAATGATTGGCTCATGGGTAGGCGTGGTTAGAGCACCAGCAGATCCAAGACACTAAATGTGGACGCCAAAGTGGCGTAAACTCACCTCTGCTGCAGCTCCTCCTGCACCGATTTGAGAAGACTCCTGTTTGACAAGTGGGAAAAAGCACAAATGATAGAATAAAAAGAAAGACAAAAGTACCCAGCTTTTGATTTTGTGTATCGAGAATAAAATCTTAGTCCTTCCCAGTCTAGAGGACATTCTGCTGTGCTTATCTGAACCTCAGCTTTCTGCTTACAATGCATGCTTGTGAGCAGAAAGCTGCACACACACAGGGTTTTCAGTGTCATAAAGTTGGGACTGCTAACAGACTTTGAAATGCACAACATAAAATCTCTTCACATTCTGAGTCTCCTTATTGTCTACATCCTCGCTCAATCTAGACAAAAAAAATTAAAATAAAATAAAATAAAATGAAGGATACCTGCTACTATCAATGAAATAAAAGAAGAGAATCCAGGGGGAGGTAAATGTTTAAAAACAGAAAAGAAACAAGCCAGACTTACTTGTTTCCCCCCAAAAAACGTGATGAATCTTGACCATATTCCAGCTGCAAATCCTACAAGACAAATTAGATTACAACTGTGACATAACACTTCATAAATGGTTCATTTATAATTACATTAACAGGCGCTGTAGATCTTGGCCAACTGAGGCAGTAAACCACGTTTAAAGTTGTGGCCATCACTGAAGCCCTTTTCAGTTGCCAAATTACTGCAGACGCTGCCACTGTAGCAGCTGTGGTGACCGTTACAGCAGCCTGCTGGAAGTCACACCCACAATAAGAAGCTCTTTCACCTGAAGTATAATTCATAACCACAGACATTCACAGATGTATATGGTGAGCATATGGGTATTTATAGTTATACAGAGCTGACACTTGCTGAACTCACATTGTGGTCTAATACTACATATATTAATCATCGGGCGTTAGCTACAAAACAAGTCTGGCCATTGACACATTTAGGAAAAGGACCAATAATTAGGTGCACAACAAGTGAGTAATTTCAATTTCATCATTAAACAATGATGAAAAGGAGGTTGGAAACATTATCATCCTACTCATCCTGCTAATTTTTGCTAGAACTGGCTTCACAGATAGAACACAGAAGTTGTTTCCAAAAAGCGGTTCCCAGTCTTTTGGGCTTGTGAAACCCTAAAATTTTGCGTTATGGTCTCATGCACTGACTTGTTGTTAAGTCAATGACTTATTTTCCAGACGACACAAGTTCCTTTTAGGTCACAAACAGGTGAAAACATGCACCATTTCACAAAAAAGTTGAGGGAAAGCCAGAAAATGTAACATGCTGTCAGTTACTGAAGTTACCAGCTATGAAGCAACCCAGCAACCCAAACTCCACTTAAATCCAATCCAAGAAATACAGGACAGTAGATACGTTAATCATTTTTATTAACTATCATTAAATAGGTTTCACTGATGTAAAATATTGTAGTGCGGTGGTTGTGATGTGCTCCTTGTCCTTTCGACTGAACATTCTGTTATACTGTAGCCAGCTGTTGACTGCTGTTACAGTATTTTGGATAAACGTATTTTTGTATTTGGGAACATGACTAAACAAAAAGGTTTTATCTTCCAAACGCATTCAACACCTCTGAAGGAGGCATATAATGTCAAAATCGGATTTTCTCAATTCATTATCTTTGTCAAAATAGTCACAGTAACAAGATAGAAATCTCTCTAAAAGTCTCTCTGCAATATCTAGACAGCGGTACTTCTATCGGTCAAGTTTATCTAAACCTTTGCTCTTTTGTGTTGACTTCTTGGGTAAATTGACAACAAATACAAATGTATGACAGTGGCAAGAGTCTGAAGCCATAACTTTACAGAAGCATGCACAAAGAGCAACTACAAACTTATTTCTAATATTATTATATGTCATTACTAACATATTTGTTTTCTAAATCAATCAAACAATCAATACATATTTTTAGTGACACCCGTAATACAAAGTATCTTTAGTACAGTAAAGTACACCAGTAACTCTTTGGAGCAGTTATCAGATACATTGGTGGACCCCTAAGTGGCTCACAAACCGTGGATTGGGAACCAGTGTTTTAGACAATTTTGGTAAGAAAAGTGTTATGTTGTCATAAAGCACATTTGAGTGCAGTTGTGCAGATTTTATGAATCTGCAGGCTGACAATAAATTCAGCACTATGACAGTGGTCCTGAATTTAAATCAACTAATGAAATTCTGGTTCGATATCGGTGACATAAAAACCACAATGTGAATGCAGCATCTTGTCAGAGAAATATTTTTGAATGTTACGCCTGAAAGCGAAAGCATGCAAGAGGAAATGCGCAGTTCAGATGAGCAGACACAAAACACCAATGCTACAAAGAAACTACAAAGAAACACGCATACTAACAGACAAAAAACAAAGCAAAAGACAAGGCCTCGCTGCTCTGGTGAACTACAAGAGGTTAGAAGTCAGAAGCAACACTTTACAAAAGAGAGAAGCGCATTCTGTGGAAACATCAGAAATATGAAAAAAAATATTGAGTACCATACAACACACATTAAAAGTATATGTGTTAATAAATTTGGATGCAAACGCTACTGTGAGCAGACATGCCTTTTATATACTTTAAATCTCCTTTAGATGTCCTTGAGCAAGGCACTGCACCTCAACCAGCCCTTAGAGCTGCAGCTCCACTGCTGAACCTGATATATCTTCCTCTATATTAAAGTCTTAATACTTGGCAGGTATCTTGGCAGTCATTTTGAAGCACTTTAGAACAAACTTTTAATTCAGTGGTTGCTGACACATAAAAACTGCATGTACAGAAGTCCAGTTAAATCTGATTTTAAAAGGAGAAAATACTAGAAAAGTTAGCCGACTTTCCCCAAAATATGCTTTTCCCCCCTGAAAGCTACACTTCTGACACAATTCTTCAATACATCTCAACTAGACATTTGCTGAGTAACGTGCCTCTCCACTGTAGTGACCCTCCCTGTGTTTATACCTCTGTGTGCCAATCTGTGTATTTTATGCATATATGAGACACAACAACAGCAGCGCTAACGACTCTAATCACCATGACAACTACAACACCAGTTCGTGAGGCAAAAGCTGAAGCTGAAAAAAAGAAGATAAAGATGGGCAGTAACAGACGGGTGGACTAGAAGAGATGGATCAACAATGTGAAATAACAAATACACAAGTTGGACATCGAGCAGCTGAGAGATTCAGAGCTCTGAAAAAGGACAAAAGTAGGACAAGGACTCATCCTTCAGAGTTTAAGAATGAGCAAGATGACGAGTAAAAGTAAGATATTTAAAAAAATTAATTAAATTATATTTTAAATAAAGCATGACGTTAAAAATTGACAGACTGAAAATAAATGGGCCAACAGCTGGAGAGATGGAGAGGCTGAAACAAAGAGAGACTAAAGGTGTACTACCAGATTAGATCTTGCTGTATAGTAGAGCTCCTCAACACAGTCCAGATAGGGCTCAGAATCACACTGGTCAGCAAGACAGAGCGAGAGAGACCTCAGTTAATACATTAACCTGTCCTGGACTAATGGTGGGGAACAGGTAGGAATGGTGATATGGAGGGAAGGGATGAGTTGTGAAAAATGAGTTTGGGTTAAAGCTGTGTCCACGCTGGAAATGATTCGCTTGTCGCACATCGCTTTCAAGCTGGCGGCTCATCGTTTTGAGACATTCCAGGTTCCGGTTGTCTAAGTTACTCTCTATAGTTTACTACCAGGTCATATGTCGGTCAAGGGTATTCTTCAGTTGCTTGCCTGGAAGTTGGGAACAGTTTATCTCGGGTCCCGCCCACTTCAAGGCAGCAACAGTTAAGTTGTCTTTATTTGCTTCAAGTCGCCAAATGTCATTCTATGTCTATGGGTCACTATGAATCACTATGAATCACTTCCAGTGTGTACGTAGCTTAAGGCCATTTTTATTTATTTTTTAATAGGTCCTTGACTTGGCAAGAAAAGGGTAGGGTATATTTGAGTAATAATCTTAAGAGAGGAGGAGACAGATGTGACTTTAAAACATATAGATGGAGGTTTGAAATGGAGAGAAAATAATAAACTGTGCTACAACAGCATATATGTGAGCCTACAAAATATAAAGTTAATAAGGGTATTTTTCATAACCTTCTATAAACAAATTAAACAACTAATTGTAGCCAGCTGTATTCTGGGTAGTATTTCCACACATGTATTTCCCACTCATCATGGGTATGGATATCCTGGTATGATTAGGCTATTAACGTTTTCTTTGAACCGTGCTTGTTCCAAAGTGTAATTTAAATGAATTCTTCCAATTTTGCCAAGAGAAATGGTCAAATATTCAGCCAGAAGATGGTTGATGGATACCAAAAAGTCTGATTGGGACATTTATCCAAATATTAGTGGGTGTGTATGTATACTTTAGAACCTGTGTGGATACAAGAAATCCAAAAATATTTCAAACTTGTGCACTCAATCCTTGCTTTGTTAAGTTATTAAAGACATAAGGTGTACAATCATTGCATCCTGGAAAGAGAACAGTTCATGTTAAAAGCCAGAATTTACCATGGCATTCAAGCCCATGATGAGTGTCCGTAAACTTGTGATCAGCGTTTTAGAGGTACTGTCTGTTACTATGGGTCTGTTTGATTTTTGGCCACTATAGCAAAAACAAAAAAACAAATACTTGCACAGAGTCTCTTTTGAGCAAAATGTTATAATATGAATGCTAAAAAACAGCACGGCAGCCCTCACCGGATAGAACTTGGAGCTACAAGCTAAAAGCTAAAATCTACACATGTCACAAAACAAATGTAATGCAAGCTGTTAAAGTTCCCTTAAGAAGAAAGTAGAAATGGACAAATGAATGATTGTTGATAAATGATGATATACAGATCATATGATGTTAATAGGATAGCATTATTCCAAATTTAGAGATCAAAAGATAAAGGGGCTAAGGAGAGGTTTGGTTAGACTTTTTGGTGAACTATCAAACAAAACTTTAAGAGGGTGGGGACAGTGGAAGAAGTGCAAAGAAAGGACAAAAGGTGAAAAGGAAGTCAGGGAGCAACATATACTGGGAAAAAAATATCAAGAAATAATAGCTCAGCCAAAGATTTTCCTAAAGAACTTATGCTAACTTTTTAACCAAAACTGAGCATAATCTGACCAAGATAAATTACAAATTTTATGCAAATGAAAGCCAAGAACACGACTTTTATTCTAATGAGTTCTGTCCAACCAGTAGTGAAAGAAAGCTACTACTGACAAATTATACCTGTGTTTGTCAAACAGCAATAACAAGAGGTCTACAGTTACAACTTCATTCAAATGAATCCATTAAGCTGTTTATCCAGCTGGGTTGTGTATTTTAATCTAGTGAAATAACACTGTTCAGACACAGCCTTCAGGATTTGGTGAATCCCAAAACATTCCAGGTCAAATTGGACTTTTAATCCCTCCAGCAAGCACAAGATCCACCAGGGTCTACTCTCTTTACAATATATTCACTTAACCTCTACTCTAAGCTTAAAACACCCTGGAAAGTCAGCCTGCTGGTTACTGTAAATCCGATTTTATATGTAACTGGGCATTAGATTTCTGCCAATCTTGTTGTTATACCCATATAATAATTAGCAAAACATGCCATTCCTAACCCTTAGAATATTTAACTAGGATTGGTTCAACACAGACAGAGAAAAACATTGATTGGTGGAGGTGCCATGTGTGATTAGGTGAGGGACAGCCATGTTGGTACTGGTTAATTAACAACCACACAAATCTCCTCTCATTCGCAAACATACAAACATAATGTCACCAACTCACCGGTTCATGATGAGGTTGTGTTTCCTTTTCCAAAAGACTATCAAACTTCACTTGATCGACTGAGAAAGGCAAAATAAGAGAGAGTGGGGAGGACAGGAGAAAGGGAATATCATGAGGTAGGGAGATATATACCGAGTAAGATGACTGAAGAAGGAGAAAAAAGATACTAAAGGCATTGTATTTATTCACATTGACCTTTTGTAGCAACTCACATTTCATCTCGGACAGTGTTTTTCCTTCCCTGGTGCTCCTGCTGGTGGAGCGGATACGATAAGGAACCGGGGACTATCAGGAAATAAAAAGCAAAGCAGACAGTGAAAAAGCTGCTCAAAGATTGGACACTCAGTGTAGCGGTTTGCACTAGATTTGGAAAGATCACAATAGGTTTAAGAACAAAAACATAATCCCACTGCTATTTCCTGTGGGTGGGATTTGATGACACAGCAAAAATAGAGAGCCCCACACACACACACACACACACACACACACACACACACACACACACACACACACTGCAAGAACACGACCAAAACAAACAACAGCAACACAGTCAGAGGAAAACCATTCATCACCCGTTTGGTTTCAAACACTGGATACCTGTAAGCTGTAAAGTCCTCTTTACATTGGGAGATTTATGACAGAGGATAACATGAGAGATTGTCAAACAGTATCTCATCAGCATCATCTAATGATCTACATTCTCAATAGAAGCAGAAAAACAAGGTTTAACTGCTGAAATGGAAAACTGTAATTGGTTATGTAATGTTTCATGAGTGCAGCTGGTCATTCTTATTTTGAACCACAGTTATTGTTAATTTACATTAAAATCTAAACTCAATCCCACAGAAATCTAATGACACAGCAACCTCAGTGCATGCTTATGAAGCACTGGAAGACAAACCAAGACTACTAAAGACCATGCATCAATCAAAGCAACATTTAGCACTCGGCTCCTCCAACAGACACTTTTGTTTGCTTTTATTTAAGACCAACTTGTTATAAAGTCCGTTCTCATAAGACACAAACCATCATTAATATCTGAAAGGTTAAAGACAAGTGAAGATGGCTTCCATAACTATAACATTTTAGCAACCTACAGCCTTTTAGCCTTCCACGACACTTTGCCTACAATTTGAAATATCAAAAGGTTGGAGGGTTTTTTTTTTCCCCCCATGTGTTTGTGAATAAATTTGACACTTAAAAGCACAATTGTAGGAAGTGTGACAATGTGATATTTTTGAAGCCATCTTCATGAATTTAGGCACTTCTTTATCATCCCAGGTGCTACAGAACTGAAGTGAATGGAAAAGATCCTTAGTGATGCTACTTATGCCTTCTTTCCACTAGCAGACGCTCGAGTTGACTTTTGGGGCTTTTTGTTTGGTGGTAGTGCTGACTTGGCCGGGTTTCCAAGCAAGGGCAAGTTCAGCTGAAAATGTGACGTCAGCACACTGCATGTCACTGATAGGCGAGGGAGTAACGTCACTGGATGAGTCATGAGGGTGACTCCTGCGCAAGAATCAAACTGCTATTTTTTTTTTTTTTTTTTTAGACATGGCAAATAGGGAAATGGGCTACACACAAACCAACACTGGTCCAATGACAAGATGCAGATGTATTTGTGCTAATGACAGAATCCAGAGGGAGCTAGACCATGGTTGTGTTGTATTTGTGTTGCATACATATGAGACATTAAAGTGGTATAAAACTATAATGGAAAACAACGGAAACTGAGTAGAGCAAAGTAGAGTCGAGTTGAGGCGCTAGTGGAAAAGAGTCATAACTGACCTGATTTCCTGCAACTAAAGATTCTCACCAATGTTGCCAGTTGTTGTTGTTGGAAGGTTACTTTTGTCTGCCTATAGTTACTATATGTCAGTCATAAACACTATAAACTTTATAATTTGCTACATTTACAAAGCCATTTCTATTCTACTGCTGTTTTTTTTTTTAAAGTTTTTTACGTAATTATTTTTTGTTTTTAATTGGGATCCTTATATCTGTGACATTTTTACCTTAATGAAATATATGTTTTATCTTATTCTATTTTAATGATCCACTGATTTATTCTACTTAAGTTGAGCCATTTATAGGCTGTGCTTAATGTTTTGGCTGCTGTAATACAAGAGTTTTTCAAATTATTAGGAGAAATACAGTGGACCTTATCCTTTCATGGCCTTTTATTTGTTCACAACTACACAGAGATGACGTTAAACCCAGTAAGTAATAAATCACCGGAATTTCCTTATAGCCAACCCTTATCTTTCTATTTTGTTCACACACAAGCGCTGTGCAGTTGTGGCTTAAATCATTAACTTCAACTGTGTTCTGAAAATTTTAAAGTTTTAAAGCTTTAAATAATCTCATTACTTAAAGCATTCAAGTAAAACTTTAACAAATGTGCTTAAGATATTATAAGCAAATTTTAGAATAAGAATAATGACGTAATTTTGTGTGATGCAGTTGTATAAAGTCAGCTGATTTGAATGTCAACAGAAAGGTCTATTAAACTGCCATAGTAATCCATCAAATGACTGTTTCACATACCAATGTCAACTTCCACGGCAACACCAGCAGAAACTGAACTGGAAATTTACTTTCTATTCATTCAGTTCTGTAGTCCTATTCCCAGTGAGGTCAACAAAAAAAAATAAAATCTACTGTCAGAAGAGTTTGTGTTAGAATGACATCAGCGCAGACACTGCAGCCACAGTAGTACCTTCCTACGGGCTGCAAAACGGGGTGCACGTCGAGCACCGGGACTTATGGGAAGAAAGTGACCCCTGTACTTAAACTAAGGATTCAGAGGATCGGGGAGGGGGAATAGAAGACAGGAGAAGAAAATAAAATGTGGGGAGGTAAAAGAAGTGCTAAAAAGAAGAAGAGAAAAACAAAAGTGAACCAAAAACAGAAAATGAGAAATAAATCTGAGAGAAGCAAAAGAAGAAGTGGAAAGAGAGGAATGAGTAAGAAAGGGAAAGACAGAGCAGAAAGATGACTCACATGTGACAAAGAAAGGAGGGAGTAAGCATGGAGAGAAAAAGCTGTGAATGACAAAGGAATTTAATGAAAGGACAAATGAGGAGACAGAAGGAAGTGAAGGAGGAAGAAAAGAAGCATGATAGAGTAAAACACAATCACATTTATGCTTGGCCCGACGAAACTTTGGGTTTAACAGAAAATCCTGAAGGTCAAAGGTTACCTCAGGCTCAGGGTCGTCATCATCAAAGTCGTTGAAGGTGCTGTGGTCGGGGTTGTTGGCTTTATCCAGCAGCTCAATCGCTAGCGTCCTGCTGAGAGGCTGGGAAACAAAAGGGTGCTGGAAGAGAAACAAGAGTTGGAATCAATCCAGGTGACATCATCAATGACACATTTTTAAAACAAACAAATAAAAAAATAAAAAAACTGTACTGGGTAATATGTGATTCTTAAATAAGCAGAGCTGCGACTAATCCAGCTGCTCATTAGGGTGCTGACAAATTGATATGCCGTTTAAATAATAGCCCTAATTGCTGTAGCACATAGTGATGAATGATGCTTACAAAGCAAACTGAAGTTTATGCTTTCCTTCCATTATTTAGATCTTGCTTCATGCATCATACATCACGTTGCTCCAGCTTCTTTTATACACAGTACCTTTTAACATCACAGAATGCACCTAGTACACATGTGAACGCTTCATATATAATACATGACACCATGACCACTTAGAAGTTTTATAAGATATTGAGGACTGATCGAATGAGGAAAAAAAATTATTACAAAAGGTTATAATTTTTTAACAGTGGATTTTTTAGTAGACTTATTTTGGAAGTCTAATGCTGCTTGCTTGAGGTGTAATCACACATCCTGTTTGGGCATCTTGTTTTAAATTTGGCCAATTTCAGCCTTAAAGTATGGCTCATGGGCAGTGACGCAACACATTAAAGTGTAGCTTTACAAGTAACCTTTTCACTGTGTTTGAGATACTGGCCGGACCTACATTGGGTTAAAATAGCAACCCTTTAACCTGAATTTCACTTTGAAGAAAACAACCAAGTTGCAGGCAACAAATCTGCACAAAAAGCTGCATAGTGTGTGGTAGTGCTGTGTGGTAGTGCTGTGTGGTTGCTCTCGCTCAGGCATGCGCCTTAAAAACTGCTGTTTGTGTCAAACTGAATACTGGGTCCGTCTGACACAGTAGTTTATATATGCACATTTTAGGTTCATGACAAACCTGCAGAGCACACATGCAGGTGGCCCAAATAGGATTTCCACAAAGCAACCAAAAAATAGCAGCAAAGCTGGAAGCTATCCATCAGGCTGCCTCAAAAAGGAGATCTGCCAAATCTGAAATGGCTTTTGATATTTATAAACAGTGTTGGGCAATTTTGTCAGCATGCCTAGTTTCCTAACTTAACATAAAAGTTGGGTGGGAAGCCCTATCATTTTTGTTTGTTTTACATCATGTAAATATGATTGGAGATGGACCGTAATGTCTGAAAGTTAAACTTTCCTCACCTGCAGCAGTTTCTCAGCTGTGGGCCTCTTTTTTGGGTTCTTGGTCAGAGCCAGTTTGACAAAATGGTGGAAGTTATTCGTCCTATTAGTTCAGCAGGGAGAGTAATGCAGAGAAAAAAGGAAAAAGGTTTAATGTTTTAGCCCTATAAAATGATAAAAACTGGTCACTTAAACAGCTGGGTGTTACATCTATAGCAAATGTGAGCAAGACCAAAATATATGCAAAAGCATGACAGTGTCTTACCACTTCACTTTATCTTTCAACTTAGGAGGCTGGAAATTACTCTTTGTCATTAAGAACAGAGCCCTGTTGGGAGAGAAGAAGAAAAAACTTAGGAAAATCGCCTTTACAAGCATAGCAAGAGATTCTTTCCTAGCACTCAGTAATAAAGCCAATTTGATACACAATATCTACTCCAAATGACTAAAGCCAGTGTAATATATCAAAAGAATAAAGATTAACATCTCCAGGACATAAATAGAGCAACATTTTGTAAAGAAACCTTTTAGACTTGTCACACAAAAATTATCTAAAGCTAATAACATTAATGTCTGTCAGTGGTTCTGACATTCATTAAATACATGCAGAGATGCATGTTAAGAATTAAATCTTTAAAATAATATTATAAACATTCTTTACTATCATTGCATCATCACAGCCCGCACACACTCCTACCTCATTGGGTGCAGGTCGAACATGGGTGGCTGCAGTTCAGCAAGCTCTATTGCAGTGATACCCACAGCCCAGATATCACACAACTGGTTGTAACCCCCTTTCCTCTCCACCGCTGCTACCTCAGGAGCCATCCTGTACAAGGAAACCAAACAGAAGGACTGTATGAAAACAAGATGCATATAAGAGGGAGAAATGATCAACTATCCAAATGGGTTACACAGCTACACACAAGCACAGAATGTGAACTTTATACAGTATTTCCCAGCAGTAGCACAGAAACTCCCCAACATAACCCCAAATGCAGCTCTGTGATTTCTCTACAACTAACAAGTACTATTTATTTCTGGGTTTTGTTCTTTTGCACTAAAGAACAGCTAATATAATAAAGGAGAGAAACACATTAGTTGACAAATCCCTATGTGTAAAAGGATGACCCATTAGCAGCAAACATTGTATTGAATGATGATTAAAGCACTCTTACAGAACAGGAGGAGTAAATGTATCCAACAAATCAGTGAGTGGATCAGCCAGAACTTCCTTCAGCTCAACGCTGAAAAGGCTCAAGTAATTATTTTTGGCTCCAGAAATGCAAGGTTAGAAGTCTTTCAGGTCAATTTTTACCTTATTTTAATCATTAATTTTTATTTTAATAATTTTAATCTTTTTTTCCATTAATTATTTATAATTTTAATGCATTTGTCTCATATTTTCCTCAGTAAAGCACTCTGAATTGCTTCTGTATGAAAAGTGCTTGCCTTGCCCTGTCCTGCTGGGTCTTATTTTTATTGTTCTACCTGCGTACCCCTATGCAATGTCAGTGAAGCTTTTGGTTAAATATAAACAACTTACCAGTAAGGTGTTCCAATGAATGACTTCCTCTTTGCTAGGGTTGCTGTGATCTGGGCTGATACGCCAAAGTCAGCTAAGGAATAAAGAAGAAGAAAAAAGAGGAGAGGAAAAAGTGGATAAAGGGAAATAGAATTAGAGGAATGTAATGATTGAGAAGGGAGAATGTAAAGAAATAAATACAAAGTGAAAGAGGAACAGAAGAGAGGCCAAGGAAAAAAGGAAAAAAAAAAAAAACAAGTCAGCAAATGAGGCCATTCAGATTCAGTCTGTTGAAGCAGAAGGTAATTGCAGGCCTTGCGTGTTTCTCTCACCTAGTTTCACATAGCCATTGTCTGTCAGGAGGATGTTGGCTCCCTGTAGGGGACGGAAAGAAAAAAACAACAAAAAAAACCCAACAAAAACAAAACATACTGAGCTTTAGGATCAAACACACAATTTTACACTTCAACTAAACTCTACATATTAATACTAATTATAATAAGTATAATTAGTATTAATTATTAACTTAGCTGGTAGTGGGGGAATGTCTATTCATTTCTCCTATAACAAACACAAGCTATATGTGGTTGTACACCAACAACACAAAGTGTAAATGTACAGCCAATATGTAGATTTTCAGAAATCAGATTTAACAACTAATCATGACTATAACTTTATTTATGAACAAATCATTGCCCACTGCCTTTTTCTCCAAACTCACCTTAATGTCTCTGTGCATTTTGCCTTTATTGTGCAGGTAGTATAAACCCTGTAAATAGAATTACACAGCAAATGACGTTACCGTTACTATTACTCATAAAATAAGACAACAATAACATGATAAAGATAATGAAATCTTAAATCTTAATCTCAATCTTGCCCACATTATCAGTGCTGTAGACACTACCTGTAGGGTCTCCCGTGACATGTAAGCTATCTGTGATTCTGACAAAGGCCCAGTTACTGGAATATTAGATAAAAAAAAGACAGAAACCATGAGGGGAAAAAAAGAGACTATCAAAGATCACAGTAAAAACGAAATGGTTTGAATCATTGTGCCTGGGTGTCCTTACCATGATAGATATCTTGCAGAGAACCACCTCCACAGTACTCCATGCTGATCCATAACTTATCTCTTCTGCACACACACAAAGAGAACTCTGTCTAAGTGCATGTTTACATTTACTCACAAGGCATGAGCCCTTCGCCTCCTTCGATCTGTCTTACACCAGCTTGTGTTTTTCCTCTCTGACACTCATAGTTTTTTCGAATAAAAATATGAGGCACTTAAATATCAATTAAATGCACTCTAATAATAACCATAAGAAAATACTGCACTCCACATCTGGCACACACACACACTCTCTTACCGGAGATAACTGCCAAAATAGGCAACAATGTTGGAGTGTTTACAGTCCTTCATCATTATAATCTCCTGCTGCACGACTGCAAAGTCCTCACCTTCAATAAAAACAAACACAATATTATTATAGTGATCATTTAGTATGTAGCTTGGCATTGTTATGACTTACAGAATAACACAAAGCGCGAACAAGGCTGGGTTTGTTTATTATTTTCTGTTTCTGACAGACTGTTCTTGCACTTGTGTCTGAACCACTAAGAGGAGCACAAACTGAAGTAAAGCAGTTCATCAGTCCAAAAGCATAAATTGTACAGTAATTAAACAAGTAAGTAAACAATATTTCTTTATATAGGACTTTCTGCAGATTGAATTCATGACATGCTATAAAAAAACCCAATACATAGCATACACAGTGGTAGGATATAGTTCAACAGCTGTCCTGTAATGTCTAGCAGTGTCCCCCAAATAATATTTTTTGGGCTCGATATTGTTAGTGACAAATCAGCTGTCATGAATTCAAGGTTACAGATGCACCAACTGATCAGATGGGGACCAGTTTTCAGGATTCCTAGCCTGGACTGGTAACCAGCTGCTCAACATTGTCTATGTCCAATTATGAGCCAGTTCCTTCCATGCATGTGCAAAATGTGCAAACTGACACTGGCAAATATTGCACACTCATATGACCAGCCACACATTGTTAGTGTGTGCCTGTGGCTGTTAGCGACTTCTTCGCTGCAAGTGAGGATGATGCAAAGTTCGCCAAACTAGATCATCAGTGAACTGGCATGAAAACTTAAATTAAGTATCGTCACAGAGCTGAAGATGATTATTTAAACTGAAGAAGGAAAAAAAAGAAGTGGCCAAAGCTACGTGGCGTGCAGATGGAACCACAAAGCATGTAGCCTCAATATGAGCCTTGGTATGAGCAGTGGAAGAAAAAGAGAAAAGGGTTGCTCCCTTGTTATCTGGTGAATGATGTAAGTTAAACAAGTTAAATGATGTAAGTAACTTAAATTTGTGTTTTTATAGAAATCTGTTACACCTGCTTTTGTTTGGAAAGGTAAATTATGTGTACATTAACTCATTTAATTTTCTATTATTTACTTTCAGAGTTGTTTAACAGTGAAGATCGTGTAACTTGTGCAGTTTAGGGGAACTGTAAAGTCTGATAACTGATTTAGTTATAAAAATACAATTCTGCATTGAAGAAAAGTTTATTTTTACCTTGTATATGGTGTGATTTGAAAATTAGAATTTTCAAAAATTGGAAATTAGCAAGTAAAAAACAAATAAATACATAAATAAATAAATGAATAAAACAGATCTAAAATCAGAAAGCCAATTACATTGCATCGCTTCTAAGATTGAACTCTAGATCTCCTGGCTTGATCTCCCCTCTCTACAGAGGGAGAGAGAGTTGCACCTTTGTTGCTAGGTGGTTATGAAAAGCCTCTAAATCTAGCCTCACTGTCGCTAGGGCGGTAAAAGTAAAGTGAACTAAAGTGTCATCATCGCTACTTAAAGAGGGAGGGTCAACTCAGGCAAAAGCACAGATGACATCTATTACCACAAAAAAAAAAAAAAAGAATATTTGAATGTCAAAAACCCGGTATCTACCCAAAGAAAGGGCATCTGAACAGCTGACTATTTGGATTATTCAAATATTTTACTTACTAAATGAAATGCACGATTTAAACAAGAAAAAGAAAAGTGAGGGAAAGGACACAGTTAAGGGGGGGAAAGAGCACAAGTATCAGTGAGTGCTGGGTAAGAGGGCATAGTATGGAAAAGAGGTTTGTAATAAAGAGCTTCACAGACTAAAATAACAATCTGTTGGTGAATCTATAGAGAAAACTGAATAAGGAATATGACTTAGGAGCGAAAGAGAGAGATATGCACACACTAAATACAAAATGGACAGCAACAAAAAGTGGCAGAAAAGGGAATAGACAAAGATGAAGAGCAGGATATAGGAATGGAAAGACAAGGAGTAAGATAAAGCAAAAATAGGGGATATAAAGGAATAGACAGGAAGATAAGAACTATTATTTAGCAAGAAAAAGTGAGGTAAAGGATTTGAAAGAGAGCATAAGTAGGACACACTTAATGATGCTCCAGGTGACTAACTCGTCATTTAAATGAGAGATAAAAAGAAAGTATACTATTTGACTTTTTCTGTCATTTAAAAAAAAAAAAGACAGAAATGCAGAGGGTGTCCTAACATCTCTGAACCGGTACTTGCCATTGTACGTTTAATAATATAATAATAATAACATGTTTAACCAACTGGTATTTCCGGTGCCAACTAGCAAGGGCGTCAAGTTTTAAACGTCTAGTCAGCTAGTTGCACACATCCTTAGATTCAACAAGAAAAAAAAAGTAGAAAGAGGAATTCAAAAACATGAGGAATAGGATACAGCGAGAAAAAAAAAAGGGAGATAAAGTAAGAGAGACAAAGATGAGGTAACTCACCGGGTTCCAGTTTGATGACTTTGATAGCAGCCAGCTCTCCTGTGTTTACATTACGAGCCTAAAGTATGACAAGAAGGAAAGTGAGTCATTGTAGGCTTGAACATGAACAGCAGTCATTAAGCAAAGTTGTTTAAGCAAGATCAAGGTACAACGTGACAGAACTGGAGAGCAGATAGAGAGAAACCCTAACTGTTTTCACTGCACCAAAGACGAAACTGTAATGTTCATTAGATGAGTTTCTATCAGCTGAGAGGAAGCTGAAAGAAACACCGAATCCACAAAAATGCCACCATCAAATATTGATGGTAAATATAATTGGTACTTTTTTGTCATGAGTGCTTGTGTCTTATTTTTTCAAAATCAGTTGTTTGTAGCCAGTATAGCAAATTAAAAATGTTCTGACATAACTCATTCGCAACCCTTTAAACCACAAACAGGATGGGGGAGGAATGTGTGGACTTGTTTTTCCTAAATTCCTGAAAAGCTGGCATAAGTCAGAAAAGAGGGGAACGGCAGTACAGAGGCAGATTTTCTATAAATAGAGGACTGCTGTTTACATTTAGCAGGAGTGCTGATGGGGTCAGAGAGGAATTACATATGAAATATACATGAGGAAAGAGATTCTTTTTCTTTTGGGTGATGCATGAATTGCGTGCTTCACTCAGGGCAAGAAAATGCCCACTGGCCTGTGTGTGACATAGAAGCAGCACTGTATGTGTGAGAGAATGGGGAAAAGAGTCCAGCACATTCCACATGGGAAGGAAAAAAAGAGCTTCAATACTATGAACAACCTAGGAGTACGGTGACATTGATCTAATACTTTTGGAATATTACTGAGTCTTAATTCTTGGTGGGGGGAAAGACATCAACATCTCCGTTCATTCTGATTCTTGACACAAGTTCATATTAATTTAACATTAGGGCGAGATACATTTACATTCCTTAGCACACAAAATAATGACACAAGCACAAACATGTCTGAGAGCGAGAGCAGGGTGACAGCCTCCCAGAATGATTTAGTACTTTTAAGGAAAAAAAAAAAAAAAAAAAAAAGGAAAAGGGAGCTACTTAAATAGTATGTAATTCGTTTGGCTTCAAACAGACCTTCAACATAAAACAGTGCTGTGCAAAATATGCAAGAAAAGAAAAAAAAGAAAAGCTTAAGGGTGGAAACATCAAACTTGTTTCAGTGCTTGAGCAAAAACACAGTGTAGAGTACATCCAAGCTATGGATGCGAGGATGTGATGTGAGCAGCTGTTGATGTGAGGCCCAAAAGTAAGCTCGCTATAGGAGTTCATATGATGCCAATCCAAACCCCGGAAACAGCTGGTTAAAAGCTCAACCCAGGATGCAACATCCCAAATAGCAAATATTTTTTTAATTTAAATGGATTATGAGACAATATTATGCAAGATCCTGAAGAGCTACGATGTTAACTTACTTTATTCATTGTTAAACTAAATTTATAAGCAGTTATGTTGTCCTTTTACTTACATTTCCAGATTTGTGTTCCTATCTGACTTATGCTGTAGCACTGATATTGCACTATAATGGTGCTGCTGGCACCCTGTGGCCATAAATTCGCACTTTGAATCGGGCAGTCTGTCATCACTGACAGCAGCTCGTTGGAAAAAGGATGAAAAATGTCCTTCACTTGTTTGCACTAATAAATCATGCTCCCTGCACGCTGCAATCACAGATAAAACATTATTCAGTATATTTTTTTTTATTGTCCTAAATGGTCACTTTGCAGGGAAGCTAGCCTATATAGGAGAGTAAAATAAGTGTCCATTTTAACATAAAAAGAGTATGAAATTAAAAACCCTTTGAAAATACAAATAAAATAAGTATCAAAATGAGAATAATTTAAAATGTAATGTTCTTTTTACTGGCTGTGATATCAGAGCAGGTATTATTTTACCATGGCAGTCCATCTGTGTCATCATGGCAAAACAAGATCTTGAGGACACCTATGGTAACAAGAACTACCACAAAGGCAGAGTACAGCCAGACAGAAACATAAGGGAGGGACTCGCCACTTACAAAAAAAAATTCTGAAAAGTTGTATGACACATGACCTGACCGTACCGGCAAAAGCCAACACACACACGATGATTTAAACAACCAAACTATGAAGTTGCAGTTGTGTTGTTGCACTGACACAAGCACATGTGTAGCAGAATAAATTACTGCTGCCACAACCGCTCGGATGCTTTACTGAGAAGAATGCCAAAAGGTCAAGACTTGCTAGGCAGGAATCTGGAACATCAAGACTCCGTCACAAAACTTTACAGGTGTGTAGCTGCACTATAATGAAACCACAAGGGTGTGTCCCCAGAATTCATTAGTACTGCACTTGGTATCAGTCCATCACCACCAGGATACTGTGTGTCAGATGCTGTGAAGCATAACGTGCTGACAGAACAGAGCAGTGACAGCCACTGTGGCTTAAGGGAAAAAAACAAAACAAAGTGGCACAAACAATGACTCAAACTTTACCGAGATCACTTCAGTAGTGTGCACTGTGGTCACACAATAGTGATGACAAAATAAATGTAAAAAAAAATCAAGGATAACCACAGGAAAAAACAATGTTAATGCCAAAAACTATTCAGCAACACCGCACAGAACACAGACACGTGAATTTTATTTTTATCCAACTATAGGATTTAAAAAAATAAAAATTCAAGTGAAGGAGGAGAACCAAGACCGATCCACATCAAAACAAAGTGGGGGGAGGGTGAGAGAGACAAAGAGAAGCAAAGAGAGAAGGAGATGGATGCAGAGTGGAGAGCAGAGACAGAGCGTCTTCAGACAGACCAGAGATGACTCATGGTCGCTCGGTGCCTCTGTTGGTGGCAAAAACACAGCCAGACTCAATTTTAGAGGCTTGCTGCTGGGACTGACTGATGGGTATTCCATCTTTCTGCAGCCAAGGGCCTGAAGGTTTGATCATTTGTTTAAAAACCAAAGTTTAGGCAGGAAAATTAGTAACAACCTCTTTCTTCCTGAAATATTACAGTGGCCACAACACAGAAGCACACTGTGGTTCTAAATTTTACAAAGTAAAAGAAGTCAGTGTTGGAATAAAACATCTAACAAATTCTCATAAAAGCATACACAGTTTTGGTGGCAGACTGTGGCTCAAGCGGTTTCCCCCTCCTTTCGTGATTCAGGATATCAGCTGCTCAGTTCGGGGCCTCTTTTCATAATGAATAATTGTATTTATTCAGTGAGTGGGGTAAGTCAAGGGTGGAGGCAGGCCAGTTCATCACCCGGGCATTTTTTTTTTGCTATGGGCATTGCTGTTGTAATACAAAAAGAATGTGGTGTGGCACTGTCTTGCTGAAATAGGCAAGACGTTCCCTTGTAATTATTCAGCCTGAACTGCAAGAAATGTGGCTCCAAAATCTGTATACAGATACAGTGTTCAGCTGCAGTTGTGCTAAACAGATGTGCCCCACTAACACACACGCGATGATTTTAGAACTTCACTCTATCTATCTTAAATGATCTTCAGCCCAGAGAGGCATCTCCAGATCTTGGTTTCTCCAGATGTCTTTTTCCTGTACCATACTCTTTCCTGTATGGTACAGTTTAACCTTGCATAACCTTCCATATTAGCACCATCCTCTCCTGTCTCCATAAACTTGTTGCAGTTATGATCTTATACTCCGTTACCATCTCATCTTCACTTTGTCTAATTTCTTCGAACTTTGAGGGTGAAAAACCCACCGTCAAAACAAACACACTTCCATGTAAGAGTGATCCAGTATAATCAGCTCCTTCTGCTAAAGGCCACTGAGCAGCTCCACTGCAAAAGCGCTGGAGTTAATGCCTGGCCTGGGGCAACAATTACAATAGTAGTTAGCCATTTACTTCCTTTGACAAGATTTCTCCAAGAGATTTCAGCTGTCCTTCCAATTACCACCACGCTTCACTGAACTTTAAGATAACCAGTGCATTAAGTAATGTCAAGTTCATGACTTAAGAGTTTCTGCTTTTAGTTTGCTCATTAACATTAATTTCTCAACTTTCATCTTAACTCTCCCTTAAGATTGTTACTTTTTTAAAAGACAAACATGATCTTTTCCTCTGCTGGTTAAGCGATGAAGCTTGAACCATTTTAAACATACTGGAAAAACATAAAAAGGTTACACAATTTTTAAACAATTACTCCTGGATTTAACTTTGCCAACCTGCTGATTGGTCTGCAAGTTAAGTTTATAAAGATGATGTTCCATAAGTAACATATTTTGGCTCTCAAAAATGGTTCAAGTGCCACTCCATAGCTTGTTTACGCAAAAAGTTTAGTCCAATTCACAACGTCACTGAGCCATTACAAACACATGGCCCCAGGCGGCGGGGACAGGTGAGGTGAAAGCCAAATGCACTTGAGTGTACTTAATTTGTACACCTGTTTTTTAACGAAATACCCACTCACTCAAGTAGAACACCCATAAACACTGAGGCACACCCAGAACCCAGAACTTCAAGTCCACTTCAATCGTTCTTTCTTTTTAAGCACTCAAAGTCGTACCCTGTATGCATGCTGCAAATTATCAGTATAATTCACTTCACTGGCATCAACATTTAGTGTCAGCCTGTGAAGTTGCATACCACACACCTCACACACCGCTGTAAGACCTACCCACTCAAACGTCTGCATAAATATGTACACTATGTGTATGCAGCAACAGTGTTAGTAGAGTCATAGAAAAAGTACATTTATTCATAACACAAGCAAAAATGGTCAAAACAGACATAAAAATTCCTTCCAGGAGTTTGGCATTTAGCCCGAGCCAGGGTTAAGAACTCAATATCATCACATCTTGAAATAGGATTTGATGCTTTTGCTATAACGGTGCCAGGAGTTACTGAACAGCTTCAGCAAAAGTGCTGTACTCTGGCACAAGTATAATCAACAAGATGATCCAAACAACACTGAGCGATCTAAGGCCTTCCTAGTCCTTAGTAAAGAGGGGCCTATAAATTTCAGTGACATATTACTGCTGAAGAGCGTAAAATTACCCCTGCTGTATTTAAAACAATTGGTGTAGGTGGCAGTCAGCACAAATAGAACCCAATCCAAACAGACATTTCCGTTAAAGACGAGGCAAATTCACAGAGTCCACTGCATCTGAAAACTTGAGCTTGTTGCCAGGAATACAAATCTGTATTACTCCTCAAGCCATCAAAAAGACATTTAACCAAGTGTGGTAAAATAGCACTTTGTGTTTCTTTCTGTGTCATAGTTAAGCAAAGAGACTGGGAGCCACATATTTGGAAGTCCAATGTAATAACTAGCTCTCTTTATTTTCATTGTGGCCTTTCATTAGCTTTAATGTTGCCCTGATTTAATTTAAGCATTTAAAGTGCCAAGTATTTGAAATGACAAAAATAATACAAATCATAAAAGCTCCATCACAAAACATGCAACACAAGAGTCAAATCAAGTAAGAAACGACTTCAAAAAGTAACAGTAGCAGCTCCTTTAATTCAAAAGAGCTAAACCTGCTGAGTGGAAGTTTTCCAGTTCAAATGCAGCAAATATGCTGCTTTACAAGGGAAGGCCCACAGACTTCCTCACATCACACCATAACTTCTTTTGTGCTCAACTGGAGTCACACCACTCACTGTGTGGATTGTGCAAACCAACAGCTAATCCTGGCAGACTTTTTTTTTTTATTACTCATTTAGGATTAAATAAAATGGTCGACTCCAGCCCACAGGATTGTGCATGGACCTGTATTAACCTGGTTTAGCTGAAGTTTAAATAACTGGTTACACCCTCGTTTCAAGATATTGTGTACCACAGTGGGCTCGTGATTTGTTTACATAGTTAAAATGCTTTGAACAGGAGACTGATATGTCAATTTTGACAGTCTATACAGAGCAAGGATTACAAAGTGTTGCACAAGAGCTCTGAATTCATTTGTTAAACAAAGCATTTTAATTTTGCACTCCCTAAAAGAAAGGCAATTATGTCTACGCTGAAAATCTTTGATCACACACTAATCCCATCGTCCTGTGCCTTGGATGTGGCTGACAGAGCTAATCGCACCCACTGAAGATAATGGTTCTGCCTCCACCTGACAAACTACTGTGCGTTTCTGAAGCACCCCAGAAGTACCTCTCCATGTTGTACAGCTTTTATTCCATTTTTTGTCAACTACATATAGGAAAAGATGATGACAGGAAGACAGAAAATCCAGTCCAATTTCAAAATAAAAGACCCCTTGCCGACTAAATCCTATGATTTTAAGCTGTGCAAGGAAGTGAACAAAACTGTCAGAAACGCAGTGTTTTTTTGGATTTAATGTGATCCCTGCTTGACTGCAGGCAACAAACTTTTAACATTAGCATTTTTCAGCAGCATTAAGGCCAGGATTAACATCTACTGACACCTCATGGATGCTTAGCTGCCATGCCACAGTACTCTTGCAACATAATGGCAGTGCTGGCTTCTATGTGGATGCCATCAAAGAGCCACATTTGCACCCTTAAAATTTGACATCACTCAGACCCTATAATGCAGAAGCAGAAAGTATCACATCTGTATTACACCTACTGTAACAGGGAACCAAACTACAGCATCTACCACGCTGCATGACAGCACAGTCACAATGTTGTTATTACCAGTTCCTTGCCACTCCACCGCATTATTAATTACTCTGTAAACATGCGCGTTATCACTACTCAGCAGCACTAGTGGCGCAGAGACAAAATCCTGCAGAGTAGATTAACACGATAGCAACTACAATTTTCAACGTAAGGGCCAAGAGTACTTCACGAACCGTGCGTTTCTTGAGAGTATGCAGGCTCACCACAGTGAGCAAACAACTGAAGGAACAAGGACAAAAACAGGATGGTTGTGGACCAGCAGCTTCAATTGTGACTCTACAGCCATCTGTGCTTGCGTGTCTACGCAGGTGATGATACATTCATCTTATTCTGTGTGTATGTGTTGCACTGGGGCTCACCGCTCCACCGTCTTCCTCTGTTAGACTAGCGTGAAACAATAGGACATGAACACACACACACGCGGAGGAAGTGAAGATTCCTGCATTCCTATACCACGGAGACTCAACTGTGCCACACACACAAGTTCTGGGCAGAGGAACTATTACTGTCACATTTATAACCAATATGGATATCATTCTTTCCATTCTTTAAAAAAAAGTAAGTGAATGTGCAAAAAAAAAAGCCACGTAATACAGCTTCAACTGTGGATGACGGGACGAAAGGCTTGTATTACTTTTAAGACCAGCCTGTTCTCATTCCCTGGGAGCCAAATACTGCTTTTTTGTCAAAGCCACTGGTGTGTCGCAGATACACACTCGCCTTTGGTGTCTCCATCTTCACACATCGGATGATGGCAGTAGTGAGACGGGTTTGATCACTCCCAACACATCGTGTATGGATGCCTGTAAAGCAGTGGTCCCCAACCCCCGGGCCATGGACCGGTCGTTTGGTACCGGGCCACGAGAATTGAGGCTTGGGTGTGAAATTTATGGTTTTTGGGGTTTTATCAGTTTTTATTGTTATTTTTTTATCGTTTTTATCATTAACTCAGCTTCCCTGGGTCTTTTCCCGTGTGTTATGAATACATTTTCTTTTTTTGGTACCGGTACTGGTTTTAATTTGTTGTATTTATCCGCGACACCTTAAAGGCCGGTCCGTGAAAATACTGTGGGGCATAAACCAGTCCACGGCGCAAAAAAGGTTGGGGACCGCTGCTGTAAAGGATCTCTTGATGTCACATTTGAATGTTTTGGTTAAGCATCATTTTCTAATGCACAGAATGAAGAGGCACAAGCTTTCCTGCTTAAATCAAGGGAAGTAAAAACCAGACAAAGCAAAACATAAACCTCAAAAAAGGACTCGAACCACACCGCAGTCTTCTTTCTGACAACTGCGTGACTTCCTCCAGTGCCATTTCTCCAACATCCTAATGCAGAGTTTCAATTTAAGGCCATTTTAAAAGTCAAACTCGCACCACAATACATTTAACAAATGGTCTGTTTTTCTCAGTGTCAATAACCAGACACAAATAGCTATGTCGACTCTGGCATATGCAGATGTCCATGCTAGTAAACGGACTCAAAATCAGTTTAAATACCATTGCTAACCTCTTACAAGAAATCTAATATTTTGCAGATTGCTGTAGTGTTTCTTGAAAACACAGCAATTCTCACATTTATTAGTCAACAACTAATATCTGTCACAAGCCAAGACCGTTCGACCCCTGCGTTCTCAATCTGAAGCTACAAGCAGCATCACCTCGAGAAAATATGTAGACTAAAACAACATAAGTCATCGTATGAGTACTCGGTCTGTGCTTTGTCTGTTGACGCAAATACAGTGAGGGCAGGTACAGCAGTAGTATGTCTGGGACAGGTTTCTTTTTATGACTTTAGAGCAACATATTGAGCTGACACTTGCATTTATTGAAGCAGTATAGATGATAAAGTGGAACTTAAAAAGAAGAGTGTAGTCGCTCCACCGCTCGCCCAGAATTAAGTGGCAAATCAATAAAAATGGTAGTGAGAGAAAGCTTGGTTTGTCAATGTCATTTTTTTTTCTGTTGGCTTATCTTTGACTCACCCAGAAGACTGGCAAACATAAGTGTGCTGCGTGCAGTTTACTGCTATCATGTTCCGGGAATTCTTAACATGAAAGTTGACACTGAATATACCTTTTGTTTTCAAAAGGCAATGTAATCCACGAAGGTGAATCGGACAAAACTGTCACCTCTTATACAAGAGGAGTAGGAAGGCTGTTTTCCAGTGTCGATATGTGGAGGATTTGCATTCAGTCTACCTTACGTCACCTTACTTTGAAGGTAAACATTTTATTCATATGACATGGAAACTTGTAGTTCTACCGCCTGATCACCATTTTAAGGTATTTTCCTCCATGGATCCTTATCTGGGTTCTGGGAGAAACACCTGAACCCTTGGTGCATATTTGACCTGAAATGGCTCGCTTTACAGATATTACTAATTACCATGCAGTGTTAGTGGTTTCACAAAATACAGGTTCCCCTCATTATAAAATTTGAGCTACAAATTCACCCTGAAAACTCTCTATTGTGAGGCTCAGATTTGTGATCCTTTACACAGAAGGCCTGTCTCAACATCAGCCAATGCTCCTCCTACAGTTTCTAACAGATACACACAGAGTGGCAGGTCCACAAACAGAGGAGAAAACAAGCTAGCAGAGTTCATGCTTTATTTCCTGCTCAAACATTCCTGTCCAAGCCACACTTTTTCACACAGTGGTAGAACCAAATATAGGCATCGGTGAGGTTTACCATGTGCCTTGGTGCTTAGAAGCACATCCAGAGGTTTCAGGTCTTTCAGTAAATCCCTGCTGGAACAATGAAATAGACATTTAGCTACATAATGATCGTAGTTCCTACAGTATAGCAACCTTATTAACACATTAATCTGCTTCCAGTGAGAAATTATAACTTAACTCATAATTCTGCCATATTTAAGTTGTGTCGTTGGGTGCTTTTTGTCCTTTATAACTGTTTTTCAAGTTACTTTGGTGCACATTAATCAGCTATGTGCCGTTTGTTCCAGGCCTGGAAGGGGAATCAAGTCTGAGATGCCAACCTACCTATCTACAACAAGGCAAGATACTGAACTTAAATTAGAAACAAACAAGATTAGGAGCAGCGGAGGGTGGGCGGGTATGGGGGTCACAATTGTGAAAACGCACACAAAATAAATAAGGATATAATATCCATATGATGGACTAGTTAGGATTGAAATTAACAGACTGTGCGTGTTCAAAAAGACTGGAAATATTTAATATCTATAGTCTTTAGGATTCCTGTAATTACCACAAAGAGCCTGGAGGTTAACCAAACATCATCAAGTCCTATTACCGTGTTTAATGAATCTCCAGTGTACAAAAAGCCTCCCTCACACAGCAGTTAAATTCCACAACAGAGTGACTATTGCACAAACAAATACATAACTGAGGGTATAGATGGTTAACTTTTGTAACCTTACTGATTTGCTACAGAGGGCAGATCAAATGGGTAAGACTGATAGATTTACTTTTTTATGCCCATGATTCTCAGTTTTAGAGTTACAGTATCCTGGCCTACACATTCTCATTGGTTTTCATGTACTGCAGCATTATTTGGGGACACTTTGTCATATTTTGTATCATTTCCCATGATACATGACCAGCTTGTTGTTTTTCTGTTATTGTACGTGACTATGACTGCTGTTGTTTTGTGTTACATATAACGAACACTAATACAGTCGATGAGACTATGATGGAGTTGCACAGCATTCAGGAACTGCCTTACAGTTTGGATTACAGGCTTTGGGTTCCCAGCACTGGGCCTCGGTAAAGTGTGGAGCCCAGTGTCTAAGAGGCCAACTGTATTACACAGCCTACATAAAAATGAGCACCACAGTTCTTTAAAAATGACCCGACGAGTGCCTACTGACTTTAAAGTGTGAAAAACAACAATATGAAGTGGTTATTTCACGGTTGTTGTTATTGTAGCTTGGTCAGATCTGAGCGCTTTAGCCAAAGGCAAGGCAGCTGTCAGTCTCTGTCCGGGATACGCGGACAGGTTTAACATGTTTTGCGAAGCCTCTACGATACTACAAACAGCCAGTAAACTAGCAGGTAGTCTCTTTTTTAGTGTGTCTTCATGTAAGGGTAACAAATCACCGCATGTTCACTACTTGCGACAGTTTTCTCACGTAGCATCAAGACGTCCCAGCTAGCTTCTTGATGCTATCAAGTTAGTAGAGTCCGTTGTCGGACAGCTAAGCTACTGCAGGTCTATTACCGGACAAGCATCAACCACTCCTACTTCTTCTTTAACATTAACTGCTGTTATTCACAACACGATTTAGATCACAGCCACAGTCCAGCGAGTGCAAACAAGCACGTCGACGTAGCGCAATTTGTGCAACAACTCACTTACACGGAGGTAAATATGATCGGTGCTCAACAAACCAAGAATTAACGTTGGGTTTACATTAAACGTTAACTAAGTCTTAACCCGGGCATGTTAGCAGCCAGAAAACATTAACATAATGGTAACCCGGATCTCTAAACAAGCATGGATAAAAAGGCCAAGACAATAACAACCATAAACACCAGCGAAGTCCAACATTTGCTGTGTCCGACAATGGAATTATAACATGAGTAGCACAGTAATTACTGTACCAACAACCATCAAAACAAAAACCTTCTAGTAACAGCATATTAGAAACAGCCCACTTATGACTATAGAAACGATTCGTTACTGTTATAACACCACTGTAGAACGGCAAGACTGTCAATACGCTCGTGGTGTATAACTACTCTGTGTCCGAAAATGGAACTATGTGATTGCGCACTGCAGTTTTACCTTGTACACATCTCCGTATGTGCCGCTTCCTATCCTCTGGATCAGCTCGAAATCCTCCTGCGGATTCCGCCGGGACAGGTCGACACTGGAGTTCATCATTTCCACTGCCGATTACGGCGCTGATCGCGCACGATTGACGAACCCCAACAATGTATGAAAACAGATATTTAAAGAAAAACATACGGCGTCAGAAAATCCCAGCCTGAATCCAATGTAGCTCCAACATGGCTTCCACTGCGCATTGGGCATGCGCAATGGACATCATGGCGTACCCTCTCCATGGTGTCTGATGGGGGAGATGTGTGTTGTTAAATTTAATGCATTTGGAAACGGATTTAGTAGTTGAATATGATAATTAAAATGCAATTAAATTATTACTATTTGTTTACTATTTCACTAGTTGCTTGTATGGATACATATTAAGAAACAGCAGAAAAAATACAAATACAGATTATAATCCAAACCTACACTGTTTTCACTATATAATGAAAATAAAGTCAGATTTTGGGATTTACACATGAAGCTGTAGGGGAAAGGAAATGAATGAAAAACACTAAGCTCTATGGCTGCCTTATTTGGCTCCCTTAATGTAAAACTGGGCTAAGCAGGGCTAAACAGTGGCAGATGGCAACTTTATGATTCAGTGAGGGGGTCTGTGATGCAGGAAAAAACAATCCCATCTTTTCCTGTTACCGTTTTAGAGATATTTCATATTTTCCAGAAGTGTCAGCAAATAATGAAACAGTTAAACACACAATTGATTTAAAAAGTAAATTATTTTCTGCCATAAAACTCTTTAAAAAAACATACAGTCACCATGGAATGGTCCCTCATTAGCAAAACAAAAAGCAGGGGACTATGTCAGTGTTATTAACCTGAAAAGTGTTGAAAAGAAATTCACAATTTTTCACAGTTTGATTAAAAAGTAATGCAAAAAAAGGCAGTGTCTGGCAATTTTATGAAAATTTTGAGATACTGAGCAACATTTGTGAGTTTCTTTTTAAAGATAACCATAATCAATAAATAAGTGAGCTTGGGAATGAGTGCCATGGGCAGGATTTTAGAAATTAGAGGTCAAACACTGCTGGAGGATTGGAAATCAAAATTTCTTTACTTGTAAGCTTTCAAAAATAATTTCTCAGCTGCTTCCAAAAACATATTTTGAATACATGGAAATCTCATTTACAATTAAAACATTGTAAGCAAAACAAAACATGTTACAGAGCAGTAAAAACACAGTGGTATTTTAACATGGCCACTTTATTTTTTTTTTTTACATGTTAGCAACAAAGAAAATCAAACCAAGTACCTTAAAACATAACGTCCCTGAAAACACAACAGTCTTTTTTGACATATTTATGAATAAGCCCATCTATTGCTCCTAAGCTGACTCTGAAAGTAGCTTGATGCTTCAGTGAGGACACAGTGAAAGGCAGACTGTGTTGAAGCTTGGTTTCTTGGCTTGGTGTGGATTTGACCCCAGAGTGGATTTGGAAAGTCTGCTTCTTAGAAGGAGATCCGGAAGAAGATGGGCAGTTTTGCATCCCAGTCTGAGGCTTTGTTTCAGGGTTAGATTTTGGTCCAGTATCGTATTGTATTAGAAGTTTTTTGAGTAAACAGGACAACTGAGGACTCAGGAGAAGCACCAGGATACCACCAGGACGGAGAACTCTAGACACAAACAGTTGTTATAATAGTTGCATCTCTTTCTTTCCATGCTTATTCCAATAATGGCTATAACATTTTTATCTATGCATTAATTTAGTTTTTCCTATTAAAACAAACAAACAAACTAAACAACAGAACCATAACACATCTTAGGATGTGTACTGATGTGCAAAGTGACTCCCAAGCTAAAAATTCACAGTGCACACATTCACAGAGAAAACAAGTAATGTTTTCTGTTTCGCCAAACAATTCTAAAAGAAACAACTGAGACCGACAAACATAGGAACAAACCTCTCCATCTCTGTCAGGATGAGTGGCAAGTTGGCAGCCATGTCTATTCTGGAGCCAAACTTCCTGCCAAATGGCAGGTCACAGATCACAGCGTCTACAGTGGCACTGGGCACAGGCAGTACTGCACACACAGAGGAGGACAAACAAGTCTAGAGGTAATTTAATATACGACAACAGGCTTCACACCATCCTCCCACTCACTGAGTCCTATCCAAAAAATGCAGCCATGCATCCACAGTGAAAATGAACAGTTTAAATTCATGAGCTAAGATTCAGTATTTAACTTCTCAAAGACATGAATTTGTAATATTGTTAAAATATTAATTTATAATTATTCAATTTATAATTTAATCCTTTTTAAAAATGTGAAAATTTGAGCTACTTTATGGTGGTCGGTCTTATCGAGATATAATTCCTCTATTAAAAAAGAAAAGTACTCTAAGATACCATAAAGACTAACCTCATATAAGTAATGTCAGTCAGGTTTGATAAGACTGAACATGTCATATGTGACATTCAAAGAAATGTGCACATAATAATTTTTTTTATGTGTATCTATATTTTCACATCTGGCTAATTTTCCACATGACTAGATTCATTCATGCACACAGGGGCATCTGTCGTCCGCCTTAAAATCCACTTGTATTGCACTGGATTTACAACTGGTGCGATTTAAAAAGTTAGCATCTGTCCATCTTTTTAAATGAGAACATTAGTTTAATACAATTAAGTAAGACATGTATTAATAATGTCATATTTAGCTTACTTTACTGCTCTTTTTTGTGCAGGTGACCTACCCAGAGACGATGCTTTCAGCAGGTTTATTCTGTTTTCCAACTCAGCAAATGCTATGTTCTCACTGGCCTTCTGCAGCTGTGCTTCATCAATATCCACACCCAGGAAACAGGCATCCTGAAGATCCCAGAAACAGGGAGTGATCACATTTTTAAACCTCATAAACAAACTTTTCTAAACATTTCTACACTTTAAAGATCAACAGTACATGATTTCTTTTCTGACCTTATGCTCCTGTGCAGCTTCTATTAAGATGGTCCCCACCCCACACATTGGGTCAACCACACGGAAGCCTGGCTAGAAAACAGAAAACAGCATACAGCGCATAGAGCTGGTTAACCACAAAAAGTATGACTGTGACTGGTTCACCACACTGAATGCCAAGTGACAGACAACTAACATCACACTAAAACCTTCTGCATAGACGGCTCTTTAAGAGGATCAGATGAGGGGTAGGCTAGCCAAAGAACTTTCCCTTTGTAAAAACACATGCTACAGTAAAAGTTGTTAGTGCAATAACTTCTGCAAAGGCTAGGCAACAGGGGTACTCTACTAAACATCAGTTAAAGAAATGGTGACTGATAATCAGTTTTGCCAGCAACGACTTGACTGTATCTTCCTGTTGCTATCTTGGTTCTCTCTGGTATATCTGTCTTTCCTTCCTTTCTGTCTTTGTAGTGCTGATATTGTGAACTGTCTCGGTTTTAGGCTGCTTTTAAAATCTGACCAATGAGTACGAATGAAAATTACCCTATGGTTAAGTCAAGTACATTTATAGTAATCTTTGTTAATGAACACTGTACCTGTTACTAATAAACACAACCAACAAATACACTTCAGTTAGATCACCAACAGAAAAACTTGACTCGAGTAAACATGTTAACTTTTTAAAAGTTACTACTCTTTGTGATTGGACATATTTCATGATTCCCTTAGGCTCATCAGGAGATGGTGAGATGAAGTTTTATCACACAATGTCTATTCAAGGCATCTCTGTTCACACAGTGTAGTCTATGCATATCATATTAAACTCATTAGCACAACACGACAGATATGTGTTGTTTCATCAGTTTCTTAAGTGGCTTGGCTGCAAAATACCAACAGAGATCAGTGATCAGCAGACCACTGTCCAAAGCAAAGATGCATAAATAACAAATTATCACACTAAAAGTAATGAAAGGGTAGAATGATGCACCCAAATATTACAAAATACAATTTTCCAAAAAGTCTAATGTTTTACAAGAACTTTAACAAATAAAATAAACTTATTTTAAAAGGTACTTTAGCACATGTAATTAAGTAAATATCAAAAATCTTCCCAGCTCCAAATGGGCAAAACAAACTAAACTATCCATTCGTTTTCTACTGCTTCTCTGGAGCTGGGTCACGGGGGCAGCAGCTTAAGCAGAGAAGTCTTGACCTCTTTCTCCCCAGCCACCTCCTCCAGCTCATTTGGGGGAATGCTGAGGCATTCCCAGGCCAGCTAAAAGATGTAATCTCTCCAGTATGTCCTGGGTCTACCCCGGGGCCTCCTCCTGGTAGAACATGCCTGGAATACCTTGCCCAGGAGGCATCCTAGTCAAATTCCGAGCAGCTGTACCTCCCAAATGGTGGAAGTCCTCACCCTATTTCAAAGGCACACTCATTTCCACCACTTTAAAAAAATAGGTGAGGTGTGGATCAACAGGGTAAACTAAAAGCTTCATTTTTATGCTCAGTGCTCACAATACACAATAGACAGGTACAGAACCTACATTACTGCAGATGTAGCTCCACTCCATCTTTCAATCTCCTGCTCCCCTATGTAAACTCCTCTACCTGGGCTACCAACCCGTCCCTGAGCCGGAGTGGGAATGCCACGCATTTACGGTAAAAACCACACACAAAACTAGAGGCAAACCATTTTACTACACAAACATAAATAGAAGAAATCTGCTTGCATGATGTGATGATGCCATCTAATTTGTGCACATAATAATATAACTCCGTCATGGTTTTAGAATTCATCAGTATACAAACAATAACCTGCAAAAAGCACAGAACAGCTGTGTGTGTCAGTACAGTAGTATATACACCTGTATGTGAGCCAGTGAGGCCATGGCCCAGGCTGTTGTAGACCTTAGTCCTGTGATTTTTATATAGCTCCGGTTAGCAAGAGGCAACCTGAAGGAAAGAAGACTCAAGTTATTACTTCTTATCAAATTAATTACAGATATAATATAAAAGAGACAGGTCCATCTTAAGTCATTGGATTAAACATTTGTGGGTCTTAATGGCAAAAAGCAGTAAGCTAAACTTGTAACAGACAAAGCATATTTAGAAGCATTGACAATAAAAGAACTGCATAATGTATAAGAGGTGTGTTGCTGTACTAAGACTTAGATGTATATTACTGTGTTAAATGTAAAACATCATTGTCAATAACCTGGTCAGTGGGATCCCGAGCAGGCAGTAGTCATCACTCAAATTGACATTTATCTACAGAAAAAAACATAACAATAGATAATATTACAGCTGAAGTGCTAGAAAAGACAGGCAAGACTCTCTGCAAAGCAATTAACTACAGACAGACTATTTATATCGCAAACATTTCTATTGTAAGACAAAACTTAACTGAACTTATAATCAGTGCAATCCAACAGATTGTTTTTCAAACAAAACTGATTACCTCCAACTGTGGATTCTTCAGGTCAGCCTTCCAGCCCAGCAGTCTGCTCAGACCTGCTCCAATCACTCTGCTCACCTCCTGTTTTACACAAAAGTAGAACATTTTTTGAACATATCCACTGAATATGAATGTCTGTTTCTATGTGGATCCTGGGTAAGTTAAACTGATAAACTATTAGGAGAAATGACAACTCGTATCTCTGAACATTTGTATTAAGATAACTTATTCTTACATAAGTTGTGGTGAGTGTTGTGGCAGCATTAACCTGTCATGTTTCTCAGTGGTGGGAGAAACTAGAGCTCTTGGAGAAACCCGCTCAAAACACTGTGAGAACTTTGAGACTTTACACTGAAGACTCATACCTACTTCAAACCCAGGTGCAGTTAATGCTAACCACTGAGCTACCATGCTGCCCCTGCACTTCTTTTCTGTTAAACACCTGTAAAAAGAAGCAGAGACACAGACTTTAACATTTCCTACCTGTGCGCCCAAGCATCGCGACAGAGATCCAGAACATTTGCAGCTGATCCTAAAGGAGACCGGGATACAGGTAAGCAGCTCTGGTTTATCCTCACAGGTTGTCAGCAATGTCTTGTTTTTTTCTCCAGTGGTCTTCACTTGATATGTAGATAAACATGAGGAGACATAACTATATAAAGACTTTAACCTCAGAAGTCACTGATCTATAAGCTGTCATAAAAATAAAATGTTGCCATTGCATTACCATTTTCCTGACTTTCTTCAGTGAAATCCTTCGCTATGTCATCCATCTTCTTGCTGCTACTTGCTCCACGGTGCTCCAGCCTGGATGCTGTGTGGTCACAAACTGGTCCTCCCCCATTGACGTCTGCTCCATGTGTACAGTCGATAAACTCCACTAACATCCCCTCTGCTTCTTCCTCTCTCGTCCTTTCTTCCTCACATGCTTTCCCCTTTTCTACAGTCTTCTCAATACCAGTGTCCCAAGGTGCCACTTTCCTCTCCTTCTCCTCCTCATCATCCCTCTTTCTCTTCTGTGCCATTGTGGATACTCCATTTTGTCCACCACTTCTCTGTTTGTCAGTCTCCTCCTTCCTCTCCCCTCCTGTACTTGTTCTAAACTCTACAAGGCTCTTCTCCCCCTCTCTGCTCTGTTCGTCACTCCCTCTCATCTCATCCTCCCTCTTCCTTGTCACTCCCAGGGCAGGGCTTGATGTTTTGACGGTGTTTTTCCTGCCTGTCAGCTCCCCCTGCAGTCGCCTCCATGTCATTACAGCACTGGTCCACTGATTCTTGTCACCCAACAGTCTGGACTGTAGCACAGAGGCTGCCTTTGCTATAAATATTACAAAAAACGCAATACAGAAATCAGTTCAGAAGTGGTACATAAACACTGAATGGTATTGCTTATGTTTTCGTATTAATTGTATGTATAGGTTCTTGGAGTTAGTTTGAGGCTACTACCTGTGCTGGTGTGGGCAGACAGACTCACCGGCGAGTCTTGTTTCAACAGAAGAAAGAGCCTCTCTGCACCCTTCAGGTTACTAACTCTGTTGATCTTTGCAGAAGAGCTGAATAACACTTTACCTGGAATTTGACACACCTAAATGCAAAAATCCACATTCAGATTTAAGAGCTCTTTTACATCTTTCATCAAAAAGTTAATTTTTAACCCTCTTTTATAGTAGATTAACCTTCAGAGAAAGGTCACTTTGGCTTGGTCGTAGTGATCGAACACTGATAACCACTCATGTCGATGGCCAACAGTTTCTCTATACACTGAGACAACAGCTGGCTCAGGTCATGTTATGGGCAGTAATTTGGGGCTGTTGATGATTTCTTTGACCTGTTCTTTTTCCATAGCGGAATGATTGTACAGCATACATCTTTAACGACTTAAAAAAACATAATTGGGTGCACAGGATTAAATTTATTTTGGATTTTCTCTAACCCAAGCAGGTTCAAAAACGCACATACAGGCTCAAATAAATATATATACACCCCTCTAATATTTGATTAAATGTCCCTTAGCACTTTTGGTAGCCAACAAGCTTGTGGCATAATTCTAACTGGATATCTGCCCAGTCTTCTTGTCAGAATTAGTAGAGGTTATTTAAACTGGTTGGTTTCCTGGCATAGACCTGACTTTAAAGAAGAGCCCACAAATTTCCATTAGGGTTGAGGTTAGGGCTTTGGGATGGCCATTCTAGTGGCTTAATGTTATCATTCTTTATTCATCCAAAACCAGCTTTGATGTGTGTTTGGGATCACTGTCTGGTTGGAACAGCCAACCTTCAACCACCTGTCTGTCGCCAACACTTATTGAAAGAGTGTATGTACATATTTGAGGCGGTACGCATGCTTTAACCCTGTGCGGATTACATCACATGACAGCGACAATCACTAAATTACGTAAAGCCTGACTAAAATGTTTAAACAATAAAGCTTTGCTGTAAATTTGAATATTTTCTATAGCATAAATAAAAAAGATTTTGTAATATTAACATTAGAAGTTAGTTGTGACTTATTTTTCCTTTCTTCCACACGGAGAGCTTCCGTATCTTTGTCTCCTAAAGGCTTTTAAATGAACATGATGAAGACCCCGAGTTTTTGTTTTTTTTAGCATGTAGTTATTGCATGTAGCTAACACTCACGTCTTCAGCCGCTAGCTTCGTCTTCACCTCGTTGATTAAAAAAGCCTCCATCCCGTTACCGGCCGTGCAGTAGTAACGAACCACACTCCCACCACTTCCCGGTTCATCCATGTTATAAAATGTGTCAAATCTCAACAAGCAACGCTCTCTACTAGTAGCAGTCTGCCGAGTCTGGTTTGACTATGAAAGCCGCCATATTGGCTTGTTTGTTTACACCGGAAACGGAACTATGTCATTAATTGTTGCCTGTCGTTTGGCCACCAGCAGGGGTCTCTGTTGCACAGGGGAAAAAGTCGTAGGTGTGTATTACATTTTTAAAATTAGAAAAGAAATTTAACGTCACAAACTTGAGTTGTCGTGTACATCTGTGAGTTTATTTGCACAACAGTATGCACATGTGGTCTGTGTATGTACACACATGAATTTGACCTTTGTTCCTTATATTTATGGCGTTGTTTCCAGGGCCGTGCAGAGACGTTTATAGGGGCGGGTGCTCAAAGCTAAAAAGGGGCACATTGAACCAGGCTGAATAACAACAACACACATTCATCAAGAATCTAATATGGGATCGCATCATACTATATCACTGTTGTGAGGCAAAGCAAACGTAGCCTATGTTTTACCTGATGGGTACAATGTTGCTGTTGAGGGGTTGCTGCTGCTCCTGCTGCTGATAGTGCTGGAGGGCAGGGCTGTGTTGATCTGAGACTGTAGACATTAAAAAGTCCATAGGAGAGATGGTAGCTGATTAAACAAGTGTCATGAGATAATAACAAAATGCAAAGATTGGTGACAGCACTTGGAACCATAAGGCAACAAAAAACTGAGAAATAAACTAGACCCTGCCTGTGAATCACTCTTTGCCTCTCTTCCTCCTTCCATCCCCTCATCTCATCTATCACTCTCCACTTACTGTCCATCTGAGAACAAGGCACAACTTGCTATTGCAATAAACTATTATTTAATTATCCACACTTAACAACTCTTACACTTAATCTATAATAAAATGATGACAGAAAAATGTTATAGAAGCAAAACATTTCAGTTGTGCTTATTATTATTTTTATACTGGAATACCTCTCCAACAACTGGTACATGTGTTAATGTTACCTGTGCTCTTTGTAATCCAGCTGCTGAGGGATCCACTGCCTTTAGTAGCCTCACACAGCTCCTACTGTTTCCTCCTCATGTCCTTACCAGCCATGTCTGGACAATGTTATATTATGAGTAATAATTCAAAAATCCATATACATAAAACACACACATGCATGCACACACAGTGACATTTTAGACCTTCTTCAGAATACTGTATATACTGTGGGCACAAGTTTCCATCATGGTGCTGATCCAGAATCCTTTCCTTATTATTTATTACTAGAGCTACAATAATAAAGCAATGAGGGAAAAAAAGTAATAAATTTATAATAATGTATTTATGATGATTCCATTTGTTTCACTATCCACTCTGTGCAGGCAGAAAGCTTATTACATTTTTAAACTGTAGAGATACAATAATTTTGCTGCTGTAAAATCAGCATTTTGTCTTATTTAAAATATAAATCTAATATAATCTGTTTCTTAATGTATGTTCTTTAAAATACAGCGTGTTTTTTTTAAATATTATAATTATAATAATCCATTATTATGTGGACATGCATATTAGATCGTTTTAAGTGAAATATAAGCCCTCCAGAAAGGCAGGAAAAGCCCTGTAACTTACTTTAAAACTAAATATGTTCCCTAAAACGGTGGACAGAGCTACAGACCCATGACAGCCTTACCCAGTGAGCCAGCAGCTATGACCAGCACTACTTGTGCAGTTAATAAAAGGACAGGTAAAGTTTGTCGCGCTGTTGCACACACAGCACGCTCATTTGTTTCAGTTCGTCAGTTGCCACAAGACAGCTTACCAACGTGTAGATGATAAGCTAACACTCCTGTGTGCTTTAGACTACAGTGTGCGCTGTACACCTACTTACTGGTTTTGTCGCATCAGTCTGTCTCTGAGTTAATTTGTGTTTCTCCTACAGCTCCGGACCGCAAAAAATGCGCGTGCACTTTGTGAGCTCGTTCCCGGCTCGTAACCAGCGCGTTCTGCCATCAAGGGCGATCATTGGTTAATGGTGATCATGTGACTGATGCAAGCCAGATCCTTTTATTTAGCAAAAATGTGATTAATAGTTAAATATTATTGTTGAGGGGCACAGACAGGACTCCACACGCACACACACATTTAAAAAAAAAAAATTAAAAATTTTAAAAAAAAGGGGGCACTTTGGGCACCCATCAGGAAAGGGGCGGGTGCTCAAGCCCCTTCCGCCCCCCCTCTGCACGTGCCTGGTTGTTTCTATGATGACGGATATGCTACTCAGTGTCTTTTGCTCCCTGTTTTTAAATCAGATGTCACTCTCAACATATGTACCAGCTACAGCAGCCCAGCTGTCTTAGCTGAGGAAACAAAGATACATTTGCTCATTTTGTGTAAAATATTGTGAAGATGTTAAGTTATATTAGGCAGGCAGCTGCCCACATTACACTGTGACAATCACCAGTTATCTATTTTGAAAGCCTCAGCTAGAAAAAATGCAAAATGGTTTGTAAAGTTGGCCAAAGGTCTGTATGTAAATGGGAGTTAGAGGATTGCTTCATATTTTGCTATGTACAACGTTAGTGTTTCTGAAAATCCCCCCAAAATTCTTTATTAACAAAGTAAACTAAAAATAGACATTATTATATTTTATAGTTTTAAAATTGGATAACAACTGACTTGAACATAATATGAAATAATGTCTTTTTACTATGAGCACAGTGGATCCATTGATAGCTTTACTAATCTGAAAGTTATCTAAATTTTTATTTTTGTAGTTTTCCTTTTGTATATAGATAGGCTGATGCATGGCCAATTCTCTGATGTGAAGCAAGGCAGAAGAATATACTAATAAAATGAACAGAATCATAAGAATATAACACTACGAGCACTGCAAATGGAAGAAAAATATGCTGAAATCAAATGGTATGTTATTTGAAACCTATATAAAACAATTTCCAATTTTTTAAATTTATTTTGTCCTAATTGTCCAAATTAGTCTGTGATTGGCCTTAGTGTCCCAGAAATCAAATTTATATACAACTAAATATGACTCGCAAATATGATTTAAATGGATGATTCCTCACTTGATGACGAAACATCCACTTACATATTTGCCGAGTCCTAAATTTGATGCCAGTGAACCCATCAGCGATTGGTTTTAAAAAAGCCCCCAAATCCCCTATGAGCAAGCACTTGGCGACAGTGGGAAGGAAAAACTCCCTTTTAATAAGGAGGAAACCTTCGACAGAACCAGGCTCAGGAAGGGGTGGCCATCTGTCGCGACCGAGTGGGGTTAAAATGTTCGAAGACAACTGAGATGTATGCAAATATGATTTTTAGGACATGAAGTTGAGGCCAATTAGGTAAAAAAAAAGCCGAAACAGCCAGTTCTTCATCTTTGGTTTGATCTCTAGCAGGCTCTTAACTTCAGGACTTAACTTCAGGACTTCAGTCTGGGGCGCAGCCTGGACTGTCTAGAGACAGACCTGACCGCCTGCACAAACCAAACACTTTTTTTTTTTACAATCTCAGAAGGAGAGAGGCACTGAGGCACCACCTTCCGCCTCCCAGCGCCCTCGCTGTGCCCCCTCCTTCTGACAGGAACTGCCTACAGAGCAGGCATGAACGCCGCATGAGTGCCTTTAGATGGACTCAAAATGCATAGTCAGTATTTTGAGCCGTACACTTACCATACACTTCCATACACTTTGTCCACACACTTTCAATTTTACATTTCTTCCACATTCACATTACTTACACGCACCTCTGCCACAGTACATTACCTGGAGGCGGCTGTGAGCAGGTGTCCACTGAGAGTTGAGAGGAAAACTAATAAAATCCTGCAGCAGAAGTAAGTGGTTCCATTCAATTGTCTCTATTTTTCTTATCTAGGAGATACAGAGGGAGCCTCTTTCCAAATGTTTCGACACTTACTCTAAATCCCTTTCTTATCTGTGTTTCTCTGCGTGCCTTGCGACATTCTTTCTTTTTAATCTTCCTTTTTTTCCTGTGACATTTTAATGACCCCAACATATTTAATCCCTTTACTTTATTGGATGAACAGTACTGTGCCTGCTGACTTGTGCTATAAAACCCTCAAATGTTGGCAAGCTGGTGTAACCTATCACAGCGTGATGCATGGTCACGACAAAGTGTCAAATTATGGTGAGTAAATGTGTTTGTATAACAACAGTGACTAAGGGAATAACTTTTGATTGATGTAATATTACTTAAGGCGGCAATGTTTATTCTAGATGAATTAATTAAGTGTGATTTGCCTACAGTTTTTTTCTTGTATGCATATTAAACAAAATTGTATCTTTTTCTTAATGTATTTTTTCTTAATAATCTTTCTGCACCTTTTTTTATTGCCATAAATAGTGAACACATTGTAGGAGAAGTTGTTACCATATTCAAGAGGCCTGTTCAGATCTAAAGCACATCAAAGTGCTTTAGATCGAAACTTTTGTGGACTGCACGATGGAGATTAGAGCACCTTTGCTCAATGACACCTTCACTTAAAGTTCAAGATGGATTTACTGGGTTTATCAAGACACCCTCTCCCCTTTTTCTTTACTGCACTCCTTCTCTTTAAAGTTTAGCATGTGCCTACTTTAATCAGCCCAAACTAGGGGATGTAGCCATGTAGAAAGGAGACATTAATACTCTTTTCAACAGCTGTCATTTGCAATAATTAGCCTCGCGGCTGCTAAGTGACTATAACAGCTTTACAATATGGATGCAGCCTGCTACGCCAGTCAAAGCATGATGTATTACTGTACATTAAACTTGTTTTTATTCTCCTCCACACTCCATAAATGATTAGAGGAAGGAAAGAGTGAGGAAGAAGGAGGGAGGCGGATGAAGGAAGAAAAAGGGGCAGAAAATGGCAGATGGGAGGAGAAAGGGAGTGAAACTCTTAAATGGGAGAAAGAAATGGGAAAATGATGCATGCATGAATCCCATGTGCTTAGATGTGCCATACAAAATGAAAGCTTTTTATTACAGCTCTATAATGCCGGCCTTATTAATGGATTCTTGAACACAATACATTATAGGAGTAGAATAATAAAAAGTGCAGCTACAATTGCAAATAAGCACAGAATTACAGTGTTACATTTCCAGAGACAGAAATATGATCAGAGCATCACTATGGTGATACATACTGTCATCTGCAGTGCACTAAACATATTTTATGTTTCATTTAACTTAATAAATAATGAAAGACCGAGCGCCAGCGTTTCCCCCTTCACACATTTTTTTTTGTACTCTTCTCACAAGGCTTCTTCTTCTTTCAGCTACTCCTTTTAGAGGTCGCCACAGCCAATCATCTGCCTTCTTGTCCCACCTTGTCCCTAGTAATCCAATCTTCAATTCTGCCCCCTCCAGGTCAGCCTCCTGTATTTTTCTTAGCACCATGGTAGCAAACCACGCAACATTGCAACATAGCTGGTCACTACCATCATATGGAACCAAAGAGAATTAATCAGCTGACTTGAATGAACAGAAACGGACTCCATATGAAAAGTGCAATTTCATCTGCTGGGTAAAGTCTAACGATTGTGGCTGAAAGTTTGGAAAAACAAAATACAAGTTTTCCAAAAAAGTTAGTGCATATTGTATAAATGTCAGCCATTATGTGGATGCTAATGACACAGCATGAAGCACAGTCACACAATGATCAATTATGCACCATAAAAGGCCGTGCTCTAAACCACAAATCCACTCCCACACGAGTGGATTTCTGACACAATGACATAGGAAAAGACATACAGAAGCTTCGCTTAGGCACATTTTCTAATCTACACCTGTTCTTCACACACACATAATAATATTAAGAGACTTATAATCACACTTGCTCAGACTTAAATGTCACAGATTGAATGATCAGTTTTCTAATTAAAAACTAAATTTGAGTTTCAAGTGGCATTATCTCCTAAAATTACACATTCAGCATGTGATGATTAATATTCAGCGCAATTTCAAGAGAGCTGTCATTTAAAAGGCCAGACTATTCAGGCATGGTTGTGTGTGTGTTTAATTAAGGTAGGTGGAGTCCATCTGTCATGCTCCTCCAACTCCTGTCTTTTATAAGCACCACCTTTGCTTTATCTTTTATTTTCTCCGTTTTTTCTCTCTCCACACGCTCTTTTTATTCTCTCTGCTTTCTTTCTTTTTAACCTCTCTCCCAGGAGGAAGTCTGATCTTTAAGAGGAGAGTGTAAAAAAGGTAGAGACCATGAAAATTTCATTACTTATATGTGTCATGTATGTGTGCATTCTTGCCTTTTTTAAGTGCTGATGTGTGTCTGCTTATGGTGCAGATAAATAATTACTGCTCTCAGAGGACTGCAAGTGTGCCAAGCATCCGTGAGGGAGAGAGAGTAAGATGGAGACGCACTCTGACAGCGGCAAAGCTCAGCTAGCAAACACTGCAACAAACTGTCAGCTAGAAGGAGAGATGGGGAAGAGCGCAACGATGGACAGCAGACATGTGGATGCTGAAAAATGATTTTTTTTTTCTGCATGTGTGGTTTATTGTGCTGTCTGTGTGTAAAGGCAATGTTCTCCATCAGTTCCTGGGGGAATCCTTTTTTTCCCCAACTGCCAAATGTTCACCACCCATTTACTAATTTGGTCTGTTTTCTGTGTTGCGCTGGGCAGGTAGTGTACAGTGAGTTCATCAGAGAATTTCTGTTAAAAACAACTGCCATCTGCAGCTTTAAACGAGGCTGATTAGGGCTGGTGAGACTGAAGCAAAACATAAAAATATATTTAAAACATATTTAATTATCTGTTATACAGATAATATTGCAACACAAAAATCACCAATCACCAAACACTGGCCAACACTCAGCAATGACCTCAACAATAAACATTTGAATTTATGACATTGTCAATAAAAAAAATGTGTGAAGTGCTCTGTGAACTTTATTTTTATTGCTAATTACACCACATTTTCATAAGCACCAGTATCTTCTACTGTTTCTTTTTAACTTTAAAAAAAAAACTTTGACCTTTAATTCTCTCCACCATCTGCTATTTTGTGACGCTGAATTACAAAGCTCAATAGAGGCTGTCAGGTGTGTCTGCTTGCCACTCCATTTAAAGACAGTATGCAAAATGGCATATGCTGCTTGTCCAAAATAACACAACGCAACCTAACACACTAACTGTGAGTTGTCTAAATGATCAACATGTAGACACTGACCTGATCTAAGGTCTGCAATACCATGTGGGGCATTTGATTTAGCTGTATACACAAAACTCTGACCTGACAGCGTACAAGCCCTTGTCCCAGTTAACAAAGAATATTGCTCACACTACATAAAATCCCAAATCCCCTTGCCCCATATTTCATCAAGTTAAAAAAAAAAAGTCAGCATCATACCACTACCAAGGCCACTGTTCCATTTAGCTAAATAAAAAAAGATGAAAGACCTTGGCCTATTTTTTTAATGTTTAACACTGCCACAAAGAGTAGCTATTACTTTCATTCCCAAAGTCCTCCGGCTTATTTCAGGAGGTCCTTCATATAACTTCACTATGATGCTTGAAATTTAAAATATCATTTAAAAAAGTAATGTAATCTCAGAGGCCTTGGTTCTCCATATACATACATTAATAAATGCTGACAGGAAACAAAAACCTCGTATTGAGAGCACTCACTGCTACTGAAGATGTATAGAGCTTGCACTTGCAGGTGTCTGCCGCCAGGGGGAGCTCTAGGTTTACTGCTGAGCAATATTGTGCAGCTGTGTTGTCTTGGTGACAGTCGACTGCACCATAGAGGAAGTAGAATAGTCGGCTGCCCAAAACACAAGTCACTGCAGTAACAGAGAGCTCAGATGTGACCGAAACATTACGGTGATATTTGGAGGTAATTTGCGAATCCTGTGACAGCTCATGAATCAAATAGATCTATTGTTTGTGTCGTGAATTTTGTAGACTGTACAGCTATTCTCAAGGTGTGGTAAACCCCCTAATTTTAGAATAGTTTGTTTTCCTCCTTTCTTTTTTCTTCCACAGATGCTGTCATAAAATAGGGATATTTTCTGGTTTGTTGATGTAAATACACTAAAACAAAAGAAAGAAAGAGACAAAAACACACCATGGGACAGCTGTTCTCAACAGAAGAAGAAATTTCTCAAGTGAAGGATGCTATTGGTTCTCTCCTCTACGATGCCATGCTGGAAGGTGGTGCAGTACCTGACCTGGGAGTCGTCCACCCGCTCCTTCTAGCCAGTCATGATGACAGCTCTGTCTCCCAGGACCGCCTCCAGGAACAACTGCAGCAGGTTAAATAGCTTTAAAAGAAAGTGCGACAGTAAGCTTTGGAAAGTTGTGATGCTGTTCATAGAAGCAAAAAACTGAGATAGCACGGAGAGAGAGAAAATAAAACACAGTGTTGTGTGTTAAGTGTGAAAGTGCTCACTGATCACCTTTAAAGCCACTCAGTCATAAGGCCCAGATGAATATTAGCAAGAGGAGCAGGACGATGCTGTTGCCTTGATACCTGCGATTAAAATGACACTTAAAACGAGTCCTACTGGGACTGTAAAGAATTTACAAATGAATAAAATAGCCTACACAGACCAATATCATGATGAGAAGGTGCTGTTCACAGCTGTTAATTTTATTGACGCAGATAATATAAAACAGTGTGCTGGATTTCTGTTACCACTCAGCAGGCTATAAAAGTTTATGTTCTTTTCACCCAGTTGCAGAACGACATTGGGAACAAAGCGCCCACCTACCTGAGGGACCTGATTAGTCGATTGTCAACTTTCTCAGATGAGCCACGCTTGGCGGGCTTGGTGGGATTAGTGGTTTCTATGGTTATGGATATGGCATATACGTCAGCAAAACAGTCGGGTGTTAAAGGGAAGTCAGCAGGATCATCGTCATGCCAGGTAAAGCCTTAAAGGAACTAGTGAAGGAGGTATAATAGAAAATAAAAAGCAAAACAATACAAACAATATATGATGATATCCTTTTTCTGTGTATTCCCACTGTGTTTATCAGTATTATTCATACCTTGGCTCTTGGAGCAGTTTCTGAACTGAAGTTATGTTGGTTTGCACGTATCCCATTACTCTGTAAAACGGACCCATGCAACAGTTTTTGCATACTTAAACTGACCTTTCTTGACCAAGAATAAATGCATCATTAAGGTACTGGATGTTCATAGCTATATATTACAAAAAATATTGTGACAATTCACCATGTAACTAAATCCAAATGTAGAATAAAGACTGTTAATCTACTGGGAATGTTTAATGTATTAACCGTTACCTGTTCAGCTGGGTTTCTTAGTTTGGTTTATAACAGTACATTTCAGCCAGCTGTGTGCATGCTCCTACAAATACTGTATGTTAAGGGTGATAAGAATAACTTTAAAAAGCTGCAGGATGTCATGAAAAGACATTGGAATTTTTTGGATAACTGTCAACCCCAAATGAATTGCTTCTAAAATACTGAGGTATACATCTTTGAATTTCTTCCTGCAGCAGAGAGTCTGGGAGCTTCAGGAGGTGATGGAGGAATACCTGAAGCGCTGTAGGATCAGCTTGAATGATAAAAGCAGGCTGATCCAGGATGCTGTCAGACTTGAGGCCCAGCTCAGCCTCACCCTCACCCAGCTGAAGACGTGTCTGCTAGGGGGAGATTGTGACTCCAGGTGAGAGAATACAGTAGAGCAGAGGATGATATTATAGAGTAAAAAAATACTGGACAGGTTAAATAACTAACTACATAGAATAGACTAAAACAAAGAAATACACTACAAAGAACTATCCAGTCAAATGAAGTAGGACTCACAATTAGTGTTTTTGTGGTTCCTTCAGGTCTTTGAGACACTGGGCCAGCGGAGCATCCTTTCACACCCAAATGTTGGTTCACCTGGCTCGCCTTGAGGGCAAGGCTGAGCCCCTGTCTGCAAGGGCAGCACTGCAACAATACAAAGAAGATCTCACACAGATCCTGCCTGCTTACAGGTAAAACACTAAATGCTCCAATCAGACAGGGAGGAGAATTTACTGCTTTAACAACAACAACTTTCCAGCCAATACTGCTGTATGTGATGATTTTGTGTCCTTTTTAGATGCTCCAAAACATCACTTTTGGGCACAGCATAGTTCAGAAATTGCATCTGATGACTGTCTCGACTAAACATCTCGACTAGGCTGAAAGCATTTTCAGAAATTTCTCTTCTTTTCCTCCTTGCTGTGAAACAATCACTTCAACACTTGCATATTTGGAATGATGATTAAAAAAGGAAAACAACGACAACATCAATTTACACGAGTCATTGACACTATGGCCGAATAGGTGGGCAAGTTCTGTGTACAGGCCTGTCACAAAGTATTTGAGGCATTGTTACACAGCAAACACACCACACTTCAGTGGTAGCAGAACCCTAATAAGCACCCTGACAGTGGATACTAGAGCCGCTGAGTGCCTGCTTATCTGCTATGAGACACCCTCTCTAGCTTGCTCTAAATATGACAGCAGAAACACAAAAACGCTAATCAAGCTGTCAGAAAATGTAGCTCTAAACTTTCTGCTTACATTTAGACTTTCTGCTTACAGTAGAAAAAAATCTGAAACCAGAGAGGCAATGCTTGAAACCCTTACATAAGATAAGTGAAAAGGGGTAAACTACGAAAGCCAAATTGTAACATCCTCGCAATGCTGTGGAAATAAACTGATGTTTGTATAAGTTAATGATTAAGATTTTATAAAGTATATGTTATGAAACAACTTTGGAGCAATGGTGTTCACTCAGAGATAAATGCTTCACTTGATTGACATTTTCTGTCCTTTCTTCTTCCATCCCAATTCTTCCTGCAAACCCATCACTCTCCACTTTCCTCATTCCAGGCGTTATAAGTCTAAAACAGTGTGTGTTGTAAAATGTCGAGGGAGTCTTCCTGCAGCATCTGACCCCTGCAGTGAGGTGCCAGAGGAAGGCACCATGACTGGACTCACTGTGACCGACAGAGAGACAGGAAAGAGTGTGACCATCCCTCTGTCCACTATAGAGACTGAGACAGGTAGATTTTGCCTAAGTAAGTAGTGAAATTACTTTTGTCAGTCTCAGTGGATTTGCATTAACTGAATTGTCTTAAATTAACAGGGAAAAGAAGGAGAGTCTCTGGGCTTGATACATCCTCTACAACAGTGCCCTCCTCAATTAACCTGGATATGATCACCTCGGATCAGTACACTCAGGCATACTTGGATCACCTGTTCTCTACTAAGGGTCCTGTGGCAGAGCTGGAAAACTACTTTAACAAGGCTAGTGAGAGACTGAGAGTGCTAACAACTGAACTGGGATGTAAAAGCAAGGCAGGGGTGGCTAATGGAATCAAAAAAAGTGAAGGAGTGCATCTTAAAGCCCAGGCTGAAGGAACAGATGAAGTACAAATAGTGGAAAAAGTGATGATGGAAAGGAGAGGAAGACAGGGAGAGGAAAGTTTGAAACTCAGTATTGTAGAATCACAGCCAGAGCAAAGCCTTAATTCCAGTCAGCACAGTGCTACAAATCCATGAAAGTACAACAGCCATATGACTTTTAGAAGTATACATGCTTCTGTTCCTAAACTTGCCTTTCTGAGTACTTTAATGCTCTCATGCCAACAAGCGAGACTACATTAAGTGCACTACAAAAACAACTGACCACTGAACACAGCTCAACCTCAATGCTCATCGTTCTGTTTCTGTAGTTGAAGCAGAGGAGCCATCAGGCAAATTTCAGCCAGTAGAAGGATGGTACCTAGAAGTACACTTGGAAATGTACCAACACAAAGATCTGAATTGAGATCCTTGAGAAGATTTCAGTCCAATAATGTTGATAATCAAAACTCTGCGATCATGGCATCATAAAATAACCCATTATGTATTTTTCTTAAGTTATTTTAATTTATTTAGATAGCTAAAAAAATAGTTCAGCAGCCTTGACTGAATATGAGCTTTGAATTTTTTTGTTTGTTGTTGAATTGGATTTTCTTTGTGTTGATACCCTCTTTAATGGGTCACCTTTTGTCTGTGAACAATAATAAATAATTGATTGCAAAAAGTTTTGCTTGATTTCTTTTTGATACTTTTTTTTACACTCATACTTTATTTCATTTGGTAACCTATTAAGGTACATTCCCAGTAGGACAGTTACACTATACAAAGGAAAAAACACCCCATGATTACTACATTGTCAAAGTTTTAATTTCAGAATTGAATACACCAAAAGGGCACTAACTGTTATCCATAACAAATTTCTGAGAAAAGTACAGGAAGAATTCTACAAGCAAGTATTTATTTTAGCCGATCTGAAATCCAGATGAGATAGAAAACACCAACAAAACCAAAAATCAAAAGAAGAAACACACAGGAATGGGAGCAGGGATCTAAAATGATACAAACGATATCTGGACCAGAACTGAAATACTAACATAAAACTTAATCTCAGCATAGAACAACTGAAAAATGAAGCAAGAGACAGGATAGCAGAAAAGACATTTAATTCTGGAAAAGAGGTTAAAAAAAAATCAAGAGCACAAGAACTAATACTCCAGATCGCTACCATAGTAACTGGATAAAAACAGGAATCAAAACCTCAAACTAAAAATAATAATAAAAAATGAAAGAAGTGGAAAAGTGAGAATAAAACCCAGAGACCAAAACAATGGACCAAACACTATCATTAAAAGTACTACTAACAGACATTAAAATGGAAATGATAAAAATGTTAACAAGGTAAGACATTAAAATCCCCAAATTTTAAAAAAAGTATAACCATGTTGCAGAGGTTAGCAATGTTCCCTCACAACAGGTGCTGGTTTTGAATCCACTGGCTGGCTGGGGCTCTTCTGTTTATTCTCATAGACCAAACAGACATTCATGGACTTGGGTTAATTAGTTTGTTTGTTTGTTATTTTATTTCGATCATGTAAACAATATACAGGTATGTTTAGCAAAGAAAATAAGAGAGAAAAAAATACTATACAAAATAAAGTTAATACATTTCAGTATTTCTTCTGTTAGTGATTCAAATTTGGCCATAGATGTAGATTTGAGTGTAAATGGTTGTATGTCTCCCTTTGTTAGCTCCTGTAACTGGTGACCTGTGAAAGGTGGACCTGAACTTTTGCCCTATGACACTTGTAATAGGCTCCACCTCCCCTGAATTGGACACACGGAAAAAAATGTATCATTTTTAAATCTGAATTTCAAATATGGCATCTAATCAGCAAAAAGAGAAGCAACTTTAGGTTGCATCTTGTATAGTTTTCTAGTTTTCTTGCAATCAGGTATAAAAGTGACATTTCACACACGTCCTATGGTGGAAAGGTCACAGTGCATTGACAGTATGTGGTGTAAATGTGCCCCCTTTAGCATGTTGACAACACCTTTGTCTTATGTCTTCAACATTGGCACAGTGTGAATTGTGATGGCTTACAATGTAAATGTACAGTATCCAACTCTGGCCTGGATAAGAAATGAATAGAAATGATTTATGAATTAACAACATTATAGCCAAGGAAACATATATTTCTGTGGTACAGTTAGCATAAATTCTGCTTTGTAATAAAATATATATCATATATATATATATGTTCATGTATTTTCCATTGATTAATTAAAGTGTTTCAGCCAATCTTTTCAAAAGACTGGCATTTTCTTTTCTTTTTTCTTTTGTACTTTGGACCTTTGGCTTGCAGAAAAGTGTGCTGAAATTACATGGCTTTCTTTCTTTTAAGTCTGTCTCGAAAGGTCAGAAGCATAATGACCAGTCCACCACCTGCACAAGACAGTTTTGTCTGTGTATGTGACAGGAAGTCCATGCGCTAAAAGGGGACATTCACAGGAGAGATGGCACTCTCCCTCAAGTGTGTCTCACTTAGAAAGATTGAAAAGATGCTTTCTGTCTCCGTACTGTGGCGTGCGCGATGCAGTAGGTGGGCGAACAGACTGCAGGAAGGAGCCCTTATCTGGTGTATAGCTGCAGCACTGCGTGAATGTCAAGACAGGAGGGAGAGTGTAAGGATTTCTATGTGTGGGTGTGTTGGCGTGAGTGTGTGAGCATGCATCTCTGTATAACTGAATTGAAGGAAAATGTATCCGGGCAAAATAACGGGTGCTGGACTTAAAAATGTGAGAGTGATTATAGTTGTGTGTTTACATAAAACGTGTGAGCTGCATAGATAATAAGAGATGATAGTGATGACAGATTGTAGCACAAGTGTTTAATGGGTTTGTGTGTGTCTGAGCTTTAGGTTCTGCTAACTGTAGATGAGTCACACTTCGCAGTTCCACTTACTTGAATCTTCTCTGCTAATGCTGTCTTATTAGTTTTAGTTCTCTCGCTGTTTTATTCTCCTCTACTCTTCTTCCCCCCTTTTTTCAGTGGCTATCAAATTAGTGTGACTTTATTATTCAAATTAATGCAAATCTGACTGGCTTTGTAAGCACAAATGGGTATTCATACACACTATAGAGTATTAGCACATCTAAAAGTGAAATTATTCACATAGCATCTTTGTTCAACTTTAATTTTTCTCATGCACTGTTTATTGTTTACACTGTGTTTTTATACTCTGTTTTTCTTTGTTTAAGTCCTTCCATACTTTCTAACTCTGCTCTTAACTGTCCATTTTTAAAAAAAATCAATTTTCCTGACTCTGTCAATCTCCGTTTTTATTCTTGAGGCGCACTGTCTTTTCCAGCTGTTCATCTCTGTTCAGGCCCATTTATTGGCAAGGTAAAATGCAGCTATTATAACCAGGTATTCATAAAAACATCAGAAAATAGGGCATATCTCAGGGGACGAGGGTGTCGTTGATTCATCGATTCAGAAAAGAAACAGAATGGCTACAAAACAAGCATTATTACCATCATCGTCATCATCAAGAGCTAGCTATTTTTCTAGGAACAACAATCTGGTAATTGCATACAATCTAAACTCGACCTATTGTTGTTTTTCAGGATAATAATGTAACCAGTTCTCATTTCAAGCTTTAAATATTGCTCTTTTGTAAACGTCTCTCAATGAACTGACCTTTATCATTTGTTACACTTTTCAGATCTCATCTTTACTGTCTGTTAGAAGGAGTAGTCCTGTTGTTTTTGACGAACGAAGACTTCAAGCGCATGCTCAGGGAGCTGATTGTGAAGTGGCTGGGATGAGAATTAGCACATCAAAGTCTGAAGCTGTGGTTCTCAATCTTAAAAGAGTTTACTGCCTACACCAGGCTAGAGATCAGTCTCTGCCTGAAGTGAAGAGGTTCAAGTACCTTCAGGTTTTGCCTTCAGGTGGGAAGAATGGAGCAGAAGACGGGCTGGTCTGGTGTGCGGTGAGAAGTGAAGCTGTCTATTTACTGGTCAATTTGTGTTCTACATTCATGTATGTGCCACAAGATGTAGTAGTGATTAAAAGAAAAAGATCAGAGATTCAAGCAGTGGAAATGAGCGTTCTCTGAAGGAATCTTGGGCTCACTCTTTGAGATAAAGTAAAGAGGTCAGTCAGGGTAAAACTGGTGCTCCTCTACAAGAGAAGAAGCTAATTGAGGTTGTTCAGGCTTATTTGGTACATTTCAGAGCAAGAAGAGATCCTGGAACAGATGCACACAGGCTAAGCTGGAGATATTACATCACATAGATCTTGGTATTCACAGGAAAAAGAGAGGGCCGAGCAATTTTGCATACACAAGTGTTATATTTTCCAATTCAGTAATTATAGGCAGGAAATTGTACATTTCATTACATGCCCGCCGGTGTCCTCCAACTGAACTTGGAAAGAGTGTAATAATTCACGTGCTTGGCCAGTAATGATGCACTTGTATTATTGGATCTAGACAAATAGGGGAAAATGTGTGGATAGTGCTGTTAGGGTTGTCTTGATTATACAAAATATTATGGTCATGTTTACTGGGACTTACAGTCCTATTTTACACAGTTACCTTATCTTTGTAAAAAATAAAAATACAAAATAAAACACACACACAGACACACACAAAGGATCAGTATCAATCCTAACATTTACATTGCACACCATTCCCAGACCACCCACCCCTCCTGAACTACTCAACCCTAATAAGAATGTCTGACATTATAATCAACTAGAAAGGCTCTGAGTGGGTGAATCCAATGCCAAAACCATATTTTGCAGTTTCAGAGAACAGGAGTTTTATATTTATTTAATTGTTTCGCTTAATTTTGCTGATGAGAGACTGAACCTGTTCACCTCGAGAGTGGTATTCATGCATACTTCCAGCAGATATAGCGTAATTACACACATTTATACTAATGTATCGATATCTATAGACCTACAACATGTACATAATAAACAGCTCTGAATCTTATCTTGCTCGCTATGTTGTTGCCTTTGTCTTTTGCCTCTCTTTTTCTCTGTATTTATTATTGTGCTATCTACTGTACAATATAAAGCGCCTTGAGGCGACTTTTGTTGTGATTTGGCGCTATATAAATAAAATTGAATTGAATTGAATTGAATTCTACCTATCTAAACTTGGTGGAATCTATATGGAAAAACATAGGCGCCTCCATTCTCTGTTAAAGTAAGTTAACTCCACTTTGCAGGCTCCGATTATGTGGGAGTAAATACAGGTGTATTTGAGAGCACCTATGTCTGGACTTCCATGTGTGTCTGTGTAAGTGAGACTATGTTGCTTTTCCCGTCTCCCCTCTCCAGTCCTGAGTAGAGGTGTGTGTTAGCGTGTGTCCGTGCTTGTACGCTACATTTGGTTGTTGTGAAAGCGTTGCCCAGGCAACAGATAATCGCCACAGTAACTCGACATCATCACATCGCCCACAGCCTCTTAGCAGAGAACAGTCACTGACACAGGGTAACCTGCTGTCGAGTGTGCACGTTTGTGTGTCTAAGTGTACTCTGTGTGTATTTGTGTCAGTGGATGTGTTAGATCATGCTTTGTATGTGCGTGTTCATGTGTGGGTGTCTGCAAATCAAAGAAAAGAGGACTTGGTGATCAACTTCTGCCAAGCCAAAGGGTGAAAGACGAGCAAGATGGCCAAGAAAAAGAGAGCTAGAAGGTAGAAAGGAATGGAAGGAGAAATCGAGGAGAGAGGATCAAAGAATCAAAGACGTGGTTCAAGGTGGTGTAACAAACTGAGGGAAGGAATATGCAGTTAGGGCCGTCATTTCTTGAGCAGAGACACAATTTGTGTAACTTTGCTTCTACAAATTACCACAGTGGATTTTAATTCATACATTCAACATGTAATTTATGTGGAGGCTTTCAGCTTTAATTCAAGGGGTTACACAAACATCTGTTGAGGAGTTAGAGTCAGGAGTAAGCCAAAATATGCTTTCAGTTATTAAATACAAAACTGAAGGCAGAAAAAACAAACAGCAACTGAAGGTGGCAAAGTAGAGCATCACAACGGAGAAAACATATCATTTGGTCAAGGGGATTAGCACAGGTGGACTCAAATGTGGGTCCTTTAGAATAAAAGTTCAATAGTTTATCTACAAGCAGGAAATATGCAACAATATCTTGACGTAAAATGCTCTTAATTTTGCACAGGCTCAGATCCGCAAAATAGCAACCCAACAAACAGAACAGCTCTCACAAGACACAAGACAAACATAGCAGGATTTCCTGCACAGATGGACATTAAAGGTGATGATTGACGATCAGGCACTGGATGAAGGGCTTCTCTCCATTTAAGTAGAGGCAGTGGAATCAGATAATGAATCACAGGTGTGTTCATTAACACTAGGTGTGCTGGGACGAAGAGCAGAAATCCCAAAAGGATCCTGCCCCTGGAAACAGAGGCATGGTTAACATAGTCATAAACAATAAAGGGGGATAAAGCGGAGAGAGATTTTCAGAAATTTTCAGAAAAGAGACAAAGGCCCCTTTTCCATTAGTACCTACTCGGAGCGACTCGCCACGACTTGACTTGATCTGTTGACTCAGATCAACATTTCCATTACAAGTTAGCACCTCCGAATGTGTGTGGTTGTTGTCATAGCATTAATTATGTCACGTCCTGTGACGTAATCACTATGCAACACAAACACTACAACAAAGATGGAGGTCAAGGTGAAGATATACCTGCTGCCCAGTTTGTGGCTTTTCTTCACTCCCAGGGAACACTGCGTTGTTTTTTTGTAGCCATTTCCCTCGCTGCTGAGTTTCAAAATAGGCAGTTTTGATTTTCGTAAATGATATCCTCTCATGACTTATCAAGTGACGCTACTGACCAGCCAATTGTTGGCATGCAGTCTGACCACGTCACATTTTAGTACCTGCTTGGATCACTTGGAACCTTTGCTGAAAAAAGTACCTGGTACCAGGTACTATGACCTAATGGAAAACCCTGAAAAACGTGTCAAACTGTGCCAAGTTGATCTGAGTAGATACTAATGGAAAGGGACTAAAGCATGCCTCACCCTAGCAGTAAACATTTTTATTGTGTATTTTATTGTATAAAAACAGAATGTTAACATGATTGGTCGGAAAGTTGGGGGAGCAGCTCATGTCCGGCTCACGTTTCATCTTCTACATCTTTTGGACGTCTCCCTGTAATAGGTGATGTCTCTTCCCAATTCACCATGGCAACAATCCTTTGTGTGTGTGTGTGTGTGTGTGTGTGTGTGTGGTGGTGGTGGTGGGTGGGGGGCTCTCGCTAGCATCGTGATTTATAGCGTTGTTTTCTGGTTAGTAGAGTGAGCCTGAAGTTTCTGTACCTTATCGTGCCGTCACTAGTGCAGGAAGACCATCCCCCCAATTCCTCAGAGAAGGGGGCTTCGCCCTGTTTGTGTCTGTTAGTAAAACGATTCTACAGTACAAAAGTGGATGCAGTAAAGGATAAAACATAAATGTAACAGTATCTATTCTTGCTTAAAAAGTACTTCTCTATGAATCAACAATTTCTTTTTGCGCATATTTTCACACTTCAACTGAATATATAAATTGCATTTATATAGCGCTTTTCTAGGCACCCAAAGCGCTTTACAATTCCACTATTCATTCGCTCTTACATTCACACACTGGTGGAGGCAAGCTACAGTTGTAGCCACAGTTGCCCTGGGGCAGGCTGACAGAAGCGAGGCTGTCATATCGCACCATCGGGCCCTCTGGCCAACACCAGTAGGCGGTAGGGTAAAGTGTCTTGTGTCCAAGGACACAACGACCAGGACAGAGAGAGCAGAGGGATTGAACCGGCAACCTTCCGGTTACAGATGAGCTTCCCAATCCCCTGAGCCACGGTCGCCCTTTGAATACAGACATGTATTAACCAAAAGCCACAGAGTAGCATACAGCTGTAGAGTTTGGTGACTCTTTTACACGACATAGTTATTTTATCCATCTTCATTAGAAAAAAATATTGATTAGTGCATTTTCAAGAGTTGAATAAGACTTAAGTTTAAAAGCAGCACTCTAGTGGTTGTGCATGTTTTAGCCCATTAATTCTAAATTGAATACACTTTACATTATTGCAGAGCCATATAGGCTCCCAGATTGATTTCCTACCTTCAAGGCAGCCATCGGATTCAATTCATTTCATGAGGGGAAAATTAACTTTCACTGAGTTGGAACTTGCTTGACACAGATAATGAATCTCAGTGAACAATTTATTCATTAAAGGTCCATTATGGTCAGCTGTGACTGTTGGTGTGGTCACTGATGTTTCGAATTCTCTGAGATTTTACAATTGGTTCCTCACGGTGCCAAAGCCACAGTAATCTCCTAAAATCTGAGCGATGATGTTGTGAAACCACGTTATGCTGTCAAGGGTGATTTTATTACAAATAAAAAAGGCCATCCAAAAATAAAGTAAATCCAACAGAGACCTAGTGGAAACTATACGAGTGGCTAAATCCTCCGTTTTGGTGCAATCTCTGGAAAAAAGAAAACACAGTCAAGCTCAGCAACATAAAAAGAGCTGAAAGACAACAGAGGTGGAGGATTGCAGGATCAAAGCAATCCCCTTTTACAACATCCAGCCAAATGAAGAACACTCCACAGGAAGTAGAGATATCATTATCCGAGTGAACCATGAATAGTAGGCGGAGACATTTGAAGCAGAAGTCTGAAGAAGCTAGACTTAGTATGGACCAGAATAATGAGTAAACAAAAACGTGTTCAGAGGCCTTGGTACGGCTCATGATTGAGGTAAATGGCATCACCTGTAAAACACAGTGAAAACAATGTGTGTGTTTATTTATAATGTTAAAGAAGAGAGAACCAGCTGGATGAAATCTGGAGTGTGCATGTTACAGTCCCATGAGAAGGACTTGGTGAGAGAGCGCAATGACAGGTTAACAGAGTTTTAATAAAGGAATTCAACAAGTTTCAGCAACAAGAAATGAATGCGGAGACTCCTTCAATGGTCAGAACATGGACTTTAGGTGGGTGTACCAGAGAGAGAGAGAAGATTTGGGGTTAAATAGTGCCAGTGTGAAGTGAAAACATGTGTGGCCTGGGCCCTTCAGTGGCCACTCCAGGATCAAGGTCAGAGTTCACACACACAGACGTGAAGGAGGGAAAGATAGATTGATTAGTTGGAGAAAAAACGGAGACACTGCCTTAAAGGCATCAGAAAGAATGAAGTTCAAATTGCACTGAAAAGGTTTTAAAAAAAATTCTCACCATTTTCTTTCACTCTTTCTTCCTGTTTGCTCTCTCTCTCCTCTGTCTCGATTTGTTTGTGCGTGAGTTAACCACGGCCTTGTGTTTCAGAGGCAGTACTCATTTTGAGTTCCTGCCCTTTGGCTTCACACAGCTGGAAGTAGTGAGCCCACTTGTTCCTGATCAGCTCATCTGCTGCAACTACATAAAGTGGTGGTTTGGCTTGAGGCATTGCTGGATTGTTGAACTAAGCATTTAGACTTCCTTGCACGTTGTGTTGGTCTGCTTTTGCATATATGTATCACATATTCTTCTGCACAGATTTTTTTTGGAAACCAGAGAGCTGGAATTTGTGTTTGGTGAGAGAAATTCTGAGGAGAGAAGAAACTAGATTTGCCTGTTTATCTAGGCTTCTCTAATGGAGACCCTTTGCTTGAAATGTTGCTATCCTTGTGTTCTTGTAAATAAGCTTGTTTGACTTCTAGTTTGGAGTCTGGCATTTGAGTCCAATCCGCCTGAGTGGTTTTATGAGTCTGGACTCTTGGCCTATGGCCTATATTAATTAATTGTAGCATGAATAGGTTTTTGTTTGTTTGTTTGTTTTTTAAACAGCTAAAATAACAAAAGAAACACTTTACAAAAATATCTTTTTTTCTCTAGCCCTTCATTGTTTCAAAAAAAGCCAGTGAAAATGAATACGATCAACACAGTTTATTATAATAATTAGTTATTTACTTATTGGAAATAACTAATAACTATTTAGACTAAAAAAACCCCTCATAACTGTATAAACATGTAAGCTAGAAAAGGTCTAGTCACATACACGTCCATGCAATAAATACTGAAGTAACAGTGGAATATTTAAGGAACACATGCAAGAACAAAGACATTGCCACTGTAAAGAAAAGTGCATGTATACACACACACACACATGCACGCACACACACACACAAATCTGGTTGAAAAGTTCATGCTCTGGTATTTCCCTGACATTTAATTTCAATCTGTTCCACGTGTGTGAAACACCTGCGACAATACGGTAAGGTGCTCACACACATACACACGTGGGCTTAATGCGACTACTTTAAGCCTTTCAATCAAGCCATTATTTGCAGAGGTAAGTGGGCAAAATTTGCAGTGTTGGAGCCTAGTGATGGCGTGGAAGGCATCTACTAATTATTCTATGTGTGTGTGTGTGTGTGTGCACGCAAGCAAGTGTTCATGTGTGATGAGTCTACACAGACCTTACGTGATGTCGCCCCCCCCCCCTTCTTCTTTTCCCACAGGCCTGACATTTCTACGACACAAATACCAGTTGATCTCCTGTATGCGGGGCAACACGGTTGGAGAGTGTAAGGGAAACTATTTAAAGGGAAAAGATCAACACAGAGATATGTCAAGAGAAAAATTAAGTCGGAAATTTGCCAATGGCTTTTCTAAAATTAAAACTTTCAACGACTGCTTTAAAATTTCATTATTTAAAAAAAATAGCTTGAGATTAGTTTAATATAGAAACAAACCACTATGTCAGAAGTCCTTGATGTTGAATTCTGGACCACCTGTAGATTTGCTGAGAGAGAGACATGGATGTGTTAGGTACAATAGCCAATGTGTATTTTTATTAAAAAAACCCTCATAACATGTAAGTTTAAAAAAAAAAAAGTATATATCCTTTAATCTCGGGCAATTAACAATTGCACTGGCAGAGTGCAATAACATTTGTCCATCTGTATTAGGAAGTTTCATTTATGCTCTGCCTGCTAGCATCTTGCACACTGTTATGCGCTGGTTTGTCTCAGGGGCATCTTTGCACAGCCTGCACCTGAAGTCTTGTCTGGTATATACATAATTTTACTTCACAAAAACAACATTTTAATTTTGCATGTGCAATTCAGACGCACATGATCCTGGAAGGATCCATGTCAGTGTTTTAGGTTTCCCTTTCCTTTTATTAAGTAAAATTTGATTTTCTATAAAATTATATATTCATACATTTTGATGAAAAATCTCCACTTGCCATTTCTTGGCAAGGAATTACATAGCTTCACAAATTCAGCCCCATGTCACATGTTGAGGAAAAGGTGGTCTGATAAGATTAATTTCTTAATCTTCAAACAACAGCAACAAAAATGTCAGCATCTTGTCCTTGTATTGAATAATTTTTGCTAAATGTTCAAATATATTTACAATTCCACATTTCTATTTGCCCACCAATAAAATATACCATAAGAATACATTTAAATTACATTGTGAACAAGTCTCTGCTGGCTGTTTGACAGTACATTTCTATTAGGAAATCTGCACACAAGCCTAACTGCTATTGTTATTCCAGTGCTGACTAAGCTGTCATCCTCTGAGACAGAAGCAAATGTAAGAGAATAAATAAGTATATGAAGGGAATGAGTGTATGTGGAGATAAAATGACTGTCTAGACATTCAAAAATAAATTGACATATTGAAATATAAAGTGTCTCTATAGGCCAGGCACTTCTTCACTTACAGCCCTCTTGAGAAAATGTTGTACAAGAGTGGCATGATCCCGGGAAAACATTTAGACAAAGATACTTACAAAAATAAACTCATATAAAAAGGCACTTTCCATCAGCACCTTTATATTAAGAAGGACTTAACACAAAGGGGACCTCACTGAATACACGGTAAGGATAAAACTGATGTCAAGTATCTTCTGTAACTTTAGATAGAACAACATATTCTCAGAATATCCAATCTTTAACTGAAGCAGGGCAGAGGTGTTTCAACTTAAAGCAAGGGCACCAAACACAAGTTACCAGTTAGACTGTTGAAACCTTATAATAGAATGTATTTTAAGATACTCTGAAATTAATCATTAGAGAAAAGAAAGACAATTAAATCTCACCATCGTCTGTTTTAAAGCCTCCTTTTTTTGGATTTACTGAACAGTCGATTATTTTTTAACTTTTTTTTTTTTAACTTTACATGGTCTGCCCAACTGTGTTAAAGTAACTTCCAAGAAAATAAGAATCTTCTTTATTTGGATTTACATAACAAATGAGTTTTTTTTTCTTTATGTGAGCCATTTGTGTTATTTCAAAGTGATAAGGTGCATATTGTGTAAAAGTCACAAACACTCTGACTGACTCAATAACCCCAAAGTTCTAAACCTCCTCTGACATTAACATCAGCACAGAAATTGTGCACCTGGAGCTTCGTGGCATGAGCTTCCATGGCTGAGGAGCTGCTGTAGGTGTAATGTGTAAACGTCCCAGTACTGTTGTCCATATAGTCTATTTACAAACTACATGTTCAGACTAAAAAGTTATTATTTCACTGGACACACGCACATGCACACTTTCCGTTTATATCTTAGTGAGGACATCTAATTGACGTAATGCTTTCCCAGGCCGCTTACCCTAAGTGTAACCATCAAAAATGAATGCCTAATCCTAACCTTTAGCCTAAACCTAACCATATACTAACTGTAACCCTGACACTAAAACCACATTTTGAGTCTCAGAATGCCTTCAAACTTGTGGGGCCTGGAGTTTGGGCCCCAGACAGGACTGCTTATAGTAAGAGTCGAATTTTTGGTCCTCACAAATATTTATAAACGTGTACACAAACACACACACACACCAGTGAAAAATAAAGCAAAATAACAGGGCAAGATTCTAAATTATGTTTCTAATTTTGTTTCAATGTTTTTTTAGTAGATCTCTTTTGTGACAAACACCAGAATCACATGGATAAAATGGCAAGTCATACCCATTAGGGAATTATTCAAGTAGTGGTCACTATTGCAAACCCAAGCACATTAATCACTGTTCCATGGCTAACTTGCTATTTTATTAGCCCGTTAAAGTAAATACCTGCAATGTTTCAAGATGTGCACTTTTTATCTATATCTTAAAGGTAAAGTACAGCATACAACAAACTATCTTTAAAGTACTTGATTGTTTTGTAAAGCAACTTGTTCAGAACACAGGCTTTGAACGAGCACTGACTGACAGAGAGCTAAAAGAAATGATTTTTTTTTTTTAAACAGAAAATCAAGGCTTGCCCTTTTGTCTCTCACTAAGTTGTTGCATATAGTTTGACAGCCAACTTTGACTTTCTGACAGTTTTAGGTTTTATTCAGCATTCAGGATCAACCATGCACACACATACATATGCATAAATTCACATTAAGTTCCCAGCATGTTAACCTTCAAGCAGTGGGCTGCCCAGACAAGAACCTGTCTAGAAATCAAATGTGACAGGCTAATGAGATTTCAGACAGACACAGCAGAGGGCAAATAATGAACAGCCAAGGCAAACACCTTTACGTAAGTAACGGCATGAAACATGCTGCAACACAGTCTGTTTTGCTGACTCACTCACAACCTTCAAACAACAAAAATAAAAAAGAATTTACCTAGTCTCTTGTCTCTTACCTAGTCTCTTGTCTCTTACCTAGTCTCTTGCACTTTAAATAGCCACACCAGGGTTCACCTGGTCTCAGGGTGGGTCCATTGTTATGTGGGAGTGGTCTGCACCCTTGCCTTGTAGGGTGGGCCGACCCACATTAGGATATCCAGTCTGCACCTGCAGGGCTTGTGGGTGCCTGCAGGCCAACTGGGTGGGATGAGGAAGCAACCATTGCTGGGTGCAGCTTGTCTCAGACCCAGACCAGTTTGTCTTGTCCTTTTACTGTGCGTATCTGTTGTAACTGAGTGGTGTTGTGAGGCAGTGTGCAGATGAACCTCAAGTCTTTGGACCCATCTGCACACTCCTGTCTCCCTTTTTTGGGGTGGAGGTGGTGGGTGCTGCCCCAAACTCAGTGGTGTTCCGGGGTATTGTCATTGTAGGCCCTAGGCTGACTTCTTCCCACCCTGTGGCGAGGTGCGGGGAATGGGGGTGCCTACTGAGCGAGTCGTTTGCTAGCTCTCCTTCTGTGTGTAGTCCTCTACCTCCTGGTCTAACATTTCCCGGCCCTCACTCCACTCCACTCTCTCAAACAACACATCACTCACACATGTAGGTTTTGAGTAGGGTGTTGTGGATCACCATGGAGGTTGAAGGCCAGTCACGTGGCTTTGCTGGCTGTACTGCCTAGCGACACCCCGCCCCCCTTTTAAAAAAAATTACATTCTAGTCATTACTTGTTAATAAAGTTAATAATAAATAATAAAGATTCACATGAACAAGAGGAGCCTATAGAGAGTCTATATAGCTGTTCTTGCAAAAGCAAAATATGTTTGACACCACAGTGCTTCAGATCACAATTCTGTTTGCAAAAGGTGCCAGACAGGACAGGATTAAAATAAATAAAATATCAGCCACAGCTAATATAAAATACAATAAAATTAAATGTAACAAACAGGAAGAGGATTTAATTGGAATTGGAATAATCCATCATGCCTGCAGGCAGGGAATGGGCATGATCCATCATGGTGGCAGCTAAGGAAGAGGAGAAACCTAAACACAATCCATCTATCAATCAGCTCTTATAAAGGCTTTCTACTGACCATTGTGTAACTGTCTCTATATTTACATTCTGTTTATTTCTCTAAAAGCCCTGCTGTTTTTTCTTTTTACTCAGTTTCCAATCAGAACCCCCTACTTTACCTGGAAGGCGTTTTTCCTCATTTAGAGTGAGCGCTTTAGGCAAGTGTAACATGCTGACCAGCAATTTGTTTAGCTGCTTTTAGTTCAAATAAACCCAGAAGGCATTCAGAAGAAGAAAATAATCTTTTACAGCAAATGGTTACACAGATTTATGAGGGAGCTCTCAGAAAATACCAATCAAGTCATACCAATTCAAATACCAATTCAATACTATGAAAATCAATTTATCCTAGTTAGAAAACATTTTGCCGAATCTTGCATGTGACAAGACTGGGACTGAATCTGAGCTGCAGCAGCAAACAGTGTCAGCATGGGTGTATCAGCACAGTGACAGTAACAAGGTTGCACGTAATATAGTAACTGTATGTTATGTGGTAAACACAAGTTAAGGTAGTGATTTGGAAAGGCAAGTGAAATTTGTGATGTCAATATTTGCAATGACTAATTAGTGTTAAAAGGTTTGTAATATTAAGCCTGCATTCTTACTAACAGCAGTGGGAAAGCCTTTTGTTGTCTATATGAACCTTTAGATCTCTCACTCTGTGACCTCAAAACACTTCTCTGATGGGTTTATGGCCACAGAAGCTAGTTTACTGAATATAAAATGATAGCCATTTTTAAAATTATTGTACCCATTCAAAAGGACTGTTAATCAGACTTGTGATTTAGCCTTTAAGTATACAGTATCCCTTTGTTTCTCAGTCAGATCCTCACGTCCGGTTTCACATCAGTGGTAATGGCAGAAAAGCTCAGATTGAAGCTTAATAGTGGGATGTCGCTTACCAGAGGGGGATGTCATGATTCAATTGAATGAAATCTGGTTGAATTTTATTTATAAAGTGCCAAGCAACAGTCGCCTCAAGGCTTTACATTGTTGCAAAAGTCACAAGCCAACCTTCAGCTCTTTGTGCTTTGCTTCCAAGAAGCAAAAGTGAATTGGGTTGGTCAAACCTCATTAGAAATATATTCATTATATACAAATTTATTTACATTTATATTTGCAAATTATTTGTAAATTTCCTTCTTTTCCAAGCTACATATAAACCAATGAGTGGTGACTCAAGATTTTTGCACAGTACTGTATAAAAAGTCTATAACTACTATAAATTACACAGCAGGGGACATAATTTGTCAGATAATTAAAAATGCCCAGTGCAAATGGGAATTTAGAACTTTTTTTGTACTCTAAAGGATAGATGAAATGTTCTATCTGTACTGCATAAAATCAAACAAGGTAGTCTCAATTCAGATTTTTCTTGTGAATATATATTTTTTTAAATGGGAAAAAACAGCAAAGCAAATGGAAACAATACATGACACCTAATCAGCAGATGCAGCTGTCACTTCTATCACTGACACAATAACAAAAAAAGTCAGATGACAGTTAATGACAAGTCAGCCATTCAGACAAATGTCATATTAATCATCTTCGGTGGGAACATATGAAAGAAAATGGATGTTTGCGTGTACAAGAGACACACAGACGAGCTGGCTCCAGCTTCCATTAACTTATTGAATATGTAGCTAATAATAGAAATTTGCATAATAAATATGTTTGATACTAAAGCTTTTAAATACAGACAGGATGTAACACAAACACGCACGCTCACAAACACACTGTAGAAAGGCAGTGCACTCACAGGGTCTCTGAAACAGGGTATCCCAAACTTTATTTTACTGGTTTTATCAGATGTACCATGTACCATGGAGAGCAGTCACAGTTAGTGGCAACACACATACAACAACTTTCCTCCTATCATTTGGTCTTGACCAGAAATTAATTTAAAAAAGAAAAGAAAGTTAATACACGCACACACAGAGAAACAGCGGCAAAAAGAAAACAAATCTTAAAAATTATTACAAACATGACTGTTAAAGTTACTGTTCCATTAAGAAAAGAAAAAACCCCACATCAAATCAAAGTGACAAACATAAAAAACCCTGAAACACCCCGAAAGTGCAAAGAGGACAGAGAAAGAAAGAGAAGATGCATGAAAGGAAGGAGTGAAGAAATAAAAACCAGAATTTGTTGGCACAAAGGAAGAATTTAGGAAAGAAAAACGAAAAGAGCGACCGACAGCTCGGAAAACAGATGATGATTTAAATACAAACAAATTATCCGTTGAGAGACTAAATCAGATGCAGACACAGGCAGATATTCATAACTATACTTGGATGTTGGTGAATAGAAGCAGTTCTAGAGATAATGATTTAGGGGGCATAAAAAGCAGCCATAAGTGAGACACGAGTTAAACAGACAGAAAGACAAACTAAAAACATAACGCTGTCTGAATCAAACAACAACAATCACTGACAAAAGGCAATCTCGAAAGCCTCCAATGGCAACATAAAAGTAAATGGAAGCAGATGGAAGGAAAAAAATTAACCAACCAAGAATGAAGAAAGAGGATGCATGGGAGGGCAGAGCGAGGCAGAGATAGAGAAATAAGCTCTAAGCAAACTACAACTTCTCCAAAAAGGCAATATATGTCATTCTTGAGTGTAGCGAGTGTTGTTGTTTCCTTTAAATAAATATGTAGAATTAATTCTCTATGGTTAGTGTGATGGTCGTATAGTCCACCTCACTTATAACACTGTACAGTATATACACATTATTATTATTATTATTTCTTTAATGACAAAATAACCTTTAGATATACATACAGTATTCCTCATCCTCTGTCGGAGAATACAGCCACGGTATTAGAAGTAGCAAGCAGTGTCTTTTTTTTTGTACAAATAACCCATGCAGCTCCCATATAGATTACTTATTTAAGATACATAACTTCTTTAAGATCTCATCTCTCAGTCAATAACAGCAGATATTGCCTTTTTTAACAAAAAAACTTGATGAATTCATTAGTAATGTGCAAGTTACTCCAAAAAAAGTCATCGCATCTTTGTTTAAATTAAAAACAAAATGTTGTTAAGCTCTACATACATTACAAAATGTAACTAAACAGAAAAAAGGAAAACCTGAATCTGTACAACATTCAAACCTTTTTTAGTCAACACTAAGGGAATGGGATACAATTCTCTATAACTATATACAGACATGTTATCATTCATGCACAGTGTCAACAAGTAGCACATTGACATTCCAAAATATGGAAAACATGGCATAGGGAGACAGAGGGTAGAACGGGAGCTGGGAAGAAGATACGGAACAAAAGGAGAACTGCCTGTTTTGGTTACTTTGGCAGCAGTGAGATTGAGAAAGCAAGATAGAGAAAGAGGGTGGAGAGACACGGGGACAGATAAAGACACCATAACAATACACATGCTGGGCAGGAGAAGTCCATATCAGTCTCTCTGACCCAGAAATCAACATATGGCTGTAACTTCATTTTTTTACTTATTATTATTATTATTATTATTATTTTCATCTTCTTTCATCTCATCTTCTTTTTCTTCCTTCTTCTCTACATCACCATCCTTTTTTCTACATGTTAAATGTTGCATTTTAAGGTAGAGAATAGCTCTGGTAGCCTTTGTTTCCAGCGGTACATTTTTTTCTCTGTAGCAAATATTGCTCCGCTTGTACCAGTAGGGGCATTTGTCCTTCCTTTTGCTCATTTTGTCTGTCCGATGTTGCTGTTATTTATTTCTCGGTCTGTCTGTCAGACAGACAGTCAGTTAAAAAGTGAAAATGGCAACACAAACATATCGTCAACCCTTACATTAGAATCAACATTGTTAATGGTTTACAACTGATTCAACACCACTGTATTTTTACATCAGGTACATCATTATTATTGTGTAAATCAGAGACAGAAAACACAATCTCTGTTGTTTACATCAGAAGGAACTCTGTAAATGAACCAACGTAGTAGCCGTTTCACATAAGCGACAAGAACCAGTGCAATGCTTGTCCTTCATTTAAAAACCTGCCCAATTCTGTTTGAAACCCCACCACAGAAGAACAAAAGTTAAAACAAATGCAATCTACAGCTCATTTTTCTACTCCTTACTAGCTGTTAGTGTTAATATATACAGTGATGACCTGGCTAACTTTTGACCCTTTAAAATGCAGAATTTCAAACCAAAGCATGAAGCTGGACTCAAGCGTTATTGTGACTTGAGCTGGAACAAATTGCTTTACAGTCTTTGCAGGAAAGTTGCTAGTTGCAGATAGAAAAAAAAAGTTAACTTCAACCAGAAAGTTAATATTTGATGATGTACAGCCAAGAAAAGTCTTTAGCTAAACAACAGCTAACATTGTTTAGTTTCCAGCCTTGTTTCAAACTCTGTGAACAGCTGTCATTAATCTGCCAATAAGGTTCATGTCAGACTAGCTTTTAAGCCAAAGTGAATACACCCAGAGAGACGGCGCAACAAAGCCAGTGCAGCAAAAGAGCTAAATTCCCATAAAAGAAAACTATTAGCATCTAAAAAAAAAAAAATACACGCCATTAATTTAATGCACGAAACTGCATTTTTGCAAGCATTTGATTCCTGCTCACGCTAGAGTTCACCTTAAAATATTAGGCAGCTGGCACATTTTAAGTAATTCCAACATGATTTAGCAATATCAAAGACAATTAATACCTTGCTGAAGGTACTCAAAAAGTGATGCATACAGCTTTAATATTGTTATTCCTTCTTTTTTTAAACGCAAGCTAGCATAATTTAGTTTTTTTTACAGTGTATAAACCCTCAGCTCCATGCCAGTGAAGAGACAAATACATACAAATTTAAATAAAAAGATTTGAGTTCTGTTAAAACAACATCAAGCCTTTTTTTTAATGCTTTTCAGATTACTAGTGAAATATGAATTATATTTGGTGTTTTAAGAAAGATCCATCGGTTAGAAAACCCTTTACAATTTGGACTGCAAACATTAATATCTGATATAAAGTTTTCCCTTTGGCAAAACAGGGGTAAACTGCCACTCCAAGGCCTTCACTTAAGAACAGCTACTCTAATGCAGAGCCACAGATTGTGCTGAGTTTGACAAATGCAAGTAATGCAATATCTCATTATACTGTAGCTATCAAACGACGTATACACCAAATGTCTTTTCTTAGTTGTTTTCAAACTGTACAACAAACAAGACTGCAGCAACAAAGCCATGTTTCTGTAGCACTGTCTTCCCAAATTTTCATCCTAGTGTTGTTGTGTAATTAATAATTTTTTCAAAAGCTATATTCAGAGTATTTATATTGTTGCAATTATCTGGATTTGCCAAACTCATCCAATCTAAGACAGCCCAGGTCTACTTTCTCAGGGGTTAAAATCTGCCTTTTACAAGATTCCTGCCAAGTTTAAAATGGATTACATCTAGTCCGGACTACTTACTTTTACAGATGACATTATAAATACAATTTATCATATACATCAAGTAAAAAACACATTAGAAGCAGAGAAATTCTGGACTTATGGACTTTTATTATGCCTACATATACTGTAAGTTACGTGTATGCTGAGATCTTTGTGATTTTAGCTGAATGTTGCAATAGTTAACAGTCTGAAGTCTAAACTTCTCTGACAGTCGAGACAGGCTTTAAAATGTACATAATTCTGGGCCCTTTGTGTTCGAGGTTTTGGGATCGATTCGTTGTCTGTCTAATACTGAATCACAGAAAGCAGAAGATTCCCAGACAGTTAGTGTTTTGGAATTTTAGTTTGTGAGTCTTATGATTTGGCAGTTAGTTTGGTCTGCACGCAGTAGACGTAGTGTTTCATATGCTCCGGTGTCCTTTTAAGCTACTAGCACACTATTAGGATGATAAATAAGTCCAAGTGGGCCTCTGTCACATCATGCACACAGACCAATGGTAATAATTTAAGATCAGTTTACATTGTTAAACTAACAAAAGTATGCTACATATATAATAGAATAACAGAGACTGTTTGTGCCCATGTCACAAAGAGAGATTATACACTTTAGGAGTTAATTAGCTTTTAGGGTGGACTACCATGGTAACATGGCTACTGAGAATTAAAACACTGGGCTATATACTCCACAACAGGAGGAGATTTGTGGGGACAAGTGTTGTAACTGTATCCCTGTTAGCTTTCTGTTATTGCCCTGAAACCGGTGTGAGCTTGTCAAACAGAGGCTGTCTGAGATTAGATGTAACCTGTGTTACATATCCACACAGGGCTATTGCAGTACAACAGCATTTACCCCGTCCTCTAAGCCGACGTCCGGCCCAACAGAAAATCATTTTCAGCTATCCCTTTATCTGATGGCTTTTGTGTTAAGACTGAAAACTGGCAGCTGAACTAATGTGTCAAGTTCAACAAGAACGAGTAAATCCCACAGATCACATTAAGGTTATTTGTTTGAAAGCAACTTACCTTTGAATAAAGAAACATGACAAAGCCAGATGGTAATTGCTTTCTTTAGGTTAAGGCCTTCGTCATCCAGACATAGTATGAGTAAAATGTTTTTGACTAGTAGTGTTTTTTGGAATGAAAAGTTGAAGCCTTGTCTGAATGAGTACTTAGAAGCAGCAGGTTACTTTTACAATATCTAGGAAATTCTTGATGCTTGGTGTGGTAACATAACAAAGACATGCAGCTATTATCTCATGTAGCCCTGCGCTAGTCTGAAGCAAAGCTCTTTTAACTGAGAAGTCAGTGTGTAAGGTTTAGCAATATAGGCGTCTGTTAAATATTCCCCTTAATGACCAATCTATGTGAAACATTATAAATCAAGGGTCAGGGTTAGGGATCAGTGGTTATTACAAAGCCCTTGAAGATTTTGATTGGTCCAGCGACCAGCCAGGTTGGCGATGCTTAAGACACGCACAGAGATAATGACTGAAGCTGTTAAGTAAACCAAGCGGCAGAAAATGAAGGAAAAGAAGGCCTATAAAGGGTGCTAGCTAGAATTTTCAGGCTATTTAAAAGTTATGATTCAGAAATGATGGCGGCAATCCCACAGGTGGAACACCAGATAACACCAGGTGGTTCCATAGTAAAAACAAAAATACCTAGATATTTATGCAGTGATAATAGTTTCTAACAGTTTTCGACGGTAGAGTGGCCATTTCGTCTTCTCAGACATGACCTTATTAAAGGTAAAAGCACACTAACCACTTCTTGGTTCAAATTAGTCCTTAATTCATTTACATTTACAGTATAAAGCAACAGAAAGAGGGCCCGTTCAGGAGCGCATGGCGTAACCGAGACATTCAGAAGGAAAACCGTGGAGCTGTAATGTACGATCAGCTCTTTATATTTACAATTCGAACCTCAGTGACGCTTAAAACATTTCACTCACTGAATGTGCTCTCCTGCGAAAGTCGTACTCGGCATTTCTACAGGCTGGGAGAGCGAGAGTCAAAAAGACCTCGAACACGAAAGCATATCTCGCCTCACGCGGTGAGAGCAAGACGAGAGGCGTTTTTTTCACAGTACTTGACCATCTTCCCACAACACACAAGCACGGACACCCACTGTTACACACCAGCACACACACAGTTAGTTGTCATGAAACAATTGTGGCAATGTATCCGGTTTCTTCTGATTATGTTTTCAGTATTGTCTGGTCATGCATGTACATACTGATAAAGTTATTCTTTCTTTGTCTGTCTCACTCCTGCCTGTTACAGTGGTTGGACACAGGCGATGCACTGCACTGAAAGAGGGCTCCTGCTGAAACCACTCATTCTCAATAGGAGCTTTTATGGTGTGTACCTCTGTTTTAACCTCAGTCCAAGTGTTTAAATTCATTGTAATTCTATATGGTCGAGCCAGTTGGGACACGTTTAATAAGACGACTTGATTGGTTTGCACTTTTAGAGTGAGACACGAATATATACCTTTGATTCTTTTTCTTTTCTCATTAAGCTTCCACCCTTCTGGATAATTTCACTTGCTCCTATCAATCTCATGTTTTTTTGTCGTCCTTCCATGCATCTGTACCTCTTTCCATTCTGTCTTTATCTGTTTAAATGTGCACTCCTTCATCTGTACATCCATCCATTCATCTATCATTAAATCTATTGCAGAAGGGGGGACTTATAGAACAACGAGACAGCCTTAATTCCTAAATCCAAATTCATCCATTCATCCACCTCCCCCTTGTCTCTTCCTCCATGTTTTCTTGCTTTGTCCCACCCTTCTCTTCAACATCTCCTATCATCTTAGAAGCCCTGGATGTGGCAGTAGGCTTCCAGTGAGGAGAAGAGGATGTAGAGGAGCCACAGGCTAACGAACAGCATGGTGGTAAGGGCCTTCGCAGTCCGGGGCCCACCCAGCTCTCCACCAATGTCTGGTCGCCGTCGGTACATCAGCGTGGCGACACAGATAAAGGCAAAGATGGTGAAGAGTGTGACCGAGAAAGCCAGCGTGCCAGGATCTACCCTGAACTCCTCGCCCCTGCTGTTGTGGTAGATGGCAGCAATGGACCACGCCACCTGTTGAACAGCAGCAAAACTGAATTTAATAACATGAGACGCGGTGACCACGTACAACAAAGGAAACAAAAGCAAAAATAGACTTTGTCAAAGGAGGCAGATGGGTGTGACAGACCATACCACTTGTCAGTCACACACTCATTCATGCAGGATTAAAGAATAGGACTCATGCAGTAACCTATCATTTATATCAAGCACAACATAATAATTTATACTACAGCAAAATGACAAGCACTACTGCATTTTCTCTAAATAGCTATCAATCAATAAATCTTTAATTAAATGTGCTGGACTTACCCCAATGCCCAGAAACACATTGACAGCATTGGAGCCTGTCACATTACCAATGGATGCATCTGCATACTGATCCTGGATAGCTGCTACCTTACTGGCAAATGTGTCTGGATGAAGAGAGAGAGAGAAAAAAGAGCTAAAAATCAGATTTGTCATTGGCCATAAAGTAACTGGTGATCGTTGTTACAATCTCTCATGTTCAAGTTAACGACAAAGAAAAAAAAAGATCAGATATAGCTGATAGCAAGATAAAAAACACTCTTATTTCTGATGACGACTTATTAAAAGCTTTGACTTTCCTATTCTTCTTCCATCACCAAGAAATTAATGCAACCGTTTTTGTGGAGTGAAAGTGTAAAGCAATAAATAAAACAAAATGTTCCATTCAGTGTAAATTAAGTGTTACTGACTTAATGACTAACACTGCAAACAGACTAACATGCCTAATCACAAAATTCCCCAACTGTGTGTGCAGCCTGTAACAGTTGCCTTTGTTATCATAGAGTATTTGAACTTTTTTTTTTTATGTTATTGCCACTTTCAACCAGAATAACAACAATGGATATCTATGCCAAAGGTACCAGGAGGGGAGGCAAAGGATAGATGAGGAGAGGAAAGAGGAGATATAAGTTGGATTACACTTTTATCATCATGGACAAGGTAAGATTTCTGCACAAAAAGATGGATGACTTTGTAGCTCTTCTAATGAATCGGTTTGACTTCCATTAGGTTCTGCGTTTCACAGCAACACAGAATTAATCAGGATCCCATTGCTGCCACTGACAAACAGGAATAATCTAAGAGCAGCAAGAAAAGAAGGTTTGAGATTACAAACATTGGTCTATTAGAATCAATGTTTCACCAGGAAACAGCAATGCTGTTACTGGAAGACCTAGTAAGACTGTTACTGGAAGACTCGAATTATGCATCGCAGTGCTATGTTTTTATTCCTGTATTTTAATTATTTTGATTCTCAGCAATTCTACGACTTTCACATGACTGAGCAGCTGTAATGGGATAATTTCCTGCCATGAATTATGAAAATTACTTTGGATCTGATAAATTTGCAGTGATTTCTGGGTTACACAAGACTGCATGGACAGATAAGGACACTTTTCATGCATGCATAATGTATATAGCTATTAATACAGACCACATACAGAGCACTATGTAAATCTTGTTTTCCATTTTTGGACAGGCAACCTTAAATTAGGAGCCACAATCTTTAATCCCATTGCAGTGTTTCTTCTACAGCAGCCAGCATATGCACGATTTGCTCCAAGATCAAGAATTTACAAAGTTGAATTGCAGTTTGCAGGGCAAACAGATTTTGGCCTGGCGACTAAGAAGCAATGTGCTGCTTAGTCCTAAAAATTTCCCCTGCCTTCATGTTTGCCAAACTACAGCAGCTCCAAAGTGATGCTCTTCCTTACTGCACTGAAAGGAGCAACGGTGACTCTGCCAGATCTCAACAATAGGCTGTTTGGTGAGCAAATAGCCAAATGGTCAGTTAGCACTCTTTTCTGGCTAGCTTCCCTTTGTTAGTGATTCATGTCATCTTGCCTTTCTCTGCCAGATACAACAAGAAGAGACAAAAACTGAGATTAAGGAAGAAAGCGAAGGATGAAAAGAGGAGGAAGGGATTACTTGAAGCAGCAGCCAACCTGGCTGTGGAAAAGAGGATGATGGGAGGATCAAGGAGTAGATACAGGGTGGTGATAGATGTGACAATTGGCCTGTGAAAGAGACTAACACCTGTCTGCTGGGCTTGTGGATGTGTGTCAAGGCTCTGTGTGTTCCTGTCTTTGTGTGTGTGTGTGTTTCTGTATTAAGAGCACATACTGTATGTACACTGTGTCTTTGTGTGTTTGCGAAGTTTGCCACCTGGGTCCAACCTGATGCCATGCCTCCACCAGCTGGCAAAGGCATGCATGCCTGTGCATCAAATGGTCTTTGAGTGCTTGTGAGCTTGATTGAGTGGGTGAGTCCGTGGGTGTGTACGTGTTCAGCAGTGACGTCTGTGTGTGTTTCTGTGAAACAGGTTCCACTCTGAAGCTCCTTATGTGACAGTATGGCTCCCTGGAGAGCTTTTTGCCCTTTTCCACTACCTCTCTGTCAATCAGTCACTGTCTCGCTCTCTTCTCTTTTTTACGTCGTGCTCCTCCTCCTTCCCCTCTCCCCCTCTGTTCCTTTATTTGCAACTAATATGCTCAGGAAAATCTTGGCATTTGGAATGTTTATGGTGTTAGCAATAAGGGAATAAAAACAGAAGCATTAATCGTCTGGGGACTGTGACTATCCAAAGGAAATCTGGCCCTCTTGAGATAACTTATTATAGATCACTGGTCCACAAAATACTGAACAATACACAGAGGGGTATATAAATACTCAGGGGGTATAAACCAGTTGAAGAACTTTTTAAAGATATTTTGTTTTGGACTGGACAGTGCTGGGAGATTGATGTGTATTAGCTCTTACTAATTTAATTGAAAAAAACATTCAGGAATATTCATTATTTTGTTATTTTGACTGAGGGACAAAGAGTATTTGAGTATTTTACAGTGACTGATCAGTAATATCTTATCTATTTACATTTATTTGTCAAAAATCATGTCATATTGATACAATATTGTGAGGAAACATGATGACTATCAGCTTCACTGTCCTGAACCGACATTTATTGCACAATGCTTTTATCTTCTGTATGTGTCTCTTTTTTTTCTCTTTTAAAGCCCTGTGTATTTTCCTCAGTTTGTAGGCTCTGATCAAATTTCTGAAGCCATTAGGAGTCATGATAATACACTGCACACAATAAGTGTACTGTGGAATCATGAACCAACAAAGTTTTACCTGAAATTTGACCCGAATACCCGCAAACTACAAACAAATGTGAGCTTCTTTAGTTTCAAATTTTCCTAACAGCACCGCTTTAGTTATTTTCTTTCTATCTCCCTTTCTCCATGTGTGCGTTAGCCTGGCTAACTGTGATAAACGAGGTTAACTGACATAGAACCACAGCACAGGATGGGTTTTATTAACTGTAATAGCCACAGAACTGGAGGTCTGTTTCTTTGTGTGTGTGTGTGTATGTGAGCGCATGTGTGGTGAAGCCACAGGAGGCTCTGTTAATAAGGCTGAGAGCCTCAGAAAGGCTGAGCCACTTTGTTTTCATTCGGCAGCTCTACACATTGTGTGTATGTCTGTGTGCAGTACTGTGACTCGGGCATCTCTATGTATGTGTATGAGTCCATAAATTCAGCTGATATCAAGTGTATATTTTTCTTAGTGTATGAGCATATATTACATGTATAGCCATATGCTAATGTACTATGTGTTTATGTGTGAGTATAAAGTAGTATGGAGCACACGCCTTTTATCCCTAAGCTCCCTAAATGGGAGGACAGGAAGCACCTGAGCCTGATATGACAAATAGCCTTATGGTAATAGCACATGGTGGTCACAGTACAACTCATTGTATGTGTGGGTGTGTTTACACAAGTGTGCAAAATCTCTTTCAAGCTTTAATGTTTTTCAGATAGATGAGTGTGCTTGTCTATTACTCAAGTTGCGCAGTCGTTTATGTTTTTCTATGTTCTAGTTTATACATCTAGCAGTCAAGTACACACTGTATGTGTGATGTATTTGTCTGTGTGTGCATGTGGGGACCAAGGTTAAAACATATAATTACCCAGCCATCGCATTTGGTCATTCTTCACACTTAGCATAAGCCATTACATGAGCCATGTTACTGTCGGCAGACTGCGCTGCTTTGTCTAACAGGCACCCGTATACAAAAAATATTGTGGCAAGACGCTGAGAACTACTGGGTTAGTTCTGGTACAAGTTCACTGAGAATAAGAGCTCGGGAAATGCGAGCTCTGGAGTTCTTTTTATCTACTTTTATGTTGTTTTTCTTTGGATTTGTAACAGAAGAAAAATAATATTAATGAACATCAATACAAAGATGCTTTCATGTGGAAAAGCTCTTCAAATCTATTTGTCATTACAGGAAAAGCAAATTTAGTGAATATTATCATGATGCCAGAATTACGACTATCATTTTCTAGTAATGGATAATTACCCAAGTCCCATTCCCTGTTACTAAATAACCATGACATTTCTTTCTGGATGAGTGAATTTGAGTCGAGGCTGTGTAATTTGCCATGAACCAACATAAAAATCCCCTGCATACTTTGTAGTCTATAGTGCAACATATCACGCTGAAATATATCCCATCTTTATGAAAGTTGCTACTGTATACATAAAAATAACTGAACTTGGGAAGTGCCTTGATATTCATTCCACTGTAGCTTTTGTTGATTTGTGTAGTAAATTGAGCAAAGAACCAAAAATATCAATATATATATCTTGAGGTGGATCATTGGTGAACAAAGATCTTTTCCTCATAATGACTTTACAAAGCTAAATAGCAAATGTCGAGCGAGAAAAGGATTTGATTAAAGCTGGCAGACGGTCCAGTAGATGGCAAAAACATGTACTGTGATGGATTCCTCTACGCCCTCACATACATGTATATAAACATAAAGGGTAAGTGCTCACACGCTCACCTGGTACTGAGGTTCCCAATGCAACAAATACTACTGCTGTGACAGAGTCTTTCAGGCCTACTGTGCATCCGAAGTGAGAGGCCAGGTCCCCTGCAAGGATAGGAAAGGAATCATTACCATCACTATTCTTCACAGCATATACTTAGAAGAAAACAAATGTGTTCAGCTGTTGAACAAACCATCATTTGTTGTGTATAAACTTTAAATACAATATACTGTTTCTTTTGGTCGCATCTCTTGTCAATCCCTCGGAATATTTAAAGTCTTACCAATGACGGCGGTGAGCAGTCCGATCATGCAGATGGAGACTACAAAGCAGGCCCAGCCATTCCAATACTCTGTGGGCGGGACGAAGGCGAACAGAACCTTCCAGAATACAGTGAGGAAATGCATGACGTAGTCAAAACACGAGGGCAGCTTCTCCTCCCCACACTCCTCATCGTCGTCATCTTCGCCTGGGAGGAAATAGAAAAAAAAAACATACATGGTAGCCAGTTGAATCCTTGAGTCTTTGTTAAAAGCGCAGATTGTTTACACTAATTTAAATAAGATCCACAAGTTTCAGACCCAGGCCCATCATGGAGCAGATTCAATGTCATCCCTGCACTCCCATGCCTTTCCTATTGCTGTAGTGGAAAATGTTGTTTGAATCTATAGTCCATAGTGATTTAGCCTGATAACCTGAAAAGCAAAATCCCTCTGTGTGTGTGTGTGTGTGTGTGTGTGTGTGTGTGTGTGTGTGAGAGAGAGAGTGTGTGGTTGCAAGCCAAACCTCTGCTTTCAGAATCAGAATCATCTTTATTTGGCCATGTTTGTACACACAAACAAGGAATTAGACTCCAGTACACTTTGCTCCCTGCATGCAAAGAAAAGAAACATTTTTTTAATAAGCTGTATGTTAGAAACTATGCAAACTGAGTGTTGCAATGTGAATATGTGCATATGGCCTGAAGGAAAGCAGGAGGTTATTTCACAGTGTTCATGAGAGTCGCGGTCCTGGTTCTTTGACTACGTTTTTGGGTTGATTATGGTTATGGTATTAGCTAGTCTTTAGTTTTGTATTTCCTAGTGCCTCTGAGTTTTCATTATTTACAATTCTAGTTCTATAATTCTTGTTGTTCATATTTGGTCCCTTTCTGTTACTTGTGTCTTCCATGATTCCCATGTAGGTTCCGAGTTCTTAGTTTCCTCCTGGTCCAAGTTTTTATGTGTTTTTATATTTTTGCATTTTCATGCTACAGCAACAAAAAACAGCTTCATTTAGTTGATCCTTGGTCTCTGAGTCCTGCATTTGGGTCTCACCTTACCTGCCACAGAGCACATCACAACAATGAGAGTAACGGCCTGGGTGAAGAAACCGCCTCTGTGGAGTCTGGTTTTCATAAACAGCGCTCTCTAGCACCTGCCTGAAGGCAGCAGTTTGAACAGGATGTAAGGGGGTCTGCAGAGATGTTTTCTGCCCATTTACTAACCCTGGACCTGTACAGGTCCTGGATGGAGGGAAGATCAGCACCAAGAGCAATCCTCTCTGCAAATCGGATTACTTGTTGCTGTCTAACTCTAACTCTAACTCTGTCACTTGTTGCTCTTGTGGCAGGTTGTACTACCTGATTTGATGTGAAGTACAACCTCTGCTAGGTCTTCTTCTGGATAGTCTACATGTGAGGACCACTTCAAATACTGTGAAAAGGTGGATCCTAGGAATCAGAAGTAATCCACAGTAGGTACTGCATTGTTGAGGATGGTGGAGGGGGGAGGGTTTCTTTGAAATTCCACCACAGCCAACCACGTTTGGTTAGGCTTTGCATCTCCTATGTGTGGTTCTGTGTGAGTGTGTTGAATGTTTGCTGAAAGAAGGGAATAGCTGGAACCTGAAATTTAAATTACTCTCCTCACTCAGTAAACGAGAAACCCTCACATGCTATTAGAAGTCTGTGTGCTCGCTGTATAGCTGGCTGTTTTTCTGATCCATTTATAAATGAATGAATAAACGAGACCACCTGCTGCTTCCATGAAACATGCTGACTGGGTGATTCCAGGGAAAGCTATAATCTCTTATTGATTTCACCCTTGTCATTCAGTCACTGCATACTATTAACATTCAAAGAGGTGGTGATGCATTACAATGTTCCAAACAACCGAATAAAAACCCATTAGCACCCTAAACCCAGGCGAGTTTGGAAAGGTTTCAAACTGCAGCTGGTTTCCCATACGGAGGGTTAAGAGGTCTGACTTTAAAAAATATATTTAGTTATTTTTTATGTTATATCTTAACATTAGAATATATAACAGTTACATGTTCATGATTGTCATGAACAACAATCCATTTGCATGTTAGAAAACTATCTGCTGATATTATAATAAAGCCTGATATTTAAGTCTTAAACATACTTTACTGTGCAAAAGTCTTGAGCTGCATTTGATTTCTTTATATGTTGCATCCAATGAGTGAGACGTGGTTTTAAACAATAGTTTTCTAGGTTTTCTTAAGGTCTTTCTAAGGTTTTTTGGACATCGGCTGCTTTTTTACTCATTTTCAATCCAGTCGTTCATCTTGATCAGTTTCAAATGAATGTTTTGGTTAGTTTTTTGTTCGTAAAGCCACTTAAGTCATTAAAAAGGCACCTCAATCCATTCTTAAACTAATCTACACATAACAAACAACTTAGCAAATACCAATTTTAAATGAGATCTTTGGGCACATTTTTACTAGCAACCTGTTTCGAAAACACACTTCTTTTTACTATTTCTTTAATTGAATCTAAACATCATAGTCTGACAGACTTAAAATAGTATTTTTGCATCAATAAGGTGATTCCCAAAGATCTAATAGCTGAAGTTTGCGGAAACTGCAGAATGGCAGAACTAAAGAAGTGGCAGTCCTAAAAACTATTTACAGCAGATGAACAGTATCTGAAGCCATGTCCTGACACAGGACTCAACAGATGCATTAGACCCTTATGCTGATTCATTTAATGTTTGTCCAAGGCTCATCAGAAATGTGTTAATGGAAGGGTGGCTGTAAAGAAGGAATTCTTACGAAAGGGAAATGGGGATAAAATGCTGAGGTATGCCAGATTACTGGACTAAATATAAATGACAGCAGATCTTAAGGAATAATGGATCCAAATTTAAAAACATTTCATTCAAACAATTGTCAATATGTACACAGGAGGTCAGCAGAGAGGTGCAACAGTATCTACTGCCATCTGTAAAACATAATAGAGGCTCTGTTGTGGTTTGGGGCTGCATTTTAGTCCGCCCCAAACACAGAAGACCATCAGGTTTGATCCACCATGCCAAAGTTTCAGATTGGTAATGAATGTTTTTTTCAGCATGACAGTGATCCCAAACACACTGTGGATAGTGCATACCTGCATAGAAAAACATACAGTCATGGAGTTTAACATTACAGCATCATCTTGGCAGAGAACAGAACAAAAGCCAGCCAACACCCAAAGAAGAGCTTTGAATATCCTCCAAGAAGCTCGAAGATCTATTTCCAAAGGCTACTTAAAGAAATTACAGGGAGGCTTGCTGAAGAGAGTTTGGCTGTATTGTAGAATAAAAACAGTCCTATCAATACTTCACTTTCAAGCTTGTTATTCTTGTACAAAACATTTCAATAGCAAAATATAAGGAAATGTGGGCGGCGCAAGACTTTTGCTGAGTTATGCACCTGATCCGGGCAGTGTGCTGTGCAGTTACTACACACATTAACTTGGATTAACATAAAAATAAATGAACTCTAATAAGGCCAATAATTTCCTCTTGGGTCACTGTTTAATGTAATTAAAAATAAATGTTTCAAATCATCAACTATAAATGAACAGAAGGTCAGTGGAAAGAGCAATACCCTCATCTACAATAATGGTTTGCAGGACAGAGGCAGGCACGCACACACACACACACACACACACACACACACACACACACACACACACACACACACACACACACACACACTTTGCAATAAATTCTAAAACAAGACTCTCTACCTGAGTTATGTCACTTTTCACTGTCAGCAGCTCTCCTTCCCTCCCACACAGTCTGTTACGGCTGAATGGAGCCATTTCTCTCTGGCTTTCTTTCTACTTCAGTTAATGTTTATATGTGCCCTTTTATCACAGCCTTGGTCTCACTATTTGGCTCTTTGGTCTTTTTTTGATTTTTGATTTTCTGGCTCAGTATGTTTAGGTGTCAATTACTTGTCCTGCAAGCATCTGAGGGGCAGAAATACCAGCACATTAGCAGACTGCTAATGTCTAGTAAAGATAAAATATCTACTGCATACAGTTTAAAAACAATTCCTTCTAACACAAGGAAAATATGCGCTGTTCCAACCTGTTTTGACTGTCTTGTTATTCTTTAAGTGCATCCTAAAGGGCTCGGTGTTCACACCGGGATATATGCAGCACACTGCTAGTCGGGAATGTTTTCAATAACTCATTTGTTTTATAATTTAGCATCCATTTTGTGAAAACAGTGCTTTAGGAGACAAGATAATGACTGGTGAACTTTTGTTCCTACATGCTCAATAATATGCATAAAAGCAAAAATCATGTCCAATTAAGTAATCTTAAAGGGCTTTTATAGCAAGAAAGACAGAGTTGTTCAAAAACTATGGATTTAATTCATTCATTTACTTTTACAATAGAATCAAAAATGTCAACTTTCCCAGTTTTCAAAGGGAAAGGGTTGCAAGGGAAAATGTGTATTCCCCAAGTGGTTGGCAGTGTTTTGGTTGGTAGCATGTTGCCTGCAGTTTTCTGCTACTATCTGTAGTACAACTTCAAAAAGCAAAGTTGTACCTCAGTACCCAGCCAACATGCTTCAGCCAACATCACTTCCATTCAAACGGCTGCAGTAATATGATACTGACAGGTGGTTGCCATGGGGTCACTGACTGGTCTGTATTCCTGTGTGAGTGGAGCTTCAGCATTCATTTTCTTAGCAACTGCCATCAACTTTCACTGACCAGGGAATACTTGTTTTTTGCTCATGACTGAGGTTGCCAGGTAGTCGTTGACCATCTGTAGCCCTGTGAGGCTGGGGTCTTATTCACTGATCCTAAAGTGTCACCGTGTGATTGTCACATTTGTTAGTGTCGTAGCTGACCACTAACTATGTTGTACCATAGATAAAATTCTAAAAATTTGTTAAAAAAACCCACATTTATAAAGCACCTTTCTATATAACGATCACAAAGGGCTTCACAACAACAATCAGCCAATGAGGAACAAGCAACGGATTATGATCAGATAACCAAACTGCACCCTCATCTCTCTATCTCAATCTTCTACTTATGCCTGACTTGCATGCTCTCTTTCGCCTCTGTTTATCAATGTCACACCTCAGTAATGTGTCATACTGATAAAGTTGTTATACTGAAGTAAGTTCTCAATTTTCTCTTTTCATTCTTGGTCACATTTGGTTTCTACAGCAATTTTGGAATTGTAATTTGTAATTGAATATTGTGTTACCCCCCTTCAGTCGTCATTCTTCACTCAAATATGACTAAATGGCATTGTGAGTCTGTTCACATCATTTGGGGCATGTGTTTGATATCCTTTGGCATTCTCTGATATTTATTTGAAACTTTGTTTTCTTCCACAAAACAATTGCCTTTTGGGAGTGTATATAAAATCACAAAAACAAAATGAAAGAGCAATTTAAAATCGCATAAAATAGCGTGTGATAAGGTTGGGCAGCTAATCACTTTCTTAACATCAGGGAAGAATAGCGAGTTTAAGGGTTTTAAGAAATAAAAATTGATTTGTAGTGTGAGATGGGCTGAGGAACAGCTGTTTCTTGAGTCATCTTTGTATATACATAATATGGTCTATTCACCCACGCCACACACAATCAAGCTTTTAATAGGCCAACTTTATAAATTGTAGTAGAGGACAACTAATGCATTCCTCCTCCCTCTATCTTAATCTTCTCCCCCATGGCTTACTTGCACACTCTCTTTCCCCCATGTCTTTCTATGTCACTCTTCTGTTATGTGTCATACCGATAAAGTTGTTATTCTGAAGTAATTTTCTCTTTTCATTCTTGGCCACATTTGGTTTCTACAGCCAATATGTAATCGAATACTCTGTGTTACGTCCTTATTTTATCCCCTTCAGTCTTCATTCTTCACTCAAATATGACTAAATGGCATTGTGAGTCTCTTCACATCATTCAGTGCATGTTTGATATCCTATTGACATTCTCTGATATTTATTTGGAGCTTTGTTTGCTTCCACAAAGCAATTGCTAGCCTTTTGGGGGTTTATATAAAATCATAAAAACAAAATAAAATCACACAATGCTGAAGAAATGGAAGGCCAAACAAGCTAAAGATACTAGGCGCTGCCCCACACAGATATCAATATTTTTATTTCTCACCCTACTGTGGTAGTAGATATCTCTTATTTGTAGTTGCTCACTGGGCATGCCCAAAAGCTGTGATCTCATAGGAAGAAGATAAGAGACTGCAGCTCTTCTCTACATGCTTGCAGCCAAGCAGGATGCGTTTCCATGACTATGTCTGCCTGTTGGAGTGTGTCCCTTAAGTGATATGGTCAGTGCCCCTGGGACTTGTGAAAATCATGCCACTGTCTGTTTACACAGATTTATAGACACACATTCAGACTCTAAAAAACAAGCGCACAGAGGTTTGAAACTGATGTGGCCAAACAAGCTGTTTGCCAGAAAACCCCAGAGTTAAATAGATCACTTCCCATTACAAAAGAACAGAAAGAAACACTTTATAAATGATGTCAAGCTTCATATGTGTCTGTTACAAGGGTTGTGAAAAAATGCTCAAGCACATTGAAATCAACACAAAAGGGGCACAGTCCTTACAACAGGACATCAAGGAAAATTTGGCATATATAAAGACCAAAAGACACAATATATGCACAGAATACCACAGAAATAAAACAAACAAACAGTGGAGACAACTGCATGTCAGTCATCCACGTACCTTCAAACGTGGTGCTGTGATTTGTGCTGCTCGTTAGCGTGTTTCTTTGACAATTGTAATTTGACTCAAACCTTAGACACAAGACACCGTGGTTGTTAAAAATAGGCAGAACTCAAATTTTGAGAGAACCCTAGGACTTTTGAAGAACCTCCCCGCATTTCTGAGGACATGTCCATAATCTTCAAAGCCTCGTCTGCCGATAAAACAGATTTTAGCTAGCTCCTACATTCTTTGATCAAATAAAACCAGGGACCGTTTTCTACTGTACTCTGACAGCTTTGAGACTGATTGTGTGTGTTTGGTGTGTCTATCAGAATTCATGCTGGCATGCTCATGTTTATATTCATGTTCCACTGGTCCTGTCATCCTGTCTGTCTAGGGCACACATTGAAACATACGCACACAAACAGACTCAGGCTGTCAGGCACCAGAGTCACAGGAGAGCTTCAAGTAGACACTTGACAGTTAAACTGGGCTAAATCTTTTCTCAGTATGACATAAAAAAAACTAATTAACCTAACTTTGTTATTCAAAACATTTTAATTACTGGTGAGATGGTCTTTTATTGCATCCAGCAAAGACTCATGCCATCCATGGATATGCTTTTGAATTTACTTTATTTGTGCTGTCAAAGGTTTTGAGCAGCTGTCACATAGAGCCCATCAGTGAATTTCCTAGTCTGCCTATCTTCACTCAAGACAGACAGTAAACAAATAACAAATCAACGGTGACTCAACCATTCATTGTGATTCATCATCTAAAGAATGGAAATTACAGTTTGTGCACAAAAGAGATAGAAAAGTGGTGACATAAATGTAAGAGAAACAAAGTTCTTTCTTTTTTGCAAACACCAGCATGAGAGTCACAGTTGGTAAAATTGTTCTCTCTGATGTTTGTCAAAAGCACCAAATCCCATAACAAAACTTAAACAAAGCATCAGCATTAGTTTAATTAGCACTCAGAAATAAAAAAAAAAAACTAAATCTGATGCATGAACGCACAATACAAAGACTTCTAAACGTTCTCAATCTGCGTATTTGTTCTTGTTGATAACATTTGTTGCCACAAAATTCTCTTGTGAACATAAGTAGAATTCCATTTCTGTGGATTTATCTTCTTTCTGTGTTTTTTCCTCGAATACCTATGTTTCCCTCGAGTGTGGACCCACTCCCATAAATAACACACCCACATGGACCGGGTGATGAACAGCAAGATGTGGGCTTAGTAATTAGAGGGCAGTGAAGTATGGAGTGGTTGTACATCAATCTCTTTTACCTTGTTTCACTTTTTTCCGATCATTCCCTGTCTTAACAGTCCCTCTCTGTCCACTTGATTTCCTTTCCATTGATTTTTTTGTCTTCATCTAGTTGTCCCTTTGTTTGCGTCTGTGCTCTTCAGCCAGTATTGTTCATTGCATTTAAACAAAACTGTGTTCAAAACTAAACCAGGGCTCACATGTTCATGCAATCAATGTGTTTGTTGTTAGTTAACCACTTATCAGCCACCATATCCACTGGAAACCCACTTAAGATAGATTAAGATCAATTTCTTTTCATGGAAACTGGCATACTCAAAGGAAAAAGCTTGTGACACAATAATTGCAATGCATATTTGACACCTTTTGGTTTTTAGTTTAATGTCTGAAAACACCCTTTTTTGGCAGGTGGCTAATTTTAACCTAAAGTGTATGAATCCCAGGAGACTTGGTGGATTTGAAAAGTGTGTGATAAGCTTGGGTAACTAATCACTTGCTTACCATCAGGGAAGAATAGCGAGTTCCAGAGTTTTAAGAAATAAAAATTGATTTGTGGTGTGAGATGGGCTGAGGAACAGCTGTTTCCTGAGTCATCTATGCATAGAATATGGTCTATTCACCCACGCTGCACACAATCAACCTGCTAATAGGCCAACTTAATAAATCTTAGTAAAGGACAACTAATGCAGCACATCTGTGACATCTCACGTCAGTATACACGTCAGCCACATTCCTTCCTCTACGCAGAAGGATAAATAAAAAATGCATTTCAGTGAAAGTGAAAAATTCACACTTGGATACAAGAATTTTGCTAAACTAATCTGCTGAGTGAAACATCACCCTCTGATCTTTATCTCTGCTGTGCACCCAGACACTACAGAGACAGACAATTAATGTTTACGGGTCAATTTCAATCATATAAAAACATTCAAGCATTGGAGCCAGCCTGCTAACGCATCAGCTTGATGTCGCCTCTCGGCCTCGACTTTTCACACTAACTACAAATAAACTAAAATCAGGCAGGAAAATAAATTCTCACACTATTCCACAGATTTTTCACACCTATGCACATATGTGTTTATTCATCGCTCAAATTATGCACAATGGGAAATCATCGTCATTGGGACCTTTGCACTCATAGTTTGTTTTCTTACTGGACAAGACATATGGCCTGATCCTTTAAGAATTGCTCACATTTTGAAACACAACACTGCAATTATAATGATAATAAGGATGAAATAAGAGCAAAAACTGTAACAGGCCCCTTAAATGACAGCCTGGAAAAGAAATGAAAATAATGCTGCTCTCTAATGTGGATGATTTGGCCCTGCATTGTAAAGACACAGTGTTAAATACATGCATAATCTCCGGCTATCTTCCAGCTTGTCTGGGGAATATTCTCCATGAGCCACACAATGCCAAAAAAGACACACACAGAGGGAAACAGGTCATTGTACACACACGAATCACAGTGACATTTGAAGGGAGGTTAAAAACTGGCTGAATGCAGGTTTTCTGATTTGAGATGAATGTCATGGATTTGGAAGAATTAGGTTGGGACTGTGTGTCAGTTTAAGTGCCAAATTGGTTACAAGATCTGGTGACCTTAAGGTCAAGACTTGGCAGACTTTAAATGTCTTTACAAAGCTGCAATCTCAGAAGAAAAGCTGTGCAAAATTTGCACCCTTCCCCATCGTTTTTTTGCCAACATTCTCTCTGGAGGGCTTCAAAGGATGAGATCCTGATTGACTATAAAACTTGAGTTTGGGAGTCAGGACAAGGATGACAACAAGATGTTGTCTCAGTGTTTTTTGTTTAAGATGAAGGAATATTTGAGGCTCATTTAAAGTATTTGTAATCTCAAATTCAATCTAATATGCTTGAGAGGAGATAAGACAAAGTAGGGAAGGATAATAGAGAGAGGGATAGAAAGAATATAGGAAGCAGAAAAAGACAGACAGAGAGCGGGAAAGGAAAGGATAGAGATGAGATTAGACGAAGCCAGCTTATCTCTCTGTGTGTTAAATCCACAGTATCAGTTACAGCCGCTCTGGACTTGGTCAAACCAGCAGTGTGTGTCTGAAGAGATGAGCTGCCAAGTAACAGCACGTCTTCATCTGGGGTCCTTGTTTGTGTGTGTGTGCGGCAAGTTTGGAAAAAATGTGTGTGAAGTTCACGTCATTTGTTCACAACAACACAAGATGTCCAAAATTAGATGTGTGAGATTATTGTGTTTCATTTCATTTTGTTAAGATAATAATTGCCCTTTCTTATTTTTATTCTCGTCTTTCTCTCTTGACACCTTTTAAAAGCCTGAAGGAGAGTTGTTGGAGCCACATTGAATCATTTTCCTTATGTGCTGCAAGTTTCAGGGCATTGTTATTTTTCACTGTTAGTACTCCTGCCTAATCTCTGACTGTAAGTGAGGAGAGCACACAAAAATAGAAATTGTGGTGAGTGTGGTAAAAGTGTGGTAAATTGGTATAAAGTGAAATATAAAAAAATGTGCCACTGTTTCAGAAATATAAATATTTCAGTGCACCTCTGTTCTTGCTATGAGCTACACCGAATAAGCCTTGAGCCTTATTCGATTTATAACTTCTTGAGCAGATCTATAGGAAACAATCCACAAAGATCTGACACAAGAGCCGAGAGATAATCTGTTCCATCACTTGATCCACCTAGTGTTTGCAAACAACTCATCACAAGAGGTGTCGTGTAAGGGTGGCCGTCAGAAAAGTCATTCTTAAGTACCCACGACTGGACAAATTTTAAGTTTCTGATTCAAATTGTTGTCAATATGTATGGAAAAAGTCAGGAGAGAGGTTCAATAGTGAGTGTCTACAGCGATTTGTAAAGCATGGCGGAAACAGTGGTGGATTGGGGCAGAATTCCAGCCAGTGGTGTTGGAGATCTTGTGAAAATTGATGGAATTTTGAATATGGAAAAGAAAAGTCAGCTTGTGATCCACTGTGCAATATCATCTGGAAATGGTATGATTTTCAACATCTTTATTTTTATTTTTTTAATTTATACATATCATTATATAAGATACTGTAACTTGTATAAAATTACATATCCTTTGGATAAGAGTCGTGCGGGTAATCCAAAGGATTTTGTGCTAACTCAGTAAGTTTGAAATATGTTGCGAATGAGTCTTGGTGCAAAACCCAGTGAATGAAGCTGGTGATAGTGAACGCAGGTGTGAGTTTTCAATTGATTACAGCTAAACAAACATTTATACTTCGCAATAATAATATAGCAGAACAATTATTGTAAGCATTTTTCATACTATACATGAAAAAGCATTTGTTTCTATTTTCATTTATAATTTTCACAGCGTGAAAATTATTTGTTCCATCAGTTATTTTGGCTTTATTGTGTTTTCCCTCTCCTTCTCCTCCGCTTTCATTTCCACTCTCAGTTGTTTCACAGCTGGATGCAAACTGCCAGTTTGATCTACAAGCAACCAATCAGCTCGTAATCTTAGACACTTTGAACTCACACAGTGCAATCAGCTGCAGGTTTAAAGGCTCAGAAAAAAACAATCAGTCTCCAGTCTGACATGATTTTGAACCTGATTTTGTTTGTCATATGTGCTTGTGTGGGCTTGTTTTTCTGTGTTACAGTTAACCTGTTCTAGTCTGCCAGCATTACAATTGTGGATTGTACAATAAAGTAAATAGTATGTTGAAACTGTACTCTATATGTGTGCAAGATGAACCAAGGGTGTGACAATAAAAGTCTGTCCTTTGGTGGAAGTTGCTCTCATTACCTTTAAACAGTTCTCTCTTTAAAACACACACACACACACACACACACACACACACACACACACACACACACACACAGCACTCTGTCAGGCTAGACAAGCTAATCCCAGATAAGAGAGCAAAGACAACCCTTTTCATTAATGGCATCAGCTCACCAACAAAGGCTGGCTGACAGGCTGGCTAACTAAAGCACAAACAAACACACGCACGCCCACACAGGATAAAGTTATTTGAAGACACTAAAGTGACTGAGAAAGATCCAGGCAAACAATGCCCTGACAGAAACCCAGTTTTAAATGCAGTAGCAAATACGATTTTTTGTCTTTAAATCCAACTTCGTATTTTGATGTGCACAGTAATTATCTGTGACATTTTTATAGCAACAAATCAACGGTCCCATTTTAACTGTGTTAACAATGATTTACTTCTTTCTGATAGTAATTCAGCTTATATATACACAGTTGCTGAAATCCTAAACATTTCTGATGAGTTCAGGCATTCTAAGCTGTGGAAAAAGAATACAGGTTGGTTTATCTTGAATAATTGAAAATGTTTGCGTGCTGCATCCAGATGCACTGATTCAACTTTCTGATTTTTCCTTACGTAGATTATTGAGCATGCAACGAACTCGTGCCAAGGAGGCAAATCGTAAAATGCTGAACCATCCCTTCATGTACTGAATAACACTGGCGTACTGAACAGTAAGTGCAGCTATACAGCATAGATGTTCAATAATTTTTCCATCACTGTTACATATGCGCATTTAAAAAACTCAGTTGATGAAAATTATCAGTACAAAGCAGCTGATGGAGATTCTCTGGAGCTGAAAATAAAGCCAGCTCTAAGTCTTCAATGCACAACTTCAGCCTGGCTTCAAAAGGGAGTCAATCCCCATAGACTCTGATGTTAAAATGTCCCAGCATTACAGCATCGATGTTTTTACAAGCCTGCTGCATAAAACTAATTAACTAATAATAATAATAATAGTAATCATAATAATGATGATGATAATAATAATGATAATTGTGTTGGGTCATGTACGGTTTGATTGATGTCCTGACACAGGGAGCTGATGCTGAGTGGTCTCTGCTAGCGTCACCTCAGCTAATTTGAGAAATTTTTAAAATACCTTTCGCGCCATTTTTAAATCGCTTATCTGATCTTCATAAAGTCCTTGCAAGAAGTTTGAGCTTCAGTTTTGTTGAGTGAAATTCTAACATCCCAAGTCCATTAATTAGGACTAGCTAGCTAAGTAGTTTATGGAGACAACTTGCTAACCAAGCTAACTAGCGTTTAGCTGATAAATTAGTACTCCACTCTTTTGTCCTAATATGGCTTCAAAACTAACATGGTGGCATATAATCATCTTACAATACAGTAATTAGCACCATATGCCATTTTACTATAAAATCTGCACCTCTTCTACGACCATTGTTAATTTCATCTGTCCCTGGAGTCAAGCAGTAGATGTGACAATGTCCAAATACTTTGGAGTGAACTAAATGTGCAATATGCTATACTGTCCGTTGAGCAAGACACTTAATAAAGAAAACAAAGCAAAGAAAGAACGAAACAAGACAAACAGACGCTGCTTAAGGATGTTTAAAGTTTAAAGAGCTGCAAACGCTTGCCATTTGTTTGTGAATCCCTTTCCATATAAAATCCACAACAGAAGTGACTGACAAGAAATGACAGTCAGTCATACATAAAGAACAGATTACAGCTATACCTTTCTACTTGCTATTTCTCCTTTCTGCTTCCATTGATGAGCTGCAGTAATGCCCCTCTGCCTCCAGAGGGCAAATTCCCACAAGTAACCAGTGAACTGTGAAAATTCTGCAGTGAATCTGAAAAAATGCTGCCGTTCTCCCTTGTCCCTTTTCCCTCTGTCACTCTCTTTTGAACTGGGTACCTCTACTTTATTTATTGCACGTGTTCTTTTGATGTCTGATTTCCATTTTCATAGCTAACACATCCTTTGTCTTTATACATTTTCTTCACTCCTTGGATTATCTTTAAATTAATGCATATATTTTCTTTTCCACACTGTGCACGTTTCTCAAAGGCATTTTCACACTTCAGCCGCGTCACCTTCTGTTTGCATAATAATGTCTGATGCTTTCGCTCTTCACAGGACACAACCACCTGTGCTTATATCAGATCCTGGCAGTGATGTAACATTAGTTTTAAATATTCTTCCCCCAAGATTAAGATTATACACTTTATCTGGCTTCACCAGAAAAACAAAACACTTTTGCATTCTTCAGTTCTGTGAAAAATTATTTACAAAAGCAGCGCAAACACACACACACACACATGAAACAGGAACCTAACAAAAACTACACATTGCACAAACACCCATTCCCATCAGCATCTTTCATTACATGGCGTTTAGTGTCTTGATGCTGACAGGAATTAATGTTGTGTTTCAGCTGGTTATGTACCAGACGCTAGAAGCTTAAATTCACTGTATGAAATGTGGGTAGGGCCAGACGCTATTTTTTATACTTACTTGGTCAAGGCCTGCACATAAATCAGCTGCAGGCAACGATGATTCTTAACACCAATGATTTTCATGGCAGATTTAATCAACTGGCCAGTTTGCGATTTCAGATGAACTCATCCCACAGCAGATGATACTCTCTAAAACTGCCTGGCAGAAAACTATCATCAGTTTCTGTTCGACACTACAGAGCCTCTTTCTCGACTCCTCTCTATCCCCAAAACACACACATACACACATCCTTGTTCTTCTGCCTTTGTGGGGGCAGAAACACACACAGTCACTCTCACGATTACTCTCGACCTTATCACCCATCTGGTTAGTGTTTGTCCAAACCACACAGGCCAATCCACTATCCAGTAACCAAAACACACACACACACACAAACACATGATGCCATGAAACCACGAAATTACTCTAATTTATTTTTAGACAGAGAGGGACATTTTGATTGAAGTTCCTGATATTTTAGGTTGCACTGATTGTTAGGATGCAGGGAACAGAGGACGTCTGAGAGCTCAACAGACTGTAAAACTGCAGCTGTTCATACTAAAAAGAATTTACACCACACTCTCTTCCACACACACACACAGACACACAGACACACACATCTGCTTCATAAAACCTTCTCAGCTGACTCCAGTTAAAATCAGAGTTGGACACAGGACTTCTGAATCTCGCCATTGGTCTTACCTGCGCTGACAGTGATGGCTTCTATGAACTGGTCTCTCCAGCTGTTGGTTCCCACCAGCAGAGCCAGGTTGGTCTTCTTTATCAGCTTGTCCACTGTGTTCTGCCAAAGGAGAGACAGATTATCAGTCATTTGCATCGAGCATAGGAAAACTCTTGGATTTCTTCACAGCATGAAACAAGAAACTGGCACTCAACTTTCACAGGAAATGCAATTTTTATGAATTTCCAGTGACATAATAAAGGTGAAAACACAAACATACTCTGTATCATGTTTCATACAACTCATCACTGAAGCTATAAGACGCACACTGCAGTGAAATATTAAAATTCAAGACTCTCTTACAGCTGCATCATTCCTGTGCATCGCTTTATACATTTTCCCCAGCCTTATACATGTGATATTTCTGCAAGAATTCAAAATATAGTTTTCACTGCCATTTATTAAATAAACATTCAGATCCACAGTGGACTTGTTTGTTTTTCTTTCTATATACGTCTCTGTTTACTTCCATTTTCCTTCCTATCCCTTTCCGTTGTTTCCTTCCATGTGCATTATTTTACAGTGTTTACATTTTTTTTACAGTCTTCTTCACTAGGAAGAAGCTAAAACAGACTGAGGTAACACAAACACTCCAGCATGCACACACATACACTAATTAGTGCAGCACTGGGGAATGCATTCTCCTTTTCTGAGGGAAGCTGTGATGCTACTTGTGTTGGAGCTTAGGTGTGTAAATAGGGCTTCTTAGCTGTGGACACAAACATGCACAGACACATAGCCAGCTTTACTCTGCCTATTGTATGTGGAGTGTTCGCTTAACTGAATTCGCCTAGGTTTTATGTATAATGTGTCTTCTATGATTGCCATTCTATCATTGCATAATGCTGTTATTTTTATCACCTTTGCTTTCTATCTCGTTTCTTCGCTCCCTCAGTTACTTTGGACTCAGACTGAAACATGCATATGCATGGGTTTCCTGTGTGTATCCATGTGAATTTCCCCTTTATTCTGGGAGGGCCCCATGGGACTGAGGAGCGTTATGTATTTTTCTTCTGAAAGACACATGAAAAGACTTGTTGACTCTGTGTTTATCTTAGAATGGGGTCAAAATAATCAAGATTGGTTTCACCATACAAATCTAACAGAGACAATGTTTGCTTTAAATGAGTGAAAACTAAATTATGTCAAGATCAAAAGAAAGTAAGTACTAGTGAAAATGATACTTGAGATAAAAGCTGCAATTTGTAAAGTCCGTATTTTGTGGCTTATGTAATTTAATTGTAACTAAACTAAAAATAAATTGTTGTTTCTTTGGATGACAGTAATTACATAACTAGATAAATGACTTGAGAATGAATAAGTTAATATTTTGGGATGACAGTTTTTCATACAATACTTTTCTCAGTCAGTAAGCTGAACTGGAGTTTAGTTTTAATCCTCCAGCAAGTGGTGCTATATAATCCAGTGATGACTGAGCTAAAAGTCAAAAGTGAAATTAAAAGATAACACAGTCTGACAGGCATAAAATTATACTTTTGTATCAACATAATTCCCAATGAGCTTTTAGCCAAAAACCGGTATACAGGTCTGGAGTGAGTGCCTATACCCATCTGTAGAACAACATGGAGGCTCTGACATAGAAATAAGAAAGCTTGCCTAATACAGTTTAGGGTGTGTTGAAGAGTAAATGTAGTCATATGTAGATTGCAGTTCAATTTCATGAGAAGTGTAGAAATTCTCATGATTTTGAAAGTCTTATGAGAGACTTTTTGCCTTCTAGGCATTTTCATTTCTAGTCACACATTTCAAATTGCTCCAGCCATTTCTCATTTTCCCAGCAACATATTTAAAGAAATAAGCAGTGGCTCAAGACTTTATTATTATTTATTTATTTATTATTATTGCACTATATTAAAAACACAAGGGTAAAAACATTGTAAAACTTTTTTTTCCTTTTAACCTCCTATCCTTGTTCAGTCTCTAATGTCACTCCACATCTGCCAGTGGACAGTACTTCAGATAACTATAGGATCTCTTTACACACACACATACACACACACACACACACACACACTGAACTACTTGACAAACTATAGTATCCTGTCAAGTGGCAAGCTATTAGTGGGTGCTATTAGCTGTCTTTTTAGAGTGATTGTGTAGGTGGAGCAGGAGCAAAGAACATGCATTAGTACACACAGTCCCACACATACACACACAAATGTAACATGGATGGTAATTACATCTGCACTTGTCTTAAGAGTCTGTGTGGGTGAAGGGAAAGGAGGAAATTAAGCAAACATAACAAATATCCAATTATTTCCTATATGTATCAGAAAAATTTGTTTGTGCGTGAATATGTTATATGAGCTTTATTTTAATCCTTTGTTGCCCTTTTGTGAACATATTAGCATATTACTACACTCGCAATAGACAATAATAATAATCATACTAACAATAATAACTTTATTTGTAAATCACAATCAATTACTTCACAGTTTGACTAAAACCACACAATAAAAATAAGCATACATGTTCCAGCATACAGACATGCAGTCAGCAATATGGTCTTATTGCTGTATGTCTTATCCGACATACACCCTTCCGTACACCAATTAGATGAGAACTATGGCCAAAAATAATGGGAGAAAGATTAATAAAAGCTAACCTATAAAAAGTAGTTTTGAGCAGTCATGTAAAACAAACCACTGATTCAGCCGATCTAATAATGTGAGGAAGGCTGTCCCAAAGTTTAAGAGCTACAACCTCAAAAGCATGATTGCATGAAGTTTTCAGCAGCAGCCTAGCTGTTGCATTCTAAACTAGTTGAAGACACACAGAATGAAAGACATGTCCACAGCATGTCTTTCATCCTGTCTTCCTTCTCTCACCCCAACTGGTTGCAGCAGATGGCCCCGCCCCTCCCTGAGCCTGGTTCTGCTGGAGGTTTCTTCCTGTTAAAAGGGAGTTTTTCCTTCCCACTGTCGCTAGAGTGCTTGCTCATAGGGGGACATTTGATTTTTGGGCTTTTTCTCTGTATGTATTATTGTAGGGTCTACCTTACAATATAAAGCGCCTTGGGGCGACTGTTGTTGTGATTTGGCGCTATATAAATAAGATTGAATTGAATTGTAAGACAGGCTAAGGATTACTGAGACATGCATGAGAAAAGTGTTACAATAATATATATGATAGAAATTAAAAGTGTGTATTCAAAGTTCCAAATTGTTGGATGACAGACAACACGTAGGTTTTGAAGCAGACAGAGATCTCTGTCTGCAGACAGAGGTATCTGTCTGCTTTGAAATATCCTATTGTGTCATGAAATCTTATTGTTCAAGGATGTTTGAATCCGAAAGTTATACTTCACAGTAAAACATCCTCTGTTTTCCTGCCATCTAAGCTTGTTTTATTGTCCTCAGATGAGATCTGTCATCTTTATCTCACCACACAAAAGCTTCATTTCAATCCAAAATACCTAAACTGCATAATCTGTGTCCACTGCCATGTGCAAACTTACAAAAACTATGCAAACCAGTCAGCTGATATATGAAAAAGCAAGAGATTTGAGATGTCTTTTTCTCCCGCTTGACTATATAGGCTTCGTTTCGGTATATTTGATGTCAGCAATGCAAAGGATTACACACTAAATGTCACTGTGTAACAGGATAGCTAGCCTTTCTCCCTAGTATAAAGGGCAAATATAGCCCATATGTCTTCTGTAAATCAATGCTAATGTGTCAAAGCACAATGAAAAAAGCAACACACAACTCAATGTATGCCTACAGAGTTTTAAAAATGGTGGCTGCTATAAAATTCTGCTTACTCAACCAATCAATTCACCGCTACAAGCTGTATCCCCCGGAGTTCCTGTGAAGTGAAAAATGCTACCATTTAAACAGAGTCTTTTGGAGCCCCGGCTTTTGTTTCTGTAGTAGAAACACACTTAGTTCCCCTTCGGGTTGAAAAGTTCCTGCATTGGAAATATAGTTAATGTGGGACCGCCTTACCTTGAATTCATATGATTCCTCGATGATCACCTCCAGTTTGACATGATCTCCCAACATCGGACGGCCCATTTCAGCTATGCGGCGTTCCTCTTCATCTTTTCCTGTCAGCGGCTCTTCTTCCACTTCTTCGTCTTTCTGCTGTTCCTCTGGAAAAACAAAGCAGAGGACACAAACAGTGAGAAAAGAAACAGCAGTAAGCCAGTCAGTTGTGGTAATCAGATTGG